>NC_091763.1:23427887-24052887 GCF_029378745.1 Bos indicus
GACTGAGCAACTGATCTGATCTGATCTGATCTGATTTCACTACTACTTTTCCCAATTTTTCTTGACCATGTCTTTATGTTTACATTTTTATTCTGTGATGGAGATTCCTCTAATGTAGTAGCTGGGCATATGGCCAGCTTAGATGTAAAAATAGGGCATGGAATACCAGGAAGTTATTTGTGCTAATTCCAAACTGGGACACTTTGATAGTGATGCACCTTCTTCAGGCTTTCTCTTTCCTAGTTTTGCCAGCTGGAAAATGAACAGGACCTACTCGCAGCCTAGAGTGTGCTCTGGCAAGGCCACAGGACAAAAGGAAATGACTCTGTGGTAGAACCACCCACAGCTCTGAAACATTCATTACCTGTTTTGTGCAGGAAGGGTATAAATTTGTTCCTTCTATAAATCAAAGAAAGTTTAGTTCTCTCTGTTTGAGCTTCTGAGTTCAATGTAACAAACACACTTCAGTATTTTCCCTGTTCTTTGATTCTAAAATTTCAAAACCACTCAGCATTTATAAAAATAAGCACTTAATAGTAACATTTACTTCTTAACCAAATAATGTGATTTCTCCCTGAAGAAAGGAGCTGAAAAGCTAATCTTATGTTATTAGAAATGCATCAAGTAGATGCCCTTTTCTTACAGTCAACAGCTCAAACCATTTCACACATTTTAGTCTGCATAGCATTTCGAACATGATATTTTTATGTAGATTTTTTTCCAAATACCCTAACATCTTTACTATTTCTAAGATTTTTACTAAATGAATATTAGACTTTATAGCTCTCTGTTATTTGGCCCTTTGTACAAAATGGATACATTATTTACACTCACAGCATTAAGGTCTTCTTCACCTATATATTATTTTGTATTAGTCAACATATTTTTAATATTGGCATCATAATTTTAATATTGGAGATGTCTTGCTAATCTTTGTTCCTCCTTCATCATAAAATTGCTGTTTTATTATATAGCAAAATTTCTTAAATCTCCCTAACAATTTAGTGAGAATTTCTTAAATAACAGTAACAATAATATTTACAAATGCTTTTTTAAAATATTAATTAAATCTATGACTTAGTTAGTGGAAAACAGGTGATTTTTTATACAGCTTCCTAGACATGAATATGAAATATGACACCTTATATTTATATCAGCTTCAATAAATTTTCATAAAACTTTATGACTTTCTCCATTAGGCTGTTGTACATATTTTGTCAGAATTATTTTTAAGTACAGTATATATTTACTGCTATTTTGAATAACATCTTTTTTCTTTTTCTTAATTACATTTTCTTGCTATTGTTTTTGGAATGTAGACATGTTTTCTGTATTTGTCTTACATCCTCAGTTCAGTTCAGTTCATTTCAGTCACTCAGTTGTGTCTGACTCTCTGAGACCCCATGAATTGCAGCACGCCAGGCCTCCCTGTCCATCACCAACTCCCGGAGTTCACTCAAACTCACGTCCATCGAGTCAGTGATGCCATCCAGCCATCTCATCCTCTGTCATCCCCTTCTCCTCCTGCCCCCAATCCCTCCCAGCATCAGAATCTTTTCCAATGAGTCAACTCTTCACATCAGGTGGCCAAAGTACTGGAGTTTCAGTTTTAGCATCATTCCTTCCAAAGAAATCCCAGGGCTGATCTCCTTCAGAATGGACTGGTTGGATCTCCTTGCAGTCCAAGGGATTCTCAAGAGTCTTCTCCAACACCACAGTTCAAAAGCATCAATTCTTCGGCACTCAGCTTTCTTCACAGTCCAACTCTCACATCCATACAAGACCACAGGAAAAACCATAGCCTTGACTAGACAGACCTTTGTTGGCAAAGTAACGTCTCTGCTTTTGATATGCTATCTAGGTTGGTCACAACTTTCCTTCCAAGGAGTAAGCGTCTTTTAATTTCATGGCTGCAATCACTATCTGCAGTGATTTTGGAGCCCAGAAAAATAAAGTCTGACACTGTTTCCACTGTTTCCCCATATATTTCCCATAAAGTGATGGGACCAGATGCCATGATCTTCGTTTTCTGAATGTTGAGCTTGAAGCCAACTTTTTCACTCTCCTCTTTCACTTTCATCAAGAGGCTTTTTAGTTCCTCTTCACTTTCTTACATCTTGCACCTATTCAATTATTAACACTCAAAATGTGTTTATAAAGCATTTTTTTTTTTGCTTAATCACTAATTTTCAGTTAAGTTCAGTCACTCAATGTGTTCGACTCTTTGCTACCCCAAGGACTGCAGCCCACCATGTTTCCATGTCCATCACCAACTCCCAGCACTTACTCAAACTCATGTCCATCGAGTCGGTGATGCCATCCAAAAATCTCATCCTCTGTCATCCCCTTCTCCTCCCACCTTCAATCATTCCTAGCATTAGGGTCTTTTCAAATGAGTCGGTTCTTCACATCAGCTGGCCAAAGTATTGGAGTTTCAGCTTCAGCATCAGTCCTTCCAATGAATATTCAGAATTGATATCCTTTATGATGGACGGGTTGGATTTCCTTGCAGTCCAAGGGACTCTCAAGAGTCTTCTCCAACACCATAGTTCAAAAGCATCAATTCTCTGGTACTCAGCTTTGTTTATAGTCCAACTCTCACATCCATACATGACTACTGGAAAAACCATAGCTTTGACTGGAGGGACTTTTGTTGGCAAAGTAAAGTCTCTGCTTTTTGATATGCTGTCTAGGTTTTTCATAGCTTTTCTTCCAAGGAGCAAACGTCTTTTAATTTCATGTCTGCAGTCAGTATCTGCAGTGATTTTGGAGCCCAATAAAATAAAGTCAGCCACTGTTTCCATTGTTTCCCCATCCATTTGACATGAAGTGATGGGACCAGATGCCATGATCTTAGTTTTCTAAATGTTGAGTTTTAAACCAACTTTTTCACTCTCCTCTTTCAGTTTCATCAAGACACTCTTTAGTTCTTCTTTGCATTCTGCCAAAAGGGTGATGTCATCTATGTATCTGAGGTTATTGATATTTCTCTCACTAATCTTGTTTTTAGTTTGTGCTTCATCCAGCCCAGCATTTTGCATGATGTACTCTCCATATACATTCTCTGGAGAAGGGAATGGCAATCCACTCCAGTATTCTTGCCTGGAGAATTCCATGATCAGAGAAGCCTGGTGGGCTACAGTCCATGGGATTGCAAAGAGTTGGACATGACTGAGCGACTAACACACACTCTCCATATAAGTTAAATAAGCAAGGTGACAGTGTACAGCCTTGACATATTCTTTTCCTGATTTGGAACCAGTCTGTTGTTCCATGTCCAGTTCTAACTGTTTCTTCTTGATCTGCATATAGATTTCTCAGGAAGCAAGTCAGGTGGTTTTGTATTCCCATCTCTTAAAAATTTTCAAAGGTTTGTGGTGATCCACACAGTCAAAGGCTTTGGTATCATCAATAAAGCAGATGTAGGTGTTTTTCTGTAACTCTGTTGCTTTTTCTATGATCCAATTGATGTTGGCAATTTGATCTCTGGTTCCTCTGCCTTTTCTAAATCCAACTTGAACATCTGGAAGTTCATGCTTCCCATACTGTTGAAGTCTGGCTTGGAGAATTTTGAGCATCACTTTGCTAGCATGTGAGATGAGTGCAATTGCATGGTTGTTTTAGCTTTCTTTGGCATTGCTGTTTTTTGGGATTGGAATGAAAACTGACCTTTTCAAGTCCTGTGGCCACTGCTGAGTTTTCCAATTTTGCTGGCATATTGAGTGTTGTCTGGTGCTGGAGCAACTTTAAGGAGATATCCCATGTCCAAGGGCAAAGGAGAAGCCATAGTAAGATGGTAGGAGCGGTGAAATTTTGTTTAGAATCAAACCCCATATCCACCAGAGACTCTCAGAGGGCTCAAAAATACCTTGTGTGCACCAGAACCCAGAGACCCCACAGAGATTGAGACAGAACTGTGTTTGAGGGTTTCCTGAGGAGGTACGGATCAGCAGTGGACTGCTGCAGGGGCAGGGGCTTTAGGTTCAGTAGACCTGGGTATGGCATAATCCCTCTTGGAGGAGGTCACCATTAACTCCACCATAGAGCCACCAGAACTTACACAGCACTGGGGAAACAGACTCTTGGAGGGCACAAACAGAACCTTGTGTGCACCAGGACACAAGAGAAAGGAGCAGTGACCCCACAAGAGACTGACCCAAACTTGCCCGTGAGCATCCAGGAGTCTCTGGTGAGGCGTGGGTTGGTGGTGGCCTACTGCAGGGTTGGGGGCACTGAGTGCAGCAGTGCATGCATGGGACCTTCTGAAGGAGATCTCCATTATCCTCATTACCTACACCATAG
This sequence comes from Bos indicus, assembly GCF_029378745.1. Classification (NCBI taxonomy): domain Eukaryota; kingdom Metazoa; phylum Chordata; class Mammalia; order Artiodactyla; family Bovidae; genus Bos; species Bos indicus. The sequence goes on from NC_091763.1 coordinate 23,432,190, forward strand.
TTTGGCCTCAGGTCAAATAACAGGGAGGGAACACAACCCTGCCCTTCAACAGAAAATTGGATGAAAGATTTACTGAGCATGGCCCCGCCCATCAGAACAAGACCAAGTTTCCCCCTCAGTCAGTCTCTCCCATCAGGAAGCTTCCATAAACCTCTTATCCTTCTCCATCAGAGGGCAGACAGACTGAAAACTACAATCACAGAAAACTAACCAATCTGATCACATGGACCACAGCCTTGTCTAACTCAATGAAACTATGAGCCATGCCCTCTAGGGCCACCCAAGATGGACAGGTCATGGGGGAGAGTTCTGACAAAACATGGTCCATTGGAGAAGGGAATGGCAAACCACTACAGTATTCTTGCCTTGAGAATCCCATGAACAGTATGAAAAGGACAGTGAAAGATGTCCTCCCCAGGTCAGTAGATGCCCAATATGCTACTGGAGATTAGTGGAGAAATAACTCCAGAAAAAATGAAGAGATGGAGCCAAAGCAAAAACAACACCCAGTTGTGGATGTGACTGGTGATGGAAGTAAAATCCAATCCTGTAAAGAGCAATATTGCATAGGAACCTGGAATGTTAGGTCCATGAATCAAGGCAAATTGGAAGTGGTCAAACAGGAAATGGCAAGAGGGAACATCAAAATTTTAGGAATCAGCGATCTAAAATGGACTGGAATGGGTGAATTTAATTCAGATAACCATTATATTTACTACCGTGGGCAGGAATCCCTTAGAAGAAATGGAGTAGCCATCGTAGTCAACAAAAGAGTCCGAAATGCAGTATTTGGATGCAATCTCAAAAATGACAGAATGATCTCTGTTCATTTCCAAGGCAAACCATTCAGTATCACGGTAATCGAAGTCTCTGCCCCGACCAGTAATGCTGAAGAAGCTGAAGTTGAACGGTTCTATGAAGACCTACAAGACCTTCTAAATCTAACACCCTAAAAAGATGCCCTTTTCATTATAGGGGACTGGAATGCAAAAGTAGGAAGTCAAGAAACACCTGGAGTAACAGGCAAATTTGGCCTTGGAGTACAGAATGAAGCAGGGCAAAGGTTAATAGAGTTTTGCCAAGAGAATGCACTGGTCATAGCAAACACCCTCTTCCAACAACACAAAAGAAAACTCTGCACATGGACATCACCAGATGGTCAATACTGAAATCAGACTGACTATATTATTTGCAGTCAAAGATGGAGAAGCTCTATGCCATCAGCAAAAACAAGACCAGGAGCTGGCTATGGCTCAGATCATGAACTCCTTATTGTCAAATTCACTTAAATTGAAGAAAGTAGGGAAAACCACTAGACCATTCAGGTATAACCTAAATCAAATCCCTTATGATTATACAGTGGAAGTGACAAACAGCTTTAAGGGATTAGATCTGATAGACAGTGCCTGAAGAACTATGGATAGAGGTTTGTGACATTGTACAGGAGACATTATCCATAGACTATATTAATTTGCTCCTCTTATTCCAACCCTGTATCTTTTGTTTCTTTTCTTATTTTACTGATAAGAACCTCCATTATAATGTTCAACAGAATTAGTGACAATGGGCATCCTTGTTCTAGATTTTAGAGGAAACACCTATACTGTCTTGCCATTACAAATAATACTTATTATTCTTTTCTGCTAAATGCTTTTAATCAAGTTGAAGACTTTTTTTTTGTTTTTCTAGTTTATAAATAATTTTAATCAAAAATATCTATTGATTTTTATTAAATGTTTTTTAAGCTCCTTTTTCAAGAGTAATTTGATATTGTAAATTGCATTAATTGCACTTTGAGTGTCAAAAACTCTTTCATTCCTGGAGTAAATATAGTGAGATTAGGATATACTGTATTAATAATTTTTTCAACTATCACTACCTACTGACTTGCTGCCCTCAGCCCATGTTCTTTTTTGTACTCTTTTGCTTTGCATGTCCTATCCTGTAACATATTATTTGAATGGTTACACTTGAGAAAAGATTATACATACTTATATTAATAAAGTCTAATTTTAATAAAAATCTGACCAACAAAAGAGCCATTGAAGACTTTAAACATATTCACCTACCTTCCAAATTATATGCAGGTTGATTAGAGTTCTAACTATGCATTTTTTAGTCTTCATAAGAAGTTATTATGATTATTTATATATTTAAGAGTGATTGAATTATTGGTAGTATTCTTTTCCCCAGGGTAACCAGGTTTCTTTGTTCTCTTACCCATTCTGTTTGTTTTTTCCTTTGGAAATTTTTCATGTTTTTATTTTTTTGTGAGTTCAGCAACAATATATTTTAATGCATGCTTACTTTTACAAAACTTCTCAACATGGCTAGACTGCCACACTGCTGAAAGACTCTCTCCTTCTTTTACCAGAGCACAGCTGTCATAAACTAAGATGCTGGCTGTGTCACAGTAACATGTCCTACATCACTATGTACCATGAGATGACGGTACCAATGTGCTTTCTATGATAAAGAGCAAGTAAGAGTCATCTAAATATTTTGAATGACTTTCATCTCTGTTTCCATTTTCCCTTGACAGTTTACATTTATTTTCTCATATGATTATTTCTCATATCAAAGTCTCAGAAAAATGCATGGTAAAAAGTAATACGATATAAAAATATGATACTTCAAAGATTTAGAATCAGTAATCAGCTTTTTAAAATCATTTTCAGATATCTTATTCTCAGTATCTCAAGAAAACTATAGGAAATGACTGGCAAATTTACTAACTCTAAGAAATGCCTTTGGCCACCTCATGCGAAAAGTTGACTCACTGGAAAAGATCCTAATGCTGGGAGGGATTGGGGGCAGGAGGAGAAGGGGACGACAGAGGATGAGATGGCTGGATGGCATCACCAACTCAATGGACGTGAGTCTGAGTGAACCCCGGGAGTTGGTGATGGACAGGGAGGCCTGGCTTGCTGCAATTCATGGGGTTGCAAAGAGTTGGACACGACTGAGCGACTGAACTGAACTGAACTGAATAAATGCCTTTGGTCATGCTTTTCTAACCTTGCCTTGTCATTTGATTTATTTTTAAGTAAAATATTTTGGCTCTAATATTGTTAGGTCATTAAAATCATACATGTATGTATGATTATACATATGTGTAAGCATATACCATACATATATGTAATAGAGAGCTAAATCATACATATATATAATAGAGAACTGAACTAGAAATCTAAGGGCTCCTGCATTAAAAAAAAAAAAAAACCTGTGAGAAAGAGCATGTAACAGGATGAGTGTGACACAAAGAAAGTCAAGTCTGATTTTCCAAGCTGAAAACACAAAATAGAAAATCAAATATTGAAACACAATCGCAAACTGTACAGACACTGTACATTCAAAAAGATCATAAATAATATCATTTCTGAAATACCAGATTAAGATAAATATTTATTTCATATACCAAAATTTGGGGTAACTCAAATTTATCTCAATAGTATTGAAAAGTGCAATATTCAGATACGAAAGGAAGAATTTTTCTTTTCTCACCACAGTTTTTATCTGTGGATAAAAGAAAGCTATATTATAATTTTCTGTCCCATAAGTTCAAATAATTATTTACAAATAGTTTTTGAACTCTTTAGCAGAAAGTCATTAGGAAGCATCACCTATCTCTCTCTCTTTTTTTTTTTTTGCTTTTCATGTTCCTAAGCAATAACAGATATCTCCTGTTACAAACTTCATAGGAAGCAAAGGTTCGAAAAATTTTCAGGAATACACAAACATATACATTTACAGCATTACAGATTCTGCAAAAATTCATGGCTAAGACTAGGCTGGAGCAGAAGACCAAAAACATGCCACGGGACCCCAGGGGACTGGACTGAGTAACAAGCAACACTAGGCCACCGCTGGGGAAGAGACAGACAGCCCTCTGAACTGATACCAAGCAAAAGCTTGCTGCTATTGAGAGAGGAGCAAGAAAATCCTAATGCCTTTTAGCACATGGCCCTGATACAGAGCAGTGGTATGTTGCCTCTGAGGGAAGGCCAGGAAAATTCGGAACCTCAGGAGCCCTGAGGAGAGGGTGTACAGAATCTTTCTAAGTCTGAGAACACAACAGATGATATGAAATTCTCCACTGTTGTTCCTGTTCCACCAAAAGCATATATATTGACCATGCCTTTTGGTTTCTGTACTATCATGCTTTGATGTCCTCTGGCCTTGCTGAACCTGAAGGGATGGTTCCTTGCAGGGTGAGCTAACTCTCAATCTTGCCTGTGGGCTTCCCTGATAGCTCAGTTGGTAAAGAGCCCACCTGCAATGCAGGAGATCCCAGTTCGATTCCTGGATCAGGAAGATCCCCTGGAGAAGGGATAGGCTACCCACTCCAATATTCTCGGGCTTCCCTTGTGGCTCAGCTGTTAAAAGAATCTGCCTGTAGTGCAGGAGACCTGGGTTCGATCTCTGAGTTAGGAAGATCCCCCGGAGAAGAGAACGGCTACCCACTCCAGTATTTTGGCCTGGAGAATTCCATGGACTGTGTAGTCCATGGGGTCACAAAGAGTCGGACATGACTGAGTGACTTTCACTTCAATCTTGCCTGTGGGGCTTCCCCGGTGGCTCAGTGATAAAGAATGTCCCTGCAATGCTGGAGACCCGGGTTTGATCCCTGGGTTGCGAAAATCCCTTGGAGAAGGGAATGGCAACCCACTCCAGTACTCTTGCCTGGAGAATTGCATGGACAGAGGAGCCTCAGGCAATAGTCCATGGAGTCACAGAGTCGAACATGACCGAGTGACTAACACTTTCACTTCTTGCCTGTGAGCAGATCTTTCCATCTCAATCCAGAACTTACAGTCCAACCTCTCCTTTATGAGGTTTTTACTGTGGACCACTATCTATTTGCTCTGTTTACCCCAGAGTCAAGCACCACGCAACCAGAGCCAGGTCCAACACCCCACAGCTTGCAGAAATTAATTATTCAAATTAACCAATTCTAAACTGACTTATCCTGCCTCACTCATTCTTTCCCTGCCTCAACTATTCTGTCTCACAGAAATCATAATAAAGGCTCTCCCTCAAGTTTTCTCCTCGCTTCCTTTGCCTCCTGATTGTCCCTGGTGCTTCCACATTTAGCCCCTCATCACAGAATGTGCCCCTTCTCTTAAGATCTGTGAATGCAGCAAGCTGTGTTCTCAATTGCAAGCATTCCCTGATCGGTTAGGCTTGCTACACCTAATAATAATACACCCTATTTTTTAAATTTTATTTTCTATTGGAGTGTAGCTGATTAACAATGTTGTGATAGTTTCAGGCACACAGCAAAGGGACTTGCATGTACATGTATCCATTTTCCCCAAACTCCGCTCCCATCCAGGCGGCACATCACACTGAGCAGAGTTCTCTATAGGACACAGTAGGTCCTTGTTGGTTATCCATTTTAAATATAGCAGTGTGTACCTATCCATCCAAAACTCTCTAATATAATGTATTTTTAAAACACATTACACCGAGCAACACGGGACTGCAGTCTACTACTGTAGCACGAGAGGCAACAACAAAGTTTCACCGTGCCATAGGCACTGGGGGTCTGCTGAAAGACCGCAATGGATGCAGCAAGGTCACAGAGAAAAACCCGTCAGTACTCCCACCCTGAACCTCAGCAATATGCAGCTGCAGTTTACCACTGGGGGGTGGGGGTGGGGGTTAAGTCATTCATTTATATCTGAGATAACTGTAGATTTATATGTAGTTCTAAGAAATAAAAGAGAGATCTCATGTGTTCTTTTCCTAGCTTTCCTCAACAGTAATGTCTTGCCATTTCCTAGTTTCCTCTAGCTGCCACCTCCTTCTTAGTCTGACAGACACTCATCTCTTCTTTGTTTTTATAATTTTGTATTTCCGAAACATGATATATATGAAATCATACAGTACACAACATTTTTGGATGACTTCTTTCTATCAGCATAATCTCCCTTAATTTATCCAGGCTGTTGCATGTGTCAATAGTCAGTTCATTTGTATTTCTCGGTACCATCCATCTGTATGGAGCTCCCAATATTGGTTCAACCATTAATGAGGTGAAGAACAACTAGGTTGTTTCTAGTCTTTGGTATTCATCAGTTCAGTTCAGTTCTCAGTCGTGTCTGACTCTTTGGGACCCCATGAATCGCAGCAATCAAACCTCCCTGTCCATCACCAACTCCCGGAGTTCACTCAGACTCACGTCCATCAAGTCAGTGATGCCATCCAGCCATCTCATCCTCTGTCGTCCCCTTCTTCCCCTGCTCCCAATCCCTCCCAGCATCAGAGTCTTTTCCAATGAGTCAACTCTTCGCATGAGGTGGCCAAAGTACTGGAGTTTCAGCTTCAGCATCATTCCCTCCAAAGAAATCCCAGGGCTTATCTCCTTCAGAATGCACTGGTTGGATTTCCTTGCAGTCCAAGGGACTCTCTAGAGTCTTCTCCAACACCACAGTTCAAAGGCATCAATTATTCGGTGCTCAGCCTTCTTCACAGTCCAACTCTCACATCCATACATGACCACAGGAAAAACCATAGCCTTGACTGGACGGACCTTTGTTGGCAAAGTAATGTCTCTGCTTTTGAATATGCTATCTAGGTTGGTCATAACTTTCCTTCCAAGGAGTAAGCGTCTTTTAATTTCATGGCTGCTGTCACCATCCACAGTGATTTTGGAGCCTAAAAAAATAAAGTCTGCCACTGTTTCCACTGTTTCCCCATATATTTCCCATGAAGTGATGGGACCAGATGACATGATCTTTGTTTTCTGAATGTTGAGCTTTAAGCCAACTTTTTCACTCTCCTCTTTCACTTTCATCAAGAGGCTTTTTAGTTCTTCTTCACTTTCTGCCATAATGGTGGTGTCATCTGCATATCTGAGGTTATTGATATTTCTCCCAGCAGTCTTGATTTCAGCTTGTGTTTCTTCCAGCCCAGCGTTTCTCATGATGTACTCTGCATTTATAAGTTAAATAAGCAGGGTGACAATTACAGCCTTGACGTACTCCTTTTCCTATTTGGAACCAGTCTGTTGTTCCATGTCCAATTCTAACTGTTGCTTCCTGACCTGCATATAGGTTTCTCAAGAGGCAGGTCAGGTGGTCTGGTATTCCCATCTCTTTCAGAATTTTCCACAGTTTATTGTGATCCACACAGTCAAAGGCTTTGGCATAGTCAATAAAGCAGAAATAGATGTTTTTCTGGAACTCTCTTGTTTTTTCCATGATCCAGCGGATGTTGGCAATTTGATCTCTGGTTCCTCTGTCTTTTCTAAAACCAGCTTGAACATCAGGAAGTTCACGGTTCACGTATTGCTGAAGCCTGGCTTGGAGAATTTTGAGCATTACTTTACTAGCGTGTGAGATGAGTGCAATTGTGTGGTAGTTTGAGCATTCTTTGGCATTGCCTTTCTTTGGGATTAGAATGAAAACTGACCTTTTCCAGTCCTGTGGCCACTGCCGAGTTTTTCAAAGTTGCTGGCACATTGAGTGCAGAACTTTCACAGCATCATCTTTCAGGATTTGAAAGAGCTCAACTGGAATTCCATCACCTCCACTAGCTTTGTTCGTAGTGATGGTTTCTAAAGCCCACTTGACTTCACATTCCAGGATGTCTGGCTCTAGGTGAGTGATCACAACATCGTGATTATCTGGGTCATGAAGATCTTTTTTGTACAGTACTTCTGTGTATTCTTGCTACCTTTTCTTAATATCTTCTGCTTCTGTTAGCTCCATACCACTTCTGTCCTTTTTCGAGCCCATCTTTGAATGAAATGTTCCCTTGGTCTCTAATTTTCTTGAAGAGATTTCTAGTCTTTCCCATTCTGTTGTTTTCCTCTATTTCTTTGCATTGGTCAATGAGGAAGGCTTTCTTATCTCTCCTTGCTATTCTTTGGAACTCTGCATTCAGATGCTTATATCTTTCCTCTTCTCCTTTGCTTTTCACTTCTCTTCTTTTCACAGCTATTTGTAAGGCCTCCCCAGACAGCCATTTTGCTTTTTTGCATTTCTTTTCTATGGGGATGGTCTTGATCCCTGTCGCCTGTACAATGTCACGAACCTCATTCCATAGTTCATCAGGCACTCTATCTATCAGATCTAGACCCTTAAATCTATTTCTCACTTCCACTGTATAATCATAAGGATTGGATTTAGGTCATACCTGAATGGTCTAGTGGTTTTCCCTACCTTCTTCAATTTCAGTCTGAATTTGGCAATAAGGAGTTCATGATCAGAGCCACAGTCAGCTCCTGGTCTTGTTTTTGTTGTATGTATGGAGCTTCTCCATCTTTGGCTGCCAAGAATATAATCAATCTGATTTCGGTGTTGACCATCTGGTGATGTCCATGTGTAGATTCTTCTCTTGTGTTGTTGGAAGAGGGTGTTTGCTATGACCAGTGCATTCTCTTGGCAAAACTCTATTAACCTTTGCCCTGCTTCATTCCGTATTCCAAGGCCAAATTTGCCTGTTACTCTAGGTGTTTCTTGACTTCCTCCTTTTGCATTCCAGTCCCCTATAATGAAAAGGACATCTTTTTTGGGTGTTAGTTCTAAAAGGTCTTGTAGGTCTTCATAGAACCGTTCAACTTCAGCTTCTTCAGCATTACTGGTCGGGGCAGAGACTTGGATTACTGTGATATTGAATGGTTTGCCTTGGAAACGAATAGAGATCATTCTGTCACTTCTGAGATTGCATCCAAGTACTGCATTTTGGACTCTTTTGTTGACCATGATGGCTACTCCATTTCTTCTGAGGGATTCCTGCCCGCAGTAGCAGATATAATGGTCATCTGAGTTAAATTCACCCATTCCAGTCCATTTGAGTTCGCTGATTCCTAGAATGTCTACATTCACTCTTGCCATCTCTTATTTGACCACTTCCAATTCGCCTTGATTCATGGACCTGACATTCCAGGTTCCTATGCAATATTGCACTTTACAGCATCGGACCTTGCTGCTATCACCAGTCACATCCACATCCACAGCTGGGTATTGTTTTTGCTTTGGCTCCATCCCTTCATTCTTTCTGGAGTTATTTCTCCACTGATCTCCAGTAGCATATTGGGGTCAGCATACTGCTGACCTGGGGAGTTCCTCTTTCAGTATCCTATCATTTTGCCTTTTCATACTGTTCATGGGGCTCTCAAGGCAAGAATACTGAAGTGGTTTGCCATTCCCTTCTCCAGTGGACCACATTCTGTCAGATCTCTCCACCATGACCTGCCCGTCTTGGGTTGCCCCATGGACATGGCTTAGTTTCATTGAGTTAGACAAGGCTGTGGTCCTAGTGTGATTAGACTGACTAGTTTTCTGCCCCCAATCCCTCCCAGCATCAGAGTCTTTTCCAATGAGTCAACTCTTCGCATGAGGTGGCCAAAGTATTGGAGTTTCAGCTTTGGCATCATTCCTTCCAAAAAAATCCCAGGAAGGGATCTCATTTAGGATGGACTGGTTGGATCTCCTTGCAGCCCAAGGGATTGTCAAGAGTCTTCTTCAGCACCACAGTTCAAAGGCATCAATTCTTCAGCGCTCAGCTTTCTTCACAGTCCAACTCTCACATCCATACATGACCACAAGAAAAACCATAGCCTTGACTGGACGGACCTTTGTTGGCAAAGTAATGTCTCTGCTTTTGAATATGCTATCTAGGTTGGTCATAACTTTCCTTCCAAGGAGTAAGCGTCTTTTAATTTCATGGCTGCAGTCACCACCTGCAGCCTAAAAAAATTTTGGAGCCTAAAAAAATAAAGTCTGACACTGTTTACACTGTTTCCCCATCTATTTCCCATGAAGTGATGGGACCAGATGACATGATCTTCGTTTTCTGAATGTTGAGTTTTAAGCCAGCTTTTTCACTCTCCACTTTCACCTTCATCAAGAGGCTTTTTAGTGCCTCTTCACTTTCTGCCATAAGGGTGGTGTCATCTGCATATCTGAGGTTATTGATATTTCTCCCTTCAATCTTGATTCCAGCTTGTGCTTCTTCCAGCCCAGCATTTCTCATGATGTACTCTGCATATAAGTTAAATAAGCAGGGTGACAATTACAGCCTTGATGTACTCCTTTTCCAATTTGGAACCAGTCTGTTGTTCCATGTCCAGTTCTAACTGTTGCTTCCTGACCTGCATACAGGTTTCTCAAGAGGCAGGTCAGGTGGTCTGGTATTCCCATCTCTTTCAGAATTTTCCACAGTTTATTGTGATCCACACAGTCAAAGGCTTTGGCATAGTCAATAAAGCAGAAATAGATGCTTTTCTGGAACTCTCTTGCTTCTTCCATGATCCAGCGGATGTTGGCAATTTGATCTCTGGTTCCTCTGCCTTTTCTAAAACCAGCTTGAACATCTGGAAGTTCACGGTTCACGTATTGCTGAAGCCTGGCTTGGAGAATTTTGAGCATTACTTTACTAGCGTGTGAGATGAGTGCAATTGTGCTGTAGTTTGAGCATTCTTTGGCATTGCCTTTCTTTAGTTTACTAAGAAACTGCCAAACTATTTGCTAGAGTAGCTGTAACATTCTAAATTCCTGCCAGCAAAGAATGAGCAGTTTCTCCACATTCTCTCCAGCATGTGGTGTTGCCACTATTTCTTTAGCTCTTCTAATAGGTGAGTAGTGGTGTTTCATCAATGATATTGACAGCTTTCCACATGCTTATTTACCATCTGCATATCCTTTTCAGGGATGTAACTGTTCAGGTCTTCTGTCTATGCTCTAATTGGAATGTTTGTTCTGTTTTTTACTGTTGAGTTTTGAGAGTTCTTGGAATATTTTAGATAGTGATGCTTTTTCACACGCCTTTTGTAAATACTTTCTCCCAGTGAGTAGCCTGCTGTTTTTCCTTGTAACAGAGTCAACTGCACAATGTTTTGTTTTGATGAGGTCCATTTTATCAGGTTTCCCTTTTATGGACTGTGTTTATAGTATCAAGTCTAGCATTAAATCCCTAAGATTTTCTTCTATTTGGTTTTTCCTTAAACATATTATATATTTAAAACTAAGGTTGTGATTCATTTTGAGTTAATCTTTTAATAAATTTTAAGATTCAGGCTCATTTATTTGAAGCTTTGTTTAGGTAAAGCATGCCTAATCGCTTAAGCACTTCTTGTTTTAAAAGTTCTTTTCTCCATTAAGTTGTGCACTTTTGTCAAAAATTAGCTAGGCATATTGTTTGTGGGTTTATTTCAGTGTCCTCTGTCCACATTAATCATGTCTCTAACCTGAAAAAAACCACACAGTCTTGATGACTGTGGTTATACAATAAAGTTTTGAAAGTGAGTAATTAATTCCTCTCACTTTATTCTTTTTCTAAATTGTTCTGGCTATTCTAGTTCCTTCAGCTTTTTCATATACATTTTAGAAAAATACTGTCTGTATCTACTAAAAAAATCTCGCTGAGGTTTTGATAGTAATTGCATCAAATCTGTATATTATATTAGGGATAATTTCCATCTTTGCTATGTTGAGGCTTCCAAACCATGAACATATCTGTCCATTTATTAAGATTTTATTAGATTTCCTTCATCTCAATTTTTAATTTTGAGCACACCAGTCTTATGCATATTTTGTTAGAATTACATCTAAGTATATTTTGAGTAATTATAAATAATAATGTTTTGAACTTCAGTGTCCATATGTTCTTTTCCAATTCACAGAAAAACAACACATACTGGAATCTTTATCTTTTATCTTAAAAACAGAAACTCTCTTAATAATTCTAAGTTTTAAAAAATTGATTTCTGAGGATTTTCAACAAAGACAACTATTTTATCGGCAGATAGTGATAGATTTATTTCTTATTTTTTGATTTTTATTTCCCTTTCCAATCCTTTGGCCACCTGATGCAAAGAGCCCACTCAATGGAAAAGCCCCTGAAGCTGGGAAAAATTGAAGGCAAAAGGGAAAAGGGGTAGCAGAGAATTAGATGGTTAGTTAGCATCTCTGACTCAATGGACATAAATTTGAGCAAACTCCAGGAGATAGTAGAGGACAGAGGAGCCTGGTGTGCTGCAGTGTATAAGGTCACAAAGAGTCATACATGACTTAGTGACTAAACAACATTTCCTGTCCTTTCCTTATTGGGTTGGCTAGAAATTCAAACACTCTTTGAATTAGAAGGGGAAAATAAACATCTTTCCCTTGTTCCAGTCTTTAGGAGAGACATTTTGTCTTTCACCATTAAGCAGAATGTTGGCTGTGTCTTTTTTATAGATGCTCTTTATCAAGTTGAGTATATCCCTCTCTCTTTTTTTGACAGTTTTTCTTTATGACATATATTTAATTTTATCAAATGATTTTTCTGCATTGATTGAAAGAATTGTGTAATTTTCATTCTTTGGCCTGTTAACAAGGTATATTGAATTGTTTGATTTTCTGATATTGAATCACTCTGATATCCCTGGAATATAGCCAAACTCAATTATGCTGCATTGCTTTACACATTGTATTTGCCGAAATTTTATTAAGAATTTTTGCGCCATTTTTATGAGGGATGTCAGGCTATCATTTGTTGATATTCTACTGTCTTCATCTGGTTGTGGTATCAGGGTAATGCTAGCTTCATAAACGAACTGCTCAGTATTTCCTTCCTTTCTATTTAATAGACCAGTATGTGTAGAACCGGTGTTGCTTCTTTAAATGCTTGATAGAATTCTTCAGTGAAGTCATCTAGGCCTAGAGATTTTTTTCAGGGAATTTTATCAAACCACAAATTCAATTTATTTGATCGTCATAGGGCTATTCAGATTATCCACTTCATAGTATGTGAGCTAAGACTGGCTCTGCTCCCTGCTTCATTTCTGATATTGGTAATTTGTGTCTTCTCTCTCTTTACTCTGTCACTGTTTCCATAGATTTGTCAATTTTTATTGATTTTTTTTGAAAGAACCAGCTCTTTGTTTCATGTAATTTCTCTGTTGGTTTGTTGTTGTTTGTTTTCAATTTTATCGACTCCTGCTGTCTTTGTAATTTTCATCCTCCATTCTTGGTAGGATTTAGTTTGTTCTTACTCTTCTAGGTTCTTGAAGTGAGAGACTGGAATATTGATTTGAATTGTTCCTCTTTCTAATATATGCATTTAGTGCTGTCGATTTCCTTCTCAGTCTTCATTCACGTCCCACAAGTATTGATATGTTAAATTTGCATTTTCATTAAGTTCAGTCTTGTAAGGTGATGATCCACCTCATGGTTATGGGAGCAAGAGGTAAAAGAATTACATTGAAGTACCTAGGAAAATGCAAACCAGTCCTTGAAGAGAGCTAACAGAAGCACAGGAAAGGTGGAATAATCAGCTTTGTTTTGCTAATATCCATAAAATATTATAAATAAATCGGAAAATTATTTGGTGCATCTTAAAAACTGTCTTTAATCTGCTTTTCTGAATCAGTTCATAGAGGTTATTTTCAGCTATAACATAAAGCATCTTACAGTCTCCATCAGGAATTAAATATGAACACATGTGTCTTCTTATTGGCTAGTCCTCTGTCAAATGTTCAAAAGCAATAAAAAGTGGACAATGAGATGAATCACAGATCAGGGGGCATCCTGCCAGTTCAAACGGTCTGAAGAATTTTCTGACATTTTCAGTACTGTATTACTTAAAATAGCCATCTAGCTGGGTGTGGTGGTTATTACTGTTCCAGGAATAGATTTGCTTACAAGTGGCAGGAAGCCTTGACAGAATTCAGACTGAGTTGTACGGTCATTCGCGTTGTTTCAGAGCTATAATCCGCTTTGCCTTCCCAGAGCAAAATGTTCCAACATCACCAAATATGAGAATGAAGAAGTGCAGAGCTTATTCATGCCACTCTAATCCCCAAATCCAATTAGCATTCAACCTTGTCATGTAGCTAGCCTTCTCATGCTTTTTTAGCTCCATGAAGTTCTGCAGCTCTGATTAAAAACAGTGGGTGGCCTTGATCATTTAAGATGCTTCTTATAAAATCATCAGAAGCCTAGCATAGAAAGAGGCTAAATAGAAAGATAGAGACTATATAACAGTTCAAAAGAAAAACACATTGCTGTATACCAAGAAAGACATTTTCATCTTAAACCATTCATTGACAACATTAGATGAGGAAGATGGAAAAGCAGACTCATATTTTTTACAATATTAACTTGAACAATAACATACAAAAAAGAAGATATAATTTTCTACTATATGCCTACTATATGGCTACAATATGCTGCATACTCTCTATATTCATATTAATTACCTCATTTATCCTCATCATGATCTTCTGAGGTATCTATTATTTTTCTCATTTTACAAAGGAGGTAAATGAAGATCAGAGATTCTAAAGAACTAATTTGTGTTCATGGATTCAGTAAGTAGCAAATAAGACTCCAAATCCAGGTCTCTCTGATCCTAATGACTATATTTTAGTGGGGGGGGGGGAGCGGTTTGGTCTCCAAAATCTCTCATTATATAATTTCACTTTTTAATTTATCAGTTAACTTCCTGGCATCTCAATAACTACACTGTCTTTTATTCACACTACCACATCTCTGATATACCAATTTGAAATGACCTTATCTCTGTAATTACATATGAAATGAATTTGGTAACTGCGAGGGGTGAAAAAAAGATCCTTCCCAATTTCTAAAACAAATACATATATATATATATGCTATGGGGATCACTGAAAAAGGACTGCTACAGCGAAAATTTCCTTAGATAATAAAGAATACAACGTAGCTATTAAGAAATAATGAGAAAGATCTTTATATACAGCTAGGGAAAGAGTACCAGTTAAGTAAAAAAGCAAAGTGCAAGAAAAAATATATATCTCAGAAAAATTTTGCTTAAAAAGTAAGAAAGATAATGATGTATATTAGATGTTGCTTATATTTGCAAAAAGAGACACTGGGAAGATAAATAAGAAACCAATAAAATGAGTTACCAACAGGGAACCAGAGATGAGGAAAGGAATGAATAGGGACAGCCCTTCACTGTTACGGGAATGAGACTTCTTAGATTATTCTCTTTTTTACTGTCTACCTTTTAAACTACATACATATTCAACCTATTCAAAAATAATTTAAGAAGAAAACTAAGGACCCATTTCAGACAGTGAGAAGAGTGAGGGCAGTAGTTGATAAGGACGACCTTAAGGGATGTTTAGCACAGGATCTCGGAGAAGGCAATGGCACCCACTTCAGTACTCTTGCCTGGGAAATCCCATGGATGGAGGAGCCTGGTGGGCTGCAGTCCATGAGGTCGCTAAGAGTCAGACACGACTGAGCGACTTCACTTTCACGCATTGGAGAAGGAAATGGCAACCCACTCCAGTGTTCTTGATCTATGGGGTCGCACAGAGTCGGACACGACTGAAGCGACTTCGCAGCAGCAGCACTGGATCACAATCATTTAGTGTTCCATTCAAGTAAAAGATCAAGAAACTTAGTTGTAATGTCAGTTGGGACAAGACTGGACATTGGGACGAACAGTCATGAGTTTAAATTCTAGCTTTCTTGTTTCCTAGCTATGTGATACTTGCCCGTTACTTAGTATCTCTGAGTTTCAGTTGTATTCGTAGTAATAATGGTATCGACATCAATAGGATATAATGAAAATTAAATGAAATAATGATTGTAAGGTACTTACACACCTTAAAGAACTGCCATCATTATAATCATCATTCTCATCATAGAAGTGGAAAGGAAATAGACAGCACTTCTTGGAAGCCATTCAAAGAAGGAGTAGAACAGTCTCAAGTAGCTGCGCAATGATAGACTTAACTGTTCTGTCTACTTTGAAACTTACTTTGTGAATATATTAGAGCATTTTGGGTTCGTTTAATATAATGACCCCTCATCTTTTTGCAAAATGTCTTTAAGGAAAATGCATCAGATCTCCAAAATTACCATTAAGCCCTTCATACTTTTTCCATTCAAATACCTTTAAGTCAATCCACTAGAAAATTTTCCTACATGGAAACATAATATTAGTTTCATAAAAAGAAATTCTATAGGAAATTATCTCCATGTTAATTTCTCCATGTTAATTATCTCCATGTTAATAAATTTCTTGAATCTGACAATTAAATTAAAAAAAAATACTTTCTTTCAGCAGAACACTAACATCTTCATTAAGAAGAAAAGGAAAGCACATGTCGATGAAAATATATACACGATATAAAAAAAATCAGATGAGGCAAAATTACCAGTTGAGATGCTTGAAAAGGACTGCATTGCATTAACCATACTTGTGTATGATATACATTATAATATACATCTTAGAGGAAGAGGAAATGAAAACATCAGAGACAACAGCTAGAGAAGCTTCTTAGAATTCCTAAAGGAAAAGATGCATTTGCTATTCTGCATTAATATTGGGGTGAATTTTAAGAAAAATAATGGCAGTCATTCTGGCAAAAGACTATTGGCAAAGGACTCACAGACTATAAGAAATAGTCCATCGAGCTTCTCAGATTCAGAAAAGACAAAACTCTTTGAATGGGATTCCTCTCTTCATCTTGACTTATCAAGATGTGTCAATCCACCACTAATGTCCCAAGAAAGCATTCCTGCCTCTTCTCCACCCATCCTTCACTTGTGATATTCCAATACTGTATTTCCTCTTTCAGCTTCCAGAACGCATTGACCCTGCATCTGCCTTCTCTGTCTGGGTATCTGAATCTTACAATACTCAGTTTTTAGAAATCAGGGAAGACTGTATGATTTTAAAGTATCACTCAAATATTTTGTATACTTTGTACTCAGAATTTTAAAGAAGACAATTAATAATGCTTGTATACTTTGGCCTCCTGATGCAAAGAAGTGATTCATTAGAAAAGAACCTGATGGTAGGAAAGATTGAAGGCAGAAGGAGAAGGGGATGACAGAGGATGAGATGGCATCACTGACTCAATGGACATGAGTCAGAGCAAGCTCTGGGAGATAGAATGACAGGGAAACCTGATGTGCTGTAGTCCATGGGGTTGCAAAGAGTTGGACAGGACTGAATGACTGAACAACAACAATATTACTTTCCAGAAGCAGAGAGATGTACACACATCTCAGGTTTTACAAAAACAAATGTATGTACAAGTTGACTTTAAAAGCAAACTTGTAATAAGATTAGCAATCTCCCTGAGAAATTTCTATCTAAAGTTACAACTATTGTCAACGTCAAGGATTTTGTCCCTAATTTATGGTCCTTTTAAATCAAGAGTTCACTATTATATTATAAATTAAAGCCTATTAAGTTGATTTTAGTCATTTTGTACTTGATTTAATTTCCAGTTTACAAAATCCCCACCACCACTGTAACTGCAATCTAATTTTAAAGGAGTACTCCTTTCTACAATTCTTTTTTTGCCTCTCTTATTTCTCTGCTGTCATTAATTTTACAAATGCAATTATTTTTCTGCAAATGTTCATTACAACCAGTAGGAATGTGGGGGTTATAGCACTTAAGTTGGTAGATCCATTAAAATCTAGCCAGCCTGATATTAATAAGGCCAATAGTATGTATTTGGCCTCTCTCAGGCTATTTTGTGAAGATCACACAAAATATTATTTTTAATTTCTATGATCATCTCTGAATATTTTTTAAAATCCTTATTTGTTAACATTTATAATGTAATTAATTTATGAAACAAGGTTGAAGTGTTATCAAATTCTAATTGATGAAATTATTATTCTATTAGTAATATTTCAAAACTGCAGAGAAGCTTAGAGAATAAAATTATACTCATCACTGTACCCACCACACATATTTAACAAATGCTGTGTTATATTTTTCTTCAGTTCACTTATAACAATTCAAAATAAAATCCATTCAAAATAAAAAGGTTCATTAAGCCTGTATACATATTCCTATAAATACTACCTACAAATAACCACATCATAAAACTGAAGAAGATCTTCACCATCCTGATTTCTTTTTACATTTGCTGCATAGTTATGAATTCATAAACAGAGAGAGTGTATATATTTAATATTTGCAGAAATTTTTTCATAAAATTTTTAGCAATTTATCTTTATTCATAAACTAAAAAACAAACTATAAACATAATGAAAAATCTCAGAAATGACAGTGCTGAAAAATAAAGCGAGAAACGAGGGTTTGAAGTGTTTGAGTTGAGGGTAGTTTCAATATAAATAGAGGAATGAATTTTAAGTTTCTTGGAGAAGGTGTCATTTGAGCAAACATTTTAAGAGGAGAGAGTAGTTTATTTTCCTCCCCTATTATTACATTGGTTTGGATCTCTCAATACCAGGAGACAGCCTACTTGTTTTTATTAATGCTTTTGCTTTTAATTCTTTTATCTAGCATTGTTATACCAGCTAATTGTGTGAGTGTGTTTGTGTGCAAGGAGTGATTACAACTTACCTAAATATCTCCTGCCATTATTTTAATTTCACCCTGTCTTGTTTGTTTCTCATGTCTTCATTTTTGGTTGATTTAAAAATATCAAATGGCTTTCTTTTTCTTCAAACCTGTTAAGCACCATCGCTTCATGACTGAGTTAATGTGTTTGACGTAACGATGACTGCTTTTTAATTGAATTTATTTCTATCACATGGTATATGTGAGTGTCTATGTCTTTGTGTAGGTGGGTATGTGTGCTTTTTGTACCGTTTTTTCTTTGTTTTATCTTTAGAAAACTAGACACAATGTTTTAAGTTGATTATGCTTATATGTATTATACGAATAGCCAATATTTCTAATATCTAAAACAGTTCTGTTTCTCTATTACAGTTTCAAAAGGATGTTAGCATATTTCAATAACAAGTGAACACTGCCCTTTTATCCTTGTAACTATTATCTGGAATTTTAATACTTTCTTTTGAAACTTAAAAAATTCCTTATTATTAATTATTCTACTCAACAGTGCATTACACTTACCACATTGGTTTCTGTATTGTTTCTTTACATTGAGTTCACTCTCTGTTTTTGGTGTTTTTGTCAGTAGTTTTTAAATTCAGGTAGTTTGGGGGCTAAGCTTTGAGGTTGAGTATTTACTTGCCTCTACTCTTAAATCAGTTGACATCACTTTGAAAAAATATATTTTTTCCAGTTAATTTCCTTGAGCATTTTGAATTCTTTTTTCATTGTGTGGTGATTTCACTTATTGAAGAAGATGTCAGCCCCTAAGCATTTAAAAAATAAATCAGGTATTGTCTTCTTCATCGAATTTCTTTTAATATTTACTTCTTATATATTCTGCAGCTTCAACATTATAGTCTCAATACATTTTTTGTGTTTCTGTGCTTATCTACATATGCATGTATGTATCTCTTTATTTCTACTCAACCATCCATCCATCTATCCATCCCTCAACCTTTCTATCTTTCCTGGTCAACACTGGGCATTCACTTTCAAATAGAAGATTTGTGTCTTCCTTCAATTCTAGATAATTCGTGGGAATCATTTTTCAAACATCAACTAACAACTTCCATTCTCTTTTTCTAGCACTCCCAACAGTCACATGTCACATATTTTCAATCTAATTTTTCATGTCTCTGTAATGTTCCTTTCTTATTTTAACTTCACCTGTCCTACATTTGGGGAATCATCCTCTACTATCTTCCAATTTACTCATCTACTTATTTCCAACTTAGGCATTTTTCTACCTATTCAGTTTATTGCATCTCAGTAACTTCATGGGAAATAGATGGGGAAACAGTGGAAACAGTATCAGACTTTATTTTTCTGGGCTCCAAAATCACTACAGATGGTGACTGCAGCCATGAAATTAAAAGACAATCACTCTCTGGAAGGAAAGTTATGGCCAACCTAGATAGCATATTCAAAAGCAGAGACATTACTTTGCCAACAAAGGTCCGTCTAGTCAAGGCTATGGTTTTTCCAGTGGTCATGTATGGATGTGAGATTTGGACTGTGAAGAAAGCTGAGCACCAAAGAATTGATGCTTTGAACTGTGGTGTTGGAGAAGACTCTTGAGAGTCCCTTGGACTGCAAGGAGATCCAACCAGTCCATTCTGAAGGAGATCAGCCCTGGGATTTCTTTGGAAGGAATGATGCTGAAGCTGAAACTCCAGTATTTTGGCCACCTCATGCGAAGAGTTGACTCATTGGAAAAGACTCTGATGCTGGGAGGGATTGGGGGCAGGGGGAGAAGGGGACGACAGAGGATGAGATAGCTGGATGGCATCACTGACTCGATGGATGTGAGTCTGAGTGAACTCCGGGAGTTGGTGATGGACAGGGAGGCCTGGCGTGCTGCGATTCATGGGGTCGCAAAGAGTTGGACATGACTGAGCGACTGAACTGAACTGACTGACTGAGTAATGATATTTTCTTTCCCAGAGATTTCTTTGCCTCTTTTCAAATGCACCTATTATTATTTCACTTCTATTTATTGTAACTCATTATGTCTTATTCCTGCAGTTGTTTATAAATTCTAGTTCTTTGTGAAATTTTTCAGTCAAAAAATTATTAAAATCCTGTTAGAACTGATTTTTATTGGTTGTGTTTTGTTTGCTTGTTTTCTTTTTCCTTATTGGTTATCATATTTACATTTTTAGGTCTATTTTGAGTAGATTTATTCCTTGTTTTATTCTCATCTCTTTCTTTATAGAAGTTATTTAATTGTCTTCATTCAGTCTTAAAGCCCACTGCCTAACCTTAAGATTTAGGTTGGTGAACTGTTATCCTAAGACCACACAACTCTAGTGGATCCATTTATTTGGGCTACAGTGCAAACCATAACCTTGAGAACTGCGCAGTATACCGTCTAAACACTGCAAGCTGCTGCCCTGTGGAGTACTGCTCACGTGAAAATGGGACTATCACAGAAGAAGTTATAAGCCAGTGGGTAGTCATTCTAAGATTGTAGCTGCTTTGTTTCCCTTTCTTGTTTCTGATGTTCTAAGCAACAAGGACATCATTTTCAAGCTTCTTCTCACTGGTTAGACTCACCAAAGAACCTGTTTCCTAACTTTGACCATATTTCTGGTATCTCCCCTTTCTTGGGGTTCTTTTACCTCTCAATGATACACAAGCACTGAAATCTCAGCCTCTTATATATGAGTCTACAAGCAAATTCCAGCACACCTACATATTTAGTTACACATCTTATTTCATGTTTCTCTCCAGTTTCTAGTCCATGGAAGTGTATAGTGTTTTTTTAAGATAAACTATGATTTTGTTTTCAACTACTGAAATACCTAATTTATCAACTGTAGTAAGATTTTTCGGAGAAGGCAATGGCACCCCACTCCAGTACTCTTGCCTGGAAAATCCCATGGATGGAGGAGCCTTGTAGGCTACAGTCCATGGGGTCACTAAGAATCGGGTCGCTAAGAGTCGGACACGACTGAGCGACTTCACTTTCACTTTTCACTTTTATGCATTGGAGAAGAAAAGGGCAACCCACTCCAGTGTTCTTGCCTGGAGGGACGGGGTAGCCTGGTGGGCTGCTGTCTATGGGGTCGCACAGAGTCAGACACGACTAAAGTGACTTAGCAGCAGCAGCAGCAGTTAAGATTTTTAAACAAAAGGTGTGACCTTATAATTCCATCTTGTAAGTATTCCACAGAAATGATCTCTATGCTTCTTTCTGGTTCTCAAAAATTTTAAGCCTATAACTTCTTTCCAAAGTAATTTTATTAAGAATTCATAGAATTTGAATCTCAAGTGTATTTATATCTTTTTAATTAAAATATATCCTATATTTGTAATCATGTTTTAAAAAGATCTTTATATCAATTCAAATCATTTCTGCTTACTTGAATTTTCAGTTTTAAAATGTTCTGGTAATAACCACTATTATTTTACATATACACTAGGATGTTAATAGTTCTTCATATTTTATTCCAAAAATATTTGAATATTTTGTGCAAATTTATATGTCATGTTATTCTCTGATTTTTCCATCATAATTTTACACAGTAGTGTTTAGCTTCCATTTTTTTTATAACTCTATCTTAATTTATAATCTTCCTGAATAGCTAACTTTAATTCAAGGTGAAGTTCAGGAAGATTAAAAAAATGTTCTGTAACTAGTTTATATTTGAATGATTCTAATATTCTTTCACATATGTATATGGGATTACTGCCAAGCATTGTACTGTATTTACTGATCATATGGCTATAGGTCTTATATAAAGTTCCTAATGAGCATCTGGATCTTACACATATATAAATTAAAATACAGTGAAAATCATGACACAATACCTAGTTCTTCATAACCAGTTCTGTAAATACATGATCCCAAATAAAGGAAAAAGTAAACACAAATAGGCAACTTATTCTCTGCTTTATAAAAGCCATGTGAATGCATGTATAGCTAGTATGAGGGAAAATTTTGAATATGAAATCATACTCTTGTCCTTAATTCACATGGAATCACCTTGGTTGATGTACAGTATCCCTTCTAAGCTTCCGCAAGTACCATGTAACATCTTATTTGTCACATCTCATTTTCTGTAGTGAATAGCTGTCCTATTTGACTACTTACCAATCTCCTTTAAAATCAATCTCCTTTAAAATCCAGAGGCCCTCCCTGGATAGCACTATAATCGAGACCCAGATAGTCAAAGCCACAGCTCTTGTGACAATGAGCAAGTGAGTTGAGACGCTATTTAGCATCATCAGCTCTAGGATTTCCCTGAACAATCAGAAACAATGACAGCTCTTTCTGCCAGGTTTGTACACCAGTAAGGTATTCATGGATCACTGCTCAAGTCACCCTGCTGCCAGAAGGAAAGACAAGGAAGCTTGGGGGAGAGAAAAATCAGAGTTCAGAGATGGAGACAAATTCCTGAAAGCAGGAAGCTATGCCTAAAGCTAGAACAGTCTTGGAATTTTTCAGGTAATTAGGTAAATTCTCTCTCTCTCTCATTCTCTCATTTTTTCATAGACAATTAAAGTTTAGCTTCTCTGTAATTGCAGGAGCTTTACCTCCCAGATCATATAATTTCCCATTCTCTCCTTTGTATCACCCACTATATTATGTCTCTTGAGAACAGAGATGATGCCTTATTAATCCTTTTATGTTAAGTTTCTATCATAGTATCCAACTCAAATACTTAATAAAAAAAAAAAAAAGAACAAATGAATAAGCATCAATTTTCATAGCTATAAGACTAGATCTTAATAATTTAAAATAATTGATACTTTTGTCTATAAGTCTGAGTTAAATATTTTGAACTGGCACCAAATAAATATTATTTTCCTTCTACATTGCCCCATGGGGGATTACCATGAAAAACTGGAACATTAGTTTAGAAAAACATGGCATCAAATCACACTGAACTTCACCTTTAATTAAAGTTAGCTATTCAGGAAGAATGTAAATTAAGATAGCGTTATAAGAAAAATAGAAGCTAAACACTATGAAAAAGATTAATATTGATGTGTATCAGAAACTATATAAGCTAAACATAAGCTAAACACTTATGAAAAAGATCAATATTGATGTGTATCAGAAATTATATAAGTGGCATTGAAAGGGATAGTGTTACAAGTCCTAGAAATGCCTCCTAACACACATCTTCTCATCTCTGTCATAGAGTTCCTACATTCCAAAATTATATTATCCAACAAATAGGAGAGAAACATTTGGGTATTACTGCTTTAGAGCATCTTCTTAGTATAAAAGTCCTTTGTTTGGTTTCAGTTTTGTTTATAAAATTCTCACAGTATGAAAAATGTGCCCTCAAACCAGCTTCAGTAATTGTAGTATTTTGTCATATTTGTTTATCTGTCATTTATCTATGCAAATACATGTTTTGATGTTACTTTATGGTAAGTTATAGACATAATGACACCTCACCTATACTTTCTTCATCATGTAACTCCTAAGAATAAGAATCATGACAAAGTTAAAACACCATTATGACACCTATAATAACTGACAAAAATTCATATCTAGTCTTTAAACCTTATTCAAATATCCCCAGTTGTCACAAGAGAGTACATTAGTCTCCTTTTTTAAATTAGATTCATGCATTGCAAGTGGTCATTCAGTCTTTTTATTCTAAACTAACAGGATTTCTGTGAGTACTGTTTCTATGAACAAATAAATCAGATTTTCCTTACCTGAACATTCCCCGAAATACTACTGCTAAAAATGTTCATGTTTATCATACATAAAATATTATTATGAAGCAAATAAGTTCTTCAGAAGGAAGAGTCCTATACAAAATAAATAATTCACAATATGAAAAGGACACATTTGTTAAAAAGTGGAGTAGCTGCACAAAAGATTTTGAACTATTCAAGTCAGGCATAAACACTAAGAGTTCATCACCCTCCATTAAAACTCTGAAGAGTTCAAAAGAAATGTAGTAAGGCTGAATTTAAAGAGAGAGATTGCAAATTAAAAAGATTTCAAGAACAGTTTAAGGACACTGAGCTGGAATCAGTAGTCAGTGAAGGAGTATTGTGCAGGATAAAGATTTGATGAAGATAATAATTGGGGGAAGACATAAATGTAGCAAAATTTTAAATTTTTCATTTTTAATTTCAAAAATGAAATTCTTGATAGCCAGAGCAATTCAGTAATAAAAAATACAACCCTAGAGTTGCTTCTGCTCAATGCTCTGTGATGATCTAATTGGGAAGGAAATCTTAAAAGCTTCCCTGGTAGCTCAGCTGGTATAGAATCTGCCTGCAATGAAGGAGACCCTGGTTCGATTCCTGGGTCTGGAAGATCCCATAGAGAAGGGATAGGCTACCCACTCCAGTATTCTTGGGCTTCCCTGGTGGCTCAGACAGTAAAGAATCTGCCTGCAATGTGGGAGACCTGGGTTCGACCCCTCAGTAGGGAAGAATTCTCCAGTATTCTGGCCTGGAGAATCCCCAAGGACAAAGAAGCCTGGCAGGCTCCTTTGGGGTCGCAAAGGGTCGGACATGACTGAGCAACTAAGCACAGCACAGCCTGAATGTAGCACAAGAGATCACAAAAAGGAAATAAAGCATGGACTCAGGCTGTTATAGCAACCCAAGTGAAAACAGACAAGAGAAGAATGTTGCCTTTAATTCACAGGATTCATTTTGCCAGGAAAGGCCAAGAGCTTCTTCAGAAATAGTGGAAACAACTATACCAAGATACAGATATTCCAGGTCTTTACCCCAGACGTTTTCACTACTCAGCTATGTGACCCTGTATAACTCACATACCTAGGCCTCCTGAAATCTGAGGGGCGAAACAGATGACAAGGTAACAGTTCCAAGTGTCTATTACTTCAGGAGTAGCTCAACCATATCAGACACCCTTCATACACACTTAAACTTTAAAGTTTTCAAATGATGTGGATATAGAAGCTCTTATTTTTTAACAGGAGAACTCTAGAAACAAAACTTGAGAAAGTGATAACTTAAATGTAGGCCAAGTTTTCGCGTAGCATCCTCTTTCTAGCTCTTGTGGGAAAGTGTAACTAATTAAGAGGAAGACATAAATCAAAGTATCTCATTGTTGTTCAGTCCCTCAGCCATATCTGACTCTTTGCAACCTCATGAACTGTAGCACACCAGGCTTCCCTGTTTTCCACTATTTCTCTGAGTTTGCTCAAACTCATAAGTCAAGCTCATCTCATAAGAAAGTCTGTTTATAAATTTAAGGATTCTCACTAAATTATTTCTAAGTAAGATAAGTGTTTATATTTAAATATTTATTTGCATGTGAAATTTGTGACTTAATTTACAACAGTATTAATTATTCACCCATAAGCACCAGGTTTCTAGCTGTAGGCCAAGGGTTAATATCTGATATTTCAGGTCAACTACTAATAGAGGTCATATTTTCAAGGTCATATCAAAAGGAGTGAGTGAAACATGAGGTTTAAGATTTCAAGTTCAACTGCAGCTAGGGTCAAGGAGTGTGTGAATTATACGAGAGATGCCATCATTCCCAGAAACATGGAGGTCTTATTTTACCTTCCATTCAAGTAAGAAAAGCAGGATTATTTTTTTTACAACAAATATTCTAACATATTTGGGATTCTCTAATAAATGTTCATTTTCATTAGTAAACAATGTGTAACAGTAGGCAATTTTTTTCCATGAAGATTCTTAGGTTTTAGGAAATGTTTTACAAAATCAGTTTGAATGCATGTCTGAACACAGGTATACCTGTGGCAGATTCATTTTGATATTTGGCAAAACTAATACAATATTGCAAAGTTTAAAAATAAAATAAAATTAAAAAAAATAAAACAAACAAACAAACAAAAACATTTAATAATTTAGAGCCAAAAATGCAGCAGAGTTTTAGGCAGTAAAAGGATATAGAGTGAAAATCATCATTCAAAACAGTAAATGCAGTTCTTTCCTCAAGAAAATTTTAACCTTGTTGCTTTAGATTACATATATGAAAGTGAACAACAGATCTTTTACTCAGGAGGCACATTTTAGTGATATCAGTATGCTGCATTAACAGGAAAAATACATCTATGTAGATTTCCAATATGAAACTTCTAGGATTGTGCTTACCTGCCTCTTTTCCACTAACTCTGGTGCACAAGCAAATTCCTGATAAGCCTATTAGGATCTTCTGTTAACTCTTTCAGCTCACTGAATTCCACATTTTTAGTCTCCTATTTAAGTTTTTCCCAAAGACTTGAAAGAATGTACCATAGTGCAAACTTGAATGACTTATTAACTTAGAAATTGTCCTGAAACTAGGAAAAATAACTCTCAAAGGCTCTACTCAGAGATCAGTGGCAGAAGCATCCATGTTGCAACTTTCAAGAAAGACAGAGATTTGGGAACAAGGAAACTATGGTTTGGGGCTTCCCTGGGGGCTCAGATGTAAAGAATACTCCTGCAATGCAGGAGACGAGGGTTCGATGCCTGGGTTCGATGCCTGGGTTGGGAAGATCCCCTGCAGAAGGGAATGGCAACCCACTCCAGTATTCTTGGAGAACTCCACGGACAGAGGAGGCTGGCAGGCTTCAGTCTATGGGGTCACAAAGAGTCGGACACGGCTGAACAACTAACACTTTCACTTTCAAGCTATGGTCTTGTTTCTGGTAATCTAGCTGAAACCTAGTCACTCCTGACAATTAATCTCTATTCTAAGTGAAAGTATCTCATCCTGAAGTGGTTTTCTCATTATGAGGTTCAGCTATGTTTAGGTTATAACATTCTAGGACAGCACTTGCTGTCATTTAAATAGAATGCAAGCCACAAAAGTAGTTTGCCACAAAAGTGCCACAAAAGTTGGTTAAAATTTTGTAGTTGCCACATTAAACAAAGATAAAAAGAAATAGGCAAAATTCATTTAAATAATTTAATTCACAATACCTAAAATATTAACATCTCAACATGTATTGATATTTTAAAATATGAATGAATATATGTACTGATATTTTAAATTATGAATTAATACATTTATCTTACTAAGTCTTTGAAATGTAGTGTTCATTTCATGTTTATCAAAAACTGGAGTAATACCAAGTCACACTGTCAGTAGCCACTCATGGCGGTAGCTACCGTATTAGACCCTGCAGTTCTGCAATGTTCAGTTTTCAAAAGCTTTAAACAGTGCCAAGTAGAGTGCCATGAGCTGCTAGATTATTCAAATGCTCTTTGATTATCATGGTATAACTAAAAGCTGGGGCTTTGGAGGACTGGAAGAGACCTATTTGAAATATTCCATACTTCTCAATCTCTATTAATATAATACTTGTAAAGTCGTGTTGCTTTAAAACCAAATAGGGATAAATCAGGTATTTGAGAATAACATATACACACTACTAAATATATATATAACCAACAAGAATCTACCATATAGCACAGGGAACTCTACTCAATATTTTGTCTCAACCTATAAGGGAAAAAAATCTGAAAAAAAAAAAAGAGATATATATGTATGTATAACTGAATCACTTTGCTATACTTCTGAAACTAATACAATATTGCAAATCAGCTATACTTCAATAAAAAAAATAGCAAGGGCAATGTTAAATTGTTCTCAGTGTTTAATTATAAAGAATTATGGACTTCCCTGGTGTTAATAATTAACTGGAGATTAATAATTAATTGGAGATTAATAACAGTCTCCAATTATTATTGGAGAAGGAAATGGCAACCCACTGCAGTATTCTTGCCTGGGGAATCCCATGCACAGATGAACTTGGCAGGCTACAGTCCAAAGGGTCACAAGAGTCAGACATGACTTAGCGACTAAACCACCACCACAGGTACTGCAGTAAGAATTCACTTGCCAGTGCAGGGGACACAGGTTCAATCTCTAGTCTGAGAATATTTCTCATGCTGCAGAGCAACTAAGCCCATGCATCACAACTACTGAGCCCACGTGCTGCAACTTCTGAAGCCCGCATGCCTAGAGCCTGTGCTCCAAGGCAACAAGGGAAGCCACGGCAGTGAGAAGCCCACCCCTGTCGCTGCAACTGGTGAAAGCCCATGCACAGCAATGAAGACCCAGCACTGACCAAAGTTAAAAAAAAAAAGAATTATATCTAGGAGTTACACAAGAAGAAGAGTACATACTTTTAAACACTGGCTCTTCTAAAACAAAATTCATAGTTTTCATTAAGTTTTTATTATTCAGAAATGAAGTCCTTTCAATATTTTTTCTTATTCATTCTATATTTATAAAAGTGGAAATGAGTACATTATCTACTTTGAATGAAAGAATATTCAAATTATGTAGGTAATTTGTTAAAACAGCCTAAGATCACAATTTCCTAAGTTGATCGTTTTCATCTCATCACTTAAAGTTTCTGAAACTGGGGAGGGGGAGGCATCACTATTTTTTTTTATTGTGGTAAAATACACATAACATAAAATTTACCGTTGTAACCATTTTCAAGTGTATAGTTCTGTGGCATTAAGTACATTTAGGTTGTTCTACAACCATCACCAGCATCTATCTCCAGAACTTTTTTATTCCTCCCCCAAGGACATGACATGTTCTACCCGTATCAAACTTGAACTCTCCCTTTCCCTCTTCCCCTAATGCCTGGAAATTAACATTCTGCTCTTTGCTCTGAGGACTTTGATTACTCTAAGTACTTCATACAAGTGGAATCATACAATAGTTGTTTTTTGAGACTGAAATATCTCACTTAGCATAATGTCCTCAAGGTTCATCTAATAAAGAGAATGTATCAGAACTTCCTTCTTTTTAAGGGTAATATTTCTTTCCACTGCATTTTGCTCATATATGCATCATTTGATGGACACGGGTTGCTTCCACCTTTTAGCTTTGTGAAAAATGCCACTATGAACTTGGAGTGTACAAATAACTGAGTTCTGGGCTTTTGCTTTTATTACCTACCTAAGTTTGTGAAGCACTTATCTTTCCTATTCTTCTTTCATCAAAATGGTGGCAGCTTTTTTTCACTCTAAAATAAAATTTTTCCTCTTAGTGCTGGCAATACAATATATTTTCCTAATAGAATAGACAAATTTATTTTCTTGAAACTTCTCAGTTTTTTCCTGCCCCTTGCTCCCTAGTTCATATTTCACTATATTCTTCTAAGATTATCATTCTTTTAGTCATTGTCCATGTAGAAATATTTGCATAATGAATTCAGAAAATTAAAAATATCTGTAGAATATTCCAACCTACAGCTCCCTGGGTCCCAGATAAATTATCCCAGTTTCACATTTGGGTTGGAAGTTATCTTGTCACAGACTTTTCAGGCTTCAATCTTTCAACCCTCTTCACTCTATTAGTTCTCTCAGCTCCCACATGTGAACTATTCTTGGTATTAAAAACTCATTTTTAAAGCAATACGATTTCAACAACTAAAATACCATGTGTTCTTGGTTAGGTTAAATTTAGCCTTGTGAAATTGCACCTTAGCAATTTTGCAGCATCAGTAAGTGTTTCTCCTATCTCCAGTTCCCTTTTATCCTCAATCCACAACTTGGATTCAATTGTAATTTCTTCCTCTCTAGTAAATACGGCTTTGAGGGCGCAAGATCCAAACCAAGGAGAAAAATAAACGAAATGATGTACTAAGTATAATCTAAAAATATGAAAACAAAGCTCATGAAATCTTGAGAACTGATGTGCAAAGCAAAAGCAGCCTGTTCTCTTACTTTTGCAATGCCATATTTAAAGTGTTCAAAGACTTGTGAGAATCATAAGATCATTTTATTAATAACCAGCACTATGCCAAGGACCTTGACTGTCTGAATTTCTAACACATTCAGTGCTCCTAACTTGCATCTATTTTCTTTAGCAAACCTTAGTAGGAGAGGAAGAGAGATATAGATGAGCAGATGTAAATAATGCAGAATTCAATTTTTGCTTCAATTGCAACAGAAAAACTACTCTCATATTTAGTATACCTATCAGGCATATTTCCCCAGCTTTCCCAGCCAAGATTTCTCTTGGGAACATCAAGCTATCACAGAAATGAAAAGCAGTGAGAGAGAAAGAGAGATGACATGGAAAAAATATAGGCATACACATAAATGCTGGAGCACTGTGAGCCAGGATTTCCACTGCTGTGGCCCAAAATACTGTTGACAGTAAGAATTTCTTCAAGTAATACTATTTTGCTTAATAAAGAACCAACTGATTTCAAGATCACAAAATATCATATAAATATCTGGGTATTTGCCTCTATTGTGTTCATTTATGAATGGGTTAGGTTTCAAATTTTAAACCTGTTCTCCACTCAACTTTAACTAGAATAACTTCATTTTCTTCTGCAAACTGGCTCTGAAGAGGGAAACCTAAAATCTGATCAAATGTTCTTATTTAGAAATCACCTGCTTAAGTACATATAAATGTTTTCCTTATCCTTCAAAGTTAAAAGTATTATGAACGTA
The DNA here is from genome assembly GCF_029378745.1 of Bos indicus. Lineage (NCBI taxonomy): Eukaryota > Metazoa > Chordata > Mammalia > Artiodactyla > Bovidae > Bos > Bos indicus. Next base: position 23,462,895 of record NC_091763.1, read on the forward strand.
TTCTAGGTAAGCGTTTCTTTTTATTAGCTCTGTTCACCCTTGTGAACAGTAGACTTGTGTCCTTCAGCTCAGAAAGGCATATTCTAATATATAATTAACTACTGTTTATGATCAATTTCTTCCACTCTTTTGTTCTGGCATTTCAATTACAGTATTTTATAATTTCTCTAGTCTCCATATTTTCTGTTTTCCTGGTGATTCACATTATTTTAAATGAAACATTATGAATTATACATGAAATACAATGAATTATGAATAAATACAAAGGGTTATAATCAGGAAATGAAGGGATTAGGAAGGAGGGGCTACTTTTATGTTTTGTTTGTCTCTTTGGTGCTTCCTTGTTTCCAACTTGCCATTTTATCAAAAGTTTTTCTGAGCTCTTATCCATGTTAATGGTTGGAAGTTATCATTGATCATTGTTTTTGGCCTCTACTTGTTGTAGGACAGAAGGAATTGTGACCATTCAACAGAATAGAAAATGAAAAAAGAACATAGACTATGTAATCAGACATACACATATTCCATTTCTGACTACATAGTAAAGCTGTGCCACCTCTTAAAACCTTAACCTGAGGCTTCTGGTTGAGGTTGGAGTAAGAGAAGGACATGTGCCCATCACCTCCTGTGAGAGCATCACAATTACAACTAGTTGTTGAACAACCATCGAAAGGAGGATGCTGGAACCCACCAAAAAAAGATACCCCACATCCAAAGACAAAGAAGCCATAGCAGGATGGTAGGAGGGAATCAATCATGATAAAATTAAATCCCATACCTGCCAGGTGAGTGACCCACAGACTAGAGAACAATAATACCAAAGAAGTTCTTGCACTATTGTGAAGATTTGGAATGCCATGTCAGACTTCCTAGCCTGGGAACCAGACAAAGGGACAGGGAATCCCCAGGGAATCTGGCCTTGATGCCCAGCAGGATTTGATTATAAGTCTTCCAGAGGACTAGGGTAAACAGAGACTCCAGTCCTGTAGGGCACAAACAAAATTTTGCATGCACCAAGACCCAGAGGAGAGGAGCAATGACTTCAGAGGAGACTGAACCAAAATTGCCTGCTAGTGTTGGAGGGTCTCCTGTGGAGGCCTAAGTTGGCAAGGGCTCGCCACAGGCTTGGGAGCACTGCAAGGTCCTCTTTGGCATAAACCCTGTTGGAGTTTGCCATTAACCCTACCAAAGAGCTCCTAGACCCCAGGGCCAAACAACTATGGGAGAGGGAGCACAACCCCACCCATCAGCAGATAATTGGATTAAAGCTTTCCAGATGTTCAAGCTGGATTTAGAAAAGGCAGAGGAACCAGAGATCAAATTGCCAACATCTATTGGATCATCAAAAAAGCAAGAGAGTTCCAGAAAAACATCTACTTCTGCTTTATTGACTCTGCCAAAGCCTTTGACTGTGTGGATCACAACAAACTGTGGAAAATTCTTAAAGAGACAGGAATACCAGACCACCTGACCTGCCTCTTTAGAAATCTGTATGCAGGTCAAGAAGCAATAGTTAGAACTGTACGTGGAACAACAGACTGGTTCCAAATCGGGAAGGCAGTACGGCAAGGCTGTATATTGTCACCCTGCTTATTTAACTTATATGCAGAGTACATCATGGGAAATGCTGGGCTGGATGAAGCACAAGCTAGAATCAAGATTGCCAGGAGAAATATCAATAACCTCAGATATGCAGATGACACCACCCTTATGGTAGAATGTGAAGAACTAAAGGGTCTCTTGATGATGAAAGTGAAAGAGGAGAGTGAAAAAGTTGGCTTAAAACTCATTAAAGGCAGGAGGGGAAGGGTGTAATAGAGGATGAGATGCTTGGATGGCATCACCAACTTGATGGACCTGAATTTGAGTGAGCTCTGGGAGTTGGTGGTGGACAGGGAACCCTGGTATGGTGCAGTCCATGGGGTCGCAAAGAGTCAAACGTGACTGAGTGTCTGAATTGAATTGAACTGAGCAAGGCACTGCCCACCAGAGCAAGATCTAGTTTTTCCCATTGCCAGTCCCTCCCATCAAGAAGTTTACACAAGCCTCTTGGCCTCATCCATCAGAGGGCAGATAGTAGAAGCAAGAAGAATCAAAATCTCACATTTTGTTTTGTGGCTAAAACAAAAACCATATTACAGAAAGTTGATCACAATGAAAAATCAGAAAGTTATGTCCCAGATAAAAGGACAAGATAAAACCCCAGAAAGGTAAGTAAATGAAGTGGAGATAGGCAACATTCCAGAAAAAGAAATCAGAATAATGATAGTGAAGATGATTCAGGATCTCGGAAAAAGAATGGAGGCAAAGCTTGGGAAGATGCAAGAAATGTTTACCAAAGAACTAAAGAACAAACAAACAGAGATGAATAATACACTAGAAGGAATCCAAAGCAGAATAACAGGGGCAGAAGAATGAATAAATGACCTGGAAGACAGAATGGTGGAAATCACTGCCATATAATAGAACATAGAAAAAAGAATGAAAAAAAAAATGAAGATAGTCTAAGAGACCTCTGGGACAACATTAAACACACAACATTCGCATTATAGGGATCCCAGAAGAAGAGAGAGAGAGAAAGGACCTGAGAAAATATTTGAAGAGATAATAGCTGAAAACTTCCCTAACATGGGAAAGGAACTAGTCAACCAAATACAGGAAGCACAGAGAGTCCCAGGCAGGATAAACCCAAGGAGAAATACACTGAGACACATAGTAATCAAACTGACAAAAAATAAAGACAGAGATAAAATAGTAAAACAACAAGGGAAAAACAACAAACAACATACAAGGGAATCCCATCAGGCTATCTCAACAGAAACTCTATTAGCCAGAAGGGAAGAACCTACAACCAAGATTACTCTACCCAGCAAAACTCTAGTTCAGATTTGATGGAGAAATCAAAAGCTTTCCAAACAAGCAAAAGTTAAGAGAATTCAGCACCACCAAACAGCCTAGGGAATTCTCTAGGCATGAAACACAAGATAAAGAGAAGACCTACAGAAAATAAATCAAACAATTAAGAAAACGGTAATAGGATCATACATATCAATAATGACCTTAAATATAAATGGACTAACTGAAGCGACTTAGCAGCAGCAGCAGCAAATGTACCAACCAAAGGACATAGACTGACTCGGTGGATGTATGTACTTCCACTTACCACATCACTCTGCTTGATGACCTCATCCCCACCCAAATTGTATACAATCATTTTGGCTTGTAATTATCTTTATTTATTTTTTGGCCTGGCTATTAATTGCAAAAACTAATAAATATCTTTTACTATTGCAATTATGTAACTATAACTCATTTAATACCATTGGTATCATGATTGGTAAACAGAAAAATAATAGAACTCTGTATCACCAAAACTAAGATCTAATAGAAAAACCTGTAATCACTTTTTAAAATCCAGATGCATATCAGAATTATCTTGAAATTTTTTGAAAAAATATTAATGCTCAGGTATTCCTTTTTTTTTCTCCAGAGCTCCAGATACATCTCTAATGAGCAGTCATGTTTAAAAACAAATGGAAGATATGATGATCTTTACTTTTATCAAGTTTGTTTCACTTTTTGTATTTCATATCCAGTGCTCCCATTTCATTTAGCTTATGTTCTCCAATTTCTCCATCTCTTTTTTTTATGTTCTTTCTCAAGTCTTTATCAAGTGTAGTAGAAAAGCTTTTGTGTATATATATATATTTTTTGAAAACATGAATTTTTGCTTTACTAAAAAATGTATGACATTTTGATTCCACTTGTTTGACTTCGTATGAATAGAATGCTAGATTTCTAATTAAAATATAGATATGCAACAAGCAACAAAGCTTTACTGTATAGCATAGGGAACTAGAGTCAATATTTTGTGATATGATGGAGAATAATTTCAAAAATAATATGTGTATCTGCATGATTGAATCACCTTGCTGTGTACCTGAAACACTGTAAGTCAACCATACTTTGATGATTTTATACATATATATATATATATATACACATATATATATTAAGGGGCTTCCCTCATAGCTCAGTTGGTAAAGAACCTGCCTGCAATGTAGGAGACACGGGTTCGATTCCTGGGTTGGGAAGATCCCCTGGAGAAGGAAATGGCAACCCACTCCAGTAATCTTGCTTGGAGAATCCCATGGACAGAGGAGGCTGGCAGGCTATAGTCCACGGGGTTGCAAAGAGTCAGACATGACTTAATGATTAAACAATATGTATTAAAAAAACTACAGGGAACATATAAAGGAACAGTGATCTAAATACACATTGGAGGCAATGGAGTAATGACTGCAAAAGTCTGGAATAGAATTATTTCTAACATAGAATTCTGTACTCAGCCAAGTGTTCCATCAGCTGCCAAGGTAAAACAAGGATATTTTTAGATATTCAAGATGCAAAACAAAGAAAAAACAAAGCCAGGACACAAAAAACCATGTACCTACCTTAATAAGAATGGAAAATGTCTGTTACCAAAATATGGAAATAAACCAAGAAATTAAAAAACAGAGAGAGAAAAAACCCAAAACTAGACAAAAAGGAAAGGTAGGTATAGTGAAGAGAGAAGACCCGCAAAACACTTATTCAGATTGAAGCAGCGCAATTCAGGAGACAGGATTTGGGCAGCAGTCACCATGTCTTTCGTCCTTTTCAACCTGACTAAATTACTGAATGATGCAGCCTTTTCAACAAGAGAGTAAAAGAAAGAAAGAAGGCATAAAATCCATGAAATGGGTAAACAAACTCAAAAGAAAGGTAAAGGGAATTCCAAGAATGAAAGAAAAAAGAAAACAAGGGAAGCTCAGATGAAAGAATTTCTCAAAGGATTTCTCTAAGAAAAAATATGTAACTACTCATGCTCTAATGTTATGAAAATGACGTTGATAGGTTAATAAAAAGTACGAGAAGAATAAGTGTGTATACATGAATCAGATACAATAATATATAATCAATGCATTAAAAAAAATGGGGAAAAAAGACTAACTTCAATAACAATAAACATAAGAAACAAAAAACCCTTAAGCTTTTTAGTCTAAAAATAGTATAAATAATACTGTGTCTTAAGTTCAAAGCAAAGAGTAGCAAAGGCCATAGCACACTGTTTTACATATGGACGCATGCTATTATAGGATGATACCTGTATTCCCTGTGAATGCTTTTACTGCAACAGCAAACACTCAAATTTCTGAACCAACATTGCTTATAATAATAATGTTCACAAAAAGAAACAAACCTGAATGAAAAATGCCCTGTAGTAAAGCCGACATATTTATGCATGTATCATTCAGGGATGAACTCCTGATGCAAAGTATGACTTTATGTTCTACACCACTGCTAGGACACACTTACCAAAGAGAAGCTCACAGACTACTGACAGCTTTCTGTCTGTAATATGCTCCATTTCATATTACGCATCAATACTCGTCTTTTGATTTTCCTCATTTCAAATCCCTTCTAAAGTTCAGAACTTTTTCCAGTTTTTGAGATTTCATGAAATACCTAAGGGCTAAGAGTATCATGAAATTCATCTCCAACTTACTTTAATTTGACCATAATCTCACTCAGGGATTGTGACATTCTGTTTTGAGGATATTGGTTTACAACGGCAACTACCACACACACATATATGTAAAACTAAATGTCATTGAGATACTTTAAATCATCTGTACCACTAAGAATCCATCTCATAGTCTAGTAAATGCTGCAAGTTTTAATTTGTTAACCATAATATTAATGTCTAGTTACACTTGAATAAGAATTTAACTACAAAAAAAGAAAAAAAACCAGGTATAATATTTTTTAGTTAAAAAAAAAAAAGATGAAATAGAGCCAGACATCCTGGAATGCAAAGTCAAGTGGGCCTTAGAAAGCATCACTATGAACAAAGCTAGTGGAGGTGATGGAATTCCAGTTGAGCTATTTCAAACCCTGAAAGATGATGCTGTGAAAGTGCTGTACTCAATATGCCAGCAAATTTGGAAAACTCAACAGTGGCCACAGAACTGGAAAAGGTCAGTTTTTATTCCAATCCCAAAGAAAGGCAATGCCAAAGAATGCTCAAACTACCGCACAATTGTAGTCATCTCACATGCTAGTAAAGTAATGTTTAAAATTCTCCAAGCCAGGCTTCAGCAATACGTCAACTGTGAACTTCCAGATGTTCAAGCTGGTTTAGAAAAGGCAGAGGAACCAGAGATCAAATTGCCAACATCCGTTGGATCATGGAAAAAGCAAGAGAGTTCCAGAAAAACATCTATTTCTGCTTTATTGACTATGCCAAAGCCTTTGACTGTGTGGATCACAATCAACTGTGGAAAATTCTTCAAGGGATGGGAATACCAGACCACCTGACCTGCCTCTTGAGAAATGTGTATGCAGGTCAGGAAGCAACAGTTAGAACTGGACATGGAACAACAGACTGGTTCCGAATAGGAAAAGGAGTACGTCAAGGCTGTATATTGTCACCCTGCTTATTTAACTTATATGCAGAGTACATCATGAGAAACACTGGACTGGAAGAAGCACAAGCTGGAATCAAGATTGCCGGGAGAAATATCAATAACCTCAGATATGCAGATGACACCACCATTATGGCAGAAAGTGAAGAGGAACTCAAAAGCCTCTTGATGAAACTGAAAGTGGAGAGTGAAAAAGTTGGCTTAAAGCTCAACATTCAGAAAACGAAGATCATGGCATCTGGTCCCATCACTTCATGGCAAATAGATGGGGAAACAGTGGAAACAGTGTCAGACTTTATTTTTGGCAGCTCGAAAATCACTGCAGATGGTGACTGCAGCCATGAAATTAAAAGGCGCTTACTCCTTGGAAGGAAAGTTATGACCAACCTAGATAGCATATTCAAAAGCAGAGACGTTACTTTGCCAACAAAGGTCCGTCTAATCAAGGCTATGGTTTTTCCCGTGGTCATGTATGGATGTGAGAGTTGGACTGTGAAGAAAGCTGAGCGCCGAAGAATTGATGCTTTTGAACTGTGGTGTTGGAGAAGACTCTTGAGAGTCCCTTGGACTGCAAAGAGATCCAACCAGTCCATTCTGAAGGAGATCAGCCCTGGGATTTCTTTGGAAGGAATGATGCTAAAGCTGAAACTCCAGTACTTTGGCCACCTCATGCAAAGAGTTGACTCATTGGAAAAGACTCTAATGCTGGGAGGGATTGGGGGCAGGAGGAAAAGGGGACGACAGAGGTTGAGATGGTTGGATGGCATCACTGACTCGATGGACATGAGTCTGAGTGAACTCCGGGAGTTGGTGATGGACAGGGAGGCCTGGCGTGCTGAGATTCATGGGGTCGCAAAGAGTCAGACACGACTGAGAGACTGAACTGAACTGAACTGAGTCAGACATTATTACTATAATTTTAAAATCTCAAATAACCAACTATATAAGTAAAAACATAAAAGCTTCTAGGGATTAACTACAACAAAAACGATCAAGTAGAGATTAGTAATAAAACCAAGTAAATATTAGATAAGAGTTTGAAGAGTTTTAAAAAATTCTTTTTTAAGGTATCTAACATGTATGCTTCTTTAGTAATATACTGATTTTAGAATTTGAATCAGAAGAAGATATGTTAATAACATACATTTTTGCTTCTTACTAGGGAAATACATGTTTTCATCTAAAATAAGCACAACTGACACAATGTCTAGATTATACTGCCCAAACCAATTGTCTCAGTTCAGTTCAGTTCAGTCACTCAGTTATGTCCAACTCTTTGTGACCCCATGAATCGCAGCACGCCAGGCCTCCCTGTCCATCACCAACTCCCAGAGTTCACTCAGGCTCACGTCCATCGTGTCGGTGATGCCATCCAGCCATCTCATCCTCTTTCGTCCCCTTCTCCTCCTGCCCCCAATCCCTCCCAGAATCAGAGTCTTCTCCAATGATTCAACTCTTCTCATGAGGTGGCCAAAGCACTGGAGCTTCAGCTTTAGCATCATTCCCTCCAATTGTCTACTTAGTGTCTATTCCCATATCCCTGTCACAGATGTTGACAATAATGATACAGTACAAAGTAAAGTCTATTTTTAATCACTTCCCCGTGAAATATAATAATACAAATGTCCACGTGCTTGCCGAAGCACAGAGATCATGGCCTGATGCTGACAGCAAGAATCAATTCTTGAAACAACAACATTAAGTACCAGTAGGCGTCACATGTATCTGCCAAGCCTAATTCTGAATTGCTCTACTATGTGCTAATAGAAGAGAAAGCAACCCAGATACTAACTGGGCAAAACTCCAGGTTTTCCCTTGGGTATACAAATCGTGACTTCTGCTAGGAAACTTTGATAATATCAACGTTCCAGAAGATTAGAACATGAATTCTTAAGAGCCTGAAACTGCTATAGGCTCACTGAAGGGCAACCCTGAACAACTAAGCACATTCGTTTCAAAAATATTAGGAGAATTTGAGACATTGTCACAATCCTCCTACAAGGGGCTATTGAAAGTGGTTGAAAGGTATTTTCCAGAAATAAAAATAAAGTGACTGAAATCAGGGGTGGTCCAAATTCTGTTCCTTCTTAATTCAATCATTTAACTCTGCCCCCTCTAACACATGCAGTTCTAGAATCTTGAACCAGCAGGCTAAGATGAGAATGCCAACCCACCTACATCAAAGGAGAGCAGTAAAGAGCCAGGTGGGGTGGCCCCCTCTGCTCCCCAGCAGTGAGGAGAAACAGTCCATTAAACCCCTGCAGACACCCCTTTCCCTTCTCCCTCCTGCCACAGCACCAGAAAACTGAGTACAGCTGTCAGTAGAGGATCTGAACAAAGGAACAATAAAACAGCTGCAACATAAGGGAAACAGAAGCAGAGGCAATGGCTGTTTGGTAAAGAAAAAGACCTAAAAAACACAATTGCCTCCAGTCCAATTATTATATTAGTTAGGATTCTAAATCCAACTTCCAGCTGTTACATGAAGTTCCCACCTTGCAAGCAAGAAGAAGGGAATGATGATAAAGACGATGGCATGTTTATGTTGTTGAAACTATATTTGGATCACTGTATGCTCAGATTCCATGTATTAGGGATGGTACTATCTGAATGAGGGACAGAGAGAACAACTAGAGATGTAAGGATGTGCAGAAACACAAAGTCAGGCATGAGTGCCTGCTGCGAAAACAGGTTTAGTTCTTATGCAGTTTAAAAATAAATATAAAGCAGCAAACATTTAATTATTCATTAAAAGAACTGATTGCACTTAATCATTAGGGCATTTGCTCTTGCCTTTATGCTACCCACTTTTCATTTTTGCTTCCATTATTCCATTCTCCATCATTTCCAGATGCAAAGGATACATTCACTTTCCAAATTTGCTTTCTTTTGACCAATATCTATCATTTTTCTAATACATACAGAGTGTATACGATACAAAGGGGGAATAAATGGGCATGGAGACATTGATGTCCAGTTATATGTATTCTATTTGGATAAACTAATTGGTTTATTGACCAATAATGACAAGAAGTAAAAAATTATACTTACTGGCAGTATGTCCCCATGACATATATACTGTAATCACCTACATTTTACAGATGAGGAAGCTGAAGAACAGAAATGAAGCAGTTTTTCCATAGTTGCTTAGCTTGTAAAGCAAAATTCAAACCTAAGCAGCTTAATTCTAAGACTACATTCTTAAACACTATATCATATGACTTAGTTTTTTTTAAAGTACCTAAACATTAGGTTAAGTCATTAAATGAAAAGTGAAATGAATGGTATATCCAATAAATGTAATAACTTCTGAAAAGACAGAGATTAGGAGAGGTTGAAATATTCAGAAAGAAAACCCTCCTCCCTCACCCCCTATGTGTGGGGTTCCTGTGGATAAGAGAAAATGCCAGAAAAAGAAGAAAGAGAAGGTGGGAAGAAGAGAGGGAGAAGTTACCCATGTTTTTCACCCTTTCAATACACTGCCGCATGCCAGTTCATTGGACAAAGATCTAGTAGGCTTCAATCGTCATTCATCTAAAGATGCCCTGTGCCTTAAACCATGCTTGGTCACCTTCTACATAAGCAACAGAGATTCTAGACCAATTAAAAAAAAATTTTTAAACTCAGTTTAAATAACCTCTTTTTTTAAACATCATCCAGAAAATCTTACCCTTTTAGGATAAATATGCAGACAATCTTGTATTATATAGCATTGGCATATAGTAGGGTCTCATTGTTTTCCAAATTGCTCAGACCACACTCTATTTCAATATAGTGTTGACTATCTCTATAATCTAGTTCTTTTAACTGCTAAAATCTTAAAACAAACAAACCCCAAAACCAAAAAAACTTGACACTGGCATTTTGCAGTGCCTGATGAGGTAACACATGGAGAAATGCCCTTGTGTTGAGCATTTCAAAACATTTTTAAAAAATTTTAACTGCACATATAAGCAGGAAATAATGTTTATTTCCTGTATATGGTTTCCCATTAGCTAAAGTCATGTATTAAATTAGCTTGCTCAAAAAAATAATCTCGTTGAAAAATTCAAAGTTTTTCAAGTCAAAGATAAATACAAAAAAGAAGTAAAATACTCTCAATGAACTTAGAGTTGATCATTGGGTAGACAGTTAGAAAATGTTTAATGTGAGTGGACTGTGTATGAAATGCTTTGGGGGAGATAGACCATGATATGTCTTTTTTTTAATCGGGTTTAAGCCCAGAAACTCTAACAAAGTTAATCTAAAACTATCAGAGAGATTTATCTCAGAACTAGAACTCTGAAAAGTACAGAACAAAGTGTGGCTCTGTTGTTAAAACAAACCCGGAAAACCTTAGTGAGCCCACTGAATACTTTTGGACCCAAATTTCATAGTTATAATCTCAGACTAAGCTTTTTAGAAAGACTTCATATATCTGCAGTAAATATGCTAAGTTCTCTGTATACTCTGTGAACATCTTCAACCAGATTCCAAAGGGGTGTCCTATAGACACGTTATTACTTGGAGATTAAAAAAGAAGAAGACAAATAAAGGTCTAGTTATATTCTTCACATCTAAGTCAATAACATAACCCATGACTAGAAGAAGGGGCATCTTGAAATCAGAAAAGCTTATCTTTGTATCAAAAGTTTATTTTTGTTTATTTTTGAGTATCCTATCGTGTCCCGTTCTATATATATACAGACTAGAGCAATTTTCTCTATCTTAAGTTTCATTAATTCAGTAGTTTCATATTTACTCAATGCCCATTGTGTGTTAAATGCTATGCTTAAAGTTGGATATACACTTGTGAATTCCAAAGTTATGGAATAATAACAGCACAAATCCAAAATGCAGCAACCTAATACAGTAACAGAATTGTATTTTAATTTTTGTTTTATTTTGATGGATCAGAAGGGAATTAAGAAGTTAATTTTAGACCTGTTAAATGTGAAATGTCAAGGAGACTTCCCACTGAAGATGTCAACTAGACAGCTGCCTATTTAGAGCTGAAGTTGGGGGGAGAGGATTGGGTTAGAAATATACATCTGGAAGTCATTGTCCTATACACTTCATTTAAAGGAAATGAAAGCTGAGTTTTAGAAGGTAAGTGAATAGGAATAAAATACATGCTTCTTTGGCGTAGTGATTATTTAAGCTAGCTGTTTTTAAGAAATGGTCAATACAAAGTAAAGCTCTGAAAACTAAGTACAAGTTACATTTTTGTAACAACAACAAAAATCCATTCAGTTATTGCAGGTCCCAGATTCTAGAGCACAGGCTTAGTAGCTCTAAGGCAAGTGGGATCTTCCCAGACAAGGAATCAAATCCATGTCCCCTGCACTGGCAGGCTAATTCTTAACCACCAAACCACAAGGGAAGTCCAAGGTAAGAATACTTATGATGTCAGTTTCATAAATCTCTGCCAATAGGGTCTGAGGAAGTGGGAATCCTTTCATTTTTCTAAATTTAGCTTAGCAGGAGAAAATACTTGTGAAAACAATTATGTGAATATAGCTAAAACCGGAGGGAAAGCAGCAGGGCACAACTTCTGAACGAATGACATAGCCAGAGAACACAGCAGAAATTGATTAGAATAAAATGGGTCCAAGATGGCAGAGAGTCAACTTCCACTGGCCCTTGATCCTCAATCAGCGAGCTAAATGGCACACCCAGAGGCACCTTGACAGTTCCAAAGCACTGTCAATTGACAAAAAGTAGGCAGTGGCCCAATTCTTCCACCCCTTCCCCAAAATAGTTGGAATAATTCTCCCATTCATTAGCCTATGAATACCCAGCCCATAAAAACTAATGACACCACATTTTGGAGCAACCGCACTCACCTTCTGCAATGGTCCACACTGTCTATGGATTGTGTTTCCCTCTGAATAAATCTACTTCTTTTGTATCACTTTGTCTCTCACTGATTTCTTTCTGCAATGAGACATCAAGAACCTGAGCTTCATTAGGTCCTGAAACCACGTCTGTGATCTCAGTTGGAAGACTGTGGATTTTGGCTGGGTTCGAGTCTTGGCCGCATGGGTTCAAGTCCCAAACTAGGCTTTGGCTGTGTTTGAGTTCTGCCCTCATGGATTCAAGTCCCTACCTGAGGTAAAGGGTTTCAAAGCGACTTCGGTCATAATTTCTTTTAAGTACTCTCGCTTTATGATTCAGAGATAGTTATTGTTTTGTTCTGTGTGTCATTGGTATAAGGAGGAAAATCATAGTTTAATGAGGTTTTCCTTTCATCTTGTTCTATGTCCTGATAGACTGACTCTGTCACCAGTGAGAATATTCCCTCTGGTCTCCACTAATCGGAGGATATATGTACTGGGATGCATTTGGTGGACAGCTGATCCAATAAGCAGCATTCTCTTTGTTCAACCATGATAGCTCTCAGAAGAGTTTGTCAAAAATGGGTTGCTATTCATACAGGGTCTTTGTCATCACAACCTTCATTGTTTTGTTAGTTCTAGGAAAGTCCCATTCAGGTAGTACCTGTACAATAACAGAGATTAGTGGGTCTATTGCTGGGAGCATCTCACATTCTTGGAACCTGGAATGTTCTGTGACAAGGAAAGTTCTTGCTTTCTTAGGCTAACTTTGGGAGTGAACTTTCTGAATCTTCTTGTGTTTTGCCTCTGACACCCCAAGTCAAGCCACAAAATGGCATATTAGTTTAAATTACTACTGAGACTAATAGACCCTACTCATCAACAGACAGATAATGGATCTTTTGCTCTCATCCTGAACAACTGTATTATTGATACCTAAGGAAAGAGGACACAAAGAAGTATAACACCTGGCCATAGGAGTTCCGTAATAGAATGAAGAACAGAAAGTGACTTAGAATAAAAATTAAGGACCACATCCAATATAAATTCTCTTCACAAAATCTCTCCCCACCTGCCTGTTTTAACTTCCCTTATCTTATAAGATTTAAGATCACTCTAGCCTGATCTCCAGGACCTTGGTATGCAGGTTAGTCATGTAAATACTGAAAGCCAGGAGGTGAATTTAGCAAAAGAACCTAGAACAGGCAGTGCGGCTCTCTCTCAACGGATAGTGTTGCTGTCTCTCAACACTCCTCCTGAAATGGAGCAGGACTCTGTGGGACTGTCCCAGGCACAAATTATTTCCATGTCCCCTGTCTCTTCTTTGTAGGAAATAAGCTTGACTTTCCCTGAGTTCCAAAAGGCAGATTCAAACAGCTGCAAATCAGGGAAGGCTCACAGTTTCATTGAGTTAGACAAGGCGGTGATCCATGTGATCAGATTGGTTAGTTTTCTGTGATTGTAGTTGTCTGTCTGTCTGCCCTCTGATGGAGAAGGATAAGAGGCTTATGGAAGCTTCCTGATGGAGAGACTGAGGGGGAAACTGGGTCTTGTTCTGATGGCTGGGGCCATGCTCAGTAAATCTTTCATCCAATTTTCTGTTGATGGGTGGAGTTGTGTTCCCTCCCTGTTATTTACCTGGGACCAAACTATGATGGAGGTAGTGAAGATAATGGTGACCTCCTTCAAAAGGCCCCATGCATGCACAGCTACACTCAGTGCCCCCAACCCTGCCGCAGGCCACCGCCGACCCACGCCTCCGTGGGAGACTCCTGGACACTCACGGGCAAGTCTAGGTCAGTCTCTTGTGGGGTCACTGCTCCTTTCTCCTGGGTCATGGTGAACACAAGGTTCTGTTTGTGCCCTCCAAGAGTCTATTTCTCCAGTCCTCTGTAAGTTCTGGTGGGGTTAATGGCGACATCCTCCAGGAGGGTTTATGCCATACCCAAGTCTGCTGCACCCAGAGCCCCTGCCCCTGCAGCAGTCCACTGCTGACCTGTGCTCCATAGGGGACACTCAAACACAGCTCTATCTCAGTTTCAGTGGGGTCTCTGGGTTCTGGTGCACACACGGTTTGTTTGAGCCCTCTGAGCGTCTCTGGTGGGTGTGGAGTTTGATTTTAAATGCCATTTTGCCCCTCATGCCATTTTGTTGGGGCTTTTTCTCTGCCCTTGGATGTGTGCTATCTCCTCAAAGTCACTCCAGCACCACGCAGCCACCACTCCAGTGGCTTTTCATTGGATCATCAAAAAAGCAAGAGAGGTCCAGAAAAACATCTACTTCTGCTTTATTGACTATGCCAAAGCCTTTGACTGTATGGATCACAACAAACTGTGGAAAATTCTGAAAGAGATGGGAATACCAGACCACCTGACCTGCCGCTTGAGAAATCTGTATACAAGTCAGGAAGCAACAGTTAGAACTGGATGTGGAACAACAGACTCATTCCAAATAGGAAAAGGAGTACGTCAAGGCTGTATATTGTCACCCTGCTTATTTAACTTATATGCAGAGTACATCATGAGAAATGCTGGGTTGGATGAAGCACAAGCTGGAATTAAGATTGCCAGGTGAAATGATCAGGTATGCAGATCATACCACCCTTATGACAGAAAGTGAAGAAGAACTAAAGAGCCTCTTGATGAAAGTGAAAGAGGAGAGTGAAAAAGTTGGCTTAAAACGTAACATTCAGAAAACTAAGATTATGGCATCTGGTCCCATCACTTCATGGCAAATAGATGGGGAAACAGTGACAAACTTTATTTTGGGGGGCTCCAAAATCACTGCAGATAGTGACTGCAGTCATGAAATTAAAAGACGCTTGCTCCTTGGAAGAAAAGTTATGACCAACCTAGACAACATATTCAAAAGCAGAGACATCACTATGCCAACAAAGGTCTGTCTAGTCAAAGCTATGATTTTTCCAGTAGTCATGTATGGACGTGAGATTTGGACTATAAAGAAAGCTGAGAGACAAAGAATTGATGCTTTTGAACTGTGGTGTTGGAGAAGATTCTTGAGAGTCCCTTGGACTGCAAGGAGATCCAACCAGTCCATCGTAAAGGAAATCAGTCCTGCATATTCATTGGAAGGACTGATGCTGGAGCTGAAACTCCAATACCTTGGCCACCTGATGCGAAGAACTGACTCATTTGAAAAGACCCCGATACTGGGAAAGAACAAAGGCAGGAGGAGAAGGGGATGTCAGAGGATGAGAATGGTTGGATGGCATCACTGACTCAATGGACATGAGTTTGAGTAAACTCCAGGAGTTGATGATGGACAGGGAGGCCTGACGTGCTGCAGTCCATGGGGTCGCAAAGAGTCACACACAACTGAGAAACTGGGCTGGCTGAATCAGGGAAGGAAGGGGAAGGAGAAAAATGGAGGATCAGTCAAGAAACACTAGTGCAGCCTTGGGGCAGGGTCCTGGTTCTTCCTCAAGGAATATACATAATATACAGAACAATACCTTTGATTTCTTCAGTAGGAACTAAGGCCCCCATTCAGGTGGAGGATGGTAACTTTAAGCTGAACACAAGATTCCTGGAGCAACACCCTGTTACCTCAAAACCAACCATTCTGATGAAAGTGGTAGATAACATGCATTCTGACCCCTTCCCCAAATGATTCTCCCTTTCAATGTTTTCATTGGTTTTGGACATGAATATGCCTTCTCCGCAGGCTGCTGGCCTCCTAAATAAAACCATTTTTCCTTTCAACCAACACTTGCCTCTAACGTATTGCCTTACAAGCTACAAGCAGCCAAAACTGAGTTCAGTAACACTGCTACTTCCCAGGCCTCTGTAGATGTATCCTGGATCCCCAACACAAAGAATTTAGTTCCCCTGGACAGCAGCACATTTCAAAAAACTACTGAAATCAGAGGGTATAAGAAGTTGTTTCATTTTGTAGATCAATGTCACCAGCTTCCTAAGGAAACTACTAAAATGTTGATCCTTGAACAGTGCAGGATTTAGGGACGCCAACCCCTCACACAGTTGAAAATCCATGTATAGTTTTCCTGTTATCCCTCAGTATTTGTCATTCTACATACATGATTTAAGTCTACTACAAATCTTGTAGTACTACAGTATATATTTATTGAAAAAATCCTGCAGTAAGTGGAACCATTAAGGTCAAACTTGCTGAACAAGGGTGAGTAGTTTGAAAGCCATGTCTTCAGTATTGAAGACATGGCTCCCAGAGTACAAAAGCATGTTTCAGTTGATATAGAACCAAGAGCTCACTACCCAGGTCACATGGTAAATGCTATAATTAAGGGGTCCTTTGCACAGGAGCACCTCATATAATCTTATTGTTGCAAAACCTAAAAGCAGTTTGGGAAAGCCTATTAAATTTGTTGTCTGAGCTTTCCCTTAAGGGTCTTACAGATGCCAATAAAAACATTAAGTTAATTGAGAAGAGTAAGGAGACAAAGGCAGTGCCAAAGAACGCTCAAACTACCACACAATTGCACTCATCTCACACGCTAGTAAAGAAATGCTTAAAATTCTTCAAGCCAGGCTTCAGTAATATGTGAACCGTGAACTTCCTAATGTTCAAGCTGGTTTTAGAAAAGGCAGAGGAACCAAAGATCAAATTGCCAACATCCGCTGGATCATGGAAAAAGCAAGAGAGTTCCAGAAAAGCATCTATTTCTGCTTTATTGACTATGCCAAAGCCTTTGACTGTGTGGATCACAATCAACTGTGGAAAATTCTGAAAGAGATGGGAATACCAGACCACCTGACCTGCCTCTTGAGAAACCTATATGCAGGTCAGGAAGCAACAGTTAGAACTGGACATGGAACAAAAGACTGGTTCCAAATAGGAAAAGGAGTACGTCAAGGCTGTATATTGTCACTCTGCTTATTTAACTTATATGCAGAGTGCATCATGAGAAACGCTGGGCTGGAGGAAGCACAGGCTGGAATCAAGACTGCTGGGAGAAATATCAATAACCTCAGATGTGCAGATGACACCACCCTTATGGCAGAAAGTGAAGAGGAACTCAAAAGCCTCTTGATGAAACTGAAAGTGGAGAGTGAACAAGTTGGCTTAAAGCTCAACATTTAGAAAACGAAGATCATGACATCTGGTCCCATCACTTCATGGGAAATAGATGGGGAAACAGTAGAAACAGTGTCAGACTTATTTTTTTGGGCTCCAAAATCACTGCAGATGGTAACTGCAGCCATGAAATTAAAAGATGCTTACTCCTTGAAAGGAAAGTTATGACCAACCTAGATAGCATATTCAAAAGCAGAGCCATTACTTTGCCAACAAAGGTCCGTCTAGTCAAGGCTATGGTTTTTCCTGTGGTCATGTATGGATGTGAGAGTTGGACTGTGAAGAAGGCTGAGTGCCGAAGAATTGATGCTTTTGAATTGTGGTGTTGGAGAAGATTCTTGAGAGTCCCTTGGACTGCAAGGAGATCCAACCAGTCCATTCCGAAGGAGATCAGCCCTGGGATTTCTTTGGAAGGAATGATGCTAAAGCTGAAACTCCAGTCCTTTGGCTACCTCATGAGAAGAGTTGACTCATTGGAAGAGACTCTGATGCTGGGAGGGATTGGGGGCAGGAGGAGAAGGGGATGACAGAGGATGAGATGGCTGGATGGCATCACTGACTTGATGGACATGAGTCTGGGTGAACTCTGGGAGTTGGTGATGGACAGGGAGGCCTGGTGTGCTGCTATTTATGGGGTTGCAAAGAGTCGGACACGACTGAGTGACTGAACTGAACTGAAGGAGATAAAGATTCAAAGTTATAGTTACGCTAGAAGTCATGTATGATGTGACAATTAGACCATAAAGAAGGCTGAGTGCTGAAGAATTAATGCTCTTGAACTGTGGTGTTGGAGAAGACTCTTGAGAGTCCCTTGGACTACAAGGAGATCACACCAGTTAATCCTAAAGGAAATCAATCCTGAATATTCAGTGGAAGGACTGATGCTGAAGCTCCAACACTTGAGTCACCTGAGACAAAGAGCCAACTCATTAGAAAAGACCCTGATGCTGGGAAAGACTGAAGGCTAAAAGAGGAGGGAGAAGCAAAGAATAAGATGGTTAGATAGCATTACCCACTCAGTGGACATGGATTTGAGCAAACTGTGGGAGACAGTGAAGGATAGAGAAGCCTGGTGTATTGCAGTTCATGGAGTTGCAAAGAGCTGGACAGGAGTTAGTGACTGAACAACAATAACAAAAATAAAATAGATGGACTTGAAGCAAAGGTTTTGATACAACACAATCAAAGGTCCGTGTGACGAAAGGAACCAACTCTTGGTCCCCCAAAATTAAAAGTCCCAAACTAGTCCACTGTAGTTACCCTAGCTTGAAGAAATTTTAAAACTGGAAGGTAGAAATTACAATGAAATATCTGACCAGCCAATGTCCCTTGGCTCAATTCCTCACTGAGCACCCACAGTGTTTTACACAAGAGTCAGCAAAACCATCATGAGGTGAAGGAAAGAAAGTTCCCAGGAGTATGCAGGAGACTCATACACTGTGGCCCAGAAGCCACTGATGAAGCTCTGGTGTGGGCAATGCTTCATCTGAAAGACTACAGGAATGTAAGGGATCATAGGATTCTAAGGACTATAACATTTAAACAGGCTTTATGTAAAGAACTTGTGTCAGTCTTACCTGAATACTTGATGGGAAAAGTTATTATGTCTGGCCAGGAGCACTTTTCCTATTTACTACGTAAAAGCAAAACTTGTTGATGAAGTTTTAACTATATTCTTATAGTTAGGCTATAAGAGTTGATGGAATTAAGTACAAAGTTTATTTTCTACTAACCCTGAGGTTCTTCATTTCTTCCTTTTCTAGTTGCTTTAGGTGTAGAGTTAGGTTATTTATTTGACTTTTTTCTTGTTTCTTGAGGTGTGCCTGAATTGCTATGAACTTTCCCCTTAGGACTGCTTTTACTGTGTCCCACAGGTTTTGGGTTGTTGTGTTTTCATTTTCATTCGTTTCTATGCAAATTTTGATTTCTTTTTTGATTTCTTCTGTGATTTGTTGGTTATTCAGCAGGGTGTTGTTCATCCTCCATATGTTGGAATTTTTAATAGTTTTTCTCCTGTAATTGAGATCTAATCTTACTGCATTGTGGTCAGAAAAGATGCTTGGAATGATTTCTATTTTTTTGAATTTACCAAGGCTAGCTTTATGGCCCAGGATGTGATCTATCCTGGAGAAGGTTCCATGTGCGCTTGAGAAAAAGGTGAAATTCATTGTTTTGGGATGAAATGTAAGTAACAATCATGTATATGGCAAGACATTAAAAATTTAACTTTAAAAAAATGTTCTCTGCCTCTCCTCTCTCCCCATTACTGCATTATACATGGACCAAACCTCCCCGTGTACAACCGGCTCAACCACGAAGAGCAATGTTTTCCTAGCACCAACCAGACAACTCCTTAAAAGATAACATTTCCTCTTGATCTTATAAGGGGCTATGATGACCTACCACTTTGTACCTGCAGATCTGTATTGTGTAAACTGTCAATTATACATCATTTAATGCAGAGCTTTCTGTTTCAAAAACATATAACTGTTCTTTGAATTTTAACTGGTGGATTCTAACTATGCTGGGTTATAATCCACAATTTGGCTCTAAGAAAATTTCCCACTTTTTTCTTATACCAACTGATTAATTCTTCATGGACAGTAGGAAAAATGGTATACTTTAACAAGCTTTATGTAGAGTGATTGTGTCTCTTCTATTTGTATTTTGAGGATGAACACTGTAGCTCAATGGTGAATGTATACTTTATCCAATACTGTAAAAACAGAAGGCATATAGGGCTAAGCAGGATTATTTGTACATGTTAAAGGGACCAAGAAAACTGCCAGAAACCACACAGTGTGGCACAGACGCTGGAGGCTGATATTTAAGGCTGGATAGAAGCCACATTAGAGGTTTTTCCCCTTGGAGTGAATTGGTGTAAGATTGAATGATGCACTTAGAAAAAGAATATCCAAATGCCTTTGTTAGAAAGCTTTATCCAGCATTTACAAAGGTGTAAATCTTTTGGTCTCCATCTCAGCTGGAAATCTTCTACATGATATAATAAAGGAAATAGAAGATAATTTAGTTGATGAGTGAGTCAGTGCTTGATATTCAATATGCAATCCAATTCTTTGAGAATTTGGAAGTCACCATTCCCTCGAAGACTCTCGAGAGTCACTTGGACAGCAAGGAGATCAAAACAGTCAATACTAAAGGAAATCAATTCTGAATATTCACTGGAAGGACTGATGCAGAAGCTGAAGCTACAATATTTTGGCCACCTGATGCAAAGAGCTGACTAACTGGAAAAGACCCTGATGTTGGGAAAGACTGAGGCAGAAGGAGAAGGGGCCGGCAGCGGATAAGATGGTAGGATGGCATAAACCACTCAATGGACATGAGTCTGAACAAACTCCAGGAGATAGTGAAGGACAGGGAAGCCTGGCATGCTGCAGGCCATGAGGTCGCAAAGAGCAGGACATGATTTAGTGACTGAACCACATCCCATCAGAAAATCTCCACAAGGCCAGAGGTGTGGTTCCACAGCCAAGTCTAAGCCCTACCAAGACCCAAACCCCTATTCATCCCCAAAGGCCTGTAGGTACTGGGAGATTACAAACAGAATTGTTCTCCACCTAAGAAGAGAAATACATTAAATACTAAGTACTCTAGACCTGTGATAATAAGCAAATGTGCCCTAAAATTCCATCATGGAAAAAAAAAAAAAAAAGCAAAAAACCAAAAATGTGGATACTTTCTCTGTGCTTTTGTGATTTGGATTCTCTACCACTCCTGTTTTCTAGGACCTAAGAGCCATTCTTTGAAATGCAAATTTTAGAGAGATGTTTCTAATCAACAAAAAGAAAAAAAATAAGAAGAAGGAGGGTATTTCGAAATTAGGCAAGAGAAAAATCCTCTCCACAAATATTAAAACTACACAAATTCTCTGTATCTGTTTTTACGCTTATTTGTATCTACACAGGTGCACTGTAGATAGAGTAGTTCTCTACCACTGGATGATATTGCCAACAGTAATTAGTAGAAGAGGGCTAATTACTCATGTGGAAGGCAAGGACATAAGAATTGCAAGTATGTAAGGCAAGCAACAGTTAGAACTGGACATGGAACAACAGACTGGTTCCAAATAGGAAAAGGAGTACGTCAAGGCTGGATATTGTCACCCTGCTTATTTAACTTATATGCAGAGTACATCATGAGAAACGCTGGGCTGGAAGAAGCACAAGCAGGAATCAAGATTGCCGGGAGAAATATCAATAACCTCAGATATGCAGATGACACCACCATTATGGCAGAAAGTGAAGAGGAACTCAAAAGCCTCTTGATGAAAGTGAAAGAGGACAGTGAACAAGTTGGCTTAAAGCTCAACATTCAGAAAATGAAGATCATGGCATCTGGTCCCATCACTTCATGGCAAATAGATGGGGAAACAGTGTCAGACTTTATTTTGGGGGGCTCCAAAATCACTGCAGATGGTGACTGCAGCCATGAAATGAAAAGACACTTACTCCTTGGAAGAAAAGTTATGACCAACCTTCATAGCATATTCAAAAGCAGAGACATTACTTTGCCAACAAAGGTCCGTCTAATCAAGGCTATGGTTTTTCCCATGGTCATGTATGGATGTGAGATTTGGACTGTGAAGAAAGCTGAGCACCGAAGAATGGATGCTTTTGAACTGTGGTGTTGGAGAAGACTCTTGAGAGTCCCTTGGACTGCAAGGAGATCCAACTAGTCCATTCTGAAGATCAGTCCTGGGATTTCTTTGGAAGGACTGATGCTAAAGCTGAAACTCCAATACTTTGGCCACCTCATGTGAAGAGTTGACTCATTGGAAAAGACTCTGATGCTGGGAGAGATTGGGGGCAGGAGGAGAAGGGGACGACAGAGGATGAGATGGCTGGAAGGCATCACTGACTCGATGGACGTGAGTCTGAGTGAACTCTGGGAGTTAGTGATAGACAGGGAGGCCTGGCGTGCTGCGATTCATGGGATCACAAAGAGTCAGACACAACTGAGCGACTGAACTGAACTGAAGGCAAGCAATTCTCATATAAGGATTCAGTTCAGTCACTCAGTCATATCTGACTCCTTGCGACCCCATAGACTGCAGCATGCCAGGCTTCCCTGTCCATCATCAAGTCCTGGAATTGCTCAAATTCATGTCCTTCAAGTCAGTGATGCCATCCAACCATCTCATCCTCTGTCTTCCTCTTCTCCTCCTGCCTTCAACCTTTCCCAGCACCAGGATCTTTTCAAATGAGTCAGTTCTTTGTATCAGGTAGCCAAAGTACTGGAGTTTCAGCTTCAGCATCAGTCCTTCCGATGAATATTCAGGACTGATTTCCTTTACGATGGACTGGTTGGATCTCCTTGCAGTCCAAGGGACTCTCAAGAGTCTTATCCAACACCACAGTTCAAAAACATCAATTCTTCAGTGCTCAACTTTCTTTATAGTCCAACTCTCACATCCATACATGACTACTGGCAAAACCATAGCTTTGACTAGACAGACCTTTGTTGGCAAAAGTAATGTCTCTACTTTTTAATATGCTGTCTAAGTTGGTCAGAGTGAAAGGTTGTTGTTGAACAAAAAGACACCCGATTCTTGGCCCCCGCAGGAGAAGAATTCAAACTGGGGCCAGAGACAAGGCTTGATCTCTCAGAGCCTTTGTGTAATAAAGTTTTTTATTAAAGTATAAAGGAGATAGAGAAAGCTTCTGACATCGGCATCAGAAGGGGGCAGAAAGAGTACCCCACCCCACTGCTAGTCCTCAGCTGGATGTTATATAGTCACTAGCAGTCTGTTAATGAAAGAAAGGAATGTCTTAAAACTCAGAATGGCACCAGGCCCCTCACCCATACGATGCATTTTGGGGTAATCTTGGCACAAAATGGTTCATCTTGGGCCATAAAATGATTAACTTGAATCTTGTAGAAGGACAGATTACCATACAAATAGTTTCATTTACATAGATTAGGGGAAAATATCTGAGTATAACATGCCGGTTTGTCAAGTAGGTTCTGAGCCATTAGGCAGAACCAACTTGAAGACAGAGTTTGGGGTAAATGCATATTACATTAGCATAGCTTAAGACAAACATTTCCATAAGAAAAATGCATTGGTTATCTCAAGGTTTGAGAATAGTTAACTTCAGGTGAAACTAGGTGTCATTATGGCAACACAGTATTTTAAGAGAAAGAGAAGTGAAGTGAAGTCACTCAGTAGTGCCCAACTCTTTGCGACCCCATGGACACCAGGCTCCTCTGTCCATGGGATTTTCTAGGCAACAGTACTGGAGTGGATTGCCATTTCCTTCTCCAGGGAATCTTCCCAATCCAGGGATCGAACCCAGGTCTCCCACATTGTAGACAGACGCTTTACCGTCTGAGCCACCAGGGAAGATTTTAAGAGAAACCTCCTTTTAAATTTGTATATAGAAGGGAAGAAAATCATATCACTAGTTTGTTTCCTCCTGCCACTTAAGAGAGATAAAAATGTCTGACACTTGCAGCCTATTTCCTCCTTTGGAGACCCCTGGCCTTCCTGCCTGATACCCTCTCAATAGCTTTCCTTCCAAGGAACAAGTATCTTTTCATTTCATGGCTGAAATCACCATCTACAGTGATTCGGGAGCCCCCAAAAATAAAGTGTCTCACTGTTTCCATTGTTTCTCCATCTATTTGCATGAAGTGGCGGGACCAGATGCCCTGATGCTAGTTTTCTGAATGTTGAGTTTTAGGCCAACTTTT
Organism: Bos indicus; assembly: GCF_029378745.1. Lineage (NCBI taxonomy): Eukaryota > Metazoa > Chordata > Mammalia > Artiodactyla > Bovidae > Bos > Bos indicus. The sequence goes on from NC_091763.1 coordinate 23,486,968, forward strand.
TCACTCTCCTCTTTCACTTTCATCAAGAGGCTCTTTAGTTCTTCACTTTCTGCTTAAGGGTGGTGTTGGGGTATACTAAAATTCTCAGAAATATAGAAACTAACCCAAATTTTTTTCAAGTTCATATGATCTGGGGTAATCTTCCGTAAATAAAAGCTAGTTGAAGTTTGTTGGGTTAATTAAAATAGCATATCTTCAGAGCTACAAGGACTTCCCAGGTGGTTCAGTGGTAAAGAATCTGCCTGCCAGTGTATAAGTCATGGGTTCCATCCTTGACTCAGAAGATCCCCTGAGGGAGGAAATGGCAACCCACTCCAGTATTCTTGTCAGGATAATCCTACACACAGAGAAGCCTGGTTGGCTACAGTACACACGGTTGCAAAGAGTCAGACATGACTGAGCACAGTACAATTCAGAGTTATAAGTATTTCATACAATACAGACATACAACTTTAATTCTGCCTGGGTTTACTAGTCAAATAAATTCATATTATATCTTTTACAAAATTTGTCAGCAAGAAAATTAGCTTGAGATAATGGCTGAGTTTGCCCAATGTCTCATGGGTTTTCATGAATAATCCAAACAAAATTGTTAGAAGCAAGTGACTTATTGTAGATAGATATAAGTAGGATAAGAGTTTTTAGGTAAACCTTTTGCAATAATTATGTTTTAGGGTGTGTGTGGGTGGGTGTGGGTGCATATGTGTGTGTGCTCAGTCATTCAGTCATGTCTGACTCTTTGCAACCCCATGGACTGTAACTTTCCAGGCTCCTCTCTCCATAAAATTTTCCAGGCAAGAATACTGGAATAGGTTGCCATTTCCTCTTCCAGTGAATCTTCCAGACTTGCATCTCCTGCATTGGCAGGCAGATTTTTTATCACTGAATCCCCTGGGAAGCCCCATGTTTTAGGGTGAAAGTGCAAAACTATTAGTCTCTCAGTCATGTCCGACTCTTTGTGACCCCATGGACTGTAGCCTGCCATGCCCCTCTGTTCATGGAATTCTCTGGGCAAGAATACTGGAATGGGTAGCCATTCCCTTCTCCAGGGAATCTTCTCAGCTGAGGGACAGAACCCAGGTCTCTTGCATTGTAGGCAGATTCTTTTCTGAGCCACCATGGAAGCCCCCATGTTTTACGGTATATATACTTAAAAATAGCTTCATAATATTTTTGATAAGTTTAAAGTTCAGTCTTGCTAACTTAAATAAATGTTGGAAATTTACTGAATTCCCAACAAAGAAAGCAAAATTTTAATAATATGTATACATCCTACATAGGCTTCCCATGTGGCACAAAGGTAAAAATTTGCCCTCCAATTCAGAAGATGCAAGAGACACAGGTTTGATACTTGGGTCCAAAAGATCTCCTGGAAGAGGAAATGGCAACCCACTTCAGTATTCTTACCTGGAAAATTCCAGGGACAGAGGAGACTGGTGGGCTACAGTCCACGGCGTTGCAAAGAGCTGGACATGACTGAGTGACTGAGCATAGCATATATCCTATATACGTGAGAGAAACCCAGGAAAACTCAAAATACCCATTTTGAGTGTCCAAAATGGCCACAGCCACCACCTTAAATACCATTTCAAGCAAAAGACAAAAGAAAGATGTTGACCTAGGAAAGATCATTTAGGGGAGGTGATAGAGAAATTAAGTGGAAATAGTCTTGTTTAGGCTTTAGAGACAAGAAAGCAGAGCAGGCCTCTGACCTTGCTTCTGACCTGCCTGGACACTGTGCTGACTATGTATCTGCCAGTAGGTGCACAGACTGTTACCAGTAAGATGAGCAGGAATATAGATAAAATATGGAGCAAGTCTTGGAATTCTTGAGTCCCTGGAGGAGGTCTAGCCAACCGTATGAGGGCTTAACAAAAGCCTATAACTCGTAAGATAAATAACATTATAAAAAAGATTAACATGACATTAGACCTGCAATCTGCTCACAAGCTGATGACTATATCAGTTTTTGGTCTGGGACTATAAGTGGGAACCCTCAAAACTGCAATTCTGAAGTCTCACCTGTCGGGTGTACGCACCACCTCGGTGAAAGTGTTAGTCACTCAGTCGTGTCCAACTCTTTGTGACCCCATGGACTGCAGCCCACCAGGCTCCTCTGTCCATGAAATACTTATGCCAAAGAGGTATATTGGGGGATGGCATATTCTGTTCCCCTTCATAGTGAAAGAATAATGAGGGACTACATAAAGGGACAAGGGAGCTTATGAAAGGATCAGCATAAACTACTAAATGACAGATGGAACTACTAGAGCGTTCTACAACTCTTCTTGCAAGCACAAAATCAAAATTTAAGACTTTGAAGTTCTGATTTTGATGGCTTATTTGTAGATTTTTATTTCATCTCAGAAATCATGTATATCTAAAACTATAATATTTTTCAATTCAATATTTTAAGTATAGTTGAATGATGTAATCTATTCTCAGCTAAATTCACTGAAGATTTAAACTAATTTATATATTTTTATTGTGTGAAATGAAATTCATATTTTATGGTGAAACATGAAACATTTAAACATAAAAAAAACTTTTCTCTGCCCTTTATCCTCCATTCTCCCTCCTACTGTGCATTGTATATCTATATTATGCATTGAACAAACCTCCCCATCGGCAGAAATACCTGCTCCACCATAAAGTACAATATTCTCCTAACATCAACAAGACAACTCCTTAAAAGATACATTCCTTCTTGATCTTGTAAGGGGTCAGGATGACCCAACACTTTGTACTTGCAGGTCTACCTTGTGTAAACTCAATAATACATCATTGAATGGGCAGCCCTCTGTTTCAAAAAACTGATATAACTGTGCTTTGACTTCTAAAGGGTAGAACAGTTCTCAGAGCTTTCTGAGTTGCTGCTCCCAGGTTGTACGCTCAGTTTAGCCCAGACAAAATTTTCCATTTCTTTCTTAGATCAACTGATTTTTTTTTTTTTCATGGACAATTGTGAACAATTCATTTGATAATTAAATTTATATCTACTTATGTCATTTCAACTCCAGTACTTTGGCCATCTCATGCAAAGAGTTGACTCATTGGAAAAGACTCTGATGCTGGGAGGGATTGGGGGCAGGAGGAGAAGGGGACAACAGAGGCTGAGATGACTGGAGGGCATCACTGACTCGATGGACGTGAGTCTGAGTGAACTCTGGGAGTTGGTGATGGACAGGGAGGCCTGGCGTGCTGTGATTCATGGGGTTGCAAAGAGTCGGACACGACTGAGTAACTGAACTGATGTCATTTCAGACAAGTTATGAGCCTAATATTTCTTTGTACATTAAAAGAAAACTAAGAAGGAAAAAATCTTTTCAAAAACTATAATTGAGGAAGCAGTGTGATCTCAGTGCAAACTAAAGTTAAATTAGGAAGGACAAAGAAATGATTAAATTAATGGATAGAATATTGAAATACATAGATAAGAAGTAACATTTAATTTTTAATTGATTAACATTTCTTATATCCTCAATAACAACTTTTGATTCCTAAACCAGCAGATTTTTAAAGCAGTTTCTTAAAAACATTATGTTTGTATATACTGAATATAGGATATTTTTGTCAAATTAGAAATTAGTTTTTGGATGTAACACAAATGATACTCCAATAAAAATTACCTTAAAAAAGAAATCAGTCTTTAGAGGAAAACACATAACTATTATAGCATCTTACTAAAGGTAAAAATATCACAAGGACATAGAAAGCTTTATAGTTTAGTTAATTTCAACTGAGAGAATGCAAAGAGTTTATAGTACTTTACAATATCAGAGATAAATTTTTAAATTTATGATTATTTTCTTACCTGAGAGAAAAATAAGCAATATTTAAAATCAATTACCTTCGAACAAACAACTCTTAGAAAAATAAATTAACAGTGAAGAAAGAAGTGAAACTAAAGGTATTACATTTTTTCCTCTTTCTCTATATTTTACAGATTACCTGAAAAGAAATACATGGCTTTTAAAGATAATTTTAATTCATTTAATTGTTCTCACTCCCCAGTCTATATTAGCATAACCTGTAACCCTATTAACTTTTCTTTTAGATGTGTTATGTTTTTCACGTCATTTATTTTCTCCCTAAATAAACAGCAAGTAATAAATGAGGCAAAATTCCATGTCAGAGAATAAAATAATTTTGTTTTTTCCAATGAGGATATTAATTTTTCCTAGGATGATAACTTTCTCTCTCAGAATTATGATTAAAAAATGGTATTTGAGGGAAGAAAATAGGAATGAAATAGAATGAAGATAGAATACAGCCTGAGATGAAAAGAGGGTGAGAGATGGATCAAATTCAATTACTTAGGAGAGGAAAATTAGTAGCAAAATATTTTCATTACTGATTAGAATTCAGAATGCTACATTATATAGCTAAAAAAATATATATTAACATATTTGAAAGTTTCTTCATTATCCTAGACTTGGAGAAGTTTGTGTATATGGTTTGATGTACCACAACCAAGTTGGGTTATTCTGGAGATCAGAGACACATTAAGTTTATTTACACCTACCATTTATTTAAATCACTGAATTGATGGTTTGATTAGTCTTTGTTACTTGAGATCACATTACAAAGTTATATAAAGCAACACTTAAGGGTCTATTTTTATTGATTGTAAAATAATAATTTTAGATGTTTCAATTCTCATGATAAAGGAGCCATTTCATATGGATTAGTCCAAACAGAAACAGCTTGCTTGATGGACATATAAATTGGAGCCAAACTAAGAAAATTATGTACCAGGTGAGCAGAACTATTACAAAGCATTCATTCAGCTATTGTTCTGCAAGTTTTCTAGGTGGGGGGAAATACATGGCACCCTACAGGCTTGAACTGAAGATCTCCTTTCTAGAGCCAGGTATCTTTTAGATGTACTAGGCTGGAAATGGCAACCCACTCCAGTATTCTTGCCTGGAGAATCCTAGGGACTGGGGAGCCTGGTGGGCTGCTGTCTATGGGGTCGCACAGAGTCGGACACGACTGAAGAGACAGCAGTGTCCGACTCTGTGCGACCCCATAGAAGGCAGCCCACCAGGCTCCCCCATCCCTCAGATTCTCCAAGCAAGAGCACTGGAGTGGGTTGCCATTTCCTTCTCCAATGCATGAAAGTGAAAAGTGAAAGTGAAGTCGTGTCTGACTCTTAGCAACCCCATGGATTGCAGCCCACCAGGCTCCTCTATCCATGGAATTTTACAGGCAAGAGTACTGGAGTGGGGTGCCATGGCCTTCTCCGTATATAGTCACTGCTGCTGCTGCTGCTAAGTCGCTTCAATCGTGTCCGACTCTGCGACCCCAGAGACGGCAGCCCACCAGGCTCTGATATCCCTGGGATTCTCCAGGCAAGAACACTGGAGTGGGTTGCCATTTCAGGCTGTTCATTGGCTACCGCCTTACAAGGCATTGCCCCAACTCTACAAAAATACTTTCCAAAACATTCACAATTTAAACAAGCGATCCAGGCTACTTCTCCTTTCCCTAAAATCAACTCTCTATTCAAAAGAAAAGGATAACTGAATTTCTACCCATTTAAAACAAAAACATAACTGAATTCTTACCTCTACATCCTAGCAACAAAGGATAGACTATGAGGTGGAGTGCAGAAGGAACACAAACACAGAGCTATCCTGGGCTTCCTGGCCGATTCATTTCATTTTTGTCAATTGCATTAACCCTCCAATTGCAAACTTCCTTTGCCCACTTACTAGATTATACCTTCAGCACTTCTTGTTACTGCTGCTGCCTGAGGCAGCCTGTTTGATTTTGCCCACACTGCTCAGGGGCTTGCACAGAGCAGTAGGGTTAAACTTGCAATAAAAAGGAGCCAAGCCTTTAAATGCTTCCTCAAATAACTTGGCAGACCCCATCATGCTTCTTCCTACTAAAGTCCAGAAATAGATTCTGCCTGGGGGAAATATAGCTTCTTCATCGAAACTTCTGTCCATAATCGCTCATTTTTTTCATGAAACTCTTACTGTTTTCAAAGTGACTCCAACTCCCTGCCCATTGGAACTATCTTCAGGCTGCCTTAAAAGGTGTATTTTTACACCTTGTCCAACACTTGGAAAACGATTCATTTCACAGCCCAGCAGCCTTCAAGAAATATCATACTTTATATTTTGTCTTCTTGGTCATAGCAAATATGTGTGTCCTTTATGAATAATTTGAACTCCTTAGGACCTTCATTCATTTTTCTCCTTCCTATTCTCATTTCTGCTGGAGAGCAATTTTGTTTGTTTATACTTTGTTTTAAACTAATGATCAAACAAAGGATAACAGTATAGCATGGTGATTAAATGCATGGATCCAAGGCACAGCCCACCTGATTTGAACCATGTCTCTCTATACTTTAATACCTCTATGACCATAGGCAAATTATTTAATTTCTCCAGACTTTAATTTCCTCATCTGTAAAATGGAGATAATCCTAATAATTGCTGGCCTCATAGAGTTGCTAAGGGGATTAAATATGTCAGCATAGTTAAAGCACAGGTACTTAGGAGAATGTGACCAAAATGAACTCATGGTAAACTGTTTGTAAGTATTAGACAGTATATTATATTATTCATCCAAGATGTGTTCTGAGTAATAATAAATATCAGCATGCAAACATTTGGCTTTCTTTAAAAGCACACCACTCAGAATACTCTAAAATAGACCCAAGGTCTGCAATGAGCTATCTTTTGCCCTCATGGGATGAAGCTATGCATAATAGCTGATCATAACTACCCAGGACACCAAAATAGTGGTCTTGCCAGCTTTGATCCAGTGCGACTCAGGCAGGAGGGATCCAAGACATTGCAAAGAGCTATGGAAAAAAAAAAAGAGAGAGAGAGAGAGAGACAGAAGGAAAACAGGAGAAGAAAGGGCAGAAGAGATGAACAAATGTTTCGTCTCATTTTTTGTATTCTAGGTTATGTTTTTGATCAGATATTCATGCTGTTACATTCTTTGTGAAACATGGACAGTTCCTGAACACCCTTTGAACTTCGTATGGAGTAATAGCATGGGACTAGTTGGAGAAGGCATTGCCCAGGATTTTTGACCTTCAGAATGGTTACACTTACATCCAAGCATACAATGCTACTGCTGCTGCTGCTAAATCACTTCAGTTGTGTCCGACTCTTTGTGACCCCACAGACGGCAGCCCACCAGGATCCACCGCCCCTGGGATTCTCCAGGCAAGAACACTGGAGTGGGTTGCCATTTCCTTCTCCAATGCACGAAAGTGAAAAGTGAAAGTGAAGTCGCTCAGTCATGTCTGACTCTTTGCTACCCCATGGACTGCAGCCCACCAGGCTCCTCCGTCCATGGGATTTTCCAGGCAAGAGTACTGGAGTCGGGTGCTACTGCATACAATAGACAGTTTCAGAAACTTCCATTGTGGTATTTTACTTGACAGTAGGGTCATAGAACATTTTAAGAGAAAAGGCACTGGCAACATGGAGATATCTTGGACTCTGAAGTGAACCTGAAGGAGAAATATAAGCTTTGAGAATAATGTCTCCACTCAAAAGTTACGAAAAAGCTGTATTGTGTGTTTGTGTGTGTGTGTGTGTGGAGGAAGAACTAGAGAAAGTGGCAGTGTCTCTATACTGAGTTCTGTACTATTAGTGGTTTCAAAAGCAAATTTTTATTAGAGAAGGAAATGTCCAGATACCTATGCTAAGTTCTTGATCACCTGGGCAATGGAAGATAAACTAAATGCAATTCTGTGATACACTAGGAAGTTTTTACAAAATAATCTGGAGAGGAGGGCTAAGAAAAAGAAAGCCAGTTACGATTCAAACAAGACCTGGTAGGAGCAACTATATGGCCCAGTGTCATGCTCTGCCAGCCATCCATCTCTCATAGACGTCTGGGTATCTCTGTGGTTGTTATTAATTCAAAGGAATCAAGAAAAGTCAGAGGTTATGGTTAATCAGAAAAAAAAATAGTTGATAAAGCAAGGGCCATATCAACTTATAAGATACAGACAATCGAAAGCTGAGATGTTAGTAGACACTTTAGGTGGCTGAAATGAGAACTTCCCATCTTCACCTTATGAAGTGAGGTGACACAGTGGGCAAGCTACAGGATTCACTTCAAAAAAAATCATCCCACCTACTACTAAGGAAGACATTCTGGAGAAATGCATAGTACACGCTGGTAAATATGTTTCAAGTGGACTCTTCCCTAGAGCTGGACAAAAATGCCATACTATTGCATCTGACTGCACTTCCTGTAATAGTGCCTGCTGGAGCTCCTGACTTGCAAGACCCTGAGAAAAGTGTAACGATTTCAAGGTGTCTGCACTAACAGAGGAAGAATTCTGGACAGAATCTCAGGGGATTATTATTATTTAGTTCACCTCTGGGCATTACTGTTCACATTTCCCTAGAAAGAATATGGGCATATCTCTACGGTCTAAATGTAAAAAAATCTGTGCATCTGGGTTGACTACACTGAGAAGGCTCTGAAGTTGCCAGAGGAGAACAAGGCTTCAGAAAAATCGTTCGTGTGGACTCAGCACCTGTAAGTAGACTAAGGCTGCTACCGAAGGTCAATTTCAACTTCTTTTAGGTACTGACCTATTCTTTACCTCTCACAGGAAAGACTGAGTGCTAATCTTCACATGTTCTCCTTACGTGCCTTTGTGCCAACTTGTATGGTCGGTTAGAGGTCAAAATATCATCAGAACAAATCCACATGTCTCAGCCTATAGACTGCAGTGGAAAGGAGCCAACACAAAGTAGAAACTTTTTTGATATCGAAAGTTTTCAGATACCAAAGGACCTGCAAGAAGTAGATGAAAGGGAAACTACACAGCAGGAGAAAGAGCGCTTTCATTTTATATGGAATACGGACTCAGGAATACTGAAGCAACGTATAATTATAGGACACGTGGAATTTTACCCGTGATCCATTTACAAATGTCTGTTTCTACAAGATGGAGCCTTTGAAGAATTACATTAAGTAACTCTTAAGTTAACGGTGTTGTTTTTCATTTTTCAACTCTATGTTTTTTAGATGAGACTTGGAGATAATGTAATATAAGGAAAATGAGCAGAGAATTCAATATAATGCTGAAGGCAGCCAATAGTGGAAGAAGGAGGAAGAGTTCTGCAAGGCTCTTTTGCCAGAAAGCAGCTTGGGAGATGGCAGAAATCATCATTAAATGCACGTGTGCCACGTAACAGTGCCTCGTGAAAGGCCCGTGAAAGTAGTTACTGCTGCTTCAGAAATACTTCCCAGAGACACTGAGAGAAACGCCTGATGTATTTGACACCCAAGAAGAGAAAAGAGGCTGGATATCATGACAGCGCAAGTTTTCTGGTCCCAAAGACTCCAAAATGTTTAAGATGTCTAATTTTCTTTAAAACTCTGCCATTCGTGAAGTGAATATATAAGGGGAGTGGAAAGGAAAATATGCCCTCCCAGAAAGGTTTATTATTTTTAAATAATTCTGGTTCATAAGCTTAAAAATGTTTACAATATTTTCCTATCATAAAGTTTATTTGATATTGGTAGCAGGATATATCAGTAATCATATCAAATTATATCCCACCAATAATCAGAATATAACCTCTGTTCTGTGCTTTCCTTGGGATTCCTTTCATTACAGGCTACCTCCTTGAATATGTAACTAAAGCATATTTTTCATGAGTAAATTTCTAGATAAAGATCCTCATTTCAAAGAATTAAAAAATTACCACTACCAACCTCTGATATCCATAGGGAAACTGTAAATGAGAAAGATTTGGCAGAATTTTGTAAACATCTGGGGGATGCTCATGTCCAAGTTGAAGTTATGGCTACCAGCATTTTACTCTTTTCCTGATTTTTTTTTTTTTAATGTGAGAGTTTTGATTTTCCACTGTCTTTAGTTTGGGGGCATGTTTCAAGGGACAGTGGATTATCCTAATTTATCCTAAGTCTTAAAAAGATCTAGAAGTCATTTATCATTTGGCAGCTGTAGAAGCTCAAATGAGCTTCCCTGGTGGCTCAGCTGGTAAAGAACCTGCAATGGGGGAGACATGGGTTCCATCCCTGGGTTGGGAAGATCCCCTGGAGAAGGGAACGGGTACCCACTCCAGTATTCTGGCCTGGAGAATTCCGTGGACTATATAGTCCATGGAGTTGCAAAGAATCGGACGTAACTGAGCAACTTTCACTTTCACTTTGAGAACTCCTTGCAATTGCATGAATGTTGAGGGTCCTGCCTCATGTCATCAGTACTTCTGGAGCAGAACGTGTTACTAATTGAGCTTCTGAAAGTCAAAGTCCCTCAGTTCGACTCTTTGAGACCCCATGGACCATTCAGTCCATGGAATACTCAGGGCCAGAATACTGGAGTGGGTAGCTGTTGCCTTTTCCAGGGCATCTTCCCAATCCAGGGATCAAACCCAGGTCTCTCCCATTGCAGGTGGATTCTTTACCAGCTGAGCCACCAGGGAAGGGGCAACATATTCAACAACAGGGGAGAATTTGCCTGGAGTGGAGCTTTTGGTCTCCCTCTCCCAGATCCTTCCTTTCTGTGTTCACTCTATAAAGAAGCAATGAAAAATAAATTAATGATTGCTACTTTCCAGAAAAAGGTGTGTGTGTCTGTGTAACTGTATTTTAAAAGACTGACTTTTAAAAAATAAAATGTAAGATTTATGCCTATTTTTCACAGTAGGCTCTAAAATAGCTTTAACTAACTGTATTTCCCTCATCCTCTCTGGATGAATATAGAAAAGTAGGTGACTCTCCTATCTTGAAAAGTAGGGTGTAAAATGGATTTACCTGAAAATCTAGTGTTAGGGTGCAGGGAAAGAAGAGGAATCAGAGACCAAGACAAGGAGACATCTGGGCACAAATTTGAAGTTGTCTTTAAATGAACTGAAAGGCAATCTGATGGGAAAGTTTTCAACAATTTGTGGGAAAAGGAGTATGTCAAGGCTGTATATTGTTACCCTGATTATTTAACTTATATGCAGAGTACATCATGAAAAACGCTAGACTGGAAGAAACACAAGCTGGAATCAAGATTGCTGGGAGAAATTATCAATAACCTCAGATATGCAGATGACACCACCCTTATGGCAGAAAGTGAAGAGGAACTAAAAAGCCTCTTGATGAAAGTGAAAGTGGAGAGTGAACAAGTTGGCTTAAAGCTCAACATTCAGAAAATGAAGATCATGGCATCCGGTCCTATCACTTCATGGCAAATAGATGGGGAAACAGTGGAAACAGTGTCAGACTTTATTTTTTGGGGCTCCAAAATCACTGCAGATGGTGACTGCAGCCATGAAATTGAAAGAAGCTTACTCCTCAGAAAGAAAGTTATGACCAACCTAGATAGCATATTCAAAAGCAGAGACATTACTTTGCCAACAAAGGTTCGTCTAGTCAAGGCTATGGTTTTTCCTGTGGTCATGTATGGATGTGAGAGTTGGACTGTGAAGAAGGCTGAGCTCCGAAGAATTGATGCTTTTGAACTGTGGTGTTGGAGAAGACTCTTGAGAGTCCCTTGGACTGCAAGGAGATCCAACTAGTCCATTCTGAAGGAGATCAGCCCTGGGATTTCTTTGGAAGGAATGATGCTAAAGCTGAAACTCCAGTACTTTGGCCACCTCATGCGAAGAGTTGACTCATTGGAAAAGACTCTGATGCTGGGGAGGGATTGGGGGCAGGAGGAGAAGGGGACGACAGAGGATGAGATGGCTGGATGGTATCACTGACTCAATGGACGTGAGTCTGAGTGAACTCCGGGAGTTGGTGATGGACAGGGAGGCCCGGCGTGCTGCGATTCATAGGGTCACAAAGAGTCGGACACAACTGAGCAACTGAACTGAACTGAACTGATTATGGTGGTAAAGACCATCACAAGTTTATATTCATTGGGAAACAATTCTCAATGTTTCTTTCATGTTTCTGCCGGTTTTGCAAGCATAGGCACAGACTAATTTTTTCCCAAAACTATCATTTCAAGGATGCTTTTGGAGAGGAAAACCATGAGAGACACAGATTGTGACCCCATTTTGGACAAAAAGACATATTTGTTTACTGTCTGTTATAAAATATTCAAGTTCCCCAAACTTGGGAGTTCCCCTTACTCAACTCACTGCTTGTAAAAAGGTCACCTGGCCCTTTTCCTGTTTCCCTGTGGAAACTAAAGTAGGGGATCCAATAAAAACACAAGAAACATCATGTTTTCTGTGACATGATTAATAAACTCCTCTTTCTCTGACCCAGGAGTCTTGCATCTTCTAGCATCATGAAGCCACAGCAAGCTAACTTCTAAGACTATAAGTAGGGTAAGATCTCAGACCCACTATAGTCTTGCCAATGTTCTTCCTTATAAAATACATTTTGGGAGTATGCAAAAATAATCCTTGTACCTGATGATGCCTAGGCAAGGCTTTGAAAGAGGCAACAGGATTTGAAGATAAATTGTGGAAAATTAGGCCACAAGAAACAGGATGGTATTTCTCACATAATCTCACAGAAACAAACTGTACAATTCAATAAATAATAAAATTATAAATGTGTATTTGGGAGAAACAGAGATACTAAACTACAAAAAGGAAAAGAAATAGCAGAATGATAACTCAGAACATTCTAATGATAGTAACAATAAAAACAATAATTAATTTACATATGGTAGTTTGCCATTTACAAAGCATTTCCACACGTATTATTTTATTTGAGACTTACAACATTCTTGTGAGTGGGTTTTTTATTTTCTTAATTACACAGTAGAGAAAATTAAACTTTAGAAATGTTATGTAACTTGATAATGACCAAAACTAATACATTAAGAAAATAAACAGTAGAGAAGGACTTAAGAAAACTGAGTAAAACCAAAACATAATTCTAGATTTGGCCATAAGCTCAAAATCTTTCATCATCAAGTGTTTCTCTTTATATGCTTCCCAACTTGTTTCCTATAAACATGTCTTTCTTTCCTACATGAAAGAACAAAATCCCTCTTTTTATTTGATTAACTTTGAGTCTTTCTTTTTTCTCATGGCTAAGATTCTATAAAGAGCTTGTATATATTCTGCCTCTCTTCCACTCAATATCTTTAATTTCTCCCAATGATTATATGTTGATAGGCAATGTTTTATTAATGCCACTTACAGATTTGTATTATATGACTGGTGGTGAATTCTTTAGTATTGTCTTCATACACATGTCCGTGTACACACATACCTGCTGAGACACAAATATATACATACACCAACACACATTTCCAACTCTTCCCTATTTTCCCAACTTTCTTTCATGCCTCAACACGTGCTCTGATATCTATTTGGAGTTTCTCTGTTTTTTGAAAAACTCTATTCAATACTTTCAATTAAAATTCCTCTCCCTTTTCAACACCTATCCATGTGAAGAAGAGTTAAAAGCTCTCAGAGTCTTGCTAGATTTTGGTTCAAGATGGTGACACAGGAAGCTCCTGAACTCACTTCCTCTACAGCTACATGGAATAATTCCCTAAGTAAGAACTCTGTAAATGAGGAGGATGTGAATAACCCCTATGTATAGGGCAAACAAGAAAAAATCCACATCAAAATAGGTAGTAAAGGCTGAGGTACAATTCTGCCATGAGCCCCAGCCCCACTGTGGTGATCCACAACCAGGAGGGAACTCATAACTACCAGCTTTTCCCTGATAAGCCAGGGGTCTGAACACCACATATGGTGCCCCAGCTTTGAATCCTTTCACTTGAGAGAGGAGCCTCCAAAACATATATCTGTGAAAGCCAATGGGGCTTGTGTCCAGAAGGCCCACAAGGCTTTTGGGAACTGAGAAAATGTTCATTACAGCCCAAGCAGACTTACTGTAGCTAAGCCCCCAGGTCCAGTGCAGAAGCAGCAAATTAAATATGTAATGCTCAGATTTCAAAATGAAACTATATTATGTACTGTTTATCAGACATCTGTACATACATAGAGGGATGTAGATATAGGTATATTAATGTAATCAATACCACTGAGAGATCACGGAGTGATGCAGAATTTTAAATGAGTAAAATGATTTCTTCTAGGAGAAAATATGCAACATTTTGTGTAGGAAAGATGTCCAGTCTTTTCATTAAAAAGGACTATTTTCTTAGCTTAAAAGCTGTGGCCTGAGGAGCAAGCATCTAATTTAATACCCATCTAGGGGCTGACTGTAATACTCTCCAGAGACAGGAGGCTGGCAGGCACCATCTTTGCTCTCTCTCTCTTTACCTGCCTTGCTCCAGGTGGCCTGAAATTCCAGAAAGGATTTTGCACACAGGTCTGGTACCCCAGATTTTGCAGCTGTGCCCAGAGGATATACCCCCGAATTATCTGGCTCTCCTGGCTAGCAGGGTTTATGTTCCAAAGTCTCACAAGTCTATAACAGAATATCAGATATCTATAACAGAATATCAGTCTGACCCACAGGGCACAGTGCAGAAGCTATGGACTGAAACACCCATTTGCTCAGAGAAAGACGCTTATTTCAGATACCAACAGGGGTGCTCTACATCACTTATCATTAAGAAAATGCCAAATGAAATCACAATGAGATAACACTTCACACCTCTTAAAATGGCCATCATCAAAAAGAGGTAACAAGTATCAGCAAGGATGTGCACGAGAACCGTGTACACTGTTGATGGAAATAAAAATTGGTGAAGCCACTATGGAAAACAGTATGGAGATTCTTCAAAAATTTTAAAATAGAGCTACCATATTTTCCAGCAATTCCACATCTGAGTATTTATCTGAAAGAAATAAAATCGATATCCTGAAGAGATCTCTGTACCTTCATTTTCATTGCAGCATTATTTGCAATAGGCAAGATATATAAACAATCTAACTGTCCAGAGACAAATAAATGGCAAATAAAATTATGTGTATATATACATATATATATATATATCTCTAATTTATAATATAGCTATACATATGTTATCTATCCATTAGAAAGAAAGACATTTGTGACAACATGTGCGGTCGTTAAGGACATTATACTAAGTGACGTAAGTCAGAAGAGAGACAAATACTGTATAATCTCACTTACATGTGGAACTCAGAATCTTACAGGAAGAAAACCGTGCTTCTCCAAAGGCAAGGGGCAGGGTGTGAGTGTAATGGGTAAGTGTGTTTAAAAGGTACAGACTCCCCCTATTAAGAACAGCATAGTGACAACAGTTAACAATGCTGTATTATGTATTTGTAAGTTGCTAAGAGAGTGCATCTTAAAAGTTCTCATCATAAGGAAAAAATCGTAATTGTGGTGATAGATGCTAACGAAATTTATTGTCGTCATCATTTTGCAATACATATCAAATCATTGTGTTGTACACCTAATACAATGTTATATCTCAACTGTATCTCATTTTAAAAGAACCTTGCATATATAATAGCAGGAGTTAAGTATTTTATTGCTTTATCATCATTTGCCATGGTATTTAGTCTCTCTGAATAGACTAAGCTCTTTGATTAAAAGAACCATGATATTCATTTCTGTATTTTCTGAAACCAAGCATACTGCCTAAGAGTAAAAGGTACTAAATACTTCTGACTAAATGACAAGCAATGAGTAAAATTAAATTCCTCTAAATAGATGGGGAAACAGTGGAAACAGCGTCAGACTTTATTTTTTTGGGCTACAATATCACTGCAGATGGTGACTTCAGCCATGAAATTAAAAGACATTCACTCTCCGGAAGGAAAGTTATGACCAACCTAGATAGCATATTAAAAAGCAGAGACATTACTTTGCCAACAAAGGTCCATCTAGTCAGGGCTATGGTTTTTCCAGTGGTCATGTATGGATGTGAGAGTTGGACTGTGAAGAAAGCTTAGCACCGAAGAATTGATGTTTTTGAACTGTGGTGTTGGAGAAGACTCTTGAGAGTCCGTTGGACTGCAAGGAGATCCACCCAGTTCATACCAAAGGAGATCAGTCCTGGGTGTTCATTGGAAGGACTGATGTTGAAGCTGAAACTCCAGTACTTTGGCCACCTCATGCGAAGAGTTGACTCATTGGAAATGACCCTGATGCTGGGAAAGACTGGGGGCAGGAGAAAGGGACAACAGGATGAGATGGCTGGATGGTATCAACGACTCAACGGACATGAGTTTGGGTGGACTCCGGGAGTTGGTGATAGACAGGGAGGCCTGGCATGCTGCGGTTCCCGGGGTCGCTAAGAGTTGGACAAGACTGAGTGACTGAACTGAATTATACATACTCATATTAGTGTGTGTGTGTGTGTGTGTGTGTGTGCATGAGTGCATATGTGTGTGGGGGGCACTTCCTGCTAAGATGTAGATGGCAGCATCTATGGAAATTTCTAGAAAATAACAACCTTTAATTTACAACTCAGTTAAGGATGAAGTGCATTATTTAACCTGCATGAATTTTTGTGATAACGTTTGTTACAATTCATCATACTAATATTAGTAAAAACAACAAGACTAATTATTTATAAGTGGGGAGTACTAGCCTCATTTTATAAGGTGAAGAAACAGAACATTAAAGAGATTGCAATGACTTTCTTAATGTTCCATAGGAAATACTTGTGAGTTACTGTTCACATTTGTAGTTTTCACCAAATATTTCTATCTTTCCCGATGCTACACAGACAGAAGGAATGCACTTCTGTACTCCCTTCAAGTTAGATGTGATCATGTGGATTGCTTGGGCCAAAGAAATGTAAGCAATGACGTTATCAGGATGAAGTCTTAAGAGTCAGCCCCCAATGTACAAAGTCTATTTCTCTCTGTCACAGCATGTGCCAATTTTTAAAGCTGAGGACTACTCCATCTGACTGGGACTTGATTAAGGACAATGTGAAATTAAACCATTTGCTGATTCAGATTTGGAAATGTAAATAGGAGCAAGAAATAAGCTTCTGTTTTGTTAAGCCACTGAGATTTTGTTAATTTTTCCAGTCATAGCCCAATTCGGTCCACTCTGATCAAAATACTTCTCAGAAATACTAACTTCAATATTAAAGTTTGTTTGACCATAAATCTTAATTTACGGCTTTGGGGCAATTTTGAAAAGTTGAAAAAAATAGATGTTAAAAGTCATTGAAAACGATGTTTTTTCAGGATACTGAAATAATGGAAACTCAGACATTCATAGTTATTACTTTCTTTTACTACTACAAGATTCAGGTATTGAAAAACTTAAGCTACATGGACCCAGAGAAGCCACCAACAGGAAATTCAGCCTGAAGCAGTACAACAAATAGGAACCAAACCCAGAGATGAGGCAAAAGAGATTATGCAGCCAACATACATTCCAGAAATAAAATCTGGGTCAGAGCCAGGAACTGCTGAGTTAATCAATGTGAATAAGAAGAAACAGGGTCAGAAATGAAAGACATGGATTATCTAAAATAGAGTCACAGATTCCAACTTCAGACAAGTGTCAGGGCAAAGTCAAGACAGTCTGCGTGAGTACTAGAAGTGATTTTCATAGGAAATCACCTCCATCACCACCATTAGGATTCTCAACAAAAGAGTTATTTATTGAGTACTGAGCACATCACAGCCCTCTTCACACTGAATCCTTATTGCAATCCTAGGGCATGGTGAGGAAAACAAGGTGTGCATCACAGCACTTGAACTCAAACCCAGTTTAACCTAACAAGGAGTTATGTGCTTTCAGCCACTATGCTAATTGACTCTGAGCCATTTGTTCTTCTGTCTGGGAAAAGAGAGTAATTAACATTAAGTGGCTTGGCCTCCCAAAATAGAGCCAATGTAACAAAGAGTCTAGGACAAACTGTAAGAGAGCTAATCCCACTGAGATGAATTAGAGGGCTAATATGTGATCTAAATTTGTTTACCAATAAGCTGAATATGCACAGGGGAGATCTAGTCTCTCCCTCCACCTCCTTAAACCTTCAGGTAGGGATCAAGCCCAAAAGATATCTCAAAGATACAGATCATCATGCTGGAGGGTGGGGTTTCTTGGGAGAGGAAAGCTACTTAAGACAGAAAAGGACTCTGACAATTGTTTTATTATTATTACAATTGTGTGCTGATTTTATTCTCCTCTCTTTTCCCTCCCATGTTTTTCATAAGGAAGAGTAAGGGAGGTTCCAGAAATAGGAGAAAGATGTGTGGGCGGGATGAAGAAAAATGACTCCACTTAAGACAGGGCATCATGGAAGTCCACACAGGATCCAGTGCAATGAAGCAGAATAAGAGAGCAGAAAGGCACATTTGGGGGCAAAAGCCACAGGCACAGTTAGAAGCTCTGTCCTGTATACAAAAGCCCTTTGAGAGATGGTTGTGGCTGTTGGAGATAAGAGGACCTGATGAATCCTGGATTCCAGCTTCTCCTATTTGTGAAACATGATTAACAGCCTTTTTAATAACACAGTGATATTTGTAAGAAATATTAAATGAATTATTACTGTTTTGATCTTTGCCATCACTTATTGTGCCACAGCAATGGGCCAAGTAATCTTCCTAAGAGATCATCTGCCTTCTTTAAGGCTTACTGTATTAAATGAATCAATACTTGTATTTAGAACAGGGTACTAAAAACCTATTATTGATGATGATGGCTACTGTCTCATTAAAACCTACAACACTGTGAGGTGGAATTCCACTTTTCCAGGTGAGTAAGCTGAGCCCCAGATAGTATATATAACCTCCCTAAGGCCCTAGGGCTAATAAGTTGAAGATAGAGCAGGGGTTCAATGGTGTCAAATATTAGTTTGCCTGCAAAGCCTGTGTTCTTTCCACAAAGTCATACTGCACGCCTCTCTCCAATGGAAGAAATTGTACACTAGGTCCAAATATTAGGCACACTGGTCCTTATTGAAAAGAACAAGTTCATCATATAATTTTGCAACTCTCTACAATGCCAGCTGCTATAAACAATATGAAATTTATGAAAGTTCGGAAGTGTTCCCACTGTAATAACACAGTATTTCTCAAAAATAATTTACATGCTCTATAACACTCTTTATAAATAGCAAATAAAAAGCTAATCCTAAGTGACAATATGTGGGCAGATAATGAATCACTTGGAAATACTGTGTAGATTTTACATAGAAAATATTTTCATCCATGAAAAGATTTGGAATTTCTTAACCCTTTGCTGTATCTTGAAACCACAGCAGGAAGCACTGACAAACTAATAATCTGATAAGCACAATTCTCTACACGGCAGGAGTGAGAGCTCTTCATCTTACAACAACAGTTTGGATGACTTTTTATAAAGAGTGGGGAAGAAAATTATACTCCTCTCCCACATATCAATGGAAATGCTTCCCATGGAGTGACTCAGTCTGAAAACCTAAACAGGAGCATGCGCTCAGCATGCTGTAGGCGGCCACAGCGGGCTTCGCATTAGCTGCCTTGAGCATTTGTGGGGACAACACACATCTGAGGCTGCCAACAGCACCAGAAGCTTCTACCTTGTGAGAAAAATTTGGTCCTGTAGCAGAAAAAAGACATTGGTTCTTCATGCTCCAAAATGTGGCACTTTTTAACTCGATCATCAACAATATGTTCAAACAGCCAACAAAACACTCCCTCCTTCTCTAATAAAATAATGATTGTAAACAGTTACATTACTTGCAACTCACAAGGCACTGTTCTCATTCCTTGACATATATTAACTCATTCAATTGAATACTCACAACATTTGACATATTTATTATTTTTCCCATTTTAGAAGTATGAAAATTGGGACACAGAGATGTTATATAACTTTTGAAAGTCAGACAAAGTACTATGTACTTTGCTATACTATGATGGGACCAGGACTTGAACACAAACTGTTTGATGTGCTAGCTGCCTAACCAGGAATGCTATGCCAATATCATTTAATTTTTCCCCAATTAATTATGAGGAAAGCCTAGAAGTTGAAACATGTATAGTTGCAGGGTATAACGGACTAAAATTTGTGTCTCCCCAAATGCATAACATATGTTGGAATCCTATTTTGCAATATGAGTTGGGGGGTGGGGGTGATTAGGAGGTAAATGGGCTTCCCTAATGGCTCAGCCATAAAGAATCTGCCTGCTCTGCCAGAGACGAAGGAAACCCCGGTACAATCCCTTAGTCAGGAAGTTCCCCTGGAGGAGGAAATGACAATTTCTCCTGAGGTCCTGAAGCTAGAACTCTGATTAGAGCCTTTATAAGAATCCCAGGAGAACTTTCTGCCCCTCTTGCTCTTTAAACCATGTGAGAATACAAGAAGCTGACAGTTTGCAGCTCAAAAGAAGACCTTTATCAGAATCCATGCAGGCACCCTGATCTCAGAATTCCAACCTCCAGAACAATGAGAAATAACTCTCTACTCTTTATAAGTTACCCAGTCTGTTGTATTTCATTTTAACAGACTAAACAAAGTAAGACACGATATATTATGGCAATTGTGGAGAGAACTCAAGATCAGATAACTTGAGGAAAAGATCTATATGGTATTATAGGACTAACACTGAGTGATTTAGTTTTGTGGGGGTAAGAGTTCCATGAATTCAATTCATCTCAACCAAGAAACTGACAACCACACCTTCATTCCCCAAAAGCATATAAAACACTTATTTGAAATATATCACATATAACCTTCAGTTCAGATCAGTTCAGTCGCTCAGTCGTGTCCAACTCTTTGTGACTCCATGAATCGCAGCTCACCAGGCTTCCATGTCCATCACCAACTCCTGAAGTTCACTCAGACTCATGTCCATCGAGTCAGTGATGCCATCCAGCCATCTCATCCTCTGTCGTCCACTTCTCCTCCTGCCCCCAAACCCTCCCAGCATCAGGGTCTTTTCCAATGAGTCAACTCTTCACATGAGGTGGCCAAAGTATTGGAATTTCAGCTTCAGCATCAATCCTTCCAACGAACACCCAGGACTGATTTCCCTTAGAATGGACTGGTTGGATCTCCTTGCAGTCCAAGGGACTTTCAAGAGTCTTTGCCAACACCACAGTTCAAAAGCATCAATTCTTCAGTGCTCAGCTTTCTTCACAGTCCAACTCTCACATCCATACATGACCACTGGAAAAACCAATACCCTGACTAGATGGACCTTTGTTGGCAAAGTAATGTCTTTGCTTTTCAATATGCTGTCTAGGTTGGTCATAACTTTCCTTCCAAGGAGTAAGTGTCTTTTAATTTCATGGCTGTAGTCACCATCTGCAGTGATTTTGGAGCCCAAAAAAAATAAAGTCTGACACTGTTTCCACTGTTTCCCCATCTATTTCCCATGAAGTGATGACCTTGGCATGCTACAAATATAGACTTAAGTTAATAACTTTTAAAAATTGAGTCATTAAGTATATACAAACAATTTCTTATTGAAAGTCACAAAACAATTACAATCAAGAAAGTAATTAAAATCTAATATAGCATTTTTCTAATAGACTATGGAAGAATGTCACCTTGGCAACATTGCATTGCAACATGAAAAATCTGATCCTTAAAGGCTGCAAATAAACTGATGACATGTACTGAATAGCATGGAAAATATATCCCTTTTATAATCTTCAGGCTAATAAGTTTGTTTCCAGTTATGTTTTGACAATGGCAATTTATTACACAAAGATACATCCTAATTGTAATGGTCTTTGCATTTTAATTATACAGGAAACTTCAAGGATTAAATCTAGCACTTTTTATTGCTGTCGAGGTTATTTAAAAAAGAGAAGTTTAATGATCATGGAATCAGCACTATTTATTTCCTTTACAGTTAACTTGTCTTCTTAAAAAATCTGTTTTAATAATGTTCTTATACTCACTGTGTCATTGCTCACTATTTTATTGAATGCCCATTAGTCTTTGTCTCAATAGGTTACAACTTTTATATTTGACAATTTTTATTATACCTATCATAGGTATTTCTGTAAATTTATTACAAAATGAAGTATTTTAATGATGTAATTAAGTGTACTCCCATATTCCTTAGCCAATAAAATAAAAGTAGTAGTCAATAATATATTTAATACTTTAGCATTAAATTCTATTTATCTGTTCAAATGCAATTTTAATATTTGAGCAAATGTTAATCTAAATAATAATTTAGCTGCTGTGGCAATAATTTATCTATTTTATATTAGTGCCTCCATAGGTATGTTTCCTATAAGTACCTGAGCACTGGAAAATATATTTTAAAAGTCCAGGTAAGTTCAATATAACCTAAACAAAACCATTATGTTTATTTTACTTGGGGAATTATGTCACCAAACTCCCCTGTCTTTCCAATCAAATTTTTAGAGCTGAAATCTGTTTCTCTCTCTCTCAATTCTCATATTTTATTATTGCCTAAATTCTCTTCCATTAGTTTTAATGATATAATACTAAATCTATGTTTTTATTATCATCTTTCTCCATTCAAATTTTTAGTTTATTGCAGTAGCTCACTGCCATCATTTCAGTCTGTTTCAAATACTATTCTCATATTTGCAAATTCAGATTCTTGGGCTATAGTGCTGTTCATAACAACCAACCCTTAGCATCCTACAAATACTTTTCACTGTCTAACTCAAGTTGGGTATTGTGTATTTTAATTCCATCTCAGTTTTACAGCCTTAATTCACTCACTTCTTTAATTTGTGGTGTAGCTAAATGTGGCTCATCTCACTTTCTCAAATATATGCTAAATTTTTCTTTTAAAATATATCATTTTTCTGCATGTACCTTGTCTTTTTTTTAATTCATTTCAAATTCCTCTTTCATGAAGATTTCACTTTCTCCCTATCTCAAGTGGCACACTGTAACCCTACAGATACTTAAACTTTGCTTGTAGCCCTTAGATTATATTTTATCTACATCTAGAGTCATTTATCCATCAGTTCCTAGCCTTCATTAAACTGTAAATTCCAAAAATGCACATCTGCATTTCCCACCATGCCAAGCAGAATACTCTCCATAAAGATGTTCAGAAATATTTACAGCAAAGAGCATATAACAATTAGAAAACATAGGTAAACCAATTTTTCAGTTTCAGTTCAGTCACTCAGTCGTGTCCGACTCTTTGCGACCCCATGAATTGCAGCACGCCAGGCCTCCCTGTCCATCACCAGCTCCCGGAGTTCACTCAGACTCACGTCCATCAAGTCGGTGATGCCATCCAGTCAACTTCAGAACTACTGAGTATAAACACGCTGACAAGAATTCAGCCGTTCTGGACTAAACTGTCCTCATGAGATAAGTCGATGAACCATGCTTTCAGGGGCTCCAAACAGTTTTTGAAGCTGGGACCACATTTTGGTATCAATTATTTGCCCTCCTCCCCCCGATTTGGTAGTTGCTGTTGGTTTGGTTTTGTTTATCTTTAATCATCATTGATGGAGAAAACTCACAGGTTCTTACAGGAATTTGCATCTTCCTTGCAAACACCCACCGGCACTCTCAAAACCTTACCCAGAACACTTCAGCCCTCCAGTTAGAAAGACTGGAATACCTATTTATTGGCCTTTTCATACAAACAGACATTCTAAGACAGTTCCTGTCTTATAATATGTACCCCATAAATGTGAGTCTTATTATCACTCACCTGTCTACTTATTATTATTCAAGATCCCTCATTTGAGTTTAATCATTTTTTCCACCTCTCCTTCAAAACATCATTCAATCCATTCTTGTCACTTCTCTCCTACACACCCCAACTCTTGGCATAAGCATCTCCAGCCAGCTGCTCCACCTTCTGCCTCCTTCACTACTGTGTGCTATTGGTTCTTTCTCACTGTCCATTTCTTGCATTTTCGTCACTCATAATCACATTCTTATGGCATTCTCTGCTTATTTTTTCTCTACTCATCATGCTCCCAGCAACCTTTTGCTGCTTTCTATTTCTTAGTTGCTTCATTTTCTCTAATACGTTGACACAGCTGCCCCCCATATTTACAGGTGAAACTCAATTTGTGAAATATATATTTTTTCGAAAATCCATGGTAGAAACATAAATACGATCCTGCTGTTCATGTGTAAAGATAACCATATTTAAAAAGTGCACACTATAAAGTAAATCACCATGGCTTATCTTTGTATTAATACACACACCCAAATACCTTCTCTTTCTTTTACAATCTCTTATTTTATTCTTTATTTTTATTTTACAACCTCTTATTATACATGTGGGATTGGCCACAATGTACCTAAGACTCCTTATTCCCAGTCTTATAGAAATGTTATGCTAACAAACAAGGTAAAAAAAAAAAAAAAAATTCACTTTTGCTCTTCCTTCTGCTAATCCTTCTTCTTGGTTACAGACTCACCAATCTCTATTCTCCCAAACTGCTTTATCCTTTGCATCACACCTATTACAGCTGGAGGGTTTCCCAGTTCAGTTCTGCATCTAACATCCAGTTCTTTTTCTTCTAGATTTAGTGATTTTCCTTTTCCTCATGCCAAACAAGTAGTTTCAAGTCCGCTTACTTGCAAACACAAAAGACCTTTATCCTGATGCTGAACAGGACCCATAATCTGTTTTTGTAGGTATATAATATGTCACTTAAAATAAATACCAAGTAAAATCATATCAATATGAATACTTACACTCAGCATATTTCTGAAGCTGGGAAAATTCTGAAGGGCTGAGGTGGGCCCACTTTTCCTGGTTTGTCATGGTGGTGGTCAGGAGATCTCTTACATACCAGGTGAGGAATTCTTTATTCAGATTTTGGCAGAATTTAGGCTTCAAAGTTTCCACATGGCATGTTTCATTATAAAATATGTCATGCTTTCAAACTATGCAATCTGTCAACATGAGACCACTGTGGGTATGAGTTTGTAGTTTCAATAAGATATTAAATCACTGTAGAAAGAAAAACATAAAGATGGAAAGATTAGCATTATTGAATGAAGAAAAAAACTGACAAGTCCTAGAATGCTAAAGATTTTTAATTCCTAAATAATATATTTCAAAGGTATTCTATTTTGCATGATAATATTTCATTGCTCACTCTTTAATGGCATTTTATATACATTTTCTAATGCCAAATCATAGAAGAAATATGATTAAAAATACAAAGTGTGAAGAAAATTTTATAAGGTCTAGTTTCATACAAGTAGTTTTTTTATGTTGTTCAGCTTTATAAACTCCATATTCCAAGAGCAAAGAAAGGTACCACTTTTACCAATCTGAACTTACCAGTTTTTTAAATATCTAAATGAATGTTACGTTTAAAACAATTTTTTAAAATACTTTATTTATTTATCTAGCTGCATCGGGTTGTAGCTGCAGCATGCAGGATCTTTTTTTTCTTTGTTTTAGTTGCAGCACGTGGGATCTTACTTCCCCAACCAGGAATTGAACCCAGGCCCCCGAATGCAGGCCCCCTGCATTGGGAACACAGCATTTTAGCCACTGGACCAACAGGAAAGTCCCATAAAACAAAATTTTTAAAAGAAGCTAAGTAAGATCTAAGTTACCTAAACAAACAATCTGCTGGTCTGTCAAATTTCTAACAATGGTTTGGAATGGTCATCAGTGGTAGCACAGATGTCTGTGCTTGTGTGTGTGTGTGTGTGTGTGTGTGTGTTCAGTCACTCTGCTATGTCTGATCCTTTGTGACCCCACAGACTGTACCCTGCCAGGCTCCTCTGTCCATGGGATTTCCCTGGCAAGAGTACCAGGGTGGGTTGTCATTTCCTCTTCCAGGGGATCGTCCCAACTCAGGGACAGAACCTGCATCTCCTGCCCAACAAGCAGATTCTTTACCACTGAGCCACTGAGGAAGCCCCCAGCATATATATTTACAATTATGCATATCAGTATGGGAGGCGCATAAACTGAATGTTTTCCTAGCAGTAAAAGAAAAATTTAATTTTACCATGTGTAAAACTCCCAATAAAATTTACCAAACTAAAGCAATTTCAAATGTCTGACAGACTTTCATAATGATAGTAGATAGAACTACTATGAATCATGCTTAAAAATAAACCCCTAGGTTGTCATGGCCCTGCATTCACTGCAACATCTATAAAAGCAAACAAAACGAAAAACCATCTGGCTTTAACTTTTTATCAGAGACAGTAATCAATTGCTCAGTGACCCACCGGACTGGCACTCTAATCATTATCGAAACTAAAATATTTAGAAACAATCACTTAGATATTTATGCAATTAAATCAATGGAAGGCTTAAGTACATAGACGTCATTACCTAAAGGCACGGAACCTGTATTTGGCATTAGTGCCTAATCTGTTTTCAGTATCTCTTTACTCTCTCCACTATCAACCCTACCACCTTACTATCATATTCTGTCATCTTACCCTAAAAAAAACAACAGCAAATCTCTTCGTGTTGCTCTCATATGTTTACGGTTCCAGTAATTCGTTTTACAAGGTGATACTTTACTTTTAAATGGAAAAAAAAAATGAAGATACCGATGCATTAACAGAGAACAAATTGCTAGATTTTTTTTTTTTCCTCCCAGGGTACGCTCATATATCACAACCATAACATTGTGGAAGCAACACAAACTAAAAGGAATGAGACTATGTGATAGATAATTTTGCGCTTTCCACCCAGTTTCTTTCTGCTGATTTCATCCTTCACATTGATTTCATCCTGACCCTTTGCTTCTCTCCAGTTAAATGCCATTTTGGTGCGACTGTAAAACAAGGTGCCCTGTCGTATCCAGAGGGAGACAGATGATTCAGTAACATTTTGATGATCAGACTCCATCTCATGGGGCTTTAACTGTTGAACAGAGTTGCACAAGAACAGCATGAAAATAGCTCTGGTCTTAATGCCTATAGCAATAATGAGGATACCTGTCCCTGTTTGACCCTGACGTTCTAGGTATCCTGTCACTTCTAAAGGTATCATTATTTTAATAATAAATAAGCAGGCCAGAATCAGTTTCTGTTACCTACAACTTAAAAACCTAAACTGATGACAATGGCAGTTCATTAATTTATTCCAAAAGATGTTTACCAATCTCTTGTGTGCTTGAAAGCATTCCAGACACCAGAAATGTAACAGAGAAACACATAAAAGATGAAAATACGGCAATTTCAGCAACGTGTTAGTTTTACTAAGAGCTTACACTATGCAGGACGTTCCCCTGATAGCATTTATGTGTTGGATTATTCATTCAGTTCAGTGACTCAGCCGTGTCCAACTCTTTGTGACCCCATGAACAGCAGCACGCCAGGCCTCCCTGTCCATCACCAACTCCCGGAGTCCACCCAAACCCATGTCCATTGAGTCGGTGATGCCATCCAACCATCTCATCCTCTGTCGTCCCCTTTTCCTCCTGCCCTCAATCTTTCCCAGCATCAGGGTCTTTTTAAATGACTCAGCTCTTCTCATCAGGTGGCCATAGTATTGGAGTTTCAGCTTCAACATCAGTCCTTCCGCTGAACACCCAGGACTGATCTCCTTTAGGATGGACTGGTTGGATCTCCTTGCAGTCCAAGGGACTCTCAAGAGTCTTCTCCAACATCACAGTTCAAAAGCATCAATTCTTCAGCACTCAGCTTTCCTTATATTCTAACTCTCATATCCATACATGACCACTGGAAAAAACCATAGCCTTGACTAGACAGACCTTTGTTGACAAAGTAATGACTCTGCTTTTTAATATACTGTCTAGGTTGGTCATAACTTTTCTTCCAAGGAGCAAGTGTCTTTTAATTTCATGGCTGCAATCACCATCTGCAGTGATTTTAGAGCTCAGAAAAATAAACTCAGCCACTGTTTCCACTGTTTGCCCATCTATTTGCCATGAAGTGATGGGACCAAATGCCATGATCTTAGTTTTCTGAATGTTGAGCTTTAAGCCAACTTTTTCACTCTCCTCTTTCACTTTCATGTTCAAACTACTCCACAACTGCACTCATCTCACACGCTAGTAAAGTAATGCTCAAAATTCTTCAAGCAAGGCTTCAGCAATACGTGAACCGTGAACTTCCTAATGTTCAGGCTGGTTTTAGAAAAGGCAGAGGAACCAAAGATCAAATTGCCAACATCTGCTAGATCGTGGAAAAAGCAAGAGAGTTCCAGAAAAACATCTATTTCTGTTATATTGACTATGCCAAAGCCTTTGCCTGTGTGGATCACAATAAACTGTGGAAAATTCTGAAAGAGATGGGAATACCAGACCACCTGACCTGCCTCTTGAGAAACCTGTATGCAGGTCAGGAAGGAACAGTTAGAACTGGACATGGAACAACAGACTGGTTCCAAAAAGGAAAAGGAGTACGTCAAGGCTGTATATTTTAACTTCTATTCAGAGTACATCATGAGAAACGCTGGACTGGAAGAAGCACAAGCTGGAATCAAGATTGCCGGGGGAAATATCAATAACCTCAGATATGCGGATGACACCACCCTTATGGCAGAAAGTTGGATTATTCAATCTTTACCAAACAACTCTGTGAGGCACTAAGTTTCCCATTTTGACAAATGAAGAAACTGACCCGCCTGTTATGAATCTGACAGGAAATCTGCTAGAAACCCACACAATACCCATTCTTTCTTATTTTCTTTGTAACAAGAAACCTAATTTTATTAAATGAAAATATATCCACCTAAACAGATTCCTTGGGTTCTTTGCATGAAGTAGTGGTCAGTGAGATGTGGCAGATGTTGGGCGAGATATACAGGAAGGTTCTATTTGAGGGAAGAGCTGGAACGTGCTCTTTTAATCTCTTCTCTCTGCCTCCAAACTTCCTACCTGGAATGTTGACACATTGGCTATAAATTCAGCAGTTTCTCATACTAGTGAGATAACTTCTAGAATGGAAGCCATAAACTAAGAATGGAAGTCTCATAAAGTAGACCAAGCTTGCCAAACCACTGATTACAGAAAATATTGGCTCACCAGCTACTTATGTAAATAAAGTTTCACTGGAATGCAGACAAGCCTATTAGAGAAACCAATAAGAGGCCAATTTTTTACAGAATTTCAATGCTAAATAAAGAGGTTGGGGCACTATTCGGAAGGAAACAAGGAACAAAAAGAAATACAGGAAAGGTGAGAATCCTGATCACATTGGGAAAATGTCATTTTGGAAAAATGTCGATGTCTTCATTTAGTTTCTCATTCACTTGGATTGTGATAGCTTCTTAACCTGCTCCCCAGGTCTCTCTCCTTTCCTTAACATGGCCTGTCCATGGGTATTCATGAGCTGACATGATTCCAGAGGTGTGTCTGATAAATTACCAACAAGCTAATTAAAATTACAATAGTAATTTATTAACTACAGGTTTCCACCTGGATACCTGCTCTGAAATTTACTAAAATCCCTCAGTTAATTTGGTATAAGAAACTCAAATTTAAAATGATGCATTAACATATATATGGAATTTAGAAAGATGGTAACAATAACCCTGTATACGAGACAGCAAAAGAGACACTGATGTATAGAACAGTCTTTTGGACTCTGTGGGAGAGGGAGAGGGTGGGATGATTTGGGAGAATGGCATTGAAACATGTATAATATCATGTATGAAATTAGTCGCCAGTCCAGGTTCGATGCACGATACTGGATGCTTGGGGCTGGTGCACTGGGACGACCCAGAGGGATGGTATGGGGAGGGAGGAGGGAGGAGGGTTCAGGATGGGGAACACATGTATACCTGTGGCGGATTCATTTTGATATATGGCCAAACCAATACAATATTGTAAAGTTAAAAAATAAAATAAAATTAAATTTAAAAATAAAGTCTGTGGATTGGACTTGAAAAAAAAATAAAATAAAATGATGCATTAAGACTGTCATACAGAATGAAATAAGTCAGAAAGAGAAATACAAATATCGTATATTAACACATATATGTGGAATCTAGAAAAATGCGACAGATGATCTATGTGCAAAGCAGAAATAGATACACAGGTGTAGAAGATAAATGTATGGACAGCAAGGGGGGAAGTGGGGTCGTGGGATGAATTGGGAGATTGGGATTGACATATATATATACACATTATTGATACTATGCATAAAATAAATCACCTACATATAAAACAGATCACTAATGAGAACCTACTGTACAGCTCAGGGAACTCTGTTTAATGCATGTGGTGACCTAAATAGGAAGGGACTCCAAAAATGGGGAACATATGTATACACATAGCTGATTCACTTTGCTATAACAGCAGAAAGTACTAACACAAATTGTAGAGCAACTATACTCCAATAAATATTTATTTTTAAAAAAGACTGATTAACGAACATTCTTCAAATCTTTACACAAATTATGTTTTTTCAATAAAGTCTTACCTGGTCATTCAATTTACACTTGAACATTCATACACACCATCCCTCCATTACACTTTTGTTAGGAATATAATATCTTATTATCAAATGTTCATATCAAATTTATTATCAAAAAGAGACATGTCCGACTCTTTGCAAACCCATGGACTGCACAGTCCATGGAATTCTCCAGGCCAGAATACTGGAGTGGGTAGCTGTTCCCTTCTCGAGGGGGATCTTCCCTACACAGAGATCAAACCCAGGTCTCCCACATTGCAGGCAATTCTTTACCAGTTTAGCCACCAGGGAAGCCGAAGAATAGTGGAGTGAGTAGCGTATTCTCCAGGGAATTGGAATTCCCAACCCAGAAATCAAACCAGGGTCTCCTGTATTGCAGGTGGATTCTTTACCAGCTAAGCTACGAATTAAATAACTAAAAATACTTATTCAACTAGCCTTTCATCTGAACCATATTTATTCGATTTTGAGTCACCATCTCCTGTGCTCTAAGATAGAAGTTCCATGAAGACATGGATTTTTATCTGTTCACTGCTGGTTCACAGGGCTTAGAAGGGTGCTTGGGATATGTAAATATTTATAGAATGAACTCACTTAAATGCTTTTTCCATAATGAAAAACAAGGATAGGGCAGTTAAAAGGAGACCCTGAAGTTGATAAAGACAAAATGGCTCATAAAGAAGGAGTCAGGAACAGAAGTCACCAAAGGTTTCACTTTCCCTAAAGCCACTTCCCCTCCCTTCAACTGACTGGATGTAAACAAAATAAGTTGTGCTTAGAGATACAAAGCTTTTACAATTAAAAAAAAAAAAAAAAAGCTTTACTTCACATAGCTTCTATGTTTGGTTTTTAAATATAACTGACTTTGTATAAATCAGCATTTCCAAGGGATGCCATAATCGAGCTGTCAGTTAAGCAATATATAATAACAACACTTACACATGAACACCAGGACAATATATAAATTACATCTACATATTTAACAAAAATACTACATAGCTTTTCTTTAGCATTATCTTGTCACCTTAGGTCTGTACTTTTTATATCAAGGACAGGATTTCTAAATTGATCTAATCCATTTGGATATCAGCAAGAGGTATTTAGAGGGTTATGACATCCCTGAAGGACTCAAAGTAAGTTCTCTGGTTCTTTGATCTGGTTAATTCCAACACCAGTATGCTCTGAATAGAATTTCTCCTTCTGACTCTTCTCCTAATGGAAGCCTTTTGATTTTCACAATTATGGTTATTTCCAACTCTCACCATATGACATGCAGCCAAATAAGAAAAAAAGTAAGGGTGGGGTAAAAATGAAGATGGTTTTCCTAATCAAATGTTTTAAACTAGATGAACTAACATATCATATTTCCTAAGCAAATATTTTAAACTAGCTGGAATAATGTATCCTAAGTCTGTAAAGAAAAATGTTGCATGTGTAATATTAAATCAAGAGGCATAGCTATGCCTCAGAAGGAGATGGGGATGATGGCAACATCTCCTTATAGTCTCTGCCTCTTTATAAATGTATACAAAGAAAATAACAGTATTTAGCTGAGATTTCTTATGATGCTTTCAACAGACTTCCTGTTTTCCTGCATGGGGTTTTCTCTGGGCACATAAAATGAAAGTCAGGAAGAATCCACTCTGCTGGCTGTTGGAGTGCATTCTCAACTAGTCAATGGACAGGCCACTTTGCTTAGTTGGTGGCAGGAAATGCTTACAGTGGAGGAGCTGGAGAAGGCTCTTTGGCCTGTTGTACCTGAATTAAAACATTTCTCCAGAACTAGGAAAAGAAATCAATCTCTTCAAGAAAATTTCTAGATAAGGGGCTTCCCTGGTGGCTCAGGGGTAAAGAATCCACTGAGCCATGAGGATTCAATTCCTGTGTCAGGAAGATCTCCTGGAGAACGAAATGGCAACCCACCCCAGTATTCTTGCCTGGAAAATCCTATGGACAGAGGAACATAGCTGGCTACAGTCCATGGAATCACAAAAAGAATCAGACACAACTTAGTGACTAAACAACAATAACAACGTCTAGATAAATGGATCTGATTGGCTGGATGTATGTTACTCACATTAAATGTACATTTCTAAATAATTATTCAAAGTCAGTGTGTAATGAGTCCAATCACTGAATAATGTTAATACATGCTAAAGCACACTGAAGACTCCATGTACATGAATTCTGATGACTGAAAATATTTACTGGGATTCAAGGGTCATAAATCCCCAGAAATAAGGTAACCAATGGAAAAATCATAGGAGTGAAAAAGGAGAGCCAAAATATCAATCACAGAATTTCTGAAATAAAAATAGGATGAAATTAAATGGAACACTAAAGTTATCACTTGGTTTATAATTACTTGTTCATTTTTCTATGAAAAGAAGTGTAAATTGAGACCCAGTAACATGATAGACACTGAGCCAAATGCTGGTGATGCAGTTATAAGACAGTTCCTTTGATTTTGTTTGGTTGAAAGATCCACATTCAACAAAACCAACTACTCAAATAAATAATTATAAGCTGCAGTGTGTATGCTCAGCCACTGAGTATGTCTGACTCTTCACCAACCCATTGACTGTAGTCTGCCAGGCTCCTCTGTCCATGGGATTTCCCAGGCAAGAATACTGGAATGGATTGCCATTTCCTCCTCTAGGGGATCTTCCCAATCCAGACATCAAACCCACATCTCCTGCGTCTCCTGCACTGGCAGGAGGATTCTTTACCACTACCCTAAACTGTGAGTAAGTTATATGAAATACAGGTAATGGAACTCTATGAAAGAGCCCTGATTTAGATTAAGAGTTCCAAAGTGGAATACATGTAGAAGTTTTATTTACATTATGATTTACATTAAATCATAAAAGTTGAGTAATAGTTATAAACTTGAGTGAGAAGAAAAACATTTTGAGCTGAACCTGGAAGTGAAGACACAAACACAAAACAAAGGAATATAAATATTAGAAGACCTCCAGAGAAGGTAAGTGTGACTGGAGCCTGGTGAGGAAGAGGGGAAGGGACACGTGATTAGATCACAGAAACAGGTAAAAGCCACACATGAACTTTCTTAGAGGCCGTGTTGAGGATTTAGCTCAAGTAAAATATGAAGCCACTGACATCTCTTGAGAAGGAGACAAACATATTCCCCATATATCTTAAAAAGTTTTTTTTTCTTCAATGGATTGGAAGATAATACGAATGGAAGTGGGAAGGCCAAAACAGAAGGCTATTCCAGTAACTGGATGAGAGCTGATAGTCGCTTTAAGTAGGAAAGTCATAGTAGAGATGACAGTAAAAAGCCAAATTCAAGATACATTTCTGGAGTCATATCTGATAATGAACAGGATACATTGTGTGCATGATGAGGGGGTCAGGAAGGACTCCTGTAGTTCTGGCTTGAGCACAGTGTACAGAGGGCTTCCCTGGTGACTCAGTGGTAAAGAACCGACCAAGCACTGCAGGAGACAAGGGTTCAACCCCTGGATCAGGAAGATGACATGGAGAAGGAAATAGCAACCCATTCCAGGTATTCTTGCCTGAGAAATCCCTTGGACAGAGGAGCCTGGCAGGCTACAGTCTATAGGGTCACAAGAGTCACACATGAGTTAGCAACTAAACAACAGCAACAGAGGGTACATAAGGGTGGAGTTGAAAGTTTCTAAATACTAGAGCAGTATCAAGTATAAGAAGAAGAGAAAAATCAGTATATTTGTTTCGTGATGTGGTAAATTTGTGAAGAGAACTGGAGGTTTAAAGGATTAGTAGGTAGTGAGATAAGCCTAGAATTAATAAAAGAAATACAGAGGCATGATATTGTGAATTTTCTGATACAGACAATATGTGAAGATACAGAAGAACAGTTCCCCTGATATGGCAACCACACAGCTGTGCTACTAAGCTCTGCTTTCAAGAAAAAACTTGCATTCAGCTGCAAAGGGTTCAGTTAGCTGACAGTTTTGAGTTCTTTTTCCTTCAGAATACATGTAGCTTTTGAAGCAAGGTCACATTCTTCAGAGGTAGAGGTTGATGATGAAAGATGATGGATATATGAAGGTCATGCCACCTTTGTCCAATGGGGGAATCCTTTAAAGACCCATATTCGCTCTAAAACTCCCCAGTGGACTTGCTGAGACTGGCCTGTCTGTATTATAATCTGATGCTACTCATAACCAAGGCTGCATCTTCCACCTTCCTTGTTTTCTCAGGTATTTGAGCTGCATTGTTGTCTGAAGGCTCTTTCTGCCCTATCTTCCTTTTCTTCTTTTTTATCTTTCACAGGAATAACTTGCAGATAAGCCTTTGTTTCTGTAGCTCCACCTCAGTCTTTGTTTCCTGGTGAAGGATCCTATGTATAAGGATCCCAATAGGCAACAGAAAATAATACTATTAAAATGAATAAGTAGGGGTTTAATAAAAAGATTATTTAGGAAGTGTGGACAGAGATTAGAAAAGCTATTAGAGGTTGGTGCTGTATCCTGTTCTAGCAAAAGCTGGGAACTTACTGACCCTAAGCCCAAAGGGACTAGAGATGTTGCAGCTAAGAAACCTCAGAGTATAGAAGATCATCTGATAGGAACCACAGACTTGCATAGTAGGATACTAGAATGTGTCTCCCTTTCAGTGATTTAGCTGGGGAGGAGATGGGCAATAACTTCCCCTACCATGTTATCTTCCAACTCTCCAGTGTCCTCCCTTGCTCACACTGACCAAACCTAATCATAAGCCATAGCACAAAGACAGCCATTGGTGCAGTCTATATGAAATCGCCCCATGAGTCACCAACCCAAGTGGGAGGAGGATAAGTAGGGAATCTGAAGGGACAAATACGAAATATCAAGCACATCAGCACAAAGTGTGTGGCATGAGGAAGTGGGCCCAGACAAACCTTTAGGGCATTTCCAAATTAGCGATTAAAAGTGGAAAAACACTGGGGGGAAAAAGACTATGGTGTTAAACCAACTACAGAAGGGAAAGAAAAGAATCTTTAAGGACAAGGAAGAAAGGCACTTTTCAAAAGTTGCTAAGCAGTTAAATAAGAAGAGAACTGAAATATCCAATGGCAATATGCTGGTCTCTGATGACTTCAACAAAGCAATTACTCTGAAGCTGAGTATGCCAGACTGAAATGGGTTGCACAGTAGAACTGAATTTGGGAAGACCGTGAATATCATCAAGTCCTTGAGAACTGTGATTGTAGGGATGAATGGAGAGTCAAAAGGAGTTATGGAGAGGAGAGAAGAATGTGCAGTGGATTTCATTTGTTTGTAGGACTCCCTGGGAAAAAAACTTGTAAATTGAAGAGAATAATTTATAGTAAGAGTGATTCAAACTTCAGGAAAGAAAGCAACTGACTGGAGTTTCAAAGTCCTTTTATAAAGGATTTTAAAAGTCATTAATAGCAGGAGAAGATAAGTTCCATGCATTACATAAGGACCAAAATTAATCTTACCAATGTGCATAGATACAAGTGGTTTTATAGATTTGGTGCTGATAAAATGAAAGACTTCTGATTGACAATTTTGGTTTTCTAAATTTTTATATCTCTATATATCTATTATTTCCTGAGAGATTATTTAGGCAATGATAATGGAAGAGGAAAGTAACAGTGTATAATTGAAAACAATTATACACCAGTGTGGTAAACTGAGCTCATTAAAGGCATGTAGTATAAACAACAGGCAGAGTTAAAAGCTAATGGGATATTGCTTTTCATTAATTTAAAATTATAACAGCCTGATTTTAATTGGTTAATTCTTAATATATTCTTAACCTACCACTTCTGAATCTGATAGCTCTGTATCCCCATTCAAGTTTGGAGTTGTCTTCCTGAGGTAAAGCAATTCAGTTAATCTATCTGAGCTTTAGTTCCTTTTTCATGAAAAGTAGATAATACCACGCACCTCCCACAGGTATTATTAATGAAATAACATGTGCTTGGTGCATAACAAATAAAAGATTCTCAATAGCGGTTCCTTTTTCCTTGCTTTTGTAAGTAAGGATCTAAGATATATCTATAGTATTTAATTTATACATATATACAGTATGCATATGCGGGAAACAGATTAGAAGTCTAGAAACCTTTTAGAAGATTGTGTGGGTGGCTTAATATAAGACTCATAATTGTGTTATTTTTGAACTCTGCCAACACTTTCAAGGGAAATCTTTGATGATGTAAAACGGAAATAAATCAAGCCTTGAATTAATAGTCTGCATTTTGTAGTCCTGGTTTTTAACTTGACTATTTTATTCTTCTTAAGAAAATTACTTTATGTGAATTTTCTTTTTCTTTTCACATATAGTTTCAAGGAGGATACCTCTTAAGATAGAGAATAGACAGTAAGGGGAAATGATGATCACGCAGTGGGTACAAGCTTTCTCAATGTAAAATATTGAGTATAAATGCCCTTGTAGAACTCTGTATATATAGAACCTTTCCAACAGGTGCTGTCTGTTTCCTCCTTGTGTAATGGTGAGTACATTTGCAACTCTTTTTTAGCCAGCAGATTACAGTGGAAGTGATGCTCTATGATGCTCTAGAAGAAAGCCTGAGGTAGTCATGTGAAGGGACCACCTGGAGATACCATGTGTAGGCGTACCAGTCAACAGTCTAGGGAAGTCTCGGGCAATATCCAGGATCACTCTCAAGTATGTGAGTGAAGACGCCTTCGGATGATCCCACCCCAAGTTATCAAGCAGTCCCCTTCTCCAAGCTGGCAGTTTCCCCAGAAGAGGCACGACAGACAGTAGAAAAAAAAAAAAAAAAGTGAACCCATGAAGCCCATTCTAAAAGCATGACCCACTGAGTTCATGAGTGCAATAAATGGTTGTTTTAAAGCATAGACTATTTTGTGGTTTGTTATGGGACAGTGAAAAGAACAAGTGACTTGGAGCAATATTTGACACATACAAAAAATACAAAAAATATCATTTTACTATGGTGATGGTGATTACATTTTCATAGATGTTCAAATATGCAAAATGTATGTGAGTATATGAGTGTTTAACTGTTAATTTACTATTCTTACATTATACAGTCAAGTTCATATGGCCAAGTATTTTCTATCTCCCTCTGAAGGGAGGAATAGAGCCTTTGGAAGTGGAGTATAAATATTTAATGGGGGTTTTCTTCTAACTTTGGGCTTTACAGTGATGGATTGCTCAAAGACTGAGAATCTTGGAACAAAAAATCAAAACCTAGCAGGATATATTACTCAAAGGCAAAGATCATGAACTCAGAAAAAGAAAAGATACATTTCATATGCCAGTTTTTTGTTTGTGTTATATTTTGACAGGAAACGAGGCTTGTTTGTCTTCTATAAAGATTTTCCAAGTATAAATTTAAGCCCAAATAAAGAGGAGAAAATGAAAAGGAAAAAGGATAACCCTTTCCTTCCACCTCCAGGATGGAACACGGATTAAGGAAGAATGCCATTAAATGGCTTTTTCAATCTATTTGACCTGGGACTTCTTCAACAGAAACAGTAGCTAGAGTGCTGACTATGGTAAACTGATAAATGTTTCTTTACTGTTTTTCACATCTAGCTTAAGAAAGCAGAAATTCACGAAAAATAATTCTTCAAATATTAACTCCTTTCTTGAAGAGCCTCCAATATAATACATTCAGATTTTGTATTGAATTAAGAATGCAGGTGCTTATAATCTTCATCTATTAATTAAAAAAATAATAAATTCAGTCTCAGGCACTTCCTGTAAATTGATGATTGCTGGAAGAAGTAGTATCTTTCAAACCTTTAATCCCTTGAAAATAATCAACTCTAAAGATGTTATTCAACTTCAAGTTACAATACACAACTGCCTAAGGAAAATCATTATTGAAGTACACCAGGGACCTTTTTACCAAATGAAATTTGATGGTTGCTCTGAGGAACAAGTAATGCTTGCAGTAAATCCACAGTATAAAAACACAGAGCTGTATTCAATTTACAGACACACAGGTAGATATCAGTAATAGAATATTAAACATCTTTTACCAACCAGTCCATTCTAAAGGAGGTCAGTCCTGGGTGTTCTTTGCAAGGATTGATGCTAAAACTGAAACTCCAATACTTTGGCCACCTCATGCGAAGAGTTGACTCATTGGAAAAGACCCTGATGCTGGGAAAGACTGAAGGCAGGAGGAGAAGGGGACAACAGAGGATGACATGGTTGGATGGTCATGAGTTTGATGGATGTGAGTTTGAGTGAACTCCGGGAGTTGGTGATGGACAGGGAGGCCTGGCGTGCTGCGATTCATGGGGTTGCAAAGAGTCGGACACAACTGAGCGACTGAACTGAACTGAACTGAACTGAAAATTACCAAGGGTTCAAGATTAGTGATTTTTTTTTTTTTTTTTACCATAAACTACAGAAACTTTTAGAAGTGAGCTTGGCCATTTTTTGAATGTAACTATTTTCCCTAAAATTTATGTAAAAAAATGGTGGTTAGTTTAAATTTCACATGACATTCTATAA
Source organism: Bos indicus (assembly GCF_029378745.1). Lineage (NCBI taxonomy): Eukaryota > Metazoa > Chordata > Mammalia > Artiodactyla > Bovidae > Bos > Bos indicus. The sequence goes on from NC_091763.1 coordinate 23,525,605, forward strand.
GCAAAACATACATTGTCTCCATCCCTCTCGTCACTGCATTACAAAATATCTATATGACATCTTCCCTCATTCATTTGACCTCAGCCCTCTTTATTCCATTATCAGCACTGCAATCAAGGTACCCTTTCTAAGAACCCATCAGCATTTGTAGCTCTGACTTCTGATCTGACCTCTGACATCCTTTAATGGTTCTTTATTACCTACAGAATAATGTCCAATTTGTATCATTAAGCATATAGAAGTCAACCATAAACTCTAAAACTGACTAAGAGAACACAATTTTAGCATAGTAACCTCAAAGCCATATTTTCCCGAAAACTGTTACTTGGAAAAATATTTAACTTCTTTATAACCTATCTTGGGCAAAATTATAATATAAATAATCTCAGGGGGTATTAAATATGTTGTGGAAGGCACCATATTTACTACACTGAATAACTGAATGGAAAGAAGGACTTTTTTTTTTCTTTTTTTTACAAGTTAAGGTTTTACTCTTAGCCTGCAGAAGTTTGTCCTCAGAATTACAAAAGAACAAATCAACTAATGAAATCAGGCATATGTTAATTGTTTTGAAGGGGGGAAAAAAAAAGTGAACATTTCTATAACCAAAGAAACATACACAAAAAAATTGTTCTAATTCTGGAATTATTCTAAAATTCTGGAGTAATTCTTCAGGAGAAGCATGCTGTAGGGTAATGCATTCCAGACAGCCTGTAGGATGTCCTTCAGAAACCAGAAACACTGACAAACTGAACCATATGACAAAGGTTGTAATGTACAATAGGTTTCTTTAAAAAGGTACTGAAATCCAATTACTCTTTCTGAGAAGAATTCAAGGTGTGAAATGAGGTTGTAATATTTTAAATCAGGTCTATCTCAAAAAAGATTGAGGAACAGCAGCAGCTGTTTGGAGATCAGCAGAGAAATAGCACACCTCAGCCTCTCCTGGTTAGAATGGCCTAAATTTAGCAGCACTTGTAAATTCAAGGAGAGCCTAAATCACCCATGAGAACTCTTTCCAACTAACAGATTCTATCTTCAAAGTTCTTTTAGAGACAAGATGTATATCCCTTCCACTTAAGGCATATACTTTTAATCTTGAGATGTTTGTTACAATTGTTTCTACAACATACTGGACAAGGATGAAGGACTGAACATTTGATTCTATAAATGTGTATCTCCATTAATCAACAGACATAGCTGACTCTCATATACTCACACAAGCACACACACAAAACACATGTACCCATTTTGTCAGAGACAGAGCGTGTTGCTTTCCTGAGTTAAAAGTGATTAAACTCTTTTAGTCTCAGATATTTAGCAAAAGCATTTTTGAATACATGTTTGTGGAAAGATCAGATTCTCTCTATACTCAATTCATTGTTCTCATTTTAATTTCTAAATATTAACACTCTATTCTGATTGCAAATGACTTTTGATAAAACTCTACTCTTTTGAAGAATAGCTCATGTGTACTTTAAAAGATATTTGTTTACCCTGAGAATAGGGCAAAAGTAATAAAAACATAAAATATAATGTAAAACATGCAAAAGACAATATATAAAAATACCATTTTATATTTATACTATGGCATTTAGTGTCAATTTAGATGATGCAATAAATACTAGTAATTAAATTTTTCCTAAACCTATAGAACAACTGAATTTCTGGATTTCCATCCATTTTAATGATAGAAATAATACCATAGTCAAATATGAAATCTTATAATATTCAAGATACTTTTTATAAGGGAACTTATAACTGAACAACTTTCAAGGAATAAACTTTGCCTTATTAGCCTCCTGAGGCTTATTTCTAAGAACAGAAAAATTCCAGATTAAATTGTAAAAACTGTCTGCTTGGAATATAGCACATAGATCCCCAGGTGTCCTTTGAAAAAAGTTTCTCATTGAAATACAAATATAAAAGTTCTTAGTTACAACTGATATTTTTCCAACTGGTAAGCATACATTTTTTTCATGCATACAAACTCACTTACATCTTCTAAAGTTCAGATGTTAACACCACTATTTATCATTTCTGCTGCTGCTGCTGCTAAGTCGCTTCAGTCATGCCCGATTCTGTGCGACCCCATAGACGGCAGCCTACCAGGCTCCCCTGTCCCTGGGATTCTCCAGGCAAGAACACTGGAGTGGGTTGCCATTTCTTTCTCCAATGCATGAAAGTGAAAAGTGAAAGTGAAGTCGCTCAGTCGTGTCTGACTCCTAGCGACCCCATGGACTGCAGCCCACCAGGCCCTTCCATCCATGGGATTTTCCAGGCAAGAGTACTGGAGTGGGGTGCCATCGCCTTCTCCAATTTATCATTTCTAGCTTCTTTTTTTCTTTTACTGTGTCTTTAACATATAGATAGATAGATAGACAGATGTGTGTAGGTATAAAGTAAACACTATATAGTATCATTTTATATGTTTTGTCACTTTATATACTTTGTATAATACTTTCTATAACTTGTATTTTTCACTCAATTCTTCTATAAATAAATATCTACATACATTCATTCATACATATATTTTATACATATATATGTGAATGTATAACTCTGATTCATTCATTTTTACTGCTCTGTGGAGCAAAAGTATTCATTGTATTAATACATTGTATCAAAAAAGAATAAAATAACTTGGAATAAATCTACCTAAGGAGGGAAAAGACCAGTACTCTGAAAACTATGAAAGAAATTGAAGCAAACTCAAACAGATAGAAAGATATACAATGTTCTTGGATTAAAGAATTAATACTTAAAATGACCAAATTACCCAAGACAATCTATGGATTCAATGCAATCCCAAATTACCAATGGTATTTTTCATAGAACTAGAAAAAAAATGTTTAAATGTATGTGGAAACACAAAAGACACTAACTAGCTAAAGCATTCTTGAGAAAGAATTACAGACCTAAGGGAATTAGGGTTTCTGACTTCAGCCTATACTACAAACCCAGTCACCAAAAGAGTATGGTAGTAGCACAAAAACAGACATATAGATCAACATAACAGGATAGAAAGCCCTGAAAAAAGTCCCACGCACTATGGTAAATTAACTTATGACAAAGGAAGCAAGAAAACACAGCCGAGAAAAGAAAGTCTTTCAACAAGTGGTCCTGGGAAAACTGGACAGCTACACATAAAAGAGGGCTTCACTAGTGGCTCAGCAGTAAAGAATCTGCTTGCCAATGCAGGAGATGTGAGTTTAACCCCTGGGTCAGGAAGATCCCCTGGAGAAGAAAATGGCATCCTCTCCAGTATTCTTGCCTGGGAAATCCCATGGACAGAGAATCCTGATGGGTTACAGTCCATGGGGTCACAAAAGAGTTAGACACGACTTAGTCACTAAACAACACCATGCAAAAGAATGAAATGAGAACACTCTCTAACACCATACACAAAAAATAAAGGCAAAATTAAAGACCAAACTATATGGCTGGATACTCAGAGGAAAATATAGGCAGAACACTCTTTGACATAAATTGCAGCAATATCTTTTTGAATGTGAATCCTAGAATAATGGAAATAAAAATAAACAAATGGGACCTAATCAAACTTACAAACTTTTGCACAGCAAAGGAAATGATAAAACAAAAAGACAACATACAGATTGCAAACTACACAATTAACAAGAGTATTGTTCAGTTATATGTAGATACATATTACACAAACAGTTCATATAGCTCAATATCAAAACAACAACCCAGTAAAAAAATAGGCAGAAGATCTAAGTAAGACTTTTCTCCAAAGAAGACATACAGATGGCTAACAGGTACATGAAAAGATGCTCAATATCTCTAATTAGTAGAGAAACATAAGTCAAAACTACAACAAGGTATTTGTCTCACTCTGGTCAATACCAATCATCAAAAAATCTACAAATAGTAAGTGCTGGACAGAGTGTGCAGAAAAAGGAACTGTCCTTTACTGTTGAGGGACTGTAAATTGGTACAGCCACTGTGGAGAACAGTATGGAGGCTCCTTGCACAACTAAAATGGAGTTATCCGCAATTCCACTCCTGGGCATATATCTAGATAAAATTATAATTCAAAACCATATATTAACCCCAATGTTAATACAGCAATATTAACAATAGCCAAGACATGTAAGCAACCTAAGTGTCCAGTGACAGGTGAATGGATAAAGAAGATGTGGTATATACAGACAATGGAATGTTATTCTGTCATAAAAACGAACAAAATATGCCATTCGCAGCAACATGGATGGATCTACAGATTATGATACTAAGTGAAGTAAGTCAGACAAAGAAATACCATATAATACTGCTTTTATGTGGAATCTAAAAAAAAAAATACAATGAACTTATTTACAAGACAGAAATAGACTCATAAACATTAAAAAACAAATGTATGGTTACCAAAGGAGAAAGGGGGATAGGGAGAGATAAAGTACGAGGGATGAGCATATACTCACTACTACATACACAATAGATAACCAACAAGGACACACTGTATGGCACAGTGAAAAAGTGGAAAAAAATCTAAAAAAGAATACATGTGCAGAATAGTCTCTCCACATATAACTGACTCCCTGTGGTACAACTGAAACTAACACATCATAAATCAGTCATATTTCAATGAAATTATTATGAATATGTCAAATTTATCCATCTACTCTTCTATTTACAGAATTTATATTTTATGTCTTATTTTTCATTATTAAAAACAATAATGCAATTGGACATTTTTTCATACATCTATCAGGCACGTAAGTATGCATGTGATTGCTGGCTTTTTAGAGCACATTTTACTATATGCGGCCAAATTTCTCTTCACGATGAACTTATTTTAGCAAGCTTAAGTTTTTGCCCATAAGATGAGTGTGAGAGACACATTTGAGGGTGAATCCCAGTGAGTTACCCCTTAAATAATCCCTTCCCCTTAACTGTGGATGACAACTGTGATTTATTTTTAACCAACTGAATATGGCAGTGGTCACTCCTTTGATGAAGTTTCATTATATGCCAATGAATTTGTAGGTAGTAAAAGTCCTATAAGACCTCTAAGAGCATTCTTTCAACAGAATCCAAATAAATATTCAAGATTGTGTTAAGAATTTGGAATGTGAGCTGAAGCTGTTTTCGAATATTGGCCTGTTGTTATTGTTTAGACACTAGGTTCTGTCCGACTCTTTTGCGACCCGACTCATGAACTACAGTCCATCAGACTCTGTCCATGTGATTTCCCAAACAAGAATACTGAAGTGGGTTGCTATTTCCTTTTCCAGGGGATCTTCCCAATCCAAGGACTGAACCTGAGTCTCCCACACTAACAGGTGGATTCTTTACCACTGAGTCACCTGGAGAGCCAATACTGGCCTATCAGATCAGATCAGTTGCTCAGTCGTGTCCGACTCTTTACAACCCCATGAATAGCAACACACCAGGCCTCCCCGTCCATTACCAGCTCCCAGAGTTCACTCAAACTCATGTCCATCGAGTCGGTGATGCGATCCAGCCATCTCATCCTCTGTCATCCCCTTCTCCTCCTGCCCCCAATCCCTCCCAGCATCAGAGTCTTTTCCAATGAGTCAACTCTTCACATGAGGTAGCCAAAGTACTGGAGTTTCAGCTTTAGCATCAGTGCTTCCAAAGAACACCCAGGACTGATCTCCTTCAGAATGGACTGGCTGGATCTCCTTGCAGTCCAAGGGACTCTCAAGAGTCTTCTCCAACACCAAAGTTCAAAGGCATCAATTCTTCCGCACTCAGCTTTCTTCACAGTCCAACTCTCACATCCATACATGACCACTGGAAAAACCATAGCCTTGACTAGACATACCTTTATTGGCATGAAAGTGAAAGTGAAAGTGAAGTCACTCAGTCATGTCCGACTCTTTGCGACCCCATGGACTATAGCCTACCAGGCTCCTCTGTCCATGGGATTTTCCAGGCAATAGTACTGGAGTGGATTGCCATTTCCTTCTCCAGGGGATCTTCCCAACCCAGGGACTGAACCCGGGTCTCCCGCATTATAGACAGATGCTTTACCATCTGAGCCACCAGGGAAGTCCCAAGAACCACACTTTAGGTTATTTGTTTACAATTGCCTCCATAAGATGATACTTCAGAGATTGTCCACTGCAGATCTTTAGGTTAAAAAATAACAACAATTAAAAGGATGTTGAAGACCAACAGTAATATACATCAAAGAACTAGCATGATTACATTCTTATCATGTTTTTGTAGGGTATGAATGTATATATCCTGAGGAAAGTAAAAACAGAAAGTATGTGTATACAGAGATAGAAGTGCATGCAAAAGCAATGGAAGGCATATGTAAAAGGGCACAGTCAACTCTACATGAAATTAAGATCCTGCCCCATGGAACACAAACAAAATTTGTTTCGTGAAGTGGCACTCACTTTGAAGGCAGCACAATTTCTTGGCCTGCAAAATGTGTATTATAATTAGGTGGCAGAGCACCACGAGGGATATTAAGTTGTCACGGTGTCACATGGCAACAGATCAAGGAAGGAGAGGAAAGAGAAAGAACCACTAGAATAGCAGGAAGCCAAAGGATATGAATAGGAGCCTCCATTAATGACCAACAAAGCCACCAGGCAGATCATCAAGGGAGCTGATAAAAACTAGCCAGAGTAGACAAGGCACTGATATTCAAATCACACACTCATCAAGTGACAAGTCATGGGTTCTGGAGAAAATAAACATAATTAAGCAGTGTTTTTGGATCTCGGTGAACTCATAGTCTATCTGGAAAGACAAACATAAACACATTCACCTTCACATGAAGCAGCTTGGTGAACAAGTGCACTTTTGGAAGCACAGAGGTGAGAAAGTGATTCTGGCTGGAAAGATCAGGGTGAGCTACAAAGAGGAAGTGTACAATCCAAGTCTGACCTTGAATAACATGTTCACCAGGAGACAGAGAACAGGACAGAGGGCTTTCCAGGCAGCGAAAACATTGTGGTCAGCAGTCAAGAGATAACCCAGGCAGAGAGTATGGATTGTAGGGTATGTCAGGAATGAAAACCAAAATCTGAGCAAAAGGGGATTGGCACCTGGACAAGAGATCTGAATATAATGAAAAGTTGGTGTTAGTTGCTCAATAGTGTCTGACTCTTTGTGACCCCAAGGACTGTAGCCCACTCCTCTGTCCATGAATTCTCCAGGCAAGAATACTGGAGTGGTGTGCCATTCCCTTCTCAAGGGGATCTTCCCAAACCAGATTCAAACCTGCATCTCCTGTGTCTCCTACATTGCTGGCAGATTCTTTATCATCTGAGCCACCAGGGAAGCCTGAATATCAAGAAAAGAAGGTAGTAAAGGGATGTGGTATCAGAGTTGGGTCTCCTTATTAGTCTTGGTAATGACATTTGATTCTTCAGTCATATGTGACAATATTGGGTAAGGAGGAAATAAGTTCTGGAACCAATCCCCAGTGCATACCCAGGGACAAGTGTGTACTGTCATTATCAAATATGCATTTTTTCAGAGTCAGAAACAGACTATATAAGTAAGCCCCACAAAAGATAGGAAAGCTTGACTCCAAAAACATGAACCGAGAGAACTGAAGTACAAAGATCACTGGGTTTTATATTCAGACAAACAAGAGTAGAGAAGGAGGTAACTAGTAGGCTAGTAGTGTAGGATGTTGGAAAGACATTTTTTTTTTCTCATTATTGTTCCAAGAGTTCACATATTTCCTTCTCCAGTCTCCTCCTACCAAACCACTGAAGATTACTGCTGCTTTAATTATGGAATCTCCACGTTGTTTAATAAATACCTTTCTTTCTCACCTCCTTTCTTGGCTAAATGCAAATATTAATACCTAAACTAGATTAAATGCATATCTCACAATAGTTATGTTAGATCCAAGAACTCTTTTATGTAATAATGTCACTTTCAATACACATTAAAGGCACCCAAAGAGATGCAACATATAGCCAAAGTTGTAACAGAAGGCCTAGAGGCAAAAATTAAGGTGATTTCAATAAACAGCCATATGGTCAGAAAATAGTAGCAAGAAATAAGAAAAAATTTGATGGCATGTATTTATTTTCACTATAACAAAATGACAAGAAAAAATTTCATTAACTATACATATATGGGGAAAAGTGGCTTTATATTTTCATACTTTAATGATACAGTCTAACAACAATGTGCCAGGTATTTCCTTTGTTAAATAACTTCTTTGACTATAAATGACAGCATAATAAATACTTTAAATATAATCTATCATTTCTGTCATTTTAGAAACTGAAACATTCTAACTTCAAGCACCTGTTTTAAAATGCTTTATATTTTAGATCTATAAGGGGCTAAGTATTTTCTTACAAAACACAATTCATTTTGAATGACAAAAGTCATCCACTCTTGAAAAGTCTTGGCCTCTTTCATAACATAAGTGCTTCTTAAACAAACTTTGAGCTCTGACAACAATCATTTACATCTATATTTATCTCCCATTATATATTTCTTCTATATGTGTACATAATGCCTAATAAACTGGAACTCAGGAAATAATTTTGTGAAGGGCAGACAGAAACTGAGATAAGACAGGAAGCAAAAGAAAATTATTTTAAAATGGCATTTTGGCATCATTTTCTAAAGACAGATACTATATTCTCTTTTTATTACACTGTAAAATTGGATGATATGTAAATACTAAGAGATATTTCATTTCTCTAGTGATGCTAAAGCTGAAACTTAAATACTTTGGCCACCTCATGCAAAGAGTTGACCCATTGGAAAAGACCCTGATGCTGGGAGGGATTGGGGGCAAGGGGAGAAGGGGACGACAGAGGTTGAGATGGCTGGATGGCATCACTGACTCGATGGACATGAGTCTGAGTGAACTCCGTGAGTTGGTGACGGACAGGGAGGCCTGGCGTGCTGCGATTCATGGGGTCACAAAGAGTCAAACACAACTGAGTGACTGAACTCAGTGTTAATCTGGGTTTCCCTGGTAGCTCATTGGTAAAGAATTGACCTGCAATGCAAGAGACATGGGTTTGATTCCTAGGTGGGGAAGATCCCCTGGAGAAAGAAATGGTAACCCACTCCAGTGTTCTTGCTTAGAAAATCTCATGGACAGATGAGCTTCATGGGCTACAGTCCATGGGGTCACAAAAGAGCCAGGCACGACTTAGCAACTAAACAGTGATAACAATCTATATTTATTTACTAATTTTATAGTTTCAAATGGCATAGTTAAATATTATTCACATTTAGAGGATCATGTATAACAATCTCCTTCCTTGAGTTTCTCCCCTCAGGATATTTAGTCATTCACGGACCGTGTCAGGGAATCTTTGAACACCCTATTAATATGTGCAAAATTCTGTGACTGTGTGTATAAACAAGAGAGAAAATTCATAGATTTTGTGACATTCTAGAAAAGCTCTAAGATGCTAAATATTGACTTCCCCTGGGAATTTTGAATGATGCCAAATACTTCCTTCATAAACATAAAACTTCCTTCATGATACATTATATCCCTGTATTACTATATTGGGGTAAGAAAACGACTCTTAGTAGTGATACAAGATATCACTGTAGGGAAAATTCAAACTCAGAATTCAAATTCAGGATGATTTTCCTACAATCTCATTTTATTTCAAGATAGCTGGCATATATATATAATACTAGGCCCCTGAAAATCTTTGGCCACTATATTTAGTTTATGAATCATATAAATCTATGGGTTTTTTTCACTATTTGTATTTTTATTTGTTATCTTTCTCATTCTAGTGTGTGCTCAGTTGTTCAGACATATCAGACTCTTTGTGATCCTATAGACTGTAGCCCACCAGGCTCCTCTGTTCAGGAGATTTCCCAGGCAAGAATACTGGAGTAGGTTGCCATTTTCCCCTCTAGGGGATGTTCCCAACTCAGCGATCAAACTTGAGTCTTCTGCGTCTCTGCATTACAGATGGATTCTTTACTGCTGAGCCACTGGGGAAGCCCCTTCTCAGACTCTAAAACATCCAGTAAAATATACAAAAATATTTCTGCTCAGTTATACTGTCAAATATAAGTATATTAAATAGATTTTACAACAGAAGAAAATGTGTTTAAATGTTTAACTTTCAGCATAATCTAAGTAAACTGTGAAATGGTTAAAAATAGTAAATGATCAATAAATAGAAAAAATAAAAAGATAGGTAACATTTATTAAGTGTTCTCTATAACCTAGATACATGTTTAACTCTTTATATTTATTTAATGGTTATAACAACTTTGCAGTGAGGTAATATTATTTACATATTTCATATAAGAAAACTCATGAATATTTATTTGCCTCAAGTTACACAGTTAAATAATGATGGAGTCAGAATTCAAACGCATGGGGTCTAGTGGAGGAACCTCCTCTCAGTGGATTGGAACCACTAAATTCTACTGTTACCTTATTTATAAACTAAATATTTTAAAGGGCCCTCATTACTTCTCTTTTCTTTTTTTCTTTTTAACATATAGCGTTCAGTTCAGTTCAGTTCAGTCGCTCAGTCATGTCCGACTCTTTGTGACCCCATGAATCGCAGCACGCCAGGCCTCCCTGTCCATCACCAACTCCCGGAGTTCGCTCAGACTCACGTCCATCGAGTCAGTGATGCCATCCAGCCATCTCATCCTCTGTCATCCCCTTCTCCTCCTGCCCCCAATCCCTCCCAGCATCAGAGTCTTTTCCAATGAGTCAACTCTTCACATGAGATGGCCAAAGTACTGGAGTTTCAGTTTCAGCATCATTCCTTCCAAAGAAATCCTAGGGCTGATCTCCTTCAGAATGGACTGGTTGGATCTCCTTGCAGTCCAAGGGACTCTCAAGAGTCTTCTCCAACACCACAGTTCAAAAGCATCAACTCTTCGGCCCTCAGCCTCCTTCACAGTCCAACTCTCACATCCATACATGACCACAGTAAAAACCACAGCCTTGACTAGACGGACCTTTGTTGGCAAAGTAATGTCTCTGCTTTCGAATATGCTATCTAGGTTGTATATAACTTTCCTTCCAAGGAGTAAGAGTCTTCTAATTTCATGGCTGCAGTCACCATCTGCAGTGATTTTGGAGCCCAAAAAAATAAAGTCTGAGCAACTTTTGATATTTATTGCTGCTGTTACTGCATTAGTTGCTTCAGTAGTGTCCGGCTCTGTGCGACCCCATAGACGGCAGCCCACCAGGCTCCCCCGTCCCTGGGATTCTCCAGGCAAGAACACTGGAGTGGGTTGCCATTTCCTTCTCCAATGCATGAAAGTGAAAAGTCAAAGTGAAGTCACTTGGTCGTGTCCGACTCTTTGCGTCCCCATGGACTGCAGCCTACCAGGCTCCTCCATCCATGGGATTTTCCGGGCAAGAGTACTGGAATGGGGTGCCATTGCCTTCTCCGTTTGATATTTATTAGACATTTGTAATTTTCTGTCTCTTTTTTTTCACTTTGTCCATTTTCCACTAGGACTCTGTTTTCTTGTACATGTAATTAATATTTTATATTAGGTATTAATCATTTGGTTCTCATATGTCATTAATATTTCTCATTTAAATTTAAAAAAATATTGGGTATAATCTGCAATTATAGCAAAAGAAAAAAATAAAAAACAAAACAAAACAGATCATTCTGTGGTAGGGTTCCAAGGTGTGGGATCCTAAAGACCTAAGGGAGATACCCGACGGGTTTTCGGAGGCTTTGTTGGTTTTGGGGGCAGATAGCTGAGCAATGGGTGCTGAAAGGACAGCTCCTACCTGCCCCACTGCACTAGAACAGCACCTCTGTGTGTAGTCTTCCCCTCCAACGCCCACCCTGAGTGGACCACCTTCCAGGCCGAAGGGGATGCTAAAGGAGTCAAGGTGAAGGATGAATCACAGAGAAGATTTTTAAGGTTATCTGCTAAACCCACTCCTTCAAAGTCAGAGCCCAAACCTAAAAGGCAAAACGAAAACTAAAAAGATTTTGATTAAAGTTACATATTTTAGAATGAAATAAAAAAGTAAACTTCACAATATACCATTTAATATGAGAAAAATGGGAAAACCACTTCAAACCTAAAAGGAATGGATATTTACTACATATTTCTAGTTGTGTAAGATTTAAGAATATTGTAAGATACCTTAAAATATAATTTTACAATTTTAGGTAGCATGTGTTAAAATTTAAAAGATACCAAATTAAAAGTAGGATACTGACTCTGCAAAATTATGAACTTTTAATTTAATTTTCCTATAGAAACTACTTTATAATCATCTTTATTTTACATAATAGATATACTTCTGTAGGTATCTCTACTTGTTCTTAAGTCAAATGACAGAGTGTATGTATTAAATTATTAAATACAAGGAGATAAACATGGGCTTTCACAGTGGTAAAGAATCTGCCTGCCAATGCAGGAGATGCAAGAGATGTGAGTTTGATCCCTGGGTCAGGAAGATCTGCTGAATAAGGAAATGGCAACCCACTCCAGTATTCTTGCTTGGGAAATCCAATGAAAAGAGGAGCCTGGTGGGCTACAGTCCATGGGGCTGCAGAAAGTCATACACAACTGAGCATAGTACAGCAAAAGACAAGGAGATAAATACAAATAGAGTTACATATGACTGGGCATTAGAGAAAAGGTTTTGCAAAAAATGAGGCATTTGAGAAGAATCCTATGGAAGCACTAGGAGCTAGCTAGGCTGAAGGAAGAATACATATAAAGAAAGAAAAATAAATAGGTAACAGCTAAGGGTATTATAAATCATTTAAAAGCACTGAAGAGAGGCTATGAAGAAAGGGATGATAGACGATAACTGGAGAAAAAAAAAATGGAATCAGAGACCAGGCGAGGCCTCCAGACTATTCTTTGGACAATCGGTAATTATGGCAAAAATATAAGCAGGAGAATCTCATGGTTGTAATCATGTTTCAGCAAGAACTGTGCTGGCAGTGAAATCTAGAGGCAGGGCTCCTGTGAGGCAGCTCTCAATTCAGTTCAGGCACTCAGTCATGTCTGACTCTTTGCCTCCCTTGGGACTGCCCACACCAGGGTTCACGACTGTCCATCAACAACTCCTGGAGCCTGTTCAAACTCATGTCCATCGAATCAGTGATGCTACCCAACCATCTCATCCTCTGTCATCCCCTTCCTCCTTGCCTTTAATCTTTCCCAGCATTAGGGTCTTTTCAAATGAATCAGTTCTTCACATCAGGTGGCCAAAATATTGGAGCTTCAGCTTTAGCATCAGTCCTTCCAGTGAATATTCAGGGTTGGTTTCTCTCAGGATTGACTGGTTTGATCTCCTTGCTGTCCAAGAGACTCTCAAGATTCTTCTCCAGCACCACAGTTCAAAAGCATCAGTTCTTCAGTGATCAGCTTTCTTTATGGTCCAACTCATATCCATACATGACTACTGGAAAAGCCATAGCTTTCACTAAATGGACCTTTATTGGTAAAGTAATGTTTTTAGGTTTGTCTAGGCTTGTCATAGCTTTTCTTCCAAGGAGCAAGTGTCTTTTAATTTTATGGCTGCAGTCACCATCTGCAGTGATTTTGGAGGCAGCTCTGTAAGGGTGCAAATAGAGCCCTAATGGGCTTCCCTGGTGGCTCAGACGGTAAAAGAATCTGCCTGCAACGCAGGAAACATAAGAGGCTTGCATTTGATCCGTAGGTCAGGAAGATCCCCTGGAGAAGGAAATGGCAATCCAATCCGTTCTTCTTGCCTGGGAAATCCAATGAACAGAGGAGCCCGGCAGGCTACAGTCCATGTAGTTGCAGAGAGTCAGACATAACTGAACGACTAACACTTTCACTTTCACAGTTAGACACAAAAGTCACAGGGGTGGGGATGGAGAGGAAATGGCAAATTCTAGAGATATTCCAGAGCTAATTTTGTAAAGAATTGACCTATTGATGAACTAAAAGATGACCACAAACAACCCAGATCAGATCAGTCGCTCAGTCGTGTCTGCGACTCCATGAATTGCAGCACACCAGGCCTCCCTGTCCATCACCAACTGCTGGAGTTCACTGAGACTCACATCCATCAAGTCAGTGATGCCATCCAGCCATCTCATCCTCTGTCGTCCCCTTCTCCTCCTGCCCCCAATATCTCCCAGCATCAGAGTCTTTTCCAATGAGTCAACTCTTCGCATGAGGTGGCCAAAGTACTGGAGTTTCAGCTTTAGCATCATTCCTTCCAAAGAAATCCCAAGGCTGATCTCCTTCAGAATGGACTGGTTGGATCTCCTTGCAGTCCAAGGGACTCTCAAGAGTCTTCTCCAACACCACAGTTCAAAAGCATCAATTCTTCGGCACTCAGCCTTCTTCACAGTCCAACTCTCACAAACAACCCAGGTAAATGTTAATTCCATTAATAGGACTCTAGAATGGGATTCCCTGGTGGCTCAGATGGTAAAGAGTCTGCCTGGAATGCAGGAAACCCGGGTTCGATCCCTGGGTCAAGAAGATCCCTTGGAGAAGGAAATGGTAACCCACTCTAGTAATCTTGCCTGGGAAATTCCATGGACAGAGGAGCCTGGTGGGCTATCGTCCATTGGGTTGCACAGAGTTGGACACGACTGAGCAACTTCACTTTCACTTTCAGAAAAGGAATGGATTTGTTATCATCAAGGAAAAGGACTTCAATGAAATGATCTTTTGAGATATATGAGTTCCAGTCTGCTTATTTACAGTTCCTATTATTCCTACTATAACCTCAGCTCCTTTGCTATCTGAGGTTAGCAAACTGTGCCATAACCCCCATACAGAAACCAGCTCACAGGAGAGTCAGAAAAATTAATCTGGTTTTTAAAAGTTCCAACTAAGTTTAGAATTACAGATGGCACTTATTTTTTTTTTAGTTGTATTTGAATTTATTGGGCTCTGCCTTAGGTATAAGAAGTCCATTTCTAAAAAGCAAAATGAGAGTAGTTGTCAAAGAAATGGACATTCATCAAAGTATGTCTAGTCACAGGCAGAATGTTCCACAAATATCATTTTATCTCTTTTGAAGAGCATCTTCAAATAAAATGACTTTAATTAATTCATTCATTAGTAACAAATAATCTTGGTTGGCCAAGATGGAGAGTGTCATAATACTAATTTTTTGAGCTACAGTATTATACAAAGCTTGTGAAAGTCAGCACAAATAGGAAATCTAAATTATTTTGTATTAATTATGAATAAAATGAAAGTGTGAAAGTGTTAGCGACTAAGTCACGTTTGACTCTTGTGACCCCAGAGGAGCCCGCCAAGCTCCTCTGCCCATAGGATTCTCCAGGCAAGAATACTGGACTGGGCTGCCATTCCCTTCTCTAAGGATCTTCCTGACACAGGGATTGAACCAATGTCTCCTACATTACAGGCAGATTCTTAATCACCTGAGGCACCATGAATAATATAAGCAAGTACTAAGCCTTAGGATAATGTATGAAGGTAGCTCAGATGGAGTTAAAGATGACTTTGATGGGACACAAGCTCTCACGCTGTAACAATTTTTCCCCAGGAGACAGTTGGCAATGTCTGGAGAGACTTTGATTGTTAGGACTGTGGGGTGGGTTTGAGGACACTATCAGCATCCAGAGGGTAAAGGTCAGGGATGTGGCTACATACCCAGTGATGCCCATGACAAGCCCCAAAGAATTCTCTGGCCCCAAATGTTAATAGTGGCAAAGTTGAGAAATTCTCTTATAAAGCACTGTAAACTGGTATCTTTAAGATATTGATATGCATAGTCTTAGGTATGGCAACCCACTCCAGTGTTCTTGCCTGGAGAATCCCATGGACGGAGAAGCCTGGTAGGCTGCAGTCCATGGGGTCGCACAGAGTCAGACATGACTGAAGCGACTTAGCAGCAGCAGGTAAATTACTATATTTATAATATAGTATATAGTAATATATTATATAATATTATAATATAGTAATATAATATAATATAGTAATATAATATAGTAATATAGTAATGGTGACTATTTTAGAGGCCACTTAATTATTTGAAGAGAGTGGTACTGTGTTCTAATCCAATCACATAAATTTATGAAATACTTTCAGAAAATACTCATTTTCTACTTACACTGTTCTTCTAAAATGTCATTTCTCTTGAGTTTCAAGCACTTCAAGAACTCATTTCCAGCAGCAGGCAAAATATATTAAAGCCAATATTTTTCTGCTTACATTTAAAAAAATATACATTCTTGAACTGTGTTTCATTTTATGAGATGGTACTGCTAAATTACTCTTTAAAGCCTGACTTTGTGTTTTTTGAAACTGGAACACTGATTTTTCAAATTCACTTGCTTAGCAGTGTTTATGAAAAACAGTAATAAAGCTCTGCATATTTTTAAATTATTAAAAAGAAAAGGTAGTTAACCTATATAAATATCTGAAATGAATCATATTTTTTCCTTTACTTTTAATGGCATGTGAAACTAACTTAGGCTTCCATTTACTCCTTTGAGAATCATCCTTAATAATAGCAGCAGAGCTGAGAAGTACATTTTCTTAGGACATATTACTATATGCAAGAACCACTAGCACTGATTCTCTGACTGATGTCTAATTCTCAGATATCTGTTAAAACAATCAAATCAGCTATCCAGACATCGTTAACAGAATGATAACTAAGGTATCATCAACAAAGGATACAGCAGTGTCTCTGAGGTGTTTTCTCTTGGCTTTATAGCTGATCTCAAATGGCATGCTAATGGAGTAGCAACATATGAGATTTGGCATCAGATAGACCTGGACTGCACTGTCTTTAACATCTCTGCATCTCCATTTAATCATCAACCTGGAGTCTTCATCTAAGTGAACTTTGTTCTGGCTCTAATCTGACCAAGAACCCTCCTGAGGTCAGTTTTTCTGTGACAACAATGTGGACTATATGTAAGGTTTTACAATACAACACATAAGAAGGAGCTATTACATACATTTTCCTTTAACCTCCCCTGGTCACTGCTCCTCTAGAGCTCCCGTGCTCACCTGTCCTATTCCACAGATTCTCACTTAGAGAAGTTCTATGCACGGTGACTCTGGTTCTACCCCCAATCTCATGCCTTCCTCCCACCTTCACTTTAACTCTGCACTTACCCTCAGGAACAGTTTCTCTTCCATTCAACTTTTCTAATATTCCATTTGCCAGTTTCCCTCTTTAGAAGTGGAGAAGAGGGTAAATCCTCCCTAATATATGAAATGGGAAGACAGTACCTACCTCAAGGGGTTCTGATGGAATTAAAGCATAACCCTAAGAATCTACCAGAGTCTCTGTTGCATATTTCAGCACTCAGTCAATGTTAATAAGCTGTGTACTCCTTGCTTCCTGGCACAAAGGCAAATTTCAGATACCTCAAAAGGAAGATAAAGACATAAAGTAGTTCCAAGAAAATAGTGAAAAAAGAAATCCCTGTCACTGCATCTTCAAGAAAGAATGTTTTTATCAAGCTGCAAGGACATGCCCTCTAGATTTTATAATCTAAACACTGTAAGAATTCTTTATAACTAAATGTTATAAATCCTTGTGATGGCAATCACTAAAATTTAAACCTACAGAAATGAGCAATGACATCTTGCCAAAGGGAAGATGGCATGGCTCTTACATACAAAGAAAAAGAATTACATTGCTCATCAAAATGAGTAATGAAAAGCCAAAAATATCCTATGTAATTCTTGGAAAATGCAATTAAGAATTCAGTCTATGTTTTTATTTTACATCATGGTCCACTCTAGAGACTTTGAGACTTAATCATGTTTTAAAAATTAAATACGTAGAGCTTACCTCAGTCCATAATTTCCTGTACATTTTATTTTTTTACTAATGCAGTTTATCATAGTTTTGTAATTGAGCATACGTTCCTCCAAAAATTAAATATTCATTCCACTATATAGGGAAATGTTTATGCTGCTATGTTGTATCATATGGTTATCAATACCTATTCTTAATAAATCAATCAATCCATAGCAGTAAAGTGTTTTACTTTGAAAAATATATAATTAATCACCCAAATAAAAGTTTCTGGAAGTTTCTTCTCATTAAATTTTATAAAGGTAGTTCACTAATAGGAAAGTAAACATACATTTACTATACACGGGCATTTCTCTGTTCTATAACCAATTTTTCTTTGAAACTATAATATACACAAAATATATTCAGATTTTTAAATTAATTATGCTGTGCATTTATAATAATGGCTGTCTGGGGGGGGGGGCTTACAAATAGCTGTGAAAAGAAGAGAAGCGAAAATTAAAGGAGAAAAGGAAAGATATAAGCATCTGAATGCAGAGTTCCAAAGAATAGCAAGAAGAGATAAGAAAGCCTTCTTTAGCAATCAATGCAAAGAAATAGAGGAAAACAACAGAATGGGAAAGGCTAGAGATCTCTTCAAGAAAATTAGTGATACCAAGGGAACATTTCACGCAAAGATGGGCTTGATAAAGGACAGAAATGGTATGGACCTAACAGAAGCAGAAGATATTGAGAAGAGATGGCAAGAATACACAGAAGAACTGTACAAAAAAGATCTTCACGACCCAGATAAATACGATGGTGTGATCACTGACCTAGAGCCAGACATCCTGGAATGTGAAGTCAAGTGGGCCTTAGAAAGCATCACTATGAACAAAGCTAGTGGAGGTGATGGAATTCCAGTTGAGTTACTTCAAATCCTGAAAGATGATGCTGTCAAAGTGCTGCACTCAATATGCCAGCAAATTTGGAAAACTCAGCAGTGGCCACAGGACTGGAAAACGTCAGTTTTCATTCCAATCCCAAAGAAAGGCAATGCCAAAGAATGCTCAAACTATCGCACAATTCCACTCATCTCATACGCTAGTAAAGTAATGCTCAAAATTCTCCAAGCCAGGCTTTAGCAATATGTGAACCGTGAACTTCCTGATGTTCAAGCTGGTTTTAGAAAAGGCAGAGGAACCAGAGATCAAATTGCCAACATCTGCTGGATCGTGGAAAAAGCAAGAGAATTCCAGAAAAACATCTATTTCTGCTTTATTGACTATGCCAAAGCCTTTGACTGTGTGGATCACAATAAATTGTGGAAAATTCTGAAAGAGATGGCAATACCAGACCACCTGACCTGCCTCTTGAGAAATTTGTATGCAGGTCAGGAAGCAACAGTTAGAACTGGACATGGAACAACAGACTGGTTCCAAATAGGAAAAGGAGTACGTCAAGGCTGTATATTGTCACCCTGCTTATTTAACTTATATGCAGAGTACATCATGAGAAACGCTGGACTGGAAGAAACACAAGATTTCAAGATTGCCAGGAGAAATATCAATAACCTCGGATATGCAGATGACACCACCCTTATGGCAGAAAGTGAAGAGGAACTCAAAAGCCTCTTGATGAAAGTGAAAGTGGAGAGTGAAAAAGTTGGCTTAAAGCTCAACATTCAGAAAACGAAGATCATGGCATCCGGTCCCATCACTTCATGGGAAATAGATGGGGAAACAGTGGAAACAGTGTCAGACTTTATTTTGGGGGGCTCCAAAATCACTGCAGATGGTGACTGCAGCCATGAAATTAAAAGATGCTTACTCCTTGGAAGGAAAGTTATGACCAACCTAGATAGCATATTGAAAAGCAGAGACATTACTTTGCCAACAAAGGTCTATCTAGTCAAGGCTATGGTTTTTCCTTTGGTCATGTATGGATGTGAGAGTTGGACTGTGAAGAAAGCTGAGCACCGAAGAATTGATGCTTTTGAACTGCAGTGTTGGAGAAGACTCTTGAGAGTCCCTTGGACTGCAAGGAGATCCAACCAGTCCATTCTGAAGGAGATCAGCCCTGGGATTTCTTTGGAAGGAAGGATGCTAAAGCTGAAAGTCCAGTACTTTGGCCACCTCATGCAAAGAGTTGACTCATTGGAAAAGAATCTGATGCTGCGAGGGACTGAGGGCAAGAGGCGAAGGGGACGACAGAGGATGGGATGGCTGGATGGCATCACTGACTCGATAGACATGAGTCTGGGTGAACTCCAGGAGTTGGTGATGCACAGGGAGGCCTGGCGTGCTGTGATTAATGGGATCGCAAAGAGTCGGACATGACTGAGTGACTGAACTGAACTGAACTGAGTCACTATCAAGAAGGAAATGGCAACCCACTCCAGTATTCTTGCCTAGAGGATACATGGACGGGGGAGCCTGGTGGGCTGCCATCTTGGGGTCGCACAGAGTCGGACACTACTGAAGTGACATAGCAGCAGCAGCAGTCACTTCAATGACACAGCAGTAGACAAATAAAGAGATAACTCATTAATGTTCATGCTATGTCAGATCTAGTTTATAATCTGGAAGACAATATTAAATTATGTTTTATAATCTGGCACTTACTTTTTATATTATGCTCTCTTTGACGATACTTCCACCTCTCTATTTTCTAATTTCTGTTATCAACTTTTCTTAATTTCTGCAACACATTGGCCCAGAGTTGTATCTTGTGGGTCTTGACTTTACGTACTTTTGCCTGAGTGACCTCACCATATCTATGGATACACTGACACAAATAAAAAGCCTTCTAAACTTATCTGAGTCCCTAATTCTCATGACATCCAAGCCCACAGAGTCATATATTAAATCAAGCTTTTCATCTAGGTATTCCACAAATACCCTAAATAAAGTTATTGCTTCAATCCCCTGTTTATTCCATTTTGCAGCTTCCTATAATCTGCACTATAGGTGCACAAGCAATTTTTTGGTTTTTGAATAAATGAGTGAAATGAAATAAATACACACATGGAATAATGAGTTAATTCTTTAGAAAATACTTTGGCCTTCTACCAAGGCTATTTTCTCTAATGCCTTGGAAAAAAATCTTTTCTCATTTTCTCTAATTATGGAAATCCTGACAAAGACTAACTTAAGCCTGACCTTCTTGAGAAAATTTGTCTCTAGGTTTCAAGATTAACTTTATTCTGATTTACTATCCTTAAGGTCAGTCCTATACAGTTTATTATTTATTTATAACATGCTTACTGTTTATGCCTTTGATAATGTTAATATACCTAAACATTTGGTATGCTAATATTATCTAGAATTCAGACTCAGAAAGACTAGGTTTTTCGTTTCTTATAAAACATGCATAGTATAGAGCTGAAAAAAAGTCTTAGGACACATAGACCTGCCATCTATCAAATAACAAGCATTCAGTGAGCCTTTACTAAGTACCCAGCACTGTTTAGATCTTGTAAAAACATAAACAAGTTTACTGTTAATTGCTACATATGGGGAGATATAAAGACAGATGGCACAGTGCAGACAATAGCCCATCATTATCAAAATGAACTGTAATGTTTACCCATTTAGTTCCTGTACTTTTATCCTAAATGATCTTTAGAAGCTTGAAATGTTAACATTCTCTAATGTTTTTTGCTAAAACTTCTATCATGGTTATGGCACTTGGCCAAAAACAAGCTATCATTGAGACAGGACTAAAATTCTCAACAACATTCACCTCTCTAAGTTCATTGTGAAGCAAAGGGCAAATGGTGATTCATTAGATCTAAAAATAAATATGAGTTTGTAAAGGATGAATACTTGAGCATCGTAAGTCATTTCTGCAGTTTAATATAAGAACTATTATTTATTAACCTGCTCATATTATTCTTTACATAAATATGCTACCTATAAAGCACAACTACTCTTTTTCAGGGAAATGCCAATTCTAAAAAAGAAAATTGTAGAACAGGGATAGCAAATACATCACATACCTGCTACCACTAGACACTCAAACAGCCACAATAATAAATAAACAATTTAAATAGTTTACTGCTGAGCCAAGAGGCAGACTCAGACATTTCCTCTGTACAAAGCACTGGAGGCAAATACTACCAGTTGATTAATGCTGGCATATGTAATGAAACCTATTTCTATATCCAGGAAGTATCTAGACAAAGTATCTGTCATACATCTTATTATATTCCAAATGCCCAGCACAGTTACTGATTTACGGTAGGTACTAGATAAATGCTTGTTGAACGAGTAAGATAATTATTAGTGAATATTTCTATAGCAGTGACATCATCAGCATTGTTTCAAGAACCCAAGTGGCTCCAAAACTTCTGAAAATGAACTCTGCTTGTATTGCTGCCTTTAGTTATTTTCAGAATTGTGCCCTTTATAAGTGCCTTTTCTCTAACAGTCTTCCAGCCTCACGCTTAGCTCCCAGCAAAGAAAGTTGCTTATTAAAATATTTGCATGCTGTAAATAATACATATTTCTCTGAGAAGCTTCTTCAACTCTGAAATAGCCAATGTGAAAGGCATAAGGAATTTAACATTTTATTTGATAAACAACAGAGTAGGAATACAACTATTTAGTGATAATCACAACATACTCAAATGTAATCCATAATGTAAGTTCAAAAAAGTCATCAAAGAGTGGGGTCATCTACAAGAATTGACAGTGGAATGGAAAATTCTAATCACCGTCAAAAGTAAGAAAAGTATCCTGGCTCAAAAACAGAACTTTCCAAAAGCTCTGTTAAACTTCTTAGGAATAATATATATATATAATATATATTATATATAATAATAATATATTATCTTTCAGTTCAGTTGCTCAGTTGTGTCCAACTCTTTGCAACCCCATGGACTGCAACACATCAGGGACAGGCTTCCCTGTCCATCACCAGCTCCCAGAGCCTACTCTAACTCATGTCCATCGAATCACTGATGCCACCCAACCATCTCATCCTCTGTTGTCCCCCTCTCCTCCTGCCTTCAATCTTTCCCAGCATCAGGGTCTTTTCAAATGAGTCAGTTCTTCACATCAGGTGGCCAAAGTATTGGAGTTTCAGCTTCAGTATCAGTCCTTCCAATGAATATTAAGGACTGATTTCCTTACAATGGACTGGTCGGATCTCCTTGCAGTCCAAGGGACTCTCAAGAGTCTTCTCCAACACCACAGTTCAAGAGCATCAATTCTTTGGTGCTCAGCTTTCTTTATAGTCCACTCTCACATCCATACATGACTACTGGAAGAACCATAGCCTTGACTAGATGGACCTTTATTGGCAAAGTAATGTCTCTGCTTTTTAATATGCTATCTAGGTTGGTCATAACTTTCCTTCCAAGGAGTAAGCGTCTTTTAATTCATGGCTGCAGTTAATTTCTTGTTTAGAAAGTACAAGTTCAACACAGCCAGCATTCCTTTCTACTACCCCTCTGCAGTCTTCCATTCAAATATAAACTCACTTAACTTCATCTTTCCTTGTGTTGGTATAAAGTACAAATAAACATTTTCACATTTTGTTCTTAATCATGAAAGTAGCCTGTTTAGTGGGCTTCCTAGGGGGTTCAGTGGTAGAAAAACCTCCTGCCTAAGCAGGAGATGCAGGTTTGATCCCTGGGGTCACAATGACCCCCAGGAGAAGAAAATGGCAACCCATTCCAGTATTCTCGCCTGGGAAATCCTATGGACAGAGGCACCTGGAGGGATACAGTCCATGGGGTCGCAAACAGCTGGTCACAACTTACTGACTAAACAACAACAGCCTGCTTAGGAGTACCATAATTAACACCTGAAAACATTTATTAATACCCTATACTCTGATCACAATGACAAAATAAAAACATAAGGAAAGAATATAATAAAACGGATATAAATTTAGAAAGTTACTCAAGTAAAAGTAACTCAAGAATAGCAAATAGTAAAAGTTCAAACCCATTACATTTTTTTGAAGACTATACCTATGATTTTGGTGTGAAACATTCCAAATGTAACAAAACAAAAATATCACCAAACTAGTATCAACTATCCCAATAACCTTTTTTTAATTAATTTACTTTTTAATTGAAGGATAACTGCTTTACAGAATTCTGTTGTTTTCTGTCAATTAACTTTTTATATGTTTTTATATATACACATGCACATGCTTATATATACATATATGCAAATATATGCAAACACACGTTTATATATACATACATTTGCACATGTGCATGGTTTTTTATGACACATAGGTATACAATGATGTAGTTACTTCTGAGCTCCACTATTCCTGGGGAAAGTTACCAAAGTGCAAACTTACAAACTCATTATTACTGAAGATCTCTGAACTGAATGAAAATTACTTAAAATTGTTTCAGTTTCTCAAAGAAATAAAAGTGGCAGATTCGGTAATGGCAGCATTTATGTATTCCATTAGTAAATTAATTATAAAATATTACATAGGTGGTGAGTACACAGATATGGAAAAATAAGTTTTATTAGTCAAAATGTGAAAAACTAGAATGCTGAGTTACTAACAATGAATAAAAAATATACAGTTGTGATTTTTAAATATTTTTAGTAATAGCTTTTTGTCCTCTGAATAAAATTCTACTAGTCCGGTCAATGTATCAGAGGATGAATTTCTCTAGCTGAAGAGATGTATCCTCTTATCCTGCAGTACTACCTATGTAAGTGTGCATGTGCATGCATGTGTGCACGTGCAAATTCACACACGCACACACACACAGATATACGCACACACACACACACTTGTCCTTGAGAAATCTGTTTTGAAAAGGATGATAAAATAAGGACCTGAGTTCTTCTGCTCTGTAGCTTTAGTTGCCCCATTTACTTCCCTTTAATCAGGATTTATTTTATCATAATTGAACTCATGGATCATTTCAGTAGACATGCATTCACTATAATGCAATTTTTGTGGAGAAAAGTTAGTTGATACAGCTTAGCATTGGAAATAGAATATACTTTCCATATTTCAGATTCAATCCATTAAGGTTAATAATACAAACAAACTGTTTACATCCATTTGTCCTAATATATCAGATGGATTAATAAATGAGAATTTCAATTTTCTTATCTACAAAATCTCACCGTGAGTTTATAATTAGGAAAAATATTATATTACTTTAAAATACAGTAAATGATATGATATTACTAATAGATAATACTAAACATTTACATACAGTTAAATACTGTATATACATATATGATAAAAAAGGAGATTATCACTACAAAAGATTTAAGTCATCTGAAATAGGGCTTTTTTTCAGTAACAACTGGAAAAAAGTAACAATTTCAACAAAATTCATTATATCCTGAGCTTTGAGGCATTATTTGAAATCAATCCCCCTACATGGATTTATTATTAGATACAACAAAAAACTTAGATCACACAGTCCCCTGAATGTAAATTTTCAAGTTGTTCCTCTAAAATAAGAAGGAGGAAAAAATAGCTTTGCAATATCTTCCCTTCCCAAACTCTTTTTTCATCCTGCTAGCTTATGGGAAGAAAATTAAATGACTAGATATTTTGCATAAGTCCATGAGCATCTTTGCATGGTAAGGGATTTTTCTTCTGTGTGAGAAAATAATGCTCATTATCTACAGAGGAGTTCGATGTGTCATTAACAATTTCAGCGTGATGAATTTCCCTGAGTTAAAATGAATTTCCCTGAAATCCAGGACAGCATTCAAAGAATAAGAATTTAACCACAGTTTGATCAACAACA
Source organism: Bos indicus (assembly GCF_029378745.1). Classification (NCBI taxonomy): domain Eukaryota; kingdom Metazoa; phylum Chordata; class Mammalia; order Artiodactyla; family Bovidae; genus Bos; species Bos indicus. The sequence goes on from NC_091763.1 coordinate 23,551,035, forward strand.
CATTAACAGAAGTGACGATGAAGAAATGAAGCTGTCTCTACGAGCTGCAGACAAAATAAGTTCTGTTCCTCTAAAGTTATTTGCCATCTAGGACTTTCTATTCTTTTTCAGGTATCCTCACTAAATGCCAAAACCACTTCTTTTATTTTGGAAGGGAAATTCTGCCTCCTATATCTGCTTGTAGCTTAAAAATCTAAGAATATTTTAATAGTCACCTTTTAGAAGTCATCATGCTTTTTCTCATTAAGCCACAGAGGTAAGTGAATGTTCTATATTTGAACTATACCAATTTGTCCCCTTCTGTAAAATAAAAATGCTTCTGGTAACTACTGATATAATGTCTTATGAATACCATTTAGAAATTAATGTGAATTAATATGTACATACATGCTAAATGTTAGATTTAGTACACACATACTATATCCTTCACTCACAATCATTCATATTGAGATAGAAAGAAATGATCTTTCCTAATACACTATTAAGCATCATTCAAGTAAATAATGTAACTGTTGTGACTACATTTTTGCCTTGAAAACTAAGAAGAGTCAAGCTAGAACCCAAATAATCTTCCTCAGCTGTTTTTCTTATATTTGTTAGGTTTTCATGCTTATCTCAGAGAAGGCAATGGCACCCCACTCCAGGAATCTTGCCTGGAAAATCCCATGGATGGAGGAGCCTGGTAGGCTGTAGTCCATGGGGTCGCTAAGAGTCGGACACGACCGAGCGACTTCCCTTTCACTTTTCACTTTCATGCTTTGGAGAAGGAAATGGCAACCCACTGCAGTGTTCTTGCCTGGAGAATCCCAGGGACAGGGGCGCCTGGTGGGCTTCCATCTATGGGGTTGCACAGAGTCGGACACGACTGAAGCAACTTAGCAGCAGCAGCCTTGGCATGCTTATTTATATCAGTGCTACTGTATCAGCTTTATACTGTTGTTTTTTTACATTGTAAGTTGCAACAAATTCAACTCAACATAACTCACCTGCATTTCTGGATTTGTCTTTCCTGTACTGCTGGTGCTCAAATTGAACTGCATGATGCTCTACAGTGTCATCTGATGACATGGGCAGGTCTCCTTAACAAACAGGCTACATCCATGTCTGTACTTCAAATCCACTGTGCCTAGCACTATCTATAGTACATTCAATGTAAATAATTGTCATCAATAGAATCAAATCATAAAAAAACTTTTAACTTTTATTTCAAACTGCTGTCCTCATATCCTGTGTATCCTTTAATGAAGATTAGTAACAGCCACCAAATTCTGTGTTTTTTTTTTTAATTTTTAACTTTATTTTATTTTTAAACTTTACATAATTGTATTAGTTTTGACAAATATCAAAATGAATCTGCCACAGGTATACATGTGTTCCCCATCCTGAACCCTCCTCCCTCCCCATACCATCCCTCTGGGTCGTCCCAGTGCACTAGCCCCAAGCATCCAGTATCGTGCATTGAACCTGGACTGGCACCTCGTTTCATACATGATATTTTACATGTTTCAATGCCATTCTCCCAAATCTTCCCACCCTCTCCCTCTCCCACAGAGTCCATAAGACTGTTCTATACATCAGTGTCTCTTTTGCTGTCTTGTACACAGGGTTATTGTTACCATCTTTCTAAATTCCATATATATGCGTTAGTATACTGTATTGGTGTTTTTCCTTCTGGCTTACTTCACTCTGTATAATAGGCTCCAGTTTCATCCACCTCATTAGAACTGTGTTTTAGAAATTAAAAATTTCTCAATGTTTGCTGTTTCAAGATCTCGAACTGTGCTTAGTGCTGAGAAGATAATAAAAGGACATTAATAGTTTTAGACATGCATGTGAAAAAATTAAGAAGACTTACACGACCACAGTTTTTTAAATTCATTCATTCATTGATTTTTGTCTGTGCTGGTATTTGTGCTGTGCAGGCTTTTCTCTAGTTGTGGCAAGCAGGGGCTACTCAGTGGTGTGGCTTCTCTCATTGCAGAGCACAGGCTCTAGGCACACAGGCTTTAGTAGCTGCGGCACATGGGCTCTGTAGCTGTGGCTCGTGGGCTCTGGAGCACGGGCTCAGTAGCTGTGGCACACGGGCTTAGTTGCTCCATAGCATATGGAATCTTTCTGGACCAGGGATGGAGTACCTGTCCCCTGCATTGGCAGGCGGATTCCTATCCACTGTACCACCAGAGAAGTCTCGACTACAGTTTTAATTAAAGAGTTTTTCTCCTTGTGAAACAATGCTGGGGATGCTAAGGGGAGTTTCGTAACTACTGTCTATCATTACTGTTGTCTCTGAGAATTCACATACGTAATTTAACCTCTACAGTATTACTGCTGACAATCAGCCAAATTTTTTGGTCTCATTCCTACTTATATATTCTTTTGAAAAATTCTGTTTTGGGTAATCACTTGGGCAATACATTTCCATCACCCTTGTGCACAGCTGGTGCTGGTTTGCATGTGTCAGTGGCTTATAACTTATACATATACCTTCTTTAGCTTTGGAATGTTCTCCAGAATATCAAGCTTGTGATCGACGCTCACCGTTTATTTACTAAGGAAACTTTTCCTAGGGGATAATGAAGTAACTCTCCACAGAGCAGAGCTCTACAAAAAAATAGTCCCTTGAGGCTTTTGAAAATATGCTGATTTGTCATGAGGAAAAATTATATATAGGATAATTAAACCAAAGCCCTAGCTGTGAGGGACTGATTGTCATTTTATGATTTTTTGTAACTCTAGTGCCTAATTTATATGTGTTCAAAAAAAGAATTCATATTTGTGCCAATTTTTACAGAAGGGGCAGAAATAGACTTCATTTTAACTTACAGTGACTTTGAAATTATCCAATTAATGGGGAAGCTGATAATATTTTATCAGTGAACTGCGTACATATACCAATAAAGTCTGTCAACAATTTTTTTTTATGTCTGACTGTTATACATATGCATTTATAAATCAAGTGAACTAGAAAACTTTATGCCAATAATAATCCAGAATTTAACACTTCCACCTTTCCCTTTATTTCATCTGCATCCATAAATAATAATGGAGAGTAAAACTTGGACTAATGTTCCTGCATTGAAGCTTTAAGTGATGTCAGCAACTACAGTAGTTATACAACTACCTATTTTACTACATAATTTGTAAGCTGGTGAAAAGTTGTAGTTTGTATTTTTATTGAGTATAAAAAACTCAGACGTAAATATTTTTATATTATGTGATCTATTTAAATATCTTACATATTAATCTTGCTTCCCTTGTATTGAATTAATTTTATATCTTGTGTATATTTTAGCTTAGGAGCATAGGTCATAAGATCTCCCCAGGCCATTCAACTTGTATCAAAAACCCAACAACTATTTAAACACCACCACCAAAATAAAACCTATAGTTCTATAAATCATTCTATTTTAGGACACAAAAATTCATGCCTTTCTCTGATAATGAATTGCATACTCACAGCCTCATGTAACCAGACAGAATAATCTATCATACAGATTTCTGATACATCTGTTTTATTAAGGATGTATTGTGTATCAAGGCTCACAGCTCAGGGTAATGTAACTCCTTCCAAACATAACAATAAAAAGATCTATACTGATGTGTTTCAAAACATTCATCACCTGGGCTTCCCTGGTGGCTCAGTGGTGAGAATCCACTGCCAATGCAGGAAACATGGGTTTGATCTCTGATGCGGGAAGATGCCACATGCCGTGGAGCAACTGCTACTGAGCCTGTGCTCTGGAGCCTGAGAGCCGGAACTACTGAGCCTGCCTGCTGCGGCTACTGAAGCCCACAGACCCTAGAGCCCACGCTCCGGCAGCAAGAGAAGCCACCACAATGAGAAGCCTGCACGCCACTAACAGGGGGTAGCCCCTGCTTGCCACAAATAAGAAAACCCTGTGCAGCAACGGAGACCCAGCACAGTCAGAAAGTAAATAAAAATAAAATTATTTTAAAAATATTCATGACCTGAGGTAAAGGATATCCTCTTAAGATATGATTTGTCTATGGTTAGCTGCTGCTGCTGCTAAGTCATTTCAGTCATGTCCGACTCTGTGCGACCGCATAGACGGCAGCCCACCAGGCTCCCCCGTCCCTGGATTCTCCAGGCAAGAACACTGGAGTGGGTTGCCCTTTCCTTCTCCAATGCCTGAAAGTGAAAAGTGAAAGTGAAGTCGCTAGCCAGGCCTATCTAATGAGACAATTTAATATGATAAGCTTCCACTCTTTGATTCAGTATATGACTCTGGTCAGATAAATCATTTGAAAGAGACTGTTTCTATTACTTCAGTGGGAGTTTGCCCCCTAAATATAAAACACTTAACTCTTCTTCCAAGTTAGTTGGATAGTTTATACTTCATCTTGTCAGAACATCCAAAATAATGCTTCATTCTATCTAAATATTTGTCTTTAGAAGGTTCTAAACCAAATAGTCAAAACTCTTTTTTAAAATCTGAAACAACCTAAGTCTATAAAGTCCAAAAAATAGACCTATGATCTTAAATATTTAGGCTAGTAAACAAACTTATAAAACTCCCTTCTTTTACCCAATGAAAATGTTTCCAATAACCACCTTATAGTTGGGAATAAAGATCAAGCAAGGACAGTCATTCTTATCCAAGGCAAATAAATGCTATGTTGAAATAATCTTGCCACACGAGACTTTTGCATTACAAGTCGAAATTCTTTCTAAATGAAACAGTCCAGAATTGTACACCTGACCCTTGTTTTCTGTCATAGTAGGGTTCTACTTTTTAAAAATTACATTTAATGAATATTTATCTAGTTCATCTTGCAGAGCATGCTGAAAATCTTCATATTAGCAATTCTGAGCTTCATATGAGGTCGATTTGGTTTCTATTAAAAAACTACATTCTCCAGAATCCTTATGAGAATTCATGACTGAGGGACATAATTTCTACTAGGGGATCAAAGTGACAATTACAGGCAAGTGACAAACTGAATCAGCCAAAAAAATTTCGGGAAATATGGTTCCAGCGAGACTGTATGGTAGTGAATAGAAAGTGTTTAAGTTAAGAAAGGATTACTCTTTTTCAAAATAAATTAAAAATTAGATATTATTCCTCAAGGCTGTTTTGGAGTACTAGAGTTGCTCAAGGTCAAGTTGGAGCAGAACTGAATCACAGAAGACTCACAGATGGGGAAAGAAGTTTAGATTGCATTCTTAATGCCATTAGAAGTCCCTTGAAAGATAAATTTACATGTAAACTCAAAAAATTAATGTTCTTTTAAACAAAATGCTAAATTATCAAATTTAAAAATGTATTTCGGAGCCTCATATCAGTCTCATAACTGCAATCTGACCACTGGTAAAACTTTGTGTAACTTTTCTCTGCTGATACAGCCTCATCATAAATAGGAAATACTTAACTCTCTTCTATTAGATGTTTTTTAGTTTTTAAGGATATGATCTTCATGTAAGTCAAATCACTATGCTGTACACCTCAAGCTTATACAATGCCATATGTCCATTATAATCTCAGAAAACTGGAAGAAAAAAATATTTAATCATAAGCTACACATTCCATAGTTTACCATTATTGCTTTAAAACAGAAAAGACATACATGTGATGCTAACATTCTCTGTATCCACAGAATATTACATGTATGGAAGTATAATTTACTCAATAATATCTATTGATGCTTATTTGCTCTTATTTCCAGGTATATGCTATAATAGGTAATGCGACAATAAAAAAATATCACTGCCATATTTTATGCTCAGATATCTTTACTGAATAAAAATTAGTGGAGCTGTTGGGCCAAAAAATGATGGGAAATTTGAATTTTAATAAGTTATGGCCAGATGCTTTTCAAATTTTCCACAGCATTTACAGAATTGCTGACAGTTCCTAAGAGCAATTTCTTTATATCCTTGTCAATACTGGATGCATTTCAGTGTTTTTAAATTTCTCCAATCTAATGGGTGAATTCTCAATTATATTATTGTTGGTGGTGCTGGTGGTATGGTCATCATTTTGTTTCTATGACAACAATTGAGACTGGCATCATTTCATAGGCTTAGCTATCAGAATAGCTTTTATAATTTGTTCTTTCTGTAGCTCCATCACCTTTTCTAAAATTGTTTTTTTACACATCATTGAACATGAGAGAATTTAGCACTTTGAGTATTATTTGAATAAAATGTAGTTCCTCCCAACAAATCATTTTTAAAATTTTAATTGATACCTTTTTCATAAAGGTGATTTAAATTTCCATCTAATAAAACTGTCAAAATATTTATACATTTTACAATTTCCTAGGGAAAATATTAGGAGTTAAGAGTATACACAGAAAAATCAAGTCATGCACTTCTGTCTCTATTTGGAAACAGCCAAGGATTACCTGGTGTTATTTCAGTATAGCGGTTGGGTACTATATACCAGACACATCCAAAGGGGAAATTTTATGACTTTACAGGGCTGGGTACTTTTGTTCAACTGCCTATTTACTATTGATCAAAATATGCTCAGTTCAGTTCAATCAGTCGCTAAGTCGTGTCCGACTCTTTGCGACCCCATGAATCGCAGCACGCCAGGCCTCCCTGTCCATCACCAACTCCCGGAGTTCACCCAGACTCACATCCATCGAGTCAGTGATGCCATCCAGCCATCTCATCCTCTGTCGCCCCCTTCTCCTCCTGCCCCCAATCCCTCCCAGCATCAGAGTCTTTTCCAATGAGTCAACTCTTCGCATGAGGTGGCCAAAGTACTGGAGTTTCAGCTTTAGCATCATTCCTTCCAAAGAACACCCAGGGCTGATCTCCTTTAAAATGGACTGGTTGGATCTCCTTGCAGTCCAAGGGACTCTCAAGAGTCTTCTCCAAAACCACAGTTCAAAAGCATCAATTTTTCGGTGCTCAGCATTCTTCACAGTCCAACTCTCACATCCATACATGACCACTAGAGAAACCATAGCCTTGACTAGACAGACCTTTGTTGGCAGAGTAATGTCTCTGCTTTTCAATATGCTATCTAGGTTGGTCATAACTTTCCTTCCAAGGAGTAAGAGTCTTTTAATTTCATGGCTGCAGTCACCATCTGCAGTGATTCTGGAGCCCCCCCAGAATAAAGTCTGACACTGTTTCCATGGTTTCCCCACCTATTTCCCATGAAATGATGGGACCAGATGCCATGATCTTCATTTTCTGAATGTTGAGCTTTAAGCCAACTTGTTCACTCTCTTCTTTCGCTTTCATCAAGAGGCTTTTGAGTTCCTCTTCACTTTGTGCCATAAGGGTGGTGTCATCTGCATATCCGAGGTTATTGATATTTGTCCCAGAAATCTTGATTCCAGCTTGTGCTTCTTCCAGCCCAGCATTTCTCATGATGGACTCTGCATATAAGTTAAATAAGCAGGGTGACAAGATACAGCCTTGACATATTCCTTTTCCTATTTGGAACCAGTCTGTTGTTCCATGTCCAGTTCTAACTGTTGCTTCCTGACCTGCACATAGGTTTCTCAAGAGGCAGGTCAGGTGATCTGGTATTCCCATCTCTTTCAGGATTTTCCACAGTTTATTGTGATCCACACAGTCAAAGGCTTTGGCACAATCAGTAAAGCAGAAACAGATGTTTTTCTGGAACTCTCTTGCTTTTTCCATGATCCAGCAGATGTTGGCCTTTTGATCTCTGGTTCCTCTGCCTTTTCTAAAACCAGCTCGAATATCTGGAAGTTCACGGTTAGCATATTGCTGAAGCCTGGCTTGGAGAATTTTGAGCATTACTTTACTAGCGTGTGAGATGAGCACAATTGTGCAGTAGTTTGAGCATTCTTTGGCATTGCCTTTCTTTGGGATTGGAATGAAAACTGATTATATTCTTCGCAGCCAAAGATGGAGAAGCTCTATACAGTCAGCAAAAACAAGACCAGGAGCTGACTGTGGCTCAGATCATGAGCTCCTTATTGCCAAATTCAGACTGAAATTGAAGAAAGTAGGGGAAAGCACTAGACCATTCAGGTATGACCTAAATCAAATTCCTTATGATTATACAGTGGAAGTGAGAAATAGATTTAAGGGACTAGATTTGATAGATAGAGTGCCTGATGAACTACAGACTGAGGTTCATGACATTGTACAGGAGACAGGGATCAAGACCATCCCCATGGAAAAGAAATGCAAAAAAGCAAAATGGCTGTTTGGGGAGGCCTTACAAATAGCTGTGAAAAGAAGAGAAGTGAAAAGCAAAGGAGAAAAGGAAAGATATAAGCATCTGAATGCAGAGTTCCAAAGAATAGCAAGAAGAGATAAGAAAACCTTCCTCAGTGACCTTCCTCAGCGATCAATGCAAAGAAATAAGAGGAAAACAACAGAATGGGGAAGACTAGAGATCTCTTCAAGAAAATTAGAGATACCAAGGGAACATTTTATGCAAAGATGGGCTCGATAAAGGACAGAAAAGTATGGACCTAACAGAAGCAGGATATGCTGCAACCACCTAAAAGTAAAGGTTAACTGGTAGAACTGATTGAAATGCTGATGACCCTTCTTTGAGAAAATTTTAAATGATTTTTGTCTAAGAGAAATACAAGGACTTCTATGACAAAACTCAACTGCTATTATTTATTGCCTTGTATGACTATAATACCCACTTTTGTATCTTTCATTTAGTTAATTTTTCATTGCTCCTACGTGACCAAGTCTGTAAATCTCAACACTGTCTAATTCTCTTTTGAATCATTCTGGGCATTTTACTAGGTCCTTCAGTAACTGATGAAGTGAATAAAATCTTTGGAATGAGCTCATATTGAGTCACTTCCATGAAAGTCATATTTTTTGCTATTAATATTCTGCATTTATTATATACACATATACATGTATACACGCTTTTTGTTTTTATATATTTAATTGTACATATGGATATATACTGGAGAAGGCAATGGCACCCCACTCCAGTACTCTTGCCTGGAAAATCCCATGGACAGAGGAGCCTGGAAGGCTGCAGTCCATGGGGTCGCTGAGGGTCGGACACGACTTAGCGACTTCACTTTGACTTTTCACTCTCATGCATTGGAGAAGGAAATGGCAACCCACTCCAGTGTTCTTGCCTGGAGAATCCCAGGGACGGGGGAGCCTGGTGGGCTGCTGTCTATGGGGTCGCACAGAGTCGGACACAACTGAAGCAACTTAGCAGCAGCAGCAGCAGCAGCATGGATATATACACATGCACAGACACATTTTTAAATTAGTACATACACATGGTTTAAATTTCAAGAAGTTAACTTTAGATACTAATGTTGTACAGCAGATCTCTAGAACTTATTTATCTTATATAATAGAAACTTTATTGTGCACTTTAAAATATTAAGAGGTTAGATCGCACATCAAACATTCTTCCCCAAAATACAAAGAAACCATACACACACACACACACACATACCACAGAAGAACACAAGGAAATTTGGGGGAATTTGGAAGTAATAGATATTTCAGCTTTAACAGAAGTTTCCTAAGAAAGAGAATTTGGTGGTTTCAAACAGAATGATGAAAATAAACAGTAGGGGAGTTTGGAAGTAAGAAGACAGAAACTGTAAATATATTTGAGAGAATGAAGAAGAAAGAGGAGTAAAGGATAAGACAGAGAAAGAAAGAATGAGAATTATTAAGGGAAACAAGGCAGTCCACAAAAGGGGAGAGAGTCTGGCAGAGTATATACTGAGACCCTGATGCTGGGAAAGATAGAGGGCAGGAGGAGAAGGGGGCGACAGAGGATGAGATGGTTGGATGCCATCCCTGAATCCATGGACATGAGTTTGAGCAAACTCTGGGAGATAGTGAAGGACAGGGAAGCCTTGCATGCTACAGCCCATGGGGTCCCAGAGTTGGACATGACAGTGACCAAACAACCACAAATACTGAAACCATTAGACTCTATGGGAGGACCAAATCTTCCTCTCATACTAGCAGAAAGAAGGAGGGGTGGGGATGGAATCATTCTGTAATTTGGTAGGCAGTGCTGTATTTCCTGTTCCAAATGTTTGAATTTCTGTTACATGTTTCTACATGAAATATGAGCCACAGTGATCTGAGAATTGCATGAAAAGTAACAGCTGAAAATTTAAGAAGGGAAAAGTTAAGTGTCATTTTAAGCATATAAAAGCCCTTGTGGCTCAGACGGTAAAGAGTCTGCCTGCAACACAGGAGACCCAGGTTTGATCCCTGGGTTGGGACTATCCCCTGGAGAAGGAAATGGCAACCCACTCCAGTAATCTTGCCTGGAAAATCCCATGGATAGAGGAGCCTGTCAGGTACAGTCCATTTAGTCACCAAGAGTCGAACAGAAAAAATTAATGGGATTAGTAGAGTAAAGTGGGAAAAAAAAAAAAAAAAGTGAAGTAAAAGTGTTAGTTGCTCAGTCATGCCCAACTCTTTGGGACCCCATGGCCAATAGCCCACCAGGCTCCTCTGTCCATGGGATTCTCCAGGCAAGACTAGTGGAGTGGGTTGTCATTCCCTTCTCCAGGAGATCTTCCTAACCAAGGGATTGAACCGGGGTCTCTTGCAATGCAGGCAGATTTTTCACTGTCAGGGAAGTCCCACATTGAAGTACTTAGTATAATTATGAATGTATAAAGCGACTTCTCTGGGATATACTTTCTCCTCTCATCTTGTTTTTTCCTTACTTCTCACTTTTTGCCTTAGCTAAATAATTACTCTATTAGAAAAAGGTTCTGTAACTCTTCTGTCCAAATGATGATGCCCTGTAACAAATTCTGTTTTTACCTTCTGTATATGGCACATGATAAATTTGTCATTTTACATATAATTTTTTTTTCCATTTTGATGTACTTATTTATCTCTAACATTACCTTGTTACACAAAAGACTCAAGGTGGTCAAATGTACCAAGACTTTGAAACTGCCATCAAAAGATGCAAAAAGACAAGTGTTGCAATCAGCAGGCCAGGCAGGTGGCCAAATAAGGTGGGTCAATCTGCTCCTGTTGCCTGGAGAAGGGAGTACACACACCCAGGACAGCTAAGATCTGTTTCTCAAAGGATGGCAGACATGCACATATCCTGATTTGTATGTATCAGAAACTCAGTGTTTTAAGAATTTCAGCTCTGAATCTCTGAGGTTAGAAGTCAGGCAGTGCTTTTCCCTGAAGGATAGGGATGACCAGGATGGGACATCTGGGGGAACACTGGGAATTTTCTGTTTCTTGATCTGGCTTGGCTACATGGGTGTGCACAGCTTGTATTTCAAGGAGTCATACACTTAAGATTTGTGCCTTTCCTCTCAGATAAAAGGTAAATGGGAGAAAAAAATATACATGCATGTGAAGGTATGAATTTGTTTGTGATGTATTGTCAGGGAATGTTTAACAGTAGGATTCCTATGTTTTCTCTCTCTCTTGAGCCCTCTGTTCCTTATCAGTTCTTGATAGGAGCTAGCAGAGTGGCAAGCCACTCCCAGGACTGAGATCAAAGAGATGGGATTCTTGCATAGGATTTCCTTCATTCAGTTCAGTTCAGTTCAGTTCAGTCCCTCAGTCGTGTCCGACTCTTAGCGACCCCATGAATCACAGCACGCCAGACCTCCCTGTCCATCACCAATTCCCACAGTTCACTCAAACTCACGTCCATCGAGTCAGTGATGCCATCCAACCATCTCATACTCTGTCGTCCACTTCTCCTCCTGCCCCCAATCCTTCCCAGCATCAGGGTCTTTTCCAATGAGTCAGCTCTTCACATGAGGTGGACAAAGTATTGGAGTTTCAGCTTCAGCATCAGTCCCTCCAAAGAACACCCAGGACTGATCTTTAGAATGGACTGGTTGGATCTCCTTGCAGTCCAAGGGACTCTCAAGAGTCTTCTCCAACACCACAGTTCAAAAGCATCAATTCTTTGGTGCTCAGCTTTCTTCACAGTCCAACTCTCACATCCATACATGACCACAGGAAAAACCATAGCCTTGACTAGACGAACCTTTGTTGGCAAAGTAATGTCTCTGCTTTTGAATATGCTATCTAGGTTGGTCATAACTTTCCTTCCAAGGAGTAAGCGCCTTTTAATTTCACGGCTGCAGTCACCATCTGCAGTGATTTTGGAGCCCCAAAAAATAAAGTCTGACACTGTTTCCACTATTTCCCCATCTATTTCCCATGAAGTGATAGGACCAGATGCCATGACTTAGTTTTCTGAATGTTGAGCTTTAAGCCAACTGTTTTTCCTCTTTCACTTTCATCACGAGGGTCTTTATTTCCTCTTCACTTTCTGCCATAAGGGTGGTGTCATCTGCATATCTGAGGTTATTGATATTTCTCCCGGAAACCTTGATTCCAGCTTGTGCTTCCTCCAGCCCAGCATTTCTCATGATGGACTCTGCATATAAGTTAAATAAGCAGGGTGACAAGATACAGCCTTGACATATTCCTTTTCCTATTTGGAACCAGTCTGTTGTCCCATGTCCAGTTCTAACTGTGGCTTCCGAACCTGCATATAGGTTTCTCAAGAGGCAGGTCAAGGGGTCTGGTATTCCCATCTCTTTTAGAATTTTCCACAGTTTATTGTGATCCACACAGTCAAAGGCTTTGGCATAGTCAATAAAGCAGAAATAGATGTTTTTCTGGAACTCTCTTGCTTTTTCCATGATCCAGCGGATGTTGGCAATTTGGTCTCTGGTTCCTGTGCCTTTTCTAAAACCAGCTTGAACATCTGGAAGTCCACGGTTCACATATTGCTAAAGCCTGGCTTGGAGAATTTTGAGCATTACTTTACTAGCGTATGAGATGAGTGCAATTGTGCGGTAGTTTGAGCATTGTTTGGCATTGCTTTTCTTTGGGATTGGAATGAAAACTGACCTTTTCCAGTCCTACGGCCACTGCTGAGTTTTCCAAATTTGCTGGCATATTGAGTGCAGCACTTTCACAGCATCATCTTTCAGGATTTGAAGTAACTCAACTGGAATTCCATCACCTCCACTAGCTTTGTTCATAGTGATGCTTTCTAAGGCCCACTTGACTTCACATTCCAGGATGTCTGGCTCTAGGTGAGTGATGATACCATCATGATTATCTTGGTCTTTTTTGTACAGTACTTCTGTGTATTCTTGCCACCTCTTCTTAATATCTTCTGCTTCTGTTAGGTTCATACCATTTCTGTCCTTTATGGAGCCCATCTTTGCATGAAATGTTCCTTTGGTATCTCTAATTTTCTTGAGGAGATCTCCTTCATTAGCTTTTCCTTATGGTGAAAAGGATTATCTAAGACCCTCTTTTGACATGGATTGTCTTTGGGCTTTATGGACTCTATTAGTCCTTGTTTCCTTGGTAACTTGTAAAGTCTGGTCTTTTGATCTTTATCTGAAGAAGCTACCTTGTAATATGGTATATATATCCACACAGAATTCAATAAAGCATCCTTGTTCCACCAGAGACTTGGGTCCCCATGTCCTTCTTTCTCTCTCTCTCTCTATCTCTCTTTCTGGCTGATTCCATGGACTGCAGAGTCCTGCCAAGCTCATTTTCCTGCCCGGGTTTTCAAGACCCCTCAAGACTTCTTGAGAGGGTACTCTACGCCTACGTGAGTGGTACAAGCTCTGTCCAAGGGGTTTACTGGTTTTCTGCATAACCCAGGGAATATTAGCCTCTTTCTTTCTTTCACTTTCTTATCATCGACTCCAGATCACCAAGTTCCGGCCCATTAAAGGACCCCAACAAAGTATTAAATATTTATCCTCTCCACTTATGAAGATTTGACAAATTTGGGAGTTGTGCCTTTTTGCTCCCTTTTAGTACCTATCACAGTGCTAATATTTGGTTAGACGATCATCAATGAGTGCTTGTAAACATTTAGTACATAACTAGAACACAAAATATGTAGATATATATAAAGTATTAATACATTCAAATTTTCTAGTTTCTTTGAGTGACTATGTAAGATGGAAGAATACACACACAGAGATTGAGATGTTAGAGATGGAAAGAGACAGAGACAGAGGTAGAGTGTGAGACAGTCTATAGGGTGTTTGCTAGGAGTCTACACTTAAAGCTTTGTGGTTTTACATTAACCACTGTGACCATTTGTACTTTTGAACAAACTGGAGAATCTTGAACCTACAGGTTTAATTGGCAATTTGCTCACACCAGTAGACTGTCTAGCTCTACAACTAATGCCTAACTCTGTGATGTCTAATTAAGCCCCTCATCAATGCTTTAGTTGGATGAGGTTGATATAAATGTATTATCTTTTCACCATTAGCCCTATTTTAAACCCAATTATATCTGACAAATGAATCAATCAGTAAAGTAGTACGCCAATAATTAATAGATGAGCTTCCCAGGTGGTCCAGTGGGTAAAGAATGTGCCTGCCAATGCAGGAGGCACCCTGAGTCAGGAAATCCCCTGGAGGAGGAAATGGCAATCCACTCCAGTATTCTTGCCTTGGAAATTCCATGGACAGAGGAGCTTGGCTGGCTAGTTCATGGGGTCACAAAGAGTCAAACACAGCTGAGTGACTGAACACACACACACACAATAAACAGAGCTCCCATCACAATTCTGTCATTTATCACAATTAGAGCAAGCTTCTTATTCATGTCATTCTAGAAAACAGAATAGAAAAAAATGTCCTTCTTGGCCAGAAGTTAACGATCTTTTTCTTAAAGGATCACCAAGCAAGTACTTTAGGCTTTGCAGGACGAAAGGTCTCTGTTGTGACCACACAACTCTACTGTTTTGGTGCAAAAGCTGCCACAAACAATATCAACAAATGACTTCAGCCACATTCCCATATGTTCTGTTTACAAAAACAGGCCAATCTCTGCTTTAAGCAAAGCCGGCACAGTACTTTATAATATAGTTATTTATTTCTCATGTCAGGATATCTATTCCTGAAACAGAACTTAACTTGCCAGTCTTTCTCAGTTCTGCATTACTGCAGGAAAAAGAAATATTCATCTTTGAATAGTCACAGATTTCAGATTATTCTTTATGCCTGGGCAGCCCATAAATTCTAAACAAAATGGACGGAAAGCCGTGTCAGACTGACCTTCTCCCTTACCTTAAAAAGTTCTCACACAGGTTTTTAAAAGGTCTGTGCTTATCCCGCCCCTGCTTCCCAAACGTGGAGATAAATATGTTCCCTGACAGCCTGACTTTCTCTAAGGCAGCACTCAATTTATCACTGCTCCTGGAGCACATTTTCCAAAACCTGACAAAAACATCCCTGAAACCTTCAGAGGGGAAAAATAAACCCTCATCTCAGGCTGTGTAAATTACCACCAAGTATAGCCATGAATAAAATAAGAATCCATCCTGATTCATGCCTTTGGAACACCCTAAAAACCGGCAGCTCATGCTCCAAAGGCCAGGGCTCGGCAAAACTTCAACCACAGGAAATTAGGCAGGAAACAGAAAAGATATTAAATATTCTTCTTTTATGACACTTTTTTTTTAAAGAACCCAATTATTGGAGATCTCTGAGTGGAACAGCATTAAGCCGGCTATTTGGCTACCTCTGCTAAAACTGCTTCCTCCAAATTATGTATAACTGGGAGAAAAAGACACCAAAAAATCCCCCAACTAATGACTTGGAACACAAAGACAGGCCCATTGTTGCCAGAAGGGCTTAGTTAAATGTACTCAGAGTTCCTGAGAGCACAGGAAAACACATTAGCAATGATTGGTTTAGAAGCCTGCTGACTTAAAAGCTCCTATCCTTAAGGAAAAAGATCTGGGACAGGTAATTTGATGTTTCTGGACATGGAGTAGAGCCAAAATCAGTGTGTGAGAAGGAAAAGAGAGTATATGTACAGGTGATTGAAGGAATTGCCCACTTACACCATAGTCATTTCTTTACAAATACTGGAAACACTATGGATGCTACACAAATAAATTTCCAAAATGCAAGGAAGCAACAGACAAGGCTATAGACAAAGAGCTGATAAGATACTGGGTTGGGCAAGATGTTCACTTGAGTTTTTCTGTAAGATGTTACATGTTGATGTATATAAAAATGTGGGGGAACAGAACCTGAGACTGGGGAGGGGAAGGGCTGAATAAGGAACGTTTACAAGAGGGAGAGAGAAGTAAGGAGAGAGGAGAAGGGAGAGGAGAGAGAAAGTGAGAGAGAGAAAATGGACCTGTTCCTTCAAGATATGAAATAATCCAAACAGGAAGAAATTGTGCTGGGGGGAGAATCTGCCAAGAGGAGGAGAAAGCATTCTAGGCAGAAGTATGTGTGATATGCCATGTGCTCAATCACGTCGACTCTTTGGTAGTCTACCTGGTAGTCCACCAGGCTCGTCTGTCCATGGGATTCTCCGGGCAAGAATACGGGAGTGGGTTGCCATTTCCTCCTCCAGGGGATCTTCCTGATACGGGGATCAAAACTGTTGATTTTCTTTAACTTGCTACCCTGTCTAAGGCAATGCTTAGGTTCAAATCTTGACTTTAGCACTTACCAGTTGTGTGATTTGGGTTGTGTTGTTTAGTTACAATTTACATCTCCTCTGTCTCCTGTATTAGCAGGTGGATTTGTTACCCACTGAGCCATCAGGGAAGGAGTCTAATATGGCACCAAAGGGAACTGAAAGGTGTGCTCATGATGTGGTTAAACCTGTGTCTGCATACAGAGCAGGCACATAGTGCAAGACTCACAGAATTATCCCAGAATTTGTATTAAATGAGTGTCAGCTTTGTGCCAGGGGCTGTGCAAAGAGAATTTCATGTATTTTGACATTAAAACAACCATGTAAATGAGTTGCTTTTATTAACCCCATTTAAAAAACAGAAAATTGTAACTAACCAATGCAACCCAAATCACACAACTGGTAATTGCTGAAGTCAAGATTTAAACCTAAGCATTGCCTTAGACAGTGTAGCAAGTTAAAGAAAATCAACAATTTTATTTATTTTTTTTAGCTGAATGCAAACCCAAGGGGAACTTACGGCTTATTTCAAAGGAAATGGGGAGACACTGAATTATTTTGAGCACAGACATGAGAAAGTCAGAATCTTATACTGAAAATTTGATACAGAGGATTAAAAAAGAAGGACAAAGCAAGGAATGGCTTGAAAATGAAGACACTACATAGCAGGTTAAGAGTACAGATGAGTAAAATTCAAGAGTCTGAAATTGCCTGGTTGGGTGAAAAATGGAAAAGAAGGAAGAAAATGTGAGAGAGAACAGACAGGAAAGATCAAGAGGCTTGACCTTGAGTCAGCTAATATGGATGCTGAGAGGGTACCAGGAAGAGGGGACATTTCAGGTGACTGAGCCTGGGATCACAGAAAGGAGAAAGTTGGGAGGATAAAAATAAACTCAGTTTTAATAATACTCTTGAGAAGTCAATGTGATGATAGAAAATTCTAGTAGGCAGGTGAAGAGGGCTCAAAAGTCCCTCAAATGCAAATGAATTCATTAAGGCCCACAAAATTAACAGCAAACCCTTAGAATCCTGCTCCAATTTTCTCTCCATTTGGTACCAAGGTACTGCCTCTCTACACCAAATGTTAGAAGTTTAGAGGTCATTTAAACTTCTCTACTTCATTTCCTCATCATCTCATAACCAGATTGCTATAAGCACTATTCACAGTTCATAAATATCACTCAGATTTATCTTTATCTCCCTTGGACAGCAAAGGAGATCAAATCAGTCAATCCTAAAGAAAATCAACCCTGAATATGCACTGGAAGGACTGATGCTGAAGCTCCTTTGGCCACCTGATGCAAAGAACTGACTCACTGGGAAAGACCCTGATGCTGGGCAAATATAGAGGGTGGGAGGAGAAGGGGATAACAGAAGATGCAATGGTTAGATGGTATCACCAACTCAAAGGATGTAAGTATGAGCAAACTCTGGGATAGAGCAAAGGACAGGGAAGCCTGGCATGCTGCAGTTCACGAGGTCGCAAAGAGTCGGACACGAATTAGCAGCTGAATAACAACAACAACTTTCACTATTACTGCTATAAAGTAGACTGAAAAATCACTAACCTTTATCACCACAATGCCTTGCTAATGGGTTACTCAACTGCCATCAACCTGCTATTCATTTTATACACACTACAGATAGAGTAATCTAATCAAAATAGATAGTATTGTTCCCTTAACAGCAGCTCCCTTAAATCATCAGACCTTAAAGCAGCTTTATACCATCTGACCCCTCTTTAAGCTCATACATACTCACTCCAAACTGAAAAGACTTCTCTTTCAGCCATCAAGTATGCCATGCAATTAAGTCTTCTTATATCATTTTCTATTTCTGCTTTATTATCTAGCTAATACTTTCAGACCTCAGTTTATTATCACTTCATAAAACATTTCAAGCCCTCTTGACTAGGTCAAGTAATACTGTTATATTTGGACCATTCATTTTGTGTGTGATTTCCCAACTTATTTGCACTGGTATTTAATTTGTTTTCTTTCTACATGAATACCAACCACTCACATTTCAGTCTGCTTCAGTCTGACTTTTGCCCCTCCAGTCTCCTGAAACTGCCCTTTGCAAGGTCAACCAAGATCTCTGTCTTCCAATCCTGTGATCGACCTGTAGCTATCTTGCTGGTCTTCTCAGTGGCAATTGCACACTTCAGCAGACCTTACTGAAACACTTTCTTATTTGGCATCCTGGGAAGTAGTGATACACTCTCCTGGCTAGCTCCTGCTGCTCCTTCTCAGTTGCTTTTGTAGATTCTTCTACCTCTTCTCTATCCCATGAAATGCTGGTTTACCCCAAGGCTCAGCACTGGACTTTCTTTATCTACATTCAGTCTCTACGTGACCTCCCTTGGTTCCAGGTCTGTACACATGTTCACTTTTTTAAATTGAGGTAACCCTGATTTATAACATTATATGAATTTCATGTACACAACACTGTATTTCTATTTCTGTATACCCTGCATAATGACCATGACCAAAAGTGTAGTTTCCACCCATCACCATATAATTGATCCCCTTTACCCACTTCTTCTTTCTTTCCAACCCTCCTCCTCTGGTAACCACTATTCCGTTCCTTGTATCTCTGTTTTTGTTTGGCTTGGTTTGTTCATTTGACTTGTTGATGCTCACATTTTTTGTCTCCAACAACTTCCCTTAATTTCAACTTTGTTGATCCAACTGTCTACTTAATACCACCTCTTGAATACATTAAAAACATCTTAAACTATTATATACAAAGTAGAAAAACAACAAGGTTCTACTGTCGAGTGCAGGGAACTTTATTCAATATCCTGTAATATATCATAATGGAACAGACTATGAAAAAGACATACACACACCTATATATACATATGATGCTAAAGCTGAAACTCCAGTACTTTGGCCACCTCATGCGAAGAGTTGACTCATTGGAAAAGACCCTGATGCTGGGAGGGATTGGAGGCAGAAGGAGAAAGGGACAACAGAGGATGAGATGGCTGGATGGCACCATTGACTCAATGGACGTGAGTCTCAGTGACCTCCGGGAGTTGGTGATGGACAGGGAGGCCTGGCGTGCTGCGATTCATGGGGTTGCAAAGAGTTGGACACGACTGAGCGACTGATCTGATCTGATCTGATAACTGAATCACTTTGCTATATACCTAAAACTCACCCAGCATTGTAAATCACCTTTACTTGAATAAAAAATTTCAAAGGTAATATGTATACAGAGAATGAGACAAATTTTTTAAATAAATATAAAATAGTACAGTATTTAAATTAAAACCTGTTCTCTATCACTTTCTTCTTGTCCTGACTTAGTTTTCTTCATGGCACTCATATATAAAATTATATATTTAATTGTTGAGCTTCCTAGGTGAGACAGTGAAAATCACATGGACAGAGGAGCCTGGCAGCCCATAGGGTCACAAAGAGTCCGACATAACTGACAACTCCTCTAAGAAGATTTAAGTTTTTCAATGTCCTGTTTTTTACACTCCATTTCTAATGCCTAGAATAGAACTTCGCACCACATAGGTGGTCTGAAGTGAAGTGAAGTGAAGTTACTCAGTCATGTCTGACTCTTTGCGATCCCATGGACTACAGCTTACCAGGCTCCTCCCTCCATGGAATTTTCCAGGCAACAGTTCTGGAGTGGGTTACCATTTCCTTCTCCAGGGGATCTTCCTGACCCAGGGATTGATCCCACATCTCCCACAATGGTGGACAGATATATTTATTAAATTAAATAATAAATTATTAATATCAATCCAGCTCCCTAAACTATAAGGTCAGTAGGGACAGAAACTATTTATGTGTTTGAATGGCATTGTTATCTGAGTGCCTGGCAAATAATGGTCATTAAATGCTTTTGACTGCTTGCATAAATAGAAATGATGCTATAGTAGTGCATTCTTAACACATGACAGAGGATCGAGATGTAACAGTGAGTGAAGCTATCAAAAACAGCTAATGCTGAAGAGGCTGAAGATGACAAGAAATGATAAAAGGTAAATGCACCTGATAATTCAGAAATTATTAATAAATGATAAGGTCAAGTATAATCTAGGTGCATGTTGACGGCAACTGTAATTGTTTAAAGAATTAGTGGGTGGCAAAATGGTAAAGAATCTGCCAGCCAATGCAGGAGAGCCAGGTTCAATCCCTGGGTTGGGAAGATCCATTTGGAATAGGAAATGGCAACCACTCCAGTATTCTTGCTTGGAAAATTTCATGGACAGAGGAGCCTGGTGGGATACAGTCCCTGGAGTCGCAAAGTGGCAGACACAACTGAGCAATTGAAAACACACACACAGAGGCCACCAGAGTAAGAATTCTATAGTAGACATTATTCTTAACACCCGGGTCTCCTTCATTGTACATGCCAGTGTTGGTATTTCTTGAATCATTTAATCAACTAAGACTCTAATACCTCTCTTCCCTGTGTTTAATGAGTCCTCTTTCCAATTGCTACCTTAAATCTGAAAGGAACAACCCTCTTCATTTTCATATTTTGTATGAAAAGAGAGCCATATATCTGAAAATTAGAAGGCAAGGCCATTGCTTAGAATGTTCAGTTCAGTTCAGTCACTCAGTCATGTCCAACTCTTTGAAACCCCACGGACTGCAGCATGTCAGGCTTCCCTGTCCATCACCAACTCCTGGAGTTTACTCAAATTCATATCCATTGAGTCGGTGAGGCCATCCAACCTTCTCATCTTCTGTCCCCTTCTCCTCCCACCTTCAATCTTTCCCAGCATCAGGGTCTTTTCAAATGAGTCAGTTCTTCACATTAGGTAGCCAAAGTATTGGAGTTTCAGCTTCAGCATCAGTCCTTCCAATGAATATTCAGGACTGATTTCCTTCAGAATGGACTGGTTGGATCTCCTTGCAGTCCAAGGGACTCTCAAGAGTCTTCTCCAACACCACAGTTCAAAAGCATCAATTCTTCAGCGCTCAGCTTTCTTTATAGTCCAACTCTCAAATCCATACATGACTACTGGAAAAACCATAGCTTTGACTAGACGGACCTTTGTTGGCAAAGTAATGTCTCTGCTTTTTAATATGCTGTCTAGGTTGGTCATAACTTTTCTTCCAAGGAGCAAGCGTCTTTTAATTTCATGGCTGCAGTTACCATCTGCAGTGATTTTGGAGCCCAAGAAAATAAAGTCTCACTGTTTCCATTGTTTCCTCATCTATGTGCCATGAAGTGATGGGACCGGATGCCATGATCTTAGTTTGTAGAGCATAGAATGTAGAGCATTGCTATGAAGTTTCAAAGTTCGTAACAAGTATGTACTGTTTGAGCTCTCTTATTTAAATACTGAAATTAGGAAGTGTAAGTAAACAAGCATTAGTAAGCGTAATATCTACTGGCCTGTCAGAATTTTTTTTAAACTTAATGATTTCTGTAATATTTATTAAAACTATACATCTTGCACTCCAGGGGGTATGATGGGGATAAAAAGGAACACCATGGAACCAGGTAGAGGCCGTGGCAAGGAATCTATGTCTAGCCCAGTAAAGATCTTTTCTACCACTGACTCTAATATGGTGAGAAGAAAAAAATCTGGTTCAGATTCTAGCATTGGCAAGAATTAGGACCATGACTCAGCTCTGTTTGGCTTTCACTTTGATTCACAATTACACTAGCAAATAATCCTTGCAGAGAATAAACATAGGATTAAGAATGTAAGTGAGTAGATGCTCCCTGAGGCTTTGTTTTATTCCACACAAGGGCATAGTCAAAGTTCAAAGTACCAGAATACCATGCAGAGGGCGGAATCCTCCCCGCCAACACAGTGTAGGACCTGGGATTTGGTTCTTTTAATCCCCATCTGGGTAGGAGGACCATATAAGTACTAAAGGGCCAGCCCTCTTCATGTCACTGGCATTCTTGCTGCACTAAAGAGCTACTTCTTTCTTCTCTTTCCTGCCCTTTATCAGGCCAACCAAACAAACTGCAGAGGGCCTAGCTCTAGCCTACCATAAAGCCCACTGGGAAAATCGTCCCGCTCCAAAACAGATGGGAGAGGAAGGTCATCTCCTAAATCAGTGCTCAGTTTAAGAAACAGAACTGCACGTTACCTAACAGACAATGAACACTCCCGGGTTTGTAACAGGCCACCGACACGCTGCTCATTGTATGCTACTGCTGCTGTTTACTGGCTAAGTCTCGTCCCTCTCCTTGTACCCCATGGACTGTAGCCTGCCAGGCTCCTCTGTCCATGGGATTTCTCAGGCAAGAATACTGGAGTGGGTGGCCACATCCTTCTCCAGGGGATCTTCCCAACCCAGGGATCAAACCCTTGTTTCCTGCTTGGTAGGTGGATTCACTACCACAGAACCACCTGGGAAGCCCAGGTGCTCATCAACGTATAGGGAAGAACAAGTCTTCAGGTGAATCAACGAATAGTTTTTAATTAATCCCTTGGCAATATAAAGTGGAAAATGGAAAGGAAAGATGTCAAATAAGAAAATAAAATTCCACCCCCAACTGACAGAAACAAAAACGTGGAATAAACAGACTCTGGACAAGTAAGACAGGGGGAACCTTGGCTTCCACCACCTTCAATTCAGACCACTCAAGGAAGTCATTTTTCAAAACCGAAAACTAGTTTTTCATTTTTTTTTTCCTGTTTAAAAAAGTGAAAGTCACTCAGTCGTGTCTGACTCTTGGCAATCCCATGGACTATACAGAATTCCATGGAATTCTCTAGGCCAGAATACTGAAGAGGGTAACCTTTCCCTTCTCCAGGGGATCTCCCCAACCCAGGAATCAAACTAGGGTCTCCTGTATTGCAGGCAGATTCTTTATCAACTGAGCTATTCCTGTTTTGCCTACAACAAATGTTATACAGAAATCCATTAACCTCTTTCAGTGATGTAGAAAACCAATAAAAGGAAAAAATCTAGCATATGCAGTTACATGTGTCAGCTTACCAGAATTTACCAAATGTAAAATCTAATAGCTTCCCAGTTTGAAAGCCTTCTCAAAAAAAAAAAAAAAAGGCTGTTTTCCCACACAGTTTTAATTTCCTTGTGAAGTTATACTTTTTTCAAATCCCAGAAATAAAATTAATGAGGGCACATACTATACTGAGTTCTAGGCAAAATGACACTCTGGTATTCTTGCCTGGAGAATCCCATAGACAGAGGAGCCTGGTGGGCTACAGTCCATGGGGTCTCAAAAATCAGACATGACTTAGCAATTCAACAACAAGTTTTTTATAGGTCTCAGTTAACCTTACTTATTTATATTGCTTAGGTAAAAGTACATAGGAAAAAAAAAAAAAAAACACTAGAAATTCAAAAGCTTTTTCAGGGACACCCTCAGTCTATGATTTCTGAGACTACATGTAAGTGAAAAGTCCAAATTGCAAAGTACAATTGCAAAGTGTACAGTTATGAATAAATTCACTTGAAGTTAAAGTTGACAGGAATAATATTTCCTCCAGAAAATGCCCTCAGTTATCTCCTTAGTTGAGATCTGCTTCTATGGGAAGACTGGAGGGAGGATGGGGTTATGGGAAAGCAAGAATCTGAACAAGTGACCACCCACACACCAATTGTGCCTGGAAATCACAATGAAAGCTTTCTATAAGAATTTTTCCACATTTTTTCTAATATGTCTGAGAAAACTATTTTTTTTCTGTCATTGGCACATCATCATTTAAATAAAGCTCTGAGAAAGTGTCCTAGCACCGGGGAAAATAGACTAGGTTATTTTCTATTCTCTCCACATCGGTGACCTCTTAGCTTTCTGTTTACTTCCTATAAGCCCTCAAAGTCTCCCTCCTTGTTCTTGTCAAATATTGAAAATAACCCTGATCCTTTTCCCTCCTTATATTCAGGTTCACAACTGAATGCCAATCATCAATCCACAGATAAGTGTCACAAATAAAACAAATGCCTAAATCTAATGTAAGCTGCCAATCTTGGAGAAATAAAGCTCTAATTCCTACCCTCATATAAAAAAAATAATCTCTTCCTGTATGGCAGAAACCAACACAACATTGTAAACCAATTATCTTCCAATTAAAAATTTAAAATTTTTAAAAATTAAAAAAAGATTAATCTCATTCTCTCAAAACAGAATCACATAACTTATATCCAGTTGAGCAAATATATTTATTACTATTATGTTCCAAGGGGAAAACATATGCTAAAGCATAGACAGTTGTTCAGAATCAGTAAAAAATCATGCTGAAAAATGCACAGGGAGGACGTAAGAAATAATGTATTTCAGAGAATGAGGATAAAAACATTGCTGACCCAGGGAGATGCTCTACAAGATAACTCATCGTCCCTAGTCTAGAAAGAGACATTTTCAAAGTTCACTTACATATTCAGTGATTTTTTTTAGGTACCTGTTTTATACCAGCTACTGTTCTAAGCTCTGAGAAATAAAGAGCCTGAGACACAATGGAGAACAAGTAAGATGAGAAAGGAGCTCTGACAGAAAGGGTATTTTAAGCAGCTTAATGTCAAAAGAATACTGGGCTGGAAGAAACAGAGTGGCAACAGACATTCTTGAAGAGATAAAGAGGGGCAGTGTCATGGAGTTTTATCTCCATGTATGCTTAGCCACTCAGTCATATCTAACTCTCTGCAACCTCTAGGACCATAGCCCACCAGGTTCCTCTGTCCATGGGATTCTCCAGGCAAGAATACTGGAGTGGGTTGCCATTTCCTTCTCCATTGAGCAAGGTGGGTGGCAATGGGGAACAAAGTTGAAGTAACTGTGGATATTCATATTTTTTAAAATTAAAACCAAAGTTAATTAAAATATTTAAATGCCAGTACAAAAGAGTAAATGACACAGAGGAAAGGTTACAGATATTCAAGTGTTTCTTAAGGAAATATACATGTGTGGCAGGGTTATGAGAAGGCTGCTGTGGAGAATGGTAAGGAAAATAAAATAGGGAGACTTGAAGAATTAGCAAGATGAGACTAAGATGGGAGATCACAAATTTATTATGGTACTAGTTTTCTTTTTTTTTTTTAATTTTCACTAGCATTCAGTACCCCAAGTGAAAAAGCAAAGCCAGGGTGCTCAATAGAGAAATGGTAGATTTTGTCAGATATAAAAGAAAAGAAAAGAATACAAAGGAATAAAGATCTGGTTGAGCAAAGAGTTATTTATTTAAGTTGTATACTAGGCCTTGCCTGAATAGTATAGAAAAGGTGAATGAGAAAAAAATCATTGGAAGAAAAGAAGGTATGTCAAGGTACCAGAGACTGGTGAGAGGTAGAGACAATTAGGTGATGACTGCTTCATGATTCATTATCTCAAACATGATAAATTTCAGGTAATATCAAGATCCAGACTGGAGTCATTGTCCAGTGGTTAACTTGCAATAGACTGGTATGTTAATGAAGGTAAGGTGGCTAAGGAATTTCTGTAGGGTACTGATTGACTTATCTACCTATATACTTTCATTAATCATTATCAAAATAGGAGATATAAAAAACTGTCATCCAGATTTCTAACTTTGAAAGAGTAATAAAGAAGATGACAGATGATAGCAAAGGCAGTAGGGGATGATAAAAAGCAAAGCAAAATGAAACAATGTATCTCAGATGAACTGTTCTTTATGCCATACCCTGAACTGCTGAAAGGAGTCACACATTGAGTGATAAACAGCAATTTACTACTATCATTATAAATTGATTACTTAAATGCCCCCCAATATAATCCAGATTCTAGATTTCTCTTATCATAAAGTCTCCAGCACTGTCAAAAAACTTTAAACGTTCTCCGCTTTGTACAAATTCTACAAAATAAATTTAAATTCCAGAAATATCCTCAATTTAGCACTACAAAACATGCACACCTACTCAGATTGCTCTTCTCCTCCTTCCTTTCCTCTTTCTTTATAGAGAATGTTACTCGTGGTCCAAGTCACCAATTCAATGCCACATTCTGTGGTATCCATCAAACATCCCTTTAGCTTCTACATTTTAATTATTTCAACATCTCATAGTTATGTAAACATGCTCAAGAATCTCCCACATTAGAAAAGAAAAAGCTTCCTCAAATTTATATGATTCTTCAGAACCAGCCTATCTTTTCTCAAAAGCTTTGTAGACAGACATGTAGAATGAGTCACTCTATCTCCATTTCCTGAGCTCCTACTCAATCCTTAACACATTTTTTATGTGGGCTTCACCCCAATCACACCACTAGCTAAGTAAGATCAGCATTGAGCCCCCTGTGTTCAAATCCAAGGATTTTTTTCTTTTTCCACTCCTCATCTTAACCTCTCAGCAACATCTGGCAGCTATGAATACTTCGTCTTTCTTGTGGGAGGTTTTTCTCTGGTCGTTGGAATACCACAAATCTCTCACTGTTTTCCTCCTCTGTGACGATTCATTTTCCTCTTCACAATCCCATCTACTCCAATACACTCAAAAATATTAGAATTCATCAAGATTTGTTCCCTAAATTAACTTCTTTCTCATTCTACATTATTTTCTCATGAATTGCTATCTATTTCAAAGGAATGAATTACCATCTGTACCACAAAATTTATATATCTCTTTCCCTGTTTGCTGCTCTCATCTCTTTATTCATGTAACCAACTGTTCACTCAAGAGTTGTGCTGGATGAAAGGAATACAGGTTTCCACATGAGGGTAAAAGAATAATGATCTCTTGTGAGTATATCCTTGTGAATACTTTCATTGCCCTTTTATTTGATAAATTCCAAATTTTCCTCAAGACCCAACTCAAACTCTAAATGATCTGTGATTAATTTCTTAGTGTCTTATTTCTTCATCTCCTATAGCAATCAGGTAATCCTCTGCATCTACTTTTATTGCTGCATGCAGACCACGATATTATAACTTCTACATCTATGTGTCTTCCTGCAACACCCAATTTAGAAGCTACTTAATGTTAGGGCCAGATTCTATTTATAATTTTCTTCCCAGAACTTACTAATCTGATGTATGGTAGACGCTTGAAAATTAGAACAACACATTGTGTTCTGGGGTTTTCAAGTATATATTAATAGATACTTCCATAAAGAGGGATTCCGTGATTAAATAAGGTCAGAGAAGTTTGTACTAAATCTCACTCCAAGAGAATCTAACACACACTTGCATCTGAAGAATTGTAAGACATCCTTAATATAGAAAACTATTTAACTTTGCTTAATGTGTAGATGGGCTTCTCAGGTGGCACAGTGGTTAAGAATCTGCCTGCCAATGCAGGAGATGCAGGTTCAATCCCTGGGTCAGGAAGATCCCCAGGAAAAGGAATGGCAATGCACTCCAGTGTTTTTGCCTGGAAAATCCCATGGACAGAGAAGCCTGGCAGGCTACTGTCCATGAGATTGCAAAAAGTCAGGCACAACTGAGCAACTAAACAACGTTTAGATAAGGAAAGCTTTCTTTCCCTTTTCTTCTCTTAAAACACATTGGTATTTCTCAAACAATTTTTCCTTATTTCTTGAGATAGGATTTTAACTTATTAGGATCAGCAAAACAGATGTCAAAGACCCAAGGGTATGGCACGTCCTCTTCACCCACGATACTCATCAACGTATAACTCCTTCAAAAGAGCTCTGACACTCCTTAGCAGAAAAGAAATTTTGATCAACAAAGTACTACCTTTCTCCAATGGCACCCCACTCCAGTACTCTTGCCTGGAAAATCCCATGGACAGAGGAGCCTGGTAGGCTACAGTCCCTGGGGTCGCGAAGAGTCAGACACGACTGAGCGACTTCACTTTCACTTTTCACTTTTCACTTTCACGCATTGGAGAAGGAAATGGCAACCCACTCCAGTGTTCTTGCCTGGAGAATCCCAGGGACGGTGGAGCCTGGTGGGCTGCCGTCTGTGGGGTTGCACAGAGTTAGACATGGCTGAAGCAACTTAGTAGTAGTAGTATACATCAAGTCTAACAGATTCTTAGTGTTTCCTTTTTTTGCAAAGTTATTAATTTCAAGAATTCAACCAATAGAATAGGAAAATTATTACAGCCACATTGAAACCATTCTTTGGGGTTTTTTTTGAAAGTGTGCTTATAAAGATAATACGGGCTTCCCAGGTGGCGCTAAGTGGTAAGGAACCCAGCTGCCAATGGAGGAGATATAAGAGATACAGGTTCAATTCCTGGGTCAGGAAAATCCCCTGGAGGAGGGCATGGCAACCTACTCCAGTATTCTTGCCTGGAGAATCCCATGGACAGAGGAGCCTGGCAGGCTACAGTCCATAGGGTTGCAGAGAGTCTGACATGCCTGAAGTGACTTAGCACACAAAGATAATATAGTTACCTCAACACCAGCTGTGCCACCATGCAGTTATGCAGGTAGTTTGAATGATAGAAGCACTGGTAGCTCCAAAACAGAATCCCCATTTGAAGCTCAAAAATCTTACCACTTTACTCCCACAAAATGCTGTCTAGTACACTTTGGATAGAGCACATTTAAAACCAAGGACCCAAAACAAAACAGCAGCCCTCCCGTGAAAAGCTTCTATGCTTTGCTTTCTTCCATGTGTTATAGGGAAGGAACCTCTACTTGCCAAACAGAAAGTTCTGACATATGGCGTGGCAAATAACATTATATAACAATAAAGGACCCATCCTGGTAATCAGAACTCTTATTAGAAACAACAGGATCACAAAGTGACTCATCAGCTCGTGTGCTCTCTCCCGATTCTAGTAATTTGGGACAAGTGTGGGGAAGTTACAAGTTGTTTATGTGCAGCCCAAAATGACAGGCAAGAGAAGTTACTAAGCAACATTAAGTACTTGCATTTTTCTCATCTTTAAAAGCTGCCACGAGCTGAATAATCCTGTAATATAAAGGTAAAGGGAAAAGCAATGTGGGAGTCATGTTTTTGCCTGAATGAAAATGTTTTGCTCAATAATTCTGAAATTCTGATTCACCATGAGTTCATCTGTCTTGGTTTTAAGGATTATCTCAGGTGTATAATCCCCTTCTATTCACTGTGAACACCAGAAATTTGTTCTATAATGAAAAAGAAAAAAAAGAAAAAAAAGGGAGTGTGAAGGGGAGTAGTTCTTATGGGTCTTGAAACCAGTTTGTCCTCCAGTAAATGGGATCTTTGTTCTCTAGCTTTTTGTTTTTTTTCATAGCATGTATTACAACAATAACAACCACAACAATAAATCATGCCCTGGTGTCTTTGTTTAATGTATCTGCTTCCTGTTTCTCTCTCAATGAAATGAGTTCAGTACTGTAGGAACTTGTCTATTATTTTCCACCGCCTTCCCTGAGTCTGGCCCAGTGCCTGACAAGGACAGTAGCCCCTCCATGACTGAGAGATGAAACAGAATCCAGTGTCATGGTATTGGGAGTTGTGTTTCTTAAGAAGATGGTTTTAATAATTATGTCTACTGAACCTTACATTTCCCAGAAATAGCTGAGTGTTGCTGACAATCTCTACCACATATACTACAAAGAGCAGGCAAGTGAGAATTCCCTAGCTCTTATGTCTTTTGACAGCAGCAAAGGGATTCCTTGGTCAAAAGCCCAGGAAGAACTTTTCCTTATATTCTCTGTCTCAGCAAAACAACTTGCTGAATAAACTACAAACTCATCTTTTGTGCTTGAAGTCTGTTTTCAGGTCAAGGATCCTATAATGCTTTTGCACAGCACCTCTCTTTCTTCCTCTTTCCAGTTCATCTAATTCAAAAGGAGCTGATCTAGGGAGTAATCAGTCTCCTCACAGAAGAGGTCACATTTCCCAGCAGGCTTGGGTATAAACAGCAGAGTAGTCAATATCAATGAAAACAAAATATCATTCTGTGCCTTAAATGAATGATGTATGTGTGTTAGTCGCTCAGTTGTGTCCAACTCTTTGCAACCCCATGGACTGTAGCCTGTCAGGCCTCTCTGCCTGTGGAATCCTCCATGCATGATACTGGAGTGGGATAGCTGTGACTATATTTTTAAGAAGAATGAAATTGAAAGACCTCTTATTATGATTCTAGTTAAGAGGAGGTGAATTAAAATTTTGCCAGCCACTCTATGGGTGGTGTTTACATGTGTTATTTAAATGATCTGGGTTAACTGTTACCATTTTTAATAATTCAATAAAAGCCTTTTGGGAAAAATAAAAAGAAGACTCTCTATAGAGAATGTTGATTATAACGTTTAATAGATTTTATGAGTCATATTTTTAAGAATATAAAACTAAGATAAAAACTACTTTTAGATTTAGATTTTATTTCAAATATTTTCTCTGTTATTGATACTTCATTCTTTACCTGAGACAACATCCCCAAAATTAATAGGAAATAATAAATAACTAATACTTTAAAATATTTATTATGCGCCTTCTGTTCTCAGACCCTTACATGATTAAATCATTTAATTCTATGAAGTGGGTATCATTTTCATTTATCCCTGCTTTTCAAAGAGAAATCTAAAGCATAGAATTTAACTAACTTGCTCAAGGTCATCCAAGTAGTAAAGGTTTGCAGCTAGGCAATTTGAATATAAAATGTAAGTTTTAACCCCTATATCGTAGTGGCTAAGAAGGGAATAATGAAATTCAAATGAGCATTGTTGCATGTTCAGAAATTATACATGGAGTCAACTTCTCCACATCTTCAAGATGAATCATCAAACTATGATATGAGCTAAGATTCTTTCAACTTAATTGTAATTATATTACAAAAGAAGGCCTAGCCACCTCAGTGGGGTAAGCTTATCCAGAGATTAGTCTGCTGACAGAATTTCAAAGAGATTTTAAATAGCTACCGCACTTCTCATTCAGTCTGTCCTTTTCCTGGTTATTATTTAATATTTCATAACTAATTCATGTGGATTAAAAAGAGACTGAAATAGAATCATTTGACCTAAGATGATATTTTTAATAAAAATATTGTATTTTGGAAAGCCTTATGTGATGTCCATCTAGTTCACATTGTTATAATATTTACATACTTACTGAAAGAAATTTTAAAAATCATTTAACAAGTAAAACCCAAATTATCCCATAAACAAAAAATGCTTCTTTTGGAGGAGGAGAAATGGGGATTGATTTTCCCCCCATTATCCAGCTTCCCTTGTGGCTCAGCTGATAAAGAATCCACCCACAATGCAGGAGAACTGGGTTCTATCCCTGGGTTGGAAACATTTCCTGGAGAAGGGAAAGGCTATCCACTCCAGTATTCTTGCTTGGAGAATTCCATGGACTGTACAGTCCATGGGGTCACAAAGAGTTAGACACAACAGAGCAACTTTCACTTTCACTTTCATCCATTTCTTCATTTTTCTCTAGTCGTAGGCAAGTTTCTATCGTCTGGTCACAGATATGACTCAATATTTTTGAGCAATGACTGAATCAAAGCCTCAAGACTTTTCCTCAAAAGAAAAAAAGAGTTCAACAATTTATAAAAAGCACCATTTTGCAACTTTATTGTCCCACAGAGCAAAACATTTTTAATGGATAATTTATTCTAATATTTGTTTTCCCCCTTAAAAATACATTAGTACCATAAACTAGATATCATTAAAAATTTCAATATTATGATTTGGAAATAAGTATGACATCTATCATATCGGAAAACATTATCTCCTATGTTCTAGATATGCAGTTCCAGACAGGGTGAGAAATATCTTGTGAGTAATTTTATAATAATTATGAATTCAGTGTATTAAAATATACTACATGGCTCAGACCTTGCAACTTACAACTGAAAGACTATTCTCTAGCCTTTTTTTGCAAAGGGTAAAGCCTGTGAAGGGCCTCCCTTGTGGCTCACTGATGAAGAATCTGCCTGCCAATAAGATGCCCTGGAGAAGGAAATGGCAACCCACTCCAGTATTCCTGCCTGGAGAATACAGAGGAGCCTGGCAGGCTATAGTCCATAGGGTCGCAAAGAGGCAGACACGACTTAGCGACTGAACAACGACAAAGCCTGTGAAAGGGACTATCTATTTTTTTCATAGAACTGAATTAGAGCTTTGAATTCAGTGTACCAAAAGTGTAACTTATTATTGAACTCCAATAATGTATTAGACACTATCTGCAGCACTGAAGTCCCAGAGATGAAAAAGGCTTGGCTTCCTTAGATAAGATTATTTCAACCTTCTCTGGCATATTCAATTTTAAAGTCAAGCACACATTTCAGTGGAACCATTGAGAAGGACAGTGGGGCCAGTGGTAAAATACAAACAGAATTCAAGAAGGTCATGATACTAGAGCAGAAGATTAAGAGATACAGACGCATCATCACGTAAAACCTAACAGACTGACTGTATCCAGAAAGAAGTTATAGACAGAGATAGCCTTCTCCAGGGGATCTTCCCGACCCAGGGATCAACCCTGGGTCTCCTACACTGCATACAGATTCCTTACCATCTGAGCAACCAGGGAAGCCCAAAAATAGCCATAAGCAGAAACGAAAAAGATGAACAAGTAGCTTGTAACATGCAGGGTCATAACAAACCAGTGATAAGCTTTTGGTTAAAAGCATGGGCTCCAGAGCCAGACTGTCGGGTTCCCATCCCAGCTGGATCCTAATCTCTAACTGTGGCTGGTAAGTCAATTAACCCTCTTGTGCCTCAGTGTTCCCTTTATAAAATGGAAATGATGATGATAATAGGATTATCCCATATGAGTGTTTTCAAGATTTTATGCTCAAGATGCTTAAACAAGCAACTAGCATGTAGGAAGCACACAATAAAAGTTACTGTCACCATTTTTAAAATATGAGGGCAAGAAAGCCAAGGCACCACATTCAAAAATCAAGCCTTGAAACTGACTCTATTCCTAACCTCCACCAGCAGTATCACAAATGACAAAGAAAACAGAAAGAATCGGGGCTGACATCATGAATGTGTTTGCAAAGCCCCATCACCATACAGATCTATGACAACAGCTCAGTAACATCACCTTTCCTTACGGAGCATGTATATTTATACACTTATTTTGAAGATGACAGCTTTTGTGCTCCTTAATCTGTAGTGACTGGCATATTGCCAATAAGAAATAACTGAGTCAAGGACATTGTGTTTCAAATTTAAAATGCAATCCCTGTTACAAGGCAAATTCTTCATTTCCAATTGTTGACTCAGATAATACTTAAAAAAAAAGAATTTCAGCTGTTTAAATTTAGCATGCTGAGAAAGACCAATCTTAAAATATTGTTTGGCATTATGCCCATAACATTTTCATTTTATTCCTTGTTAGTATTTGTCTTCTGTGATGAGACGACAAATGACAGTAATCATGTTATTCTCCTTAACACTTCAAATTTTACCTAAATGAACCATTTTGCTTTTATCCTCACCAGTTAAAGATGGTCTTTCATTTCCTGGCAAATTTTCAGAAGGTGATTATGCAAGAGCCAGTGATATTTCCAAGTACTGTTTTACCTCTTCGGTCATCATCTGGTCTTTCTCCCTACTTTTCTTTGAATCATCATCTTTACTCTTAAACACACATACACGCACACACACGCAAAGGAGATTATCTGAACACAAGGCTACTCTAATTTTTATAATCAGACCTATTTAAGGAGACATTTTGATTCTCTGCTTTATCTGGGTCTTTAAACATCCCCACCCCACACACAGCCCGAAGAGGTTGTTTTTAAAAGTTCCTCAGAGCACAGAATCTAGACAAGGTCTCAGCCCAGCCTCCCACCATGTGATCTCCTTATTTTACTCCCACATTAACTCCATCATCTTTCTTCCCAGCAAAGATGCCCTCGGCTTCATTTTCATGATTCATGAAGCCAGAGCAGAACACTGAAATTGGAATTGTAAAGTACGCCAAATTTGGTTTGGGGGTCAATTTAGGTTCCAATTTAAGCAGATTCAATCTTGGGTATCAGTAAAGCTGAGAGTTCTCTCTTGACTGATATAATTTTTCAAGCACTCTGAGCCCATACCATCTGCAAAACAATAAGTTCATTCCACTTGATCCATGGTAGAGTACTGTTGTAATAAAACAAAGTGACAAAGTGATGAAGAGTTGGAGCTAGTCACACTTGAGGGCTAATCCAAGCCCACCATGTACTAAATATGTTCCTTTGGTAATTTACTTATTCCCTCTGGGGCTGAATTTCTTATAAATGGGAGAGAATGCCATCTCTTACCTGTAGCTCTTATCCCATAAGTGAGAAAACATATTCAAAGTGCTTAACCTTGGGAAGGGCATGACAGGAGAAGGTACAAACGACTTGGTTTAAAATAAATAAAATACAAAGATGTAATACACAGCTCGGGTTATACAGCCAACATTTTATAATTTTTCAACGGAATGCAATCATAACAATACTGAACCACTATGGTATACACTTGAAACGCATACTGTAAATTGACTACAATTATAAAGCAAACAAACAAAGTGCTTAACCTAAGTGCTGCCATTACCGCACTCACCGTAACCAGGAACTTCTGATGGGTTACACAGTGAGAAAACCACCATACATGCAAATAACTTAAGGAGCTATCAAGGAGTTGAACCTACTTCACAGTTAATACCTTAAGGATGAACAGGTGGGTGGGATGCTTACTGGAGGTCATATTTTGTGTTGGTGTTTTGCAAGAGAAAGAAAATGCCATGGATGCAAGAGGAACATTAGGAAGAGGCTTCTCCAACATCTTGTCTAGAGCTTTCTCCAGGCAGGTGCTTCTAAACTAAAGGCATTACTCTTGTAAAGAGAATAATGCTAGAGTACCAAGCATCCATAAGTACAGTTCTATTCCTGAGGCCAGCCAGGAAGAGAAGCACCCAGGAAAGGATATTCTTAAAATATCATTTCAAGCCTAGATATCAACATCACAGTCATGATTGGTAGGCAGAATTAGATTGAGGGACCAGATGATCTTCGTCTGGCTTGTCTGGCCACAACTCTTCCTTCTTTCACGTGTGCAAGGAAAAGCATGAGTCACAGGATACTTGTCTAGTTCAGACTCTGTTCCAAGAAACCTTACCAATGGTTTAAACTTTAAAATAATTATTTTATTCCAAAAATGGCTTTGAAAATCTTCTCGTCAGATATAACACGAGGTTTGTTTACCAATAGGACAACCAAAATACCAAGCAAAGGTATTCCCCAAACTCAATACCACCTGTCTAAGTTTTTTCTTTAAAGAAATCCTGAAGGCCTCCTATTCAATCTAAATTCTTATCAATTTCAACCAGGCTCTCAGGCTGATTTTTATTCTCTTTAGCTAAATTATTGAGGTTCGGGTAATGATTTATTCTAGAGTTATCTGGGAACTACTTATAAACTCACAACAAACATTATTTTAGTCTTTGTATAGATTGTTTTTTCTTTTTTGCTAAAAACTTTAAACACCATCATGCATGCACTATCATAACAAATATATCCCCTGGATTATATTTGACTTTGTGATGTAAGTTTTTTTGCACTGAGAAATTATGCATGTCTGGAATGGATTACCTCCAAAAAGCTGGATATAGCAATAAGAACACAAATATACCTGGAGATCCCTAAGATGCATAAAGTTATTAAATTATATTCAGAATATGTTTATAATAAAACATGATTAGGTGGTTAGAGAAATATTGATAAAACCGAAAACTAAAATATTTGGAGATATTAAAAGAGATATTTCTCTTTTAAAACTATAGTAACATAGTATTGTCTTCAAGGATCCTGTAGCTAAATCTAGTTTTTTTGTGACATATTCTTTCTGCTTGAGAGAGTCCCCTTTTTTTCTCCATTATAAAAATCTAGTCAGTGTAAAAGAGGACCTGGTTAGAAATACCCCAGTGTTCTTAGATTATTCCTGGTTTCCTTTTTGAAAAAGACCTTTCATGTTCTGCTTGTATTCGCATTCATTTGGTCATTTGCTTTACAATGAGCTGACCTGTTTCTACATCCTTTTAAAAGTTGGTTATCTGCAATTTGAGCAACCAGTAGAAGTCATTTTTTTAAAAAAAGTTTTTTAAGCCTCAATTTTTTTGGTTTTTTTTGCCGTGAACACAATGCTGCTTGGATCTAAGTATAAATCCATGTACGTAATAAATCAACACTTAGAAATTTCAAAGAAGGCACCGTTTAGCAAGTGGAAGAGATTATTGCAGTAGTAAGAAAGTGGGGGAATCCTGTACCCACTAAAGAGTACTTGAATGTTTCTCACATCATCAGTGTTGCCTCAGGTTGTTGCCTAGCAATTATTTAAAGATCTACTTCACGTCTTAATAAAGTAAATCAAAGACTCTTGTTTTGTTTGATGGCTTTTGTACAGGTTAGGAATAAGTCTGGAATGAAACTTAATTAACTGGGCATTTGAAAATCTAAGCCAGCCTCCTCACAAATTTTCTGTAGAAAATGCAAGCTGTTATGCATTAGTAACTTTCAGAAGCCCACTCTTGTAAATAAATCTAGAAAACGCATTTACCAGTGTTGTTGCCGAAAATCACCATAAACAGGGTGCTTCCTGCAGACCTACCCGACAAGCAGTGTCCGTAGGTACCTAACTGAGAGTAACTCGGTTACAGCCTAACTAGGACAGAAGTCAAAGAGACAAACCGATTCAATATCTCGTGGAGAATCCAAAGCTCTGCTTTTCTAACTTTCCTCGCCATTTCTGGTCAGCTTCCCTTCCCCCCGCACCACATACCCAGAAGCCACTCAAATTACCAACCGTGTCGAGCTGAACTTACTGCAGTGTGATGCAGGCGAAGGCTGGGCACAGCTCTGAAGCCAGAGCGACTGCTTTTCCGGAGAGGAACCGGGACTCGCCAGCTAACAGGATCCCTTCCAATTCACACGCTCCGCTCAGTCAGAAGGCTCCCTCACAGCTCGGCTTCCCCAGAGGAGTGGAGCTTCAAGAACTCTGCTCACAGCATCTCCTCCTCTCGACTTCCACCCCCCTTCCAGAACACCCAGCCCAGTCTAACTAGTGTCTGAGAGATGGAAATCCACTTCCAGTCAACAACACGGGCTGCCGGCAGCCTCCCGGTTCCTGACAATTTGCAACTCAAAAACCGCGGAGGCTGAAAGCTGGAGGTTTCCGGATCCTCAAAGTCATCTTTGGCAGCCCCCCTCCCCACCCCTCACTCCTCCCACTTCCCTCCTCCTCTACCGCGGCCGCCTCCAGGCTCCCACTAGGTATCACGAATGATTATTTTATTATCCATACCAATAAGCATCAGGAGGAATTTGTCAGAGATGAAATACTTGTTGTCCATGACTAATGCTCTTCTCTCATGTCTTTGAGTCCTTGATTTATAGCGAGATGCGTTGATATTGAAGTGTGTGTGTGTGTGTGTGTGTGTGTAGCGAGGAGGAGGCGATCCACTCAGCGGCTGCAAGCAACAGCCTTGCCTATCTCTGGCTGCCGCTTCTACAGCTGCTGTTGTTACTACTGCTGTTGGAACTCAGGGAAAATGAGACAGGAGACGGTGCTCGACAGCTATTTAACTGCTGGACCAGTTATAAGACAAGGGAGGAGACTGGACAGGTATGAGTGGCTGTCGTTGAAGCACTGAGCTTGATTCACGGCAATTACTACCATTCAGAATACAATTCCCCTCCAACAGGAAAGCTGATACCTGTCTGTCTCTCCCTTCAGCCAACTAAAGTCCTTGATGGGTCATTGTTCATCAATGACCTGCCTAACCCACTTCTAGAAACTGTAGCAGCTGCACACTCTTTCTATATTCAGACTTGGTAACCTGGAAACAGGTGATTGGGGGATGGATGAGGATGAAGAAGGAAAGGATGGGAGAGAGTAGGCAAATATTAAAAGAGTTGTACATATGTCTAACCAATTAGGGCACAGGTAAAAATGAAAGTTTTGAGTTATGTATATAAAATAATGAATTGGGGGGTAATAAAAATATAAGTCAGTAAAAAAAAAAAAAAGCCTGTTTTACAAAATGTGTGCAAAGCCAGACAGCTATTAAGGAGTGTGTTTACAGCTTAAATGCAGAGAATGTTGATATACATGCCCCTGGATGTCTCTCAGCTCCTCTGTGATACATCTACTGTGATTTCAATGTGTTAATAACACTGTCGGCTACAAATTCTGGTGAAACCTACTGGTTACCGCTGTCTATGAATGTTCCCTTTCTCCTTATTGGCTGCTCGTTCTCTGCCCTGTTATATCTCGAGATTATTCTCACACAAGGTGATATGCAGTAGAATTTATAAATTAAAGAGGGTCTCCAAACCCCCCAAGACTAGAATACTTCTTAATGACTAAATTTATCTGCTATAGTCTGTCTTCATGTTCTTATTCTGTAATAGGATGGGAGACTATGAACACACACATGCACGAGTGTGCACGCATACATCTTAATTGAATATTACTTTTAATCCTCTTTCAGCATTCAATTTTCTGAACTAAAAATAAACTTAATTATTTTTTATTTTATTAGTAATGAACACCTTTAATTATCTCTACCTTGCTCTGAGCAATTTTCATATTTGCCATACATTTTCCCAGTTGTTAGGGATTGTGGAGTCAGGATTAAATTGAACAGATGTTAATGCAAAAAAAAGAAAAAGCCCCTGGAAATACAACAGGGAACCCAGAAGGAGGGAAGAAACCCAAAAGGATTAGACAGTACATCTTTTCCTGATCTGTTTACATTAGAAAAATCACTGCCTTTAGCAAAACAAAGGCCAGTTAATGTTCAAAGCATTTCTCAATTATCCAATAAATATCAATTTTACTAAACCAACCCAACTACAATTGTAACAGAAAAAAAAAAGTTTTCTTTTAAAAATCATGCAATACAGTAAATTCAGAGTATCTACAACTTTTCAAATGTCAAATTCTAATGAAAACTGATGCCAAACAGCCACATATTTTTGCCTCAATTTCTTCCGTGGTGTCTCAGATGGTAAAGTGTCCGCCCGCAGTGCAGGAGACCCGGGGTTTCATCCCTGGCTTTGGCAACCCACTCCAGTACTCTTGCCTGGAAAATCCCATGGACAGAAAAGCCTGGTAGGCTACAGTCCATAGGGTCACAAAGAGTTAGACACAACTGAGCAACTTCACTTTCACTTTCATTAAATAAGTATCAAACAACATGCAACTGATATTAAATAGATAGATAGCCAATGAGAATTTGCTATATGACGCAGGGAACTCGAAGGACCCTGTGACAACCTAAGGGGTGGAATGGGGTGAGAGATGGGGTGGAGGTACAGGAGGGAGGGGAGATATGTATACCAGTGACTGATTCATGTTGATGAATGACAAAAACCAACACAATATTATAAAGCAATTATCCTTCAATTAAAAATGAACAAATTAAAAACATAATAAAAAATGTGAAGAGTAACTCCACATTTCATATACAGTGGAACCTAAGGAACTAGGCAAAAGTAGTGTACATCACTTAAAGACACATTTGATACAGAGGCTAACTTTATTCCTAAGTGATGTGATGTGAGAGTTATCCTGCCTTTCAAATCCCATAGTTTAGCAATACGGCGGGGGTGGCAGGGGTTCAGCTTTACTTTTACTCTCATTTTAAAAGTCAAATATATTTAGGAAGAGTAGTTACATTGTAAACATTCTAGAGAGAGAGAGAATTTCTTAGATATCTTTATTACAGACAAACAGGAAACTAAAGATCCAGCCTAGATAGAAAAGTAAGAACCAGGAAGAATTGAAATAATTGATCATGAGCACTTAGTTTGGCTGGCTTTTTAAAAATTGCTTACAACATTAGTGAGATTTAAAGAAGAAACCACTTTCTTAACAAGACTACCACACAATCCCCAAGGTTTGATAATGGAAGAAGAAAAGTTTAGGTTGGGAATTGATGGCTGATCCTTATCTCTGACCCTTGCAACTCAGTATTTTCTATTTTGGAGGAAAACTTAAAAATAACTGCTTTATAAACTCATGCTCATTTCTCTAAGATGCCTCTTGGCCCCCAGTTCTAAATTTTCAGAAACTTCATAAGGATCATTGTATACTTAATCTAAAAAGATAGTGATAGAAAAATGAACTTGTCCTATAAATTTCCATTAGTCAAAAAAATCTACAATTTATGGGAATACAGAAAGAAATAATTTCTTAACTTTCAACTAAATCTCTTTTGCCATAGAAACATGTACTCTCAAACTAAATTCAGTGATTTAATAATACTCATTCACTGCAAAGAAAAGCCAAAGGTCAGTAAACCTACAATGGCAGAAGTCCTGTTTGTTTAGCTCGCTCATGTATCTCTGGAATCCATCAAAGTGCTTAAAATATGTGTATGCATAGTAAATAATTGTTTTTTTTTAATAAATGAGAAAATGAGTCAATGAATCAGCCTATGAATGCAAGGCATTGGAAAGATAAGTGGACAGGGAATAAAGATGTTTAAATTCACCCAGCCCTTACTCTGCTGGTAAATAACTGTGGCACTTTAGGGAAGTGACTCACTTCTTGTGGTTTCAAGCATCCTTTCAGGCGTATCACTCAGACCCCACAGAACTGTAATAAATGCCTGTCCCCAGTACTTCTCCAAATGGTTTTTCTACTACACAAATTCAATCAATAAAATTCCCTAAAATCTCATTTCCTGAACGTTGTACAAACCAGTAACAACAGGACCCATATAATCTCTAAGAAACACATGGTTTTCTCCCACTTTTGACTCTTAAATCTGCAAATGGTCTGGTGAATACTGGGCCAGATGCTTAAAGAAAATAGGATGTTACACACTTAAATGTGTCTTTCTAAAAT
Source organism: Bos indicus (assembly GCF_029378745.1). Lineage (NCBI taxonomy): Eukaryota > Metazoa > Chordata > Mammalia > Artiodactyla > Bovidae > Bos > Bos indicus. The sequence goes on from NC_091763.1 coordinate 23,592,079, forward strand.
AATAGTCCTGAATCAGTGATTACAAGCAAGACCTTTGTTGACCTTCTACAAATAGAAATAAGATAAATCTTATACAAACAAAAAATTATGAGAAGCAGAGCTTGAATAATGTAATACCATAGATTACATACAGTAAATATAAGTCCATGTTCAATCACAGACTTTTATGTAAACTGGTATTTAAAAACACCTTGTCATGTTAATTTTATTCAACAAACATTTACTGAACATCCATTTACTGCAAAGCATTGGAAAGACAAACACAGTCCAATTGCATTTAAAGGACATATGGCCCCATAAAAAATGTATTCCTACTTTGTAATTAAACTTTTTTGACTTAAGTATATTATGATTTATAAAAATAAAATAGTTCAAACTTATATCAAACATGATCTAAAACCTAGCCAAATTTGACTTGGATGATGAAAGGAGAGCTACCTCTTAAATTGAGCATACTGTCACATGGGGAATATTCCACTGGTTTCCAATCCGTGAATCAGTAGATGAAGGCTGGGAGGTTGGGGAAGATCCAGAAAAGATACAATCTTATGGAACTGACTTTAAAAAGTAATAATCACAACATGCTGGCTATGGGCAGGCCCTTTGACCTTATCTAGTTCAATTTTCATATTTTATAGGCTAGAAACTAACATCTTATTTCATCATGGTTTATTGCTTGGAAGGTTATTTATCGGTTTCTCCACTGTGAAGGAATAGCACAGTGTTAGAGACTGGAGTACCAGACCATCTTACCTGCCTCCTGAGAAACCCATATGCAGGACAAGAAGCAGTAGTTAGAACTGGGCATGGAACAACAGACTGGTTCAAAATTGGGAAAAGAATATGTCAAGGCTGTATACTGTCATCCTGTTTATTTAACTTTTATGCAGAGTACATCATGCAAAGTACCAGGCTGGATGAAGCACAAGCTGAAATCAAGATTACAGGGAGAAATATCAGTAACCACAGATATGCAGATGACACCACCCTAATGGCAAGAAAGTGAAGAGGAACTCAAGAGCCTCTTGACGAAGGTAAAAGAGGAGAGTGCAAAAGCTGACTTAAAACACAACATTAAAAAAAATGAAGATCATGGCATATGGTCCCATCACTTCATGGCAAATAGATGGGGAAATAATGGAACCAGTAACAGACTTTATTTGCTTGGGGTCCAAAATCATTGTGGGTGGTGACTGCAATGATGAAATTAAAAGAAGCCTGCTCCTTGGAAGAAAAGCTATGACAAACCTAGCAGCATATTAAAAAACAAAGACATCACTTTGCTGGCAAAGATCCGTATAGTCAAAGCTATGGTTTTTCCAGGAGTCATGTAAAGATGTGAGATTTGGACCGTAAAGAAGGCTGAGTGCTGAAGAATTGATGCTTTTGAACTGCGGTGTTGGAGAAGACTCTTGAGAGTCCCTTGGACAGCAAGGAGATGAAACCTGTCAATCCTAAAGGAAATCAGTCCCGAATATTCATTGGAAAGGCTGATACTGAAGCTGAAGCTCCAATACTATGCCACCTGATGCAAACAACAAACTCACTGGAAAGACCCAGGTGCTGAGAAAGACTGAGGGCAAGAGGAAAAAGGGGCGACAGAGGATAAGATGGCTGCATGGCATCACTGTCTCGATGGACATGAGTTTAAGTAAACTCAGGGAGATAGTGAAGCACAGGGAGGCCTGACATGTTGCAGTTTATGGGGTCACAAAGAGTCAGACACAACTTAGCTACTGAACAACAACAACAACATGTACATTATCAGGATCTCAGGAGAAGAAAGAAATGGGCAGAAAATGCAATTGATGTAATAATGGATGAAAATATCCCTTCACTGAGGTGTAATCCACAAAATTAGAATATATTTAAAGTGTACAGTGTGGTAATTTGAGGTACATATACATTATGAAAGAATTCCCATTACCAACTTAATTAACATACCCATCACTTCATGTATCTGATTATTTTATTTTTGTGAAAACACTTAACGCTTCTACTCTCATAGCAAATTTCTATTATAAAATATAGTTTTACTTACTATGTCACCATGTTATGTATCAGGTCCTCACAATATATTCATCTTAAAAATGAAAGTGTGTGTCCTTTTACCAGCCTCTACCTAATTCTCCCACTACTGTTGATAGTTCAACTATTTTTTTAATTCCATATATAAATAAAACCATGCAGTATTTTTTTTCTCTTACTTATTTTACGTAGTTTAATCCCCTCCAGGATCACCTATATTATTAAAAACCACAGAATTTCCTTCTTTTCAAGGCTGAGTTAAATATATATATATATATATATATATATATATATATGTATGTGTGTGTGTGTGTGTGTCCCGGGTAATTGCAGAGTGGTGGAGGCCACAAAAAGGAGAACGCTCCTTTTGGATCAACACTGTTGGCAGGTCATGGGTGGGACTCACAGTGACCTCACAGCTGTCTCTTGCAGCTAATGCTCCTGCCTAGAGTGAGAGCTACTCCCTGGTTCCCAAAGGGTACCCACCAGAGGACACAGAACAGGATGTCTAGAATGAAAAATGCAACTTAGGCTGAAGGGCAAGGAGAAGCAGATGCTCTGCAGTGGCCAGAGAACGTTTGCCTGCTGAGGTGGAGGTGCATCCTGTTACGTGGGTGTGGGCGTGGGAATAATGGCTTCCCTGGTGGCCCAGACAGTAGAGGATCTAACCACAATTCACGAGACCCAAAGTTTGATCCCTGGGTTGGGAAGATCCCCTGGAGAAGGGAGTGGCTACCCACTTCAGTGTTCTTCCCTGGAGAAGTTCAAGGACAGAGGAGATGCATTTTCTTTATTCATTCATTGGTTCACAGGCACTTAGGTTGTTTCTATACCTTGGCTATTGTGAACAATGCTGTCATGAACATGGGAGTAGAAACACTCAGGATCATGACTTCCTTTCCTTTGGATATATATGTATACACACACAGAAGCAAGAATCTGGGATCATACAGTATTCTGAATTTTCTGAGGAATCTGCATACTGCTTCATACAGAAGTCACATTGATTTATTTTCCCACCTACAATTCACAAGTTCCCATTTTTCACATCCTTGCCCCCATTTAGCTCTTGTCTTTTTTATAACAGACATCCTAACAGGTGTAAGGTACCATATCACTGTGGTTTTGATCTGCTCTGATCTATGTTATTTTCTTCCTTCTACTAATGAGCTTAGTTTGTTCTTTTTTTTTTCTAGTTCCTTGAGGTCTAAAGCTAGGTCATTTATTTGAGATCCTTCCTTTTTCTAAATGTAGGCATTTATCACTACCAACTTCTGTCTTCCAACTGATTCTGCTGCACCTCATAAGTTTGGTATGTTGTGTCTCCACCTTCATTTGTCTCAAGTTTTTTTTTTTTTTTTTTTGATCCAGTTGTTGTTAAGGAGCATGCTGCTTAATCTCTACATATTTGTGAATTTTCACTTTTTCCTCTTGCAGTTGGCTTCCAGATGTGCTTGAAAAAGATGCCTGATATGATTTCAATCTTTTTAAATTATTAAGACTTGTTTTATGTTCAAGCTGGTTTTAGAAAAGGCAGAGGAACCAGAGATCAAATTGCCAACGTCCTCTGTATCATCGAAAAAGCAAGAGAGTTCCAGAAAAACATCTATTTCTGTTTTTTGACTATGTCAAAGCCTTTGACTGTGTGGATCACAATAAACTGTGGAAAATTCTTCAGAGATGGGAATACCAGACCACCTGATCTGCCTCTTGAGAAACCCGTATGCAGGTCAGGAAGCAACAGTAGAACTGGACATGGAACAACAGACTGGTTCCAAATAGGAAAAGGAGTACGTCAAGGCTGTATATTGTCACCCTGCTTATTTAACTTATATGCGGAGTACATCATGAGAAACGCTGGACTGGAAGAAGCACAAACTGGAATCAAGATTGCCGGGAAAAATATCAGTAACCTCAGATATGCAGATGACACCAGCCTTATGGCAGAAAGTGAAGAGGAACTGAAAAGCCTCTTGATGAAAGTGAAAGAGGAGAGTGCAAAAGTTGGCTTAAAGCTCAATATTGAGAAAACTAAGATCATGGCATCTGGTCCCATCACTTCATGGGAAATAGATGGGGAAACAGTGAAAACAGTGAATTACTTTATTTTGGGGCTCCAAAATCACTTCAGATGGTTATTGCAGCCATGAAATTAAAAGACGCTTACTCCTTGGAAGGAAAGTTATGACAACCTAGATAGCATATTCAAAAACAGATACATTACTTTGCCAACAAAGTAATGGTCCATCTAGTCAAGGCTGTGGTTTTTCCAGTGGTCATGTATGGATGTGAGAGTTGGACTGTGAAGAAAGCTGAGTGCCGAAGAATTGATGCTTTTGAACTGTGGTGTTGGAGAAGACTCTTGAGAGTCCCTTGGACTGCAAGGAGATCCAACCAGTCCATTCTGAAGGAGATCAGCCCTGGGATTTCTTTGGAAGGAATGATGCTAAAGCTGAAACTCCAGTACTTTGGCCACCTCATGCGAAGAGTTGACTCATTGGAAAAGACTCTGATGCTGGGAGGGATTGGAGGCAGGAGGAGAAGGGGACAACAGAGGATGAGATGGCTGGATGGCATCACTGACTCGATGGACGTGAGTCTGAGTGAACTCCGGGAGATGGTGATGGACAGGGAGGCCTGGCGTGCTGCGATTCATGGGGTCGCAAAGAGTCGGACATGACTGAGTGACTGAACTGAACTGAAGACTTGTTTTGTGGCCTAACATTTAATCTGTCCCAGAAAATGTTCAATGGGCATTGTGAAGAATGTGTATCCTGTTATTGTTAGAACGAATGTTCTGTGTATGCTTGTTACATCTATCATGTAGCCTAAGTCCACTCTTTTCTTATTGATTTTCTCTCTGGATAATCAACCATGATTGAAAGTTAGGTATTGAAGTCCCCGAATACTGTACTCCTGTCTGTATTTCTCTTCAGATCTGTTAATATTTGCCTTATACAATTATGTACTCTGACATTGGGTGTATAAATATTTATAATTGTTATATAATCATGATGAATTGACCTCTTTATTATCATACAATGGCCTTCTTTCTCTCTTGTTGCCATCTTGGCTTAAAGTTTATTTTCTTTGATATAAACATAGCTACCTCTGCTTTCTTTGGCTTGTCTGCATGAACCCTCTTTTCAGTAAATCACCTATCCCCTTTTCACTAAGATCATTTTCTAAAGATTTATCTTAAAAAAAAAAGACTTATCTTGTTCTTTTGTTTAGAACATATTCCTATATTTCTTCCTTTCCCTTGCCTTTCCAAGTTGGTTTCTGAAAATTAGATAAGACAGCCACCTCTCCTAATCTTGACACACTGCTCTCTTGTAGGAGACGAAGTCTATCAGTCAGTGCAGTTCAAGCTCTGGGTTTTGTCTCAGTCCTTTGTGATTGTCCAAGCTGCAGTCTTTGTTCTCAGTGGCCCCCAGTATTTGAGGGTGTGCCAAGACCTGTCAGTACACCAAACGGAATGCTTGCAGCCGGCACCTAGCAGGGTATCTAGCAGGGTAATTAGAAGCCAGATCCTCAAGTATCAGCTGGAAAAGTATGCAGTTAAGCCTCCACCCAGGAAAAACTAGGACATGGGCAATTTTGCCTGTTTCTTCTGTGTTGAGTATGGGTGTATAATCATGGTGCAGGGGTGAGGTACTCCTGTTCCCATTTAAAATCTTCTTCTTTTTAAATTAAATTTATTTATTTTTAATTGGAGGATGATTGTTTTACAGTATTGTGTTCGTTTCTGCCAAACATCAACATGCTAACACCTGGTTCTTTAGAAGACACAGACACATGAAAAGATATCCTGTACTCATGGATTCTAAGAATTAATGTTTGAAAGTGACCATTCTACCTAAAGCAATCTATTGATTAAATGTAATCTCTATCAAAAATCCAATGACACTTTTTACAGAAATAGAAAAAGTCCTAAAATTGGTGTAAAATCACAAAACACTTCAAACAGCCTAAGCAATCTTGAGAAAGAACAAAGCTGGTGGCACACTTCCTCATTTCATACTGTGCTTTGCTAAGCCGCTTCAGTCGGTTCCAACTCTATACGACGCTATGGACTGTAGCCCTCCAGGCTCCTCTGTCCATGGGATTCTCCCAGCAAGAACACTGGAGTGGGTTGCCCTGACCTCTTTCAGGGGACCTTTCCGACACAGAGATCAAACCTTTGTCTCTTATATCTCCTGTGGGCTCTTTACTACTTGTGTCACCTGAGAAGTCCAAGTTCCTTGACTTTGTTTCTGGCAAAGATTATTTTAGATATAATATCAAAACACAGGAAACCAAAATAAAAAGTGGACTACAAGAATCTAAAAGCTTCTGCACAGCAAAGGAAACCAACAAAACAAAAGGGCAACCTATGCAATGAGAGAGGATATTTGCAAACCACATATCCAAAAGGGTTAATATCAAAAATATAAATGACATTTACATTACTCAACAACCAAAAAAATAATAACTCAATTACAAAATGGGACAAAGATGTGATAGATATTTTTTCAAGGTAGACATACAAATGGTAACAGATATATGAAAGAGTACTCCACATCACCAGTCACTAGGAATATGCTAATTAAAGCTACAATGATGTATTGTCTCTCACCTGATAGAGTGTCTCTCATCAAAAAGACAAGAGATTGCAAGTATTGGTGAGGATATAGACAAAAGGGTACCCTGTGCATTGCGGGTAGGAATATAATTGGTACAGTCAGTGCAGAGACTGTATGGAAGTTTCTAAAAACTTAAGAATAGAATTATCATATGACCCAGAACTTCCATTACTTCATATATATCCAAAAACTGAGAAGAGGATCTCAAAGAGACATCTGCATCCCCATGTTCATGGCATCATTATTCACAATAGGCAAAATATGGAAACCTAAGTGCCCACCAAAGAATGAATGGCTAAAGGTGAAATGTGTATGCACCTATATTACATACATACGGTGGAATTTTATTCAGTGATGAGAAAGGTAATACTGCCATGTTCAACAACATAGAAATCCTTTGATTTGTATACATGCATTAAATCATCACAGTATACACCTTAAATATCATAATTTTACATGTTGATTACACCTCAATAAGGCTGAAACTTTAAAAAATTTAAATAAAAGCTATGAATTTATATACAAAACAGAAAGAGACTCACAGACACAAAATTAAGCTAATGATTACCAAAGGGGTAATCATCGAGAGGAGTGATAATTTAGGAGTTTGAAATTAACATATACACACTAATTATTTATATATATATATATATATATATATATATATATATATATAAACATTTCAGAATCTTTTGTTGACTATGATGGCTACTCCATTTCTTCTAAGGGATTCTTGCCCACAGTAGTAGATATAATGGTCATCTGAGTTAAACTCCCCCATTCCAGTCCATTTTAGTTCACTGATTCCTAAAATGTTGATGTTCACTCTTGCCATCTCCTGTTTGACCACTTCCAATTTGCCTTGATTCATGGACCTAACATTCCAGGTTCCTATGCAATATTGCTCTTTACAGCATCAAACCTTGCTTCTATTACCAGTCACATCCACAACTGGGTGTTGTTTTTGCTTTAGCTCCATCTCTTCATTATTTCTGGAGTTATTTCTCCACTGATCTCCAGTAGCAAATTGGGCATTACCAACCTGGGGAGTTCATCTTTCAGTGTCCTATATTTTTGCCTTTTCATACTGTTCATGGGGTTCTCAAGGCAAGAATAATGAAGTGGCCAAAGAAATGCAATGCCAAAGAATGCTCAAACTACCGCACAATTGCTCTCATCTCACATGCTAGTAAAGTAATGCTCAAAATTCTCTAAGCCAGGCTTCAGCAATACGTGAACCGTGAACTTCCAAATGTTTAAGCTCATTTTAGAAAAGGCAGAGGAACCAGAGATCAAATTGCCAACATCTTCTGGATCATGGAAAAAGCAAGAGGGTTCCAGAAAAACATTTATTTCTGCTTTACTGACTATGTCAAAGCCTTTGACTGTGTGGATCACAATAAACTGTGGAAAACTCTGAAAGAGATGGGAATACCAGACCACCTGACCTGCCTCTTGAGAAACCCGTATGCAGGTCAGGAAGCAACAGTTAGAACTGGACATGGAACAACAGACTGGTTCCAAGTAGGGAAAGGAGTACATCAAGGCTAAGTATTGTGACTTATTTAACTTATATGCAGAGTACATCATGAGAAACGCTGGACTGGAAGAAGCACAAGCTGGAATCAAGATTGCTGGGAGAAATATCAATAACCTCAGATATGCAGATGACACCAGCCTTATGGCAGAAAGTGAAGAAGAACTAAAAAGCCTCTTGATGAAAGTGAAAGAGGAGAGTGAAAAAGTTGGCTCGAAGCTCAACTAAGATCATGGCATCTGGTCCCATCATTTCATGGGAAATAGATGGGGAAACAGTAGAAACAGTGAATGACTTTATTTTGGGGCTCCAAAATCACTGCAGATGGTAACTGCAGCCAGGAAATTAAAAGACACTTATTCCTTGGAAGGAAAGTTATGACCAACCTAGACAGCATATTAAAAAACAGAGACATTACTTTGCCAACAAAGGTTCATCTAGTGAAGACTACGGTTTTTCCAGTAATCATACATAGATGTGAGAATTGGACTATAAAGGAAGTTGAGCAATGAAGAATTGATGCTTTTGAACTGTGTTGTTGGAGAAGACTCTTGAGAGTCCCTTGGACTGCACGGAGATCCAACCAGTCAATCCTAAAGGAGATCAGTCCTGGGTGTTCATTGGAGGGACTGATGTTGATGCTGAAGCTTTAATACTTTGGCCACCTGATGGGAAGAACGGACTCATTTGAAAAGACCCTAATGCTGGGAAAGACTGAAGGCAGGAGGAGAAGGGGATGACAGAGGATGAGATGGTTGGATGGCATCACCGACTCAATGGAGATGAGTTTGAGTAAACTCCAGGAGTTGGTGATGGACAGGGAGGCCTGGAGTGCTGTGGTCCATGGGGTCGCGAAGAGGCAGACATGACTGAGCAAACTGATATATAAACAAAAAGCAATCAAGGGCTTAATGTGTAACACAAAGAACTATACTCAATTCTGTAATAACTTTAAATGGAAAAGCATCTGAAAAAGAATACACATACACACACACACACACACACACACACAAATCACTTTGCTGTATACCTGAAACTGACACAATATTATAACTATACTTCAACTTAAAAAAAAAAAAGCAAAAGAACAAAACAACTCTGCTGTAGTTCTGTTGGAGTTGTGAATGCAAGCTCTATTGGCTGTCAGAGCCAGGTGATCTGATGGTCACACCCCTCAGGTGGCTGTCATAAAAACTGGGACCCAGGGTCTTTAAATGAGCTATTTCCAGAAAGATGTTGGTGATCTAGTTTTATTGTTAGAGTGCAATGGAGGAAGGAAGCAGTGGAAGTGCCCACTGGCTCCTCCTGACATCATGGAGAATCACAGCTTGCTCCTAGACACAGGCAAATTAGACCTGAGAAAGGAAGCATCATGTGAAGCATGTAATAAAATCCCTTCCAAGTAAAGACTGAGAGCATGGGCATTTTTGCCTGCTCCTCCTGTGTTGAGCCCCGGGGTGATAATTTGGTTAGTTCTTGAGCGCCTGTTAAGAACTGCTTCTTTGTTTTCTATAGCCCAGATGGTTTTGTGGACATAAGCCCCTTTGACTTTCAGAACCGTCCCTCACATGGAAGCCTCAAAAGTTGGTCCATTGAGGTGCGCTTCAAACCATTCACTCCTCAGAAAGAAGCTAGGAGTTAGGGGTTCCCTCCTAAGTATACGGCTCCGTGCCAGGAGTGGGGTTTCTGGGGAGAGGATGTCTCAGCTTTTTCTACCCACTTTGATGTTGGTATTTTCTCATTCACCTGAAGTGGAGGAGTCGCTCAGCTAGTTTCCGGGTTTCTCTCAGCTCTGTATTTGTAGCTATGCAAGTGGTGCCGCCGTGAGCTGCTCCTACAAGACGTTCGGGAGCCTATGTTGCCATCTTGGTCCCTCTCAAAAAGAGGATAATAACAGCACCATAGAGGGATTTAGAGACTCAAAGAATTCTGCACATGGAAAGCACAGAGCTCACTGCCTGGCAGGGTTCCACATGCACTTATGCACCTGTATGCCTGTGCATGTATGCACCTACACATCCACACAGGCATTCACACATACATGCACATACACACACTCACACACACACACACACACACATGCTCACACTCACATGCACACACATTCACGCACACACACAAGAACTACCAGTCTTATGATTATTATCTCTCCTCCTCACTGGAGGTTAAGGTTTAAGTAAACGGCTTTCCTGTTATTTAATTTACTTTGAATGAATAACAATGTAGAATCTGCATGATTCACTTATGGGCAGCAAGCACACCACTAGTATGACAAAAGACACTTTTTAAAATCACACAGAACTCCCCCCTCTACTTCAAGGATGGTAAATGGTGCTGTAAAGAGGTCTGACAGAACAAGTGATAATATGAATTACTGAAGAAACAGCTCAACGAAATTTTTTAAAGCATCCACACTGTGTGAAGTCCTGAGCTACACACATGGTTAAGCATTACAGAAAATACAGCAAAACATGATTTAAAGCACAAAATAGAAAGCCTATGACAGAGAAATTGGAGTATTGAAATTGAAGTTTTACATGGGAAATTAGCAGTCTAGCCATTCATTTGACTGTCTCCATGATAGATGTGGATTACCCTGTAATTGATTTAGCAGTGGTCATCCACTGAGTGAATCCCAAGACAGTTCCTGAAAATGGTCATATTTTATATTGTATGGTCCCACTTTATTAATTGGACCAATGACTTAAAAGAAGACAAAGCATACCTATTCTGCAATGACTGGTTTTTTGTTACTAAGAAACCAGATAGGTGGATTTAAACAATTCTCTAATCCTACAACAACATCCTTGTCATTCTCCCTAACACTCTAGAGCTATTTGTTTGTCTTTTCCAAGATTTACAGGTCAAATTGTATGTCTATTGTATTTGTACATGGCTTACAAACATAAAACACTCATGTATACTTATGGTTGATTCATGTTAATGTATGGCAGTAAACAACACAATATTGTAAAACAATTATCCTTCAGTTAAAAATTTTAAAAAGAGAAAACACTCAAAGATTTTTCAATTGCACTGATATGGACTTATAATAAATAATCCTTTTAAATGCAATTTTTGAACGGGAATACCTAAGTCTTCATTTAATAGCTGAATATTTAAAAGCAAATATGGGATTCTCTTATAGCTCTGTTAGCAAAGAATCTGCCTGCAATGTAGAAGATCCAGTTTTGATTCCTGGGTTGGGAAGATCCCCTCTGGAGAAGAAAATAGCAACCCACTTCAGTATTCTTGTCTGGGAAATCCCATGGATAATTTCAATCTTATTAGCTTGATAATTTATAGATACTTTAGCTTTAAGCTATTTAACTGGTTAAATGTGGTTTACATTACTTAAGTTTAGGAAAGACGGCCATAAGATGAAATGCAGGGATTTCTGACTAGGGGTAGAGGTTGAAAGGCTTTCTATTGTATCCTTTATGTGATTTAAACTTAAATTTCTATTAAACTGAAACTTAAATTTCTATAACTTCTAGAGTGGCAGGTAACCTGGGAAGAAGAGCCTGTATTGAAACCTGTAACAGTAATCATGCCCACCTGCACTATGCATTGACAATGTATATAATACAGGTTGTTTCAGGTGAATTTAACAAAGCACTTTGTTGAAAAGACAAATGCTATACAATCACGAAAATTTTAACAAGATTCATTATCTTTATCTTCACTACTATGAAATCAGCCATCTGTATGATATTTGAAGTTAGTTTGAGAAACTTAGGATGTATCTTTTCAATGAAACTTCTCAGTCCCAGTGAGATAAATATTTACCAAGAGATAAATATAAATACGAAAATATTGAGCACATGCACAAAATAGAGAAGCTCATTCTAAGTCTTAAGTAAATTTCTTTTCTTAAACTGAACTCATTTCTTTGTGATGGCTTTCTATGATTTTTTTGCATCCCGTTTGAAGGAGGGGAAAATCACACCCCAAGCAGCTATGCCTATTAAGGCAAATTCATTTCTCCCTACAGTAATTTCTTCTCTTCAGATTGTAACTATTTTTAAATGTCAGATTCTCAAAACACTCAGCGTATAGAAAGATCTCCTGAAAGAGGGGGTGTTCTGGTGTCCTGTTATCTTTTTCTAATCATTCTTAACAATTTTTATAATCTTGCCATTCTTATGTATATCAATATCAGGTATACACTGCATTATTGGGATTCAGCCTTGTAGTTCTTCTTAGAGTAATATGAGGAGAAACACAACAGTATTTTTCATTGCGGATTTACTAAATAATTATAAATATACCCAACCCACTGTTTAAAACTAAAATTTCTTCACCAATATGAAAAATTAAATTTGCAAATGGGCTTCACTACATGTCAGCCTACAAATAAATTGCATAATTAAAACAGACAATGACTAAATATATTTTTAAAAATCAGTCACTTTTCCTCAGTTGGTATGACCTGAATTCCAGGCACTGTATTTGTCCTGGATGATTTATCTAAAAATGGTTTTTGAGGTTGAATAGTTCCATGAAGTACTGGCTCATAAGCACTTCTATATCAATGGGAATTGACGTCAAATGCTTACAGGAAAGTTTACACCTATTATGATAATCCTGGGAAGCTGTGATGTCATGATAATTTATACAAAAAAAAATTATGACATTATTTTAAAAGCTACAGAAACAAACACCTATAGCAAGCAAATTTTTTACTGGAAAGATTTATTCAAAAATACATTTTTAAAAGCTTTATAGCTTTTTAAAAAAGCTTTATGTTAACTTTTTGTTTCCTTTTCATCCACCAAAATATATTCATGTTCAATAAGAAATCATTTTCTTCTAGGCACTAATCTAAAAGTTATGTAATACACAATGGTACCTCATTTAACAATCAAAACTATCTCAAAAGGCAGATAATGTTGTGATTTCCAGTTTTCAGATGAAGAGACAAAGCACTGAGTATCTAATTAATTCATCCAAGGACCAAATTCAGTGATGAATGGTGAAGGGCCTAGAACTTTATAATGTGGCTCCAGATGTTATATTCTTAACAGCTCTGCATTATCATTTCTCTACTTATAACAGGGAAGTATCATTTAAGATATGAAATTAAAATGCTGAAGGCAATACAACAGACAACTGATTAATCTATGTTTAATCAGTACAGGATGTAACTAATATTTGGCAACATCAATAATTTATATTAACACTAAATTACTTAGAAGTAGATTTCTTGACAATTTAAAATCTTAATTAAGCTACATTTCTCAATTTATTTCAAGCACATGCATATTTATTGTAACTGATAATTTGTATCTATATACATCATACCAAATTAAAGATTAACAGAACCATTAATTTATGTGTTTTAATAATCTTGTTAACTTTAAATGCATGCATGCAGTGGAACAGGCTAAAATAGTACAGTTACTCTGTGGGCTCACCCTCATTACACAATAAACTCAGTGAGGAAAAGACGCTCATTTGCCTTTGTAGTTTTAGTTCTTTGAAAAAAAACTGAAACTAGAAACATGCCATAATTATCACAGTATCAATAAATGTGTCTGTGTGAGGATCTGTCCAAATGCTGAAAATACTTTAAGCAGTTGATTTCACATTCTGCTAAGTCACTTCAGTTGTGTCCAACTCTGTGCGACCCCATAGATGGCAGCCCACCAGGCTCCGTCCCTGGGATTCTCCAGGCAAGAACACTGGAGTGGGTTGCCATTTCCTTCTCCAATGCATGAAAGTGAAAAGTGAAAGTGAAAAGTGAAAGTGAAGTCGCTCAGTCGTGTCCGACTCTTAGTGACCCCATGGACTGCAGCCTACCAGGCTCCTCTGCCCATGAGATTTTCCAAGCAAGAGTACTGGAGTGGGGTACCATTGCCTTCTCTGTGATTTTACATTATGTAAATGTTATAGCCACGTGTTGAAAAAGAAGTATGTGTTCCTTTTGAGGGCTTAGGATAATTATTAATTAAATAGTGCATTTGTTGTTTATTTGCTTAATATTTGCCAATGTCACTTGTAAGCTCTATGAGAGGGAGAATCCTAATTTTTCTTTTCTTTTTTTACTATTACAGCTTCAACATGTAGCTCAATGTCAGATAGTCACTAAAGTTTAATGATTTATTAATTACTCACATCTAAATAAAATTAATAAATTCAAGAAGAGGTAGTAAGTCTTTTTGTTTGTTTGTTTTCCTCCAAAAACCACACTGACTTTTCCAAGTCTCAATCATCTGATAAAGATGTATATGATTATCTGAGACTTTCATGAGTACTTTAAAGTCCATTGTAAGCACCTGTGTACTAAAAGCCAGAGAACTTAAACTGCAGCAATAATTGTATTTCATCTAATCTAAGACGGGAGACCAAGGGCGTCGAAGTAAAAGTGAGAGTACTGGTGGAGGTTTAAGTCGTGTCCGACTCAGTAAGTGATTCAATTGGTGGGCCATTTTTCTGTTATTTATTTTCTGACTTTATTTATATAACAATATGTTGGAATGTTGTTGCTCAGTTGCTCAGTCATGTCCTGCTCTTTGTGACCCCATGGACTGCAGCATGCCAGGCTTCCCGGTCCATCACCATCTCCCAGAGCTTGCTCGAACTCATGTCCATTGAGTCGGTGATGTTATTTATATAACAATATGTTGGAATGTTGTATGACACTAAAATAGTACATGGAAGCCATAAAAAGAGAAGAGGTTGGCTATCAGGCTAAGATCTTCGGGCTATATTCAAAATATATCTGAGTTTTGATTTTTGGACTTGTTTTAGTTTCTGTTTACTCCTATTTAGCTCTACTTTCCTGTCTTCTGGTAACAAACTTTGATTTTCCTTTGGATACAATTTTGTTGGATGGTAAATAAAGATACCTTGTTCCTAATGTCAAGGGAACGAACTTAATCCAGTAGCACTCTCTCACTAGAAATTTAAGTTTCCCAAACTATATGAAGATATTACAGTTGATAAACTTCCATAGAAACATCCTCACATGTTTCTGTCTAGATCATCAAGTCAGCCTGTTTTCTAAACTTTCTTAAGCCTGGGCCTATTGTGGTTTATTTAATTTATGAACCATTTCCTATTGGTGGAATGATACTATCTTGGGTCAAGTAGCCAGGATCTGTTTCACTTGTCTGCAACAGGAACATTAGCAGTTGATCAAGCAATGTTGAAACACTCAGAATGTGCTTCAGAAGAATGAGTTCACTGGGAGAACGGTTAGGATGATTCATTTGGTGATAATGAGTAGAATGGACTAGAATAAAAAGAGACAAGCACCAGGAGAATAATACAGGAAACTATTGAAAACTTCACATGAGAAGCCAGAACTGTTTTAATGAAGCTAAAATGAAAAATATTTAGTGTTATATAGATTCAGGGAAGCCTGGTATGCTGCAGTCCACGGGGTTGCAAAGAGTCAGACATGACTGAGCAACTGAACAACAAGTTTCAGCCACAAAATTCATCATTTTTCCCCCTAGATACAAAAGTGAAAGTAAAGTCGCTCAGTCGTGTCTGACTCGTTGTGTCCCTGTAGACTGTAGCCTATGACGCTCCTCCATCCATGTGATTTTCCAGGCAAGAGTACTGGAATGGGGTGCCATTGCCTTCCCCAGAGGATCATCCCGATTCAGGGATTGAACCCAGGTCTCCCACATTGTAGGCAGATGCTTTACCTAGATACGAAAGTAGAAATAAATAGATGCCAATGCCAAAGCTAAGTATTTTAGTGGAAACCGATTATCTGGGGGTTCCCCCAGTGGTTCAGCAGTAAAGAATCCACCTGACAATCCAAGGAGCAGTAGGAGACACAGATTTGATCCCTGGATCAAGAAGATCCTCTGGAAGAAGAAATGGCAACCCACTCCAGTATTCTTGCCTGGAGAATCCCCTGGAGAGAGAAGCCCGGTGGGTTACATTCACAGGGTTGCACAGAGCTGAACATGACTGAACATTGCCTTGTCTGCTTCCTCACCATTATCACTCTCATGATTCCAATGGTGGCTTCAGGCTTATTTCTTTTGTAGAGTGCTAAGTGTCCTGCACACATGATGGCCCCACACTTCTCTATGTCTTCCCTACCTTCAAACCCTCTCTCACATTGCCTTGTTCCAGAATCTCTTCTCTGTTCCTTTTAAGTTGCTCCTTCTTGTTTTGAACCACTTTCAATGGTCACTACTCTCATTTCCCTAATAATACACTATTTCAGGCATTAGGGTTTTCCTTGAGACTCCCACCTGACACAGTCCTCTTACTCAGAACAAATGACCTTGTCTTCCACTTCACCAAGAAAGCTGATGCTGTCATGCATTCTGCTCAGCTTCAGCCAATCTTACACATAATGTTCCAACATATGGATCAGTGAGTCTTCACCCCACCATGTGGTCAGTCACATTCACATTCTTACTCGAAATTCATCTCTGTTCTTTCAAGATTGGTCCCCCTGGGACCTTTTTTGTTTTGTTTGATTCAAGCAACTCTTTCACATCGAGTTCAGGTTTCTACTTCTCTAGAATACATGAAACTTATCCTCTCATACATAGCACCTGGGCACTCAGCAATGTTTGTACTTCTTACCTTGTATATAGAATGCCTATTAGTTTCCCTGTTACTCCAACTAAAACATGTAACTTAAGGTTGCTGCTGCTGCTGCTAAGTCACTTCAGTCATGTCCGACTCTGTGCAACTGCATAGACGGCAGCCCAACAGGCTCCCCCGTCCCTGGGATTCTCCAGGCAAGAACACTGAAGTGGGTTGCCATTTCCTTCTCCAATGCATGAAAGTGAAAATTGAAAGTGAAGTCGCTCAGTTGTGTCTGATCCTTAGCGACCCATGGACTGCAGCCCACCAGGCTCCTCCGTCCATGGGATTTTCCAGGCAAGAGTGCTGGAGTGGGGTGCCATTGCCTTCTCCGAACTTAAGGTTAGGCATCATATTGATCATAATATTCATTATTTTTGCATATGAAAATTAAGCCCTACGTGTTAGAAATGGTGCTACGCATTATAAACACTGAGATGAATGACACACTTTCCTAACATAGAGAGCTCACCAAGCAATTCAAAGATTACAGATGAAGGCGATAGCATTAGTAAAAGTAGGAGAAGGAGAGTAAAGAAGGGTATGAGGTAGATCAACCAAATCAAATAAAAATGGGAAGAAAGTGACATGAAAATTTTCATTAGGTGCTTGATATTTGAGGAGAATTTTTAAGGATGAAGTGATAAATGGAAAGAAAAAAAGATAGTCTCTTGACTCAAAATGTTACCTTTGACATATAAAGAGATTAGAACTTGTCATTCCCATCCTCACGTCAAGACATATCGGAAAAAATGGAAATCAATGACTTTTCTTATAACTATTAGAGATCTGAGGTCACAAGGCAAAATATCATTCAAAACTAGAGAGAACAGCAAATATAGAGAATCACAGTGGTAACCAGCTTAGCAGTGGCAGAAGCCGTATATTTTGGGGCTTTGTTGAGTATACAATCATCACTGTGTATTCTTGGCAGATGGAACCTTTTTTCATTATGTAATGGCTCTCTTAGTATCTAGTAATTCTCTGTGTTCTGAAGTCTACTTTATTTGACATTAATATAAGTATTCCTGTAATTTTCTACTAATATCTATAAAGTATATTATTTCTTTCTTTCTTTTTTTTTTACTTCCAACCTGTGTATGTTATGTTTAAAATAAAATTGCTATAGTTGGATTGGGTTTATTTTAATCTGTCTTTTAACTTGTATTTTGACTACTTGTATTTTAGTAATTATTCATATCTTAGATCTTAAGTATGTGATGATAATTTGTTTTGCATTTTGTTGGTTTCCTCTTTTTCTCTTTTCTTACATTCCTATCGGTGACTTTAAAAGTTTGTTTTTTAAGACTTCATCTTGATTTACTCATAGTGCTTTTGAATATTGATACATTGCATTGTATGTTTTTCAGTGAGTGTTCTAGGTATTACTACATAGTGCTTCAAGGAAACCTTAAAATCTCACTTCCCCTTAGAATGCTTTGCTTTTAAAAGTGGAATTTTAAGTTAATGTTCACTAACAATTCTTTTTTAGTTTTCTTTTGTCTGAGAATGTCTTTATTTTTTCTCATTCTTGATGTTTATGTTCATCAAGAATTTGCAGTTGGCATTTTTCTTTCACAACTTGAAAAAGGTCATGTCCTTCCTTCTGGCTTCCATAAATTTCAGATAAAAGGTCTACTATCATTCAAATTGGTGTGTGTGAGTCGCTTCAGTTGTGTCCAACTCTGTGCGACCCCATAGATGGCAGCCCACCAGGCTTGCCCATCCCTGGGATTCTCCAGGCAAGAATACTGGAGTGGGTTGCCATTTCCTTCTCCAATGCATGAAAGTGAAAAGTGAAAGTGAAGTCGCTCAGTCGTGTCTGACTCCTAGCGACCCCATGGACTGCAGCCTACCAGGCTCCTTTGTCCATGGGATTTTCCAGGCAAGAGTACTAGAGTGGGGTGCCACTGCCTTTTCCTCAAATTGGTGGGTGGGTCCTCTACAATTAATTGCTTGCTTCTCTGTGGTCACTTTTGAGAATTTTTTCTTTGTTTTTAGTTTTCATAAGTCTAGTGATAATGTGTCTTGGATCCCTTTTAAAAATTTAATTCTTCTTTAGCTTTTAGGTTTATAGCTTTAACCAAATTTGTGAAGTTTTCTGCCATCATTTCTTTACAGACTGTTCTAGTCCCATTTCTGCCTTCTCTGCTTCTGAGACTGGATGAGAGGAATGTTAACTTGTACTGCAAATTTAACTTTATTTTCCGGCTGCTTCAATAGCCCCACAAAGAGGCTGTGATAAGCACCAGTGTGATAAGGCTTGCTATTGCTACAAATTACCCCGTTCACTTTCCTATGACTGAGACCTAGTGACATTCAAAGGAACCTATGTAATCCCCTTGCAGCTTCTGTTTGTGTACTCCACCCGACCCCACAAAAGGCATTTGTCCACAGGTCCTTGCTTTCTCAGCTTGCCACTGCTTGGTTGAACCCATTCTCTTAGTACTGCTCCCATCTGGTCATCTGTGGCATGTGGTGACTCTGTCTCTCTAGAACGTGTGAATATGATATCATTAAATTTTTGTGAGTGTGTGTGTGTGTGTGTGTGTGATTCTTTTCTCTTTATCAAGCATCAAGTTTTCAATACAGGCAACTCCTCCCTGTTGGAGTTGTTGGAAGATGGATATATCTACTTAACTCTTTCAAGATGATATTGATTTTGTGCATCCTGATTTTTTGCAGATGGGGAGGATGGTGGTCTTGTCCACAATGAGTGGAACCTAGGCTCTTTTCTTCTCTCTCCTGTATTGCTATAACAAACATATCACTCATAGTACTATATCTAGATGAGATGAGCACAAGTAATGGAGTTGCTTGGAATTTTGTGATATCTAATTAAATAAAATTTTATTGCAGAAGTCCTTTCAACTTGGCAGCAAAAATCTATTTAAAATTAGATTTATAAATAAAAGTTAATGAAAATAGATATGCTAAAATATAGAATAAGTCTTTCAAATATTCACTGAGCAAATATTATTTGTCAAGCACTAGTAATTCATAAATGAACATAATTATGGCAACATAAAGATTTATCACATACATAAGAAATGCTAACTATATAAATACCTAGTTATCCTAGCAATATGCTAATTATAATCAAGCTTTCCTTAGAATTTTATTGAAACTGTTAGCATCTCAAAATAATATGTTCTTTTCTCTGCCAGATTATAAAAATCTCTTTGATCACACGTATTTCTTTGTCTGTTACTGAATTTCTCTGTTCTTTCAAAGCAAACCTTTGTTTCAGTAGAAATATACACAGCCTGGATTAACGCCTTCATTGTTTCAACACACTCTTCTCTGTATTCCATGCTGTATGTGTCATTTAAACTACTCTTAACAATGTCAGCAGGGCCTCCCTGCTCCACTGACTGTGGATCATTGGTAAAGAATCCGCCTGCCAATGTAGAAGACATGGGTTTGATCCCTGGGTGGAGAAGATCCCCTGGAGAAGGAAATAACAACTCACTCCAGAATTCTTGCCTGGGAAATCCCATGGGCAGAGTCTGGCAGGCTATAGTCCATGGGGTTGAAAAAGAGTAGGATACAACTTAGTGACTCAACAACAATGATGTCAGCAAGGACTTCCCTTCTATCAAAATCAGCTCACATTTTTGGCTTTATCTGAATTACTAGCAGTGTCCCAAATGCATACCATACTTCCAGATTATTGTGCATTTTATTAATCATACAGGCACACTTTGTAACACACATGACTTGTTATACCATATCCACGGCAAAATCTCCCAATGCTTTTTTAATTGAAGTATAGTTGCTTGGCATCAGCAATGTGATGGACATGAGTTTGAGTAGGTTCCAGGAGTTGGTGATGGACAGGGAAGCCTGGCGTGCTGCAGTCCATGGGGTCACAAAGAGCTGGACATGACTGAGCGACTGAACTGAACTGATAGTTGCTACACAATACTAATGGAAATTACAGGTGTACAGTATTGTGATTAACAATTTTTAAAGGTTTTACTCAATTTATAGTTATTATAAAATATTGGCTACCTTCCCTGTGTTATACAACATACCCTTACAGCTTATTGTACCTCTTAATCCCATATCCCTGTATTTCCCCTAACCTTTCCTCTCCACACTGGAAACAACTGATTTGTTCTCTGTATTTCTGAGTCAGTTTCTCTTTGTTACATTCACTAATTTGTCAAATTTACCAATGCTGTTCATATCCATTAAGGGACATTCAAGAATTAGGAAACAAGCTAGGCTTTTCAAACATGATTTCTTACTATAAATGGTTACTCATATATCAAAAGGCTAAAGGAAAAATGGGATATAAAAGAAGTAGTTGCAGTCCCTAAGGCAAGAAAAAAATAAAAATATTCAAAAGTATCATCAGAACTGGGAGCTGAACAAAACTACTTAATGATGGGTGAATTTAATTCAGATAACCATTATACTGTGGACAAGAATTCCTTAGAAGAAATGGAGTAGCCCTCATAGCCAATGAAATAGTCCAAAATGCAGTAATTGGGTACAATCTTAAAAACAACAGAATGATCTCTGTTTGTTTCTAAGACAAACCATTCAATATCACAGTAATCCAAGTCTATGCCCTTACCAGTAATGCTGAAAAAGCTGAAGTTGAACAGTTTTATGATGACCTACAAGACCTTCTGGAACTAACACCAAAAAAAGTGATATCTTTTTCATCAAAGGGGACTGGAATGCAAAAATAGGAAGTCAAGAAACACCTGGACTAACAGGCAAGTTTGGCGTTGGAGTACAAAGTGAAGTACGGCAAAAGCTAACAGAGTTTTGCCAAGAGAACATACTTATCAGAGCCAACACCTTCTTCCAACAACACAAGAGATAAGGCTACACATGGACATCACCAGATGGGCGATACTGAGATCAGATTGATTATATTCTTTGCAACCAAAGAGGGAGAAGCTCTGTACAGTCAGCAAAAACAAGACCAGGAGCTAACTGTGGCTGAGATCATCAACTCCTTATTGTTAAATTCAAACCTAAATTGACGAAAGTAGGGAAAACCACTAGGCCATTCAGGTATGACCTAAATCAAATCCCTTACTATTATACAGTAAAAATGAGAAATAGAGTCAAGGGATTAGATCTGATAGACAGAGTGCCTAAAGAACTATGAACAGAGTTTCATAACATTGTACAGGAGGTGGTGAGCAAAACCATCCCCAAGAAAAAAGAAATGCAAAAAGGCAAAATGGCTGTCTGAGGAGGCTTACAAGTAGCTGAGAAAAGAAGAGAAGCAAAGGCAAAGGAGAAAAGGAAAGATATACCCAACTGCATGCAGAGTTCTAAAGAAAAGCAAAGAGAGATAAGAAAATCTTCCTAAGTGATCAATACAAAGAAATAGAGGAAAACAATAGAATGGGAAAGGCTAGAGATATTTTCACAAAAATTAGAGACACCAAGGGAACATTTTATGCAAAGACGGGCCCAAAAAAGGGCAGAAAAGGTATGGATCTAACAGAAGCAGAAAATATTAAGAAGTGGTGGCAATAATTCATGGATGAACTATACAAAAAAGGTCTTAATGACCCAGATAACCATGATGGTGTGATCACTCACCTAGAGTCAGATCCTGGAATGTGAAGTCAAGTGGGCCTTAGGAAGCATCACTATGAACAAAGATAGTGGAGGTGATGGAATTCCAGTTGAGCTATTTCAAATGATAAGAGATGTATGCTCTTATAGTGCTGTACTCAATATGCCAGCAAATTTGGAAAACTCAGAAGTGGCCACAGGACTGAAAAAGGTCACTTTTCATTCCCATCTCAAAGAAAGGCAATGCCAAAGAATGTTCAAACAACCACACAAATGGACTCATTTCACAAGCTAGTAAAGTAATGCTCAAAATTCTCCAAGCTAGGCTTCAACAGTATGTGAACCCAGAACTTTCAGAAGTTCAAGCTAAATTTAGGAAAGGCAGAGGAGCCAGAGATCAAGCAAGATAATTCCAGAAAAAAACATCCATTTATGCTTCATTGACTATGCAAAGCCTTCGACTGTGTGGATCACTACAACTGGAAAATTTTTCAAGAGATGGGAATACCAGACCACCTTAACTGGCTCCTAGAAGCCTGTATGCAGGTCAAGAATCAATGGTTAGAACAGGACATGGAACAATGGACTGGTTCCAAATTGGGAAAGGAGTACTTCAAGGCTGTATATTGTCATCCTGCTTATTTAACTTATATGTAGAGTACATCATGTGAAATGCCAGGCTGCATTAAGCACACGCTGGAATCAAGATTCCCGGGAGAAATAGCAATAACCTTAGATATGCAGATGACATCACCCTTATGGCAGAAAGTGAAGAGGAACTAAAGAGCCACTTGATGAAACAGAAAGAAGAGAGTGAAAAAGCTGGCTTAAAACTCAACATTCAAAATACTAAGATCATGGCATCCGGTCCCATCACTTCATGGCAAATAGATAGGGAAATAATGGAAACAGTGATAGAATTTATTTTTTGCGGCTCCAAAATCACAGCAGATGGTAAATGCCACAATGAAATTAAAAGGTGCTTGCTCTTTGGAAGAAAAGCTATGAGAAACATAGATGGCATATTAAAAAGCAGAGACATTACTGTGTCAACAAAAGTCATAGTCAAATCTATGGTTTTTAGTAGTCATGTACAGATATGAGAGTTGGGCCATAACTCTCAGAAGGCTGAGAATGAAAGAACTGATGCTTTTGAACTGTGGTATTAGAGAAGACTCTTGAGAGCCCCTTGGACTGCAAGGACATCAAAGCAGTCAATCCTAAAGGAAATAAACTCTGAATATTCATTGGAAGGACTGATGCTGAAGCTGAAGCTCCAATACTTTGGCCACCTAATATGAAGAGTTGATTTATTTAAAAAAAAGACCCTGATGCTGGGAAAGATTGAAGGCAGGAGGAGAAGGGAGTGACAGAAGACGAGATGGCTGGATGGCATCACTGACCCAATGGACATGAGTTTGAGCAAACTCCAGGAGATGGTGAAGGACAGGGAAGCCTGGAGTGCTGCAGTTCATGGGATCACAATGAGTCGTACAGGGGTGAATGACTGAACCACGACAACTGTAATAATGACCAAAGGGCTTCCAGGTGGCATGTAGGAACTTGGCTGGGGATTACAGTGTAAGAAGAGGTGAGGGAATACGGTGGGAACTTTATGGGTAATTCTTGGGCCACCTTGGAAAGTGCTAAGTGGTTGTCTCTAGAAGTACCCAATAGCACTAGAGCTGCTACAGTTTGCTGATGCTAAAAAGATGCAGATAGAAGCTGTAGGGAGAAAGACAATCCTTGCTTTTCTCTATCCTTAACCAATAACACACCATCGCTTCCCAGATAGTAAAGAAATTGCAGAAATGGAGTTTGTTGACTCCCATTCCCAATATCACAGAGAATACAACAAAATGGGTGAACCTGGCACTGAGAAACAATAACCTCCAGAGGATATTTCACTTAGGATATACTTTAACATCCAGATTAATCATCTACTTAAGCATCTCCAGGCTTCACTGGTGGCTCAGTGGTAAAGAATCTGTCTGCCAATGCAGGAGACGCGGGTTAGGTCCCTAGGTTGGGAAGATCCCCTGGAGAAGGATCTGACTTAGCAACTAAACAACAACAACACCTTCACCACTTACTCTCTATTAGATTATTCTCTGCCACCTGAATACACTTAAACTTGCCATTATGCACATTACATCATGACAACTCTGTATCCCTGGAATTGTCCTGTCCTCTCTTTATCACTGCAAATTGTATCTATCAATCCCTTAAGTCACTCAGTCATGTCCAACTCTTTGTGACCCCATGGACTGTAACCTACCAGGCTCCTCCATCCATGGGATTCTCCAGGCAAGAGTACTGGAGTGGGTTGCCATTTCCTTCCCCAACCCAGGGACTGAACCCAGGTGTCCCGCCTTGCAGGGAGATGCTTTAACTTCTGAGCCACCAGGGAAGTCCATCCATCCCTTAGTTCCTATCTTGATTTGTTTATAAAGATTTTCCTTATCCCCAGAGTTCAATTTTTATTCTTTGCACAGTGTTGGCATATAATCTATGGGAACTGTGTATGCATGAATCAGTTCCAGTTATATTTGTACCTCTGTCAAGGTTACCACATTCCACCTTTTTTAAGTAATTATTGTGCTAATTTTATGACTTCACAAGTTCCTTCAGGGTAGAAATGATGTCTTACTCATAACTGCAGTCCCCATATGTTAAGTGCCCATCAATTGATGGAATTTCCAAAAGTGATGTATAAAAAGAGAAGAAAAACATTCACATACACAAAAACCTTAATTTTAGGAGGGTAAAATTTCAACTAGCTTCAGAACTCAATTTTTTTTTCAGTTTTTCTACTTTCTGCTTTTCTGCTCATTAATTATAGTTAATATTTAAAAGAACAAACATACCTCCCTTTCAATGGTTCCAGAAGCTTCTCTATTCAATTGAGGTTTGAAAATTACAAGGCACTGCTTTGTTATTTTCTCTTTTATCAATTATGGCACAGAAGTGAAGAACTGGGAAGGGCTGTCTCCTTAACAATATTACATCTCAATACGTCCTCTCCAGAATCTGCCCCCTGACTCTGTAGAAAAAGGATGCCCTGTCAGTAGTGATTTTTCTTCGCGGCATCACAGAAAACGACACCCTATCTGATTACCCTTTCATTGTCTTGTATCTGCAGATGATCAATGTCCTCAGGAAAAAGCGAGCATTTAAAGTACCTGTCAGCTCCAGATTCAGTAAGTATGCTTTCAGTGTTTCAACCTCATGAATAATTTCAACTTCCGTTTGATCAGCAGAAAAATAATTTCAATTATTTTTCCCTTTTGACATCTCTAACACTCAAAATTACTAATTTAATAAATCACTCACAGGAGAGGAACAGTATTTCAAAAAGTTTTAATGGCAAATATTATTTATCTGTATGCAAATATGCTACAAATATA
Source organism: Bos indicus (assembly GCF_029378745.1). Classification (NCBI taxonomy): domain Eukaryota; kingdom Metazoa; phylum Chordata; class Mammalia; order Artiodactyla; family Bovidae; genus Bos; species Bos indicus. The sequence goes on from NC_091763.1 coordinate 23,617,788, forward strand.
TTTTAATATGATAAATAAGCATTTGTAATAAGAATTAAAAGTATGCTATTTATAAATGCAATTATCTGATAATCTGAAAATTATCAATTCTTTGAGTGCAGGAGTGCTTGGCATGCTATAAATTATCATTTATGATTAATGAATTAATTTTTGATTAATTAATGATTAATGAATTAAAATTTCATTTTCATTTATTATCAGTCATTGTTGAGAGATTAAGCTATTGCTTTTTGAATGTGTTGATTGAAGACCCCAAAGTAGAGAATTTATAAACAATAGGAAATCATTAAATGCTAATTTTAAGAATAATCAAGAGTGAATTTTTATATATATTCTACCACAATTTGTTCCTATTTACATCTATACAATATAATCTGTCTAATATAATAAATTTTATCATGTAAAAATAATATGCAGAAATGGGTATATTTTTGAATGAATACTCACTTAAACAAATGAAAAATAAAGCCAAACAATTACGATAAGAAATGTCTGTTTCAATCAGCCCCCTTAACTTGATTTAAAATGCCATGTGGTTTATTGATCTGTGCTTGACATCTGCCCAATTTTTTTAATTCAATGACTTTTATCAGCGACTGAAGCAAACAAAAGAAAACCCATACAACTATTTCTTTTCCATCATCATTTTCTCTACAGCCTAATGTTACATTTGGAGTCTTGTGGTTCTAAAAGCACTTTACTAATGCTGAGACAAGCCTTAAGCTGCTTTGAGTTTTATTGGATGAGAAAGCATTCACGTGTCATCTTTACTTTGGACATATCAACTGACAGATCAGTGGTGACTAGGTCCTATCTCATTGCAGGCTTTAATGAGCTTGCAAATAGGATGCCAATTGAAAGTGGCTTTGGCAGCCTTATTTGTCTGTGAATTCATGATGTTTTTATAGGAAATCTCCAGAAAGGAAGACAGCCTTTATTGTGAAAATGTGTAAGACAGGTGAGTGTGTCACACTGAGGGTATTTTTTTTAACCAAGGAGAAAAATAAAATTTATATTACATCAACAGCAGGATGAACTCTGTAGGTTTTAAATGAACCACGAAAGAGTCTCAAAGACTCAGTAACACCTCAAATAAGGTAATGTCTATCAAGAAATTATTTTCTAAAAATATCCTACCATATAATTCCAGACCAAAAAAATCTTTGTGTAAAAATAATATAATAAAGCTATTACATGCATTTTTTGACTAAAAGTGTTCACATAAAACAGTCACATAAATGTTTATAGTTAGGTTTGATAATCATGAATAAGAGAAATAATGCCATATGAAACAGAAAATGAGGGATTCAGTGAATTAGATCAGTGTCCAATATGCTCTTTACAAGACCTCTAAAGTATATTATGTGCAAAATATTCTTTCTTTATGTAAAGCTTTAAGCAGCTAATCACACCGTGAATATCTAAGAGGAAAAACAATCGGTACTCTCTCTTCTGTCTTCTGCTTCCTTTCCTTCCCCTCCCCTTCCCTATTCATCTCTTCTTTCCTTCTTCCTCCTTCCCTCTTTACTTTCCTCCTTCCCTCCCTCCTTCACCGTTCCTGAGTGCCTGTCTCTCTCCAAAAAATTTCATGGAACTCATATTTGACAGAAAATGAAGTATTAGTCATTCAGTCATGGGGTTGACTCTTTGCAACCCCATGGACTGTAGCCCACCAGGCTTCTCTGTCCATGGGATTCCCAAGTAAGAATACTGGAGTGGGCTGCCATTCCTTTCTCCCAGGGATCTTCCTGACCCAGGGATTGAACCTGGGTCTCCTGCATTGCAGGAGGATTCTTTACCATCTGAGCTACCAAAAAAAGGATCTTATTAAAAATGTAGGTTCTAATTCAGTAGGGTCTGAGGACTCATCATTCTAGAGTAGCATTGAAACATATACATTATTATATGTAAAACAGATAATTGTGGGATGTTACTGCATAACACAGGGAACTCCACCTGGTGCTCAGTGACAAACTAGAGGGTGGGATGGAGGTGGGGGGAGGGAGCCTCAAGAGGGAGGGGCACATGTATACTTACAGCTGATTCACGTTGCGGTATGGCAGAGACCAATACAACACTGTAAAGCAATTATCCTCCAATTAAAAATAAATTTGAAAAACAAACAAGCAAAAAATTACCTGATGAGACCTATATAGCTGGTCTCTCAACCATACTTTGAGTAGCAAGGCTATAGGATTCATCCTGAGAAATGCTAATCAGGCAAAAGATAAATGTGCAGCCAGTCAGGAACTATTGCCTATAAAACTGAGAAGAGGGATTTTTCAGAGCCAGAGGTTGAGTGATGAGGAGCATCTCCATGAATTAGTAATAAGAGGATTGATAAGAAAACAAAGGTGATATTCTTAGCAAGAGTAGAGGTGTCACTATTTTCCATGGATTGGACTTGCTGGGAAGCAAGTTCCATTTTGGTATGGTTGAGGCCACAGCAGGATAGTAAGTGAAGGACCTAAGCAAAAGTTAGAAATAAAGTTTTTAGTGGAGAAGTCACACTTACACCTATACATTTAGCTGAGGTCTAAACGTTAAATGTTTAGCAGAATGAAAAAAATGGTTGAAAAACAGCTTAGAAAACACACATATTTTGGAGGTGGGGAAGGTAAGAAATATCATACCAGAGACAGAGAAGTAGCTATCAGAGGTAGGAGGGTAACCACAAACGGAGTGCTTGAAAAACGGAAGAGAAGAAAGTTTCCATCTGGTGCTTTCTGAAAATACAGGGAATATGAGAGTAAAAAGAGTAAGGACATACATGAAACAATTTTATTTGCTAGTTATCTTTTTAAAAACAACCTGGGGAGTATTCAGTATCAGACACCAAAGTGTAGGTGAAAAATAGGGACAAGAAAATGAACCTAGCAGGTATAGAGTAAAAAAAAGAGAGAGAGAAAGCAATGAGGAGAAAAAGAGAGACGGATTGAGAGGGTATTAAGATTGAAGGAAAGATTTGTTTTGCTTTCTCTGCAAAGGGCAAGCCTGAGTACACCAGCTGGGAATTGTACAAACGAAAATGAAGGAAACTGATGTAGAACAGTTCCTGTAAAAATTGGTTAAACTGGATCCAAATCACAAGTAAAGTACTCCACCTGAATGAATATGGACATATCTTAGGAGCAGAATGGAGAGGAGGATGAAGAAAAAGAATATCTTGGGAAGCTTCTCTGTGTTGTAACAGCGGGGACTTGGGGAACAGCAGACAAGTATCTCTAGCGGGCACTTTCTGTTCCTTTTCTCAGTCCTTAAATGTCCTGCTTAACTTTGACTTGTCTATACCGAACATTCTTCTGCCCCCTAAAGAAAACACGAAAGGAAGGAGAAGAGGAACCGAGAAGGAAAAGATCACAATTTAGGGTTGCATGTAAACAAAGGGCAGGCTCATCTGCCTGCTCAGCATCCTTTCCACCCTCTTTTGCAAGCGGATGTAGATTTCCCTTTGGGAAACTCTCCTTCTATCATTCTGTATCATCCTGTTCAAATCATTACTCAGGTGTCCAAGTTTCCAGGCCAATATAACTTGCCTTTACAGGAATATTCTAGTAGTATTACACCAGGATAGAGAATGATTAAAGTAAAACCATTCTATTTGTGGGATTTGTAGAAGCATGCTCAGTTGCTCAGTTGGGTCCAACTCTTTGCGACTCCATGGACCGAAGGAAGCCCACCAGGATCCACTGTCCATGGAATTCTCCAAGCAAGAATACTAGAGTGGGTTGTCATGCTCTGCTTCAGGGGATCTTCTTAACCCAGGGATCAAACCCGGGTCTCCTGCACTGCAGGCAGATTCTTTACCTTCTGAGCCACCAGGGAAGCCCCAGATGACTTCAAACCTTCAAATGTTCTTCTTGTATGCTTTTCTAGCATTCTGTGTGCATACTTTATATCATGTGTAATGATATAAAGTCATCTTACTCATCAAATTTTAAGTCTTCAAAGCTAGACTACATCTTCATTAATATTTCTGTTACATGCATTTTATTCTGTGCCAATCAAGTAGGTGATGAATATATATTTTCCACAATATGAAAGAAATAGTAATAAATCAGATCTTTTTCCTGCATGTTACAAAGAGTTAGCCTCAATGTTAAAATAATCACTTGCACTTATTTTGGAAACATAAAGTTAGTGATTTGTGAAATGTCCAAAACTTCCGTAAGTGTTTTATTCTTAACCTTGGTGGTAAAATTGTTTTTCTCCACTTAAAATCTTCTTTATGCAATACTCAAATTCTGAGAAAAATTTAACAGAGCAGAGAGCCTGGCAAGAGTGGCAGTGTTCTTTCTTCCATGACATTAAAAAATATATATAATATGTATGTTCTCTAAAACATCTGATACATGTAACATGTTATCTCATTTGTAAACTAGGATGATGATTAATACCAGCTTCATAGCATTGTTGCAAAAATTAAATGAAATAATACATATGATACGCCTAGACAGAACCCAAACAAACAAGCCATGAACGAAACATCTGTGCCTTGTCTTTTCTCTCCTCTACTGGTTTTATAGCCTCTGTGCCCAGCTATGGAGAAGGCAATGGCACCCCACTCCAGTACTCCTGCCTGGAAAATCCTATGGATGGAGGAGCCTGGAAGGCTACAGTCCATGGGGTCGCTGAGGGTCGGACACGACTTCACTTTCACTTTCACTTTTCACTTTCATACATTGGAGAAAGAAATGGCAACCCACTCCAGTGTTCTTGCCTTGAGAATCCCAGGGAAGGGGGAGCCTGGTGGGCTGCCGTCTATGGGGTCGCACAGAGTCGGACACGATTGAAGTGACTTAGCAGTAGCAGTGCCCAGCTACAGCATATATAAACCTGCACACAACACACAAGGACCCGAGTAGGCAAACGTGTTAATGCTCACGGATGTGATTAGCAACACAGAAACCATGCAGGTTCTGCATGTTATCTGTACCTCCTCAACACACACAATTTCAAATTGGTTAAAAATATGAATATGTTGTCCATGCCCAAAAGTCCCTGAAAGGATTTTTAAATGCAGTTTTAGAAATGACATCCAAGAGAGGAAAACAGCAAGAAGAGCCCTAGAGTAAAGACTATTAGGCATTGGAGTTGGGCTGACTGAAATAGATAAGCAGATAATAAGGACTGAGTCTCCCTCATAGATGGGCTTCCTTGGTGGTTCAAATGGTTTTAAAAAAAAAAATCTGCCTGCAATGCAGGAGACCCCGGTTTGATCCCTGGGGTGGAAAAATCCTTTAGGGTAGGAAATGGCAACCCATTCCAGTATTCTTGCCTGGAGAATTCCATGGACAGAGGAACCCAGCGGGTTACAGTCCATAGGGTTGCAAAGAGTCAGACACGACTGAGCAACAATACTTTTCAGAAGAAATACATAAAACTTTCAGTTGCGTTTTTTTTTTTCTTGTCCAATAAAGCAGATCATATCAACAAATGTATAAAGTTAAATATTTTCTTCTGGAACTACAACAATATTTTTCTGTAAGGCATATTTGTCTGGGAACATATTTTGCCAAAAGCATCAAAAATCACTATTCAAAATTTAATATTTCCTATGTTACCATTTTTTTTAACAACTAAGGACACTGATAAATCCTATTTAAACTCAAATATATATATTTTATCATAGTAAGATGTGATTCTAGGTATTTTATTTCATGGGAACATGAAATTAAAAGGTTTTTAATAATTCCTTAGACTGTTCCTTTCAAGTAATGTATGTCCAAAATAAAACTTTGATTGAATATAAATTTATTACTTGAAGTCTCAAAGTGTACAGATCATACCTTTATCTTCAGCATTTTTCCACTGAAGTATACTTGATTTACAGATCATACTTCTTGTAATGAATGGTAAAGATCATGATTTAAATATTAGATGTGAGGAAAGCAGAGTTATATTTTTTTCATGAAAATTTATGAGATGAATTACTTATTCTTGCTCAGAGCAAAGGTCAACTAACTTCAATAGAGCATAGACAGTAGGAATGATTACCAAAAGAGCTGATATTATCATAAGAACTGCATCTGTTCAAGCACATATAAAAATTATTAAATCAGTAGTGTCTTATATAATGAATAGGAATCTTAATTGGAGATTGTATGGAAGAGGATTTATGAAGAGACTGTCTTATCCATAAAAGAATTCAATGTGTGATTTTAATGGATGATTTTTTTTTATAAAAGATGATTTTTAAAATAGTAATTTAAATCAGAATTCCTATCTTGTGTGTGTGTGTGTGTTCAGTCGCTCAGTCATGTCCAATTCTTTGCAATCCCATGGGCTGTAGACCGTCAGGCTCCTCTGTCCATGCAAATTTCCAGGTAAGAATACTAGAGTGGGTTGCCACTTTCTCCTCCAGAGGATGTTCCTGACTCAGGGATCGAGCACAGGTCTCCTGCAGATTCCTTACCACTGCACCACCTGGGAAATCCCTGAGGCTTGTAGAATTAAGGGGTGCTTAAATGGATTTTATAGAGAGTGTTCACTGCGGAAAACATGTACATAATTCATACATGTATACATTGTTCATGGAGATAGCTGATAGTTTACAAAAATCCTTGAGGTGGTTCTCAGGTAATTAATAATAATGATTGAAATATTGGTGAATAATGTCCAGTACTAACTTAAGTTTCTTGTCACTCATTCTGAAAAATCCTCTGGAAGTGACTAACTAGCTAGAAAGGTCAATTCCTAATCACTTAAAATAATGATTACATAAGATTTGAAAAATAATACTAGATTTTAGAAATTGGTTATAATGTAAAGATACAAAAATTATACTAAACAGTTTGGATAAAAATTAACAAAGTGGATGCTTAGAAGCAGTATAGATTTAACAAGATATAATTTCACAATTTACTAAATTACTACTTCCAACTCAACTTAAGTAACAGTCAATTTTAGAATCCAATTAGTAATAGTTTCTTTAGAGCTGTACTCATTTACGTTAATCTAGTTCACAGATTTATCTTTGCTATTGCATGAAAGATTTATCAGTTCAAATAAACTGAGGAACATAAAGTGACGGATACTGTTTGCCCACTCAATAGCAATTTTCCCCAACCTTACCTTCCTTCTTAACAGAATCATAGATTTATTTTTTAAAAATTACATTAGACAAATAATTTGTTTAGGTAAAATGAGCCTTTGTCCCCACATGTATACCTGTGGCAGATTCATTTTGATATATGGCAAAACCAATACAATATTGTAAAGTTAAATAAAATAAAATTAATTAAAAAAAAAAAAAGATTCTGAATCAAGGATGTCCAAAATGAGGAACTCTGTCCTCCTGTGCCAGTGACTAATTTCTGCTGAGACCTGATGGAGGTTTTCGTATCAATTCAAAAGAGAAAGAGGCATGAGGAGGTGAAACATGCATTGAGAATTGCTTCTCTCTTAGATTGGGCAAAGACAGGATACATAGAGGAACAAAAACAATCCTTAGGCCATCAGAGAAAAAGAATAAAAGACTTGTTGAGCCTTTAAATTGTCTAGAATTGCCTAACTCTCGCTTCTAGTTCGGGATAAAAATAAATTAATGAATATTCCTACTGTTTAAGACACTTTGAGGAGAGATTTCTATTACTTGCAGCTCAAAGCATCCCAAATGAGTGCATGGCGTACTATCTTCAGGTTGTTTTACATGGAAATATTCCTACAGCTGAACTTCGAGTTTTATTCATAATAATGTTCTAAACTACAGATAAGCAATATTTAAATAAGTCTATTATAATTTCAACCACATATGTTGAAGTATCTACTATAATCATGCAAGTTCTAAAGTTTTAGACATAGTATTTTAAAAGAATTGCATATAAAATAATGAATCAAAAGTGTGTTAGAGACCTAGAATAGTGAGTGAATACAAAAATGGCTTTATAATATTTTCAAGTATAAAATTGAATATAGAGTGTAAAAAACATTGAGAAAAGGAAATTTTTCAATACACTTCTTATTTCTTACTCTTAAAAAAGAGCCTGACACTAAAATAATGCATATTAATACTCAGTAAATAAATGAATTAATGAAGCAAATTTCTCCAAATAAAGGTTATTATAACAAAAATGTACACAGAAGATGGAAATGCAGGTTAACTTAACAGGAATAACACTATGTTCATTCCTGTTCACTTGTATTATTATATTATTAATAACAACTTTATTTGAAAGTTATTTCTCATATATATTTTTTATAAAGGGACAATTAGGGGTCATAATTTCCCTGTTTCTGTTTTCAGTTCAGTTCAGTTCAGTTGCTCAGTCGTGTCCGACTCTTTGCGACCCCATGAATCGCAGCACGCCAGGCCTCCCTGTCCTGTTTTTGTTTTCATATTGTGATATATCCTAACAGGGCTTAGCAATTATTGATTCAGTCTGTGATTCTGTTATCTCTTTCATTTACTGTTCTCCTCAATATACTCTGCTCCAGCTTGCTTTCCAGGTGGCGCTAGTGGTAAAGAGCCTGTCTGCCAATGAAGGAGATGCATGAGACTCTGGTTCGATCCCTGGGTCATGAAGATCTCCTGGAGGAGGGCATGATAACCCAATCCAGTATTTTTGGCTAGAGAATCTCATGGTCAGAGAAGCCTGGTGAGTTGTAGTCCATGGGGTTGCAAAGAGTCAGACATGACTGAAGCGACTTGGGCACACATGCAGATTTCTTCACTTCCCTCTGTCCTTTGAATTCTCCAAACAAGCTTCTGCCTCAGGGCTTTGGCACTTTCCACTCTCTCTGCCTGGAATTCTCTTCCAGAAAGTCTCGCTCCTAGATATGTGCATGACAGAGGTTCTTATTTTACTTCAGCAACAACTCAAACGTTATCTTTCCTAAGGTCCTTCCTTCATCACTTTAAAATACCTTCTCCATTTCACTTACAATCCTCTTCTTATCAAAGAACAAACGTAAATGAATCAACATGAAATGAAGGACAAGCCCTGAAATTAATACAAAGATGTGCTCTATTTTATTCATACCTGGAATAATTTAACAAGCACACTGTAACTGCTCATTAAATATTTACTGGATAACCAACTGACTTATTGAAAAAAGTGTAAGTTTATTTTCTTTATTTTTGTATATAATATAGAGAAGTTTAAAAAAAATATGTATAGATTCCTTCACTTGAGATATAATGAAAGGTCATTTTCTGTTGTATTGTAACATTGTTTTTAGAAGGATGAAAATAGATGTTATCAAAGTTAATGAGGTCTTAGTTTTAGAATGGAAAAAAATCATGTTTATACACATCAATGAATTTCTTTGCTGAATCTAATGCTATACATAATGTCATAGGAAAATAAAACCCCACACACAAAAAATTCAGATTATCATAATAAATCAAGTGTAGCCTACAATAGATAACAATGATTACAACTAGATGGTTATCTTATAGACACATTTTCTGTTCAGGGAATGTATGAATGCATAATCCAGAGAAATTATCCACATTATTTTTATTGTTAGGGAATGATGAAGATGAGTCTTAGACTCTGGTTTCTAGATAGTGTGATTATATACAGATATTTTTGGCCAGATATTTGGTGAATAGACCTTTGATTGTAATGCCTGTTTTGAGATAACAAAGCACATGTGTAAGTATCACTTATGCATTTTCACACTCAGTGTCCCTCAGTGGTTTGCGAAAGGCAATTGTACCAACTCATGAGAGTCAACTATACACTGAATTTTCAAAACTCTGCTGATTCAATTGTTAAACACAGCCATTGCTAAAATTAACTTACAGTTAAACAAGGTACATTAAAATAAAGTGAATAAATATGCAAATCAATGTCTACTAATTACTACTGTTTACCATTATCAAGTGCATTTCACTCCTCTCTTGGTCTCCACAATTCTTTCCTTCACAGTGTTATTTGATTTCTCTTTAACTGTGAATTACTCTTAAGCTATTACCCTACAAAGACTGTCCCTCCTTCTGTCAAGAAATGTGCCGATCAAAGGTCACTTTATCACTGTAGTAGGGTTTTTCTGGGGGTCATTGTTAAATAAATTCAGGCTCATTGTCAATGGCATCTAGACAATTAGATTTCATTGAATGACCTAATAAATTCATTAGTGTTGTGCTTTATTATCCCAATGTTTCACATACTTTACATGAGGAATTGCATTCAAACCTCAGAATAACTCTACATACTAATGCCAATATTCTGTACAAGGGAGGATTGGGAAAAATAGAGACTCACTAGCTTATCTATTACAAGATTTGTAAATGGTAGATTCAGGAACCCAGCATTATTTGGACCCACTTAACCACAACAGTTTGCATTAGAACTTTTTGGATGTTGCAATTAGCTAATTAAAGAAGAAATCTGTGATACTTGTGAAGAGATGCACTAAGCAATAACTGCTGATGATAAAATTTGGGGGAATTTATAATGAGTTTAAAGTTATTCTTCCAGATTTTGTTTTTAATGGGATATTCATGCTACAATTTGATGTGGAATAAAATTTTAAAATTATTTGTTATGGGGAGACTTCCCTGGTGATATAGTGGTTAAGAATCTGCCTTCCAATACAGGGGAAACCAGTTTAATCCCTGGTATGGGAACTAGGATCCCACATGCTTTGGGGAAACTACTGAGCTAGCGGAGGTGATGGAATTCCAGCTCAGCTATTTCAAATCCTAAAAGATGATGCTGTTAAAGTGCTGTACTCAATATATCAGCAAATTTAGACAATTCAGCAGTGGCCACAGGACTGGAAAAGGTCAGTTTTCATTCCGATCTCAAAGAAAGCCAGTGCCAAAGAATGTTCAAACTATCACACAACTGCACCCATTTCACATGCTAGCAAAGTAATGCTCAAAACTCTCCAAGGGCTTCAACAGAACATGAACTCAGAACTTCCAGATGTTCAAGCTGGACTTAGAAAAGGCAAAGGAATCAGAGGTCACATTGCCAATATCCACTGGGTCATATAAAAAACAAGAGAATTCCAAGAAAACATCTACTTCTGCTTCATTGACTATGCTAAGGCCTTTAACTGTGTGGGTCACAACAAACTGGAAAATTCTTCAAGCGATAGGAATACCAGACCACCTAACCTGCCTCCTGAGAAATCTGTATGCGGGTCAGGAAGCAACAGTTAGAACCAGACATGGAACAACAGATTGATTTCAAATTGGGAAAGGAGTAAATCAAGGCTGTATATTGTCACCCTGCTTATTTAACTTATATGCAGAGTACATTATGTGAAATGCCAGGCTGCATGAAGCACAAGCTGGAATCAAGACTCCCGGGAGAAACATCAATAATCTCAGATATGCAGATGACACCACCCTTATGGCAGAAAGCAAAGAGGAACTAAACAGCCTCTTGATGAAGGAGAAAGAGGAGAGTGAAAAAGCTGGTTTAAAACTCAACATTCAAAAAACTAAGATCATGGCATCCAGTCCCATCACTCCATGGCAAATAGAAGGGGAAACAATGAAAACAGTGACAGGCATTATTTTGAGGGGCTCCAAAATCCCTGCAGATGGTGACTTCAGCCATGAAATTAAAAGACACTTACTGCTTGGAAGAAAAGCTATGACAAAACTAAACAGCATATTAAAAAGCAGAGACATTACATTGCCGACAAATGTCCATTTAGTCCAAGTTGTGGTTTCTCAGTACTCATGTACGCATGCAAGAGTTGGACCATAAAGAAGGCTGAGTGTCTAAGAATTGATGCTTTTGAACTGTGGTTGTGTAGAAGACTCTTGAGAGGCCCTTGGACTGCAAGGAGATCAAACCAGTCAATCCTAAAGGAAATCAACCCTGAATTTTCACTGGAAGGACTGATGCTGAAGCTCTAATACTTCGGCCACCTGATGCGAAGAGCCAACTCATTGGAAAAGACCCTGATGCTGGGAAAGATTGAAGGCAGGAGGAAAAGGGGATGACAGAGGATGAGATCATTGGATGGCATCACTGATTCAAAGGACATGAGTTTGAGCAAGCTCTAAGAGATGGTGATGGACAGGGAAGCCTGGCATGTTGCAGTCCATGGGGTTGTAAAGAGCAGGCGAGGACTGAGCCACTGAACAACAACAACTGAGCCCACACTCCACAGCTGGAGAGCACATGGGCTCTGGAACCTGCACACCATAACCAGAGAAGCCTACGCAGAAGAGCCTGCAAGCTGCAACAAAAGATCCCACACGCTGCAGCTTAGACCTGATGCAGCCAAAAAAATAAACATATATATATTTTTAAAGTATTTGTTTATTAAGTTCTTTTTGTGTGTGCTTTTGGATTTTCATGATCTGCTCATCACCTCCAGTAGAATTTAAGCTTGACTTTTGACAGAAAGTTTTCAGGAAAAAAAAAAAAATCACGCACCAATTCTTGCAGAGAAAAATCCATACACCGTCTGTTTTCTATCACATTTTTCTTTAGGCCAGACTCCACTTGCTTTTACACTCGTTTCTTAATATATTTCTATTTTAATCATGGTAATCTTTGGTTTAAACTGATTTCACTCCCCTTAAAACACACACACATGCTGCATAAAAACAGAAATTTGGGCTTCCCTGGTGGCTCAGTGGTAAGGAACCTACCTGCCAATGCTTCAATCACTGGTCCCGGAAGATCCCACATGCCATGGAAAAATAGCCCTGTGTGCCACAACCATTGAGCCTGTGCTCTAGAGCCCAGAAGCCACAACGACTGAAGCCCACACACCCTAGAGCCCCATGTTCTGCTACAAAAGAAGCCACTGAAATGAGAAGCCTGTGTACTGCAACTAGAGAGCAGCCGCCCTCTCACCACCAATAGAGAAAAGCCCTGGCAGCAGCAGATACTCAGCACAGCCAAAATAAACAAATAAAATTTAAAAATATATAAATTAAAAGAAATTTAAATCTACACTTCATAGGTTGTAGTTGATTCTGTATCTTTTTAATGTGATATAGCTCAATGACAGCATCCTCAACGCCCACTTCAAAACTATATGCATAATAAATTTAAATTAAAAAAAAAACTATATGCATACACATAAACATAAATATCAGGACCTCAAAGTTTCTGACTGTCTTGCACCCAAGGAATCTATGTCATCATGAAAGTGGGGCAAGTTGAAAAATTTCAGAAGGAGACATGACCTGCCCACAATCACATAGCCAATGAGTAATAAAAAAAAAAAAGAAAGAAAAAGAAAATTACTCTGTCTTTTGAAATTCCTTTCTCAATACTGTATCTATACCACTTGGCAAGATTCTTCTAACATTTGAATCAAGTTTCTTAATCTATCGTTGTTATACTGGATTGATTCATCAAAACTAGCCACTTTATATTTTTCATCAGACAGAAATAGTGGAAAAATGTTTCCAAATAAAATAGTTTGTTTCTAACATGCAAGAAATAACAAGTTACAACCTAAGAGAATATTTAAATAATATTGTATTTTTTAAAAATAAAAAAAGAATTCACATAGTGAGACTGTTGTTAAGACAAGTGATTAACAAAAAAGGCAGAAAATCTGAAGAAAGAATTATCTGTTGTATACAGTTTCAAGAACTAGTAGAAAAGCAAAATTCTAATTTTTGTAGTGAGTCATCTTTTTATTTTTACTAAGCATCTTTATAATGTTTCAGTTTGTTATGCTTAAACCTAAAAAGTATAAGGTCTGTTTAGGTATCTAAGAGCCTAGCAACAAGAATATTGTTTTAAGCCATTTGTCACTTTGCTTGTAAAACAAATTCCTTTACAAAAACAAAACTGTTCTCTTATGAGTCTTTTAATTTATGTTTCTGTCATTCCACTTGTTTCTAGGTGAATTACTGCTCAAATGTAAATTTCTACCTAATAATTTATTTTTGCATCCTTAACTTTTTAAACACAGGAAATATGTGTACATATATTTAACTGCTATTCTTGTATTAATGAGATTTATTCTGAACACACTGGAGTCAGGTTAATGTAATTATATGATCATATAATAGTATGTACTGAATAATATCCACATAAGAAAACACTCTTCTTGGTTTATATACATGAAGCACTTTAAAATCAAACAAATATGAAAATATATGTGATTATCTTAATTTGTATCATAAATAGTTTATCGTGTATCTTCAAAGAGAAGTTCATGAAAAGCAAATGCTTAAAGAGATATATTAGACATAGCTGAATGTACTCAGTTCCAATATTTTTGTCCAATCATTTTTTTAATATGGAACACTTCACGAATTTGCTTGTCATTCTTGAGCAAGGGCCATGCTGGTCTTCACTGCATCATTCCAATTTTACTCTATGTGCTGCTGAAGCAAGCCCTATCCATGCATCTCTCATTTTTCCTTTATTTTAGTGGCTTCAATAACTCCAATCAGTCCATTACCATTCATCTACTCCTTTCATTGACAACTTTCTACATTAATTCTTAACCTTTCCCAGTCACTAGCTTCCACATAAAACCTGCATATTATGAAGACCCAAAGCAAAATATACTCCTCCCAAGGTCAAAATAATAAAGGGTAAAAAGTCATTTGTTCAACCAACACACCTAGAGCAATCCCCTCTATTAATAGGTAGTTTACAAATCTAAGTATAACATATTGACAATTGTATTTTCCTATCTGAAGAGAAACTTGTCAACAGAAGAAAAATAATTCTTGAGGTCTAGAAAATGCGGTTCAATATGAAGACTGTATCAGAGTATCCAAAATAGAATAATTCTGAGGTTACAAACATCCTAATGTTACCCTTTTCTATCTCCACTGGTTTTTTTTCTTAATCTGGATTGAAAGATTATTTACTTTAAATCCACTAACAACTCTTCCCTCTTATGTTTCTACTGAAATTTTATTTTTTAACTTCAAACTTCTCAGCATGGCATTTAAAACAGTGACGTTGCAGACCAATCCTCTAGAAACCCACCCTCCATCCCACTGAAATATGCTAAGTCTCTATATTAACTACAACATACAAAAATTTAACACTTTACTGGGTCAATTAGAATGTGGAGGACATTTCCAAATTGTAAATTTACAACAACAAACATGGAGTTTAACTTTCAGCAGAAATAACAGACAAGAAAAACTTAAAGTGTTTTATCTTAAGATATTAGTAATCAGAGATCAGGGTGTTATTACAGGTCCCCCAAGTATCTGAAGAAGCTAACGCTTGCCACCTAAAGTTCAGGACCCATAGCAAGGTCCCAGAAATGCTTATCTAACTAACTTAGGATGTGGTACAGGAATCAGTGTTTTTAAAAAAAAACTCCACCAGGTATTCCTACCATGCAGCTAAGACTGCGAACGTCTCAGCAGAGCAAGGCTTCTTAAAGTGTGGCCCCTGGACCTGCAGCATGAACAGCACCTGGGGACTTGCTGGAAACATGGATTTCAGCCTTTCATACCGCCTTACTAAGTAAAAGACTCAAGGGGTGGGACCCAGGCATGTGATTTACTAAGCCCTCCAGATGATTTTGATGCTGCTGTAATGTGAGAAGCACTCTATCAGGGGATCAAAGGAGGCTTTTCTAAAGAAGTTTCATCTATGTGGGGAATCTCAGATTTAAGTACGCGTGAAGAGAGAAAATGATGTAGATCTGCTTGTTCAAGTAAAAAATCTAGACGTCATCTCTGACTCTTCGACCTCCACATTAAATTGCTCTCTATGTGCCGAGATGCTGCACTTCTAATAAAGCGACAACTGATGTCCATGGTGATGGCCATGACAAACAGTCTTTTAGTCATGGGTAGAGAGCACTTTGGTGAGATGAGCACTGAGGATGAGTTTGGAGAAACACATTAAATATCAGGTAGGGAGTTATGAGATGAGGCTGAAAAATAAAAAGTTATGCAAAGCCTTGCAAGGAGCACCAAGGTTTTGAATTTTATCATATTACAGTAAGCTGTTAATTGATTTAAGTAGTATAAAGATGAGATTTGCATTTAAAATAATCACTCCAGCCACAGAATTGAGAATAAACTGCAAGAACAGAGAGAGTGAAACTTAGAAGGTTAACAGAAGGCTCTTAGAGTCATTCTGGTAAGCATGGTGATTCTTTTGGATTATAGAGCTGGTGTCAAGATAAGGAAATATGGACCTAGTTGAGACATTCTGGAGGAAAAACCAAATCCAATAATTATTTATATATTAGATATTCAATTCAGTTCAGTCGATCAGTCATGTCCCACTCTTTGCGACCCCATCACTAACTCCCAGAGTTTACTCAAACTCATGTCCATTGATTTGGTGATGCCATCCAACTATCTCATCCTCTGTTGTCCCCTTCTCTTCCCACCTTCAATCTTTCTCAGCATCAGGGTCTTTCAAATGAGTCAGTTCTTCACATCAAGTGTACAAAGTATTGGAGTTTCAGCTTCAGCATCAGTCCTTCCAATGAATATTCAGGACTGATTTCCTTTAGGATGAACTGGATGGACCTCCTTGCAGTCCAAGGGACTCTCAAGAGTCTTCTCCAACACCACAGTTCAAAAGCATCAATTATGTAAAGACAAAGGAGATAAGAAGAATATATAATAAAGTATATTAAATATAGAATATATAAAATATGTAACATAGATGCCTACTAGATATCTAAGTGGGGATTATGAGTAAATAGTTGTCTACATATGTCCAGAGATCTGAAGAGAAGTTTAGGTTCAGGATCAAATTTAGATGTCACTGGTATGTAAATATTTTTCCAAATACATAGAAGCTGCAGGGAGAACACACAAACAGGAGGTGGTATACAGTTGAGTCTGAAGAAAGTCTAAAATTAAAAGGTTCACTAGAGGAAGAGTCGGAGAAGGTGATGACATCCCACTCCAGTACTCTTGCCTGGAAAATCCCATGGACAGAGGAGCCTGGTAGGCTGCAGTCCATGGGGTCGCAAAGAGTCGGACACGACTGAGTGATTTCACTTTGACTTTTCCCTTTCATGCGTTGGAGAAGGAAATGGCAACCCACTCCAGTGTTCTTGCCTGGAGAACCCCAGGGATGGCAGAGCCTGGTGGGCTGCTATCTGTGGGGTCGAGTTCTGATAACTTATGAAAAATGTGTAGAATGAAAGTCAAAGAGCAGAATCCCAAGATTTAAGAAATTAAAAGAGAATTGAGCTTGCAAAAGAGATTGTGAAGCACTATTTAAAAAAAAAAAATTTTTTTTTTTGATCTAGGGTATAGCCAACTAGTAAACAGTATTGTGTGAGGCACTAACTTTGACAAGAATTGTTCACAGGGGTTCTCTCTACTTCTCTTATTCACTCTGCAGTTGAAAAATCTCTGGCTTCTGCCCTAAAGTTTCCGTTGGACTGGCACCTGCAAATTATCTTCATCGTTGAATCAAATGTGTGCTTCCAAGTCCTAATTTTATTTGACGTGTCAACAACTTATCACAGTTGATCTAACATTATTCCAGACACTTTGTTTTCTTTATACCTGTCAGTCCACAAAAGAGACTTAAGCGAAAGAGTTAGGAAGAATTCTCAATAGGGCTTCCCACATGGCTCAGTTGGTAAAGAATCTGCCTGTAATGCAGGAGACCCAGGTATCAAACCCAGGAAGATCCCCTGGAGAAGGGATAGGCTACCCACTCCAGTGTTCTGGCCTAGAGAATTCCATGGTCGCAAAGAGTTGGACACGACTGAGCAACTTATACTTTCACTTTCTCAAAAGACTGTCAGGTATAAAGAAAACAAAGTGTCTGGAATAATGTGAGATCAACTGTGATAAGTTGTTGACACGTCAAATAAAATTAGGACTTGGAAGCACACATTTGATTCAACAATGAAGATAATTTGCAGGTGCCAGTCCAATGGAAACTTTAGGGCAGAAGCCAGAGATTTTTCAACTGCAGAGTGAATAAGAGAAGTAGAGAGAACCCCTATGAACAATTCTTGTCAAAGTTAGTGCCTCACACAATACTGTTTGCTAGTTGGCTATACCCTAGATCAAAAAAAAAAAATTTTTTTTTTAAATAGTGCTTCACAATTTCTTTTGCAAGCTCAATTCTCTAAATTTCTTAAATCTTGGGATTCCGCTCTTTGACTTTCATTCTACACACTTTTCATAAGTTATCAGAACTGTACCTTTTCCATTAAGCAAAACTTTGACCTCAGAGCTATTTCTTTATATTTGCCTAAGTTCTTTCTAGAAATAGATTTCTATCTTGAAATTTTCAGTGGTGCTTCAACCCCAACTCTTCACCCCAAATAAACACATGCATTCCTGATCATCCTCCTGTTTTCCTTTCTTCTGTGATTGGCATGAACTTCAACAAAGTTGTTCAAGTCAGAAACTTGGGAGTTATCTTTGACTTTCTAGTCTTGACTATGACTAAGTACAGTCATTCATACATCCTGTTGATTTCTGACTCCCTTACCACTCTATCAAGTACTCTATTCATATGTCAGCCTTTGTTTCGATCCTTTTTTAAAATATTTTTTCAACTTACCTGCATTTTGTTTTTCCAATCTACAGTGCCCTTTCTCTCACAATTTATTCTCAAATTAAATATATTCCATGAATCAAATTTGATCATCTTATTTCCCTTCCTTGAAATGTTTTAGGGTTCCTCCTTGTAACCAGAAGTCTATAGTTTTTTTAGCAAAATGTGCAATTTGTAAAATATCCCTATTTGACAATCTAGTGAAATCACATCCTACCACATTCACTGTCACACCCAATTCTTAAACCATAAAGCATCTAGTTTCCCAAAGCACTGTATTATTTCTGTTTGCTCTCACATGAACCCTTTCTTTTATCTTTAAAACTATCTTTTGGGCACACCATCAGAAATTACTTCCTACTCATCTTTCAAAACTCAATTTAGGTATCCGGCTCTCGACTCTTTGTCACTCAGGCATGTCTGACTCTTGGTAACCCCATGGATTGTTGTCCACCAGGTTCCTATGTCCTCAGAATTCTCCAGGCAAGAATACTGGAGCGGATTGCCATTTCCTTCTCCAGGGGCTTTTCCTGACTCAATGATTGAACCCGGGTGTTCTGTATTGCAGGGAGATTCTTTACGGTCTGAGCCACCAGGGAAGCAGGTATATTTTCCCACATTAACTGAGTTTTTAGCCCATTTCCCTTCCCAACCTCTGCTGTTGGGTCTCTTTCCCATTGTTTCTATTATAGCACCTTTTGCAAACTGTAATTGTGTGTTAACTTGTCCCCTTGACCAGACTGTGAGCTCCTTTTTTCTGTGGCACTAGTACTTGCCATACAGGAATAATTCTGTTAATACTTGGAAAGGAAATGGGTAAATACTACATGTATTAAAAATGGTTGCTTTGCTATTGTATTGAGTCAAAAAGAATTGGAAAATTATTTGTTTTCAAAGTGGGGTGAAATTATTATGCCATATACAATGGTTTAAAACAAAAAATGATAGTTGGAGACAGATGGTTTTGATTCAAAATCCAACTGTAATGTAACAGTCAAGGTCCTAGGAGAACCATTTAACCTAAGTTTGTCACTTAAGAGATTTAATGACCCTATAGAATGGTGATATAGACTAAATGTATCCTCCTCAAATTCCTATCATGAAGCCGTAAGCCCCTGCCTCCAGTGTGGTGATATTTGGAGGTGGGACCTTTGAGAGGTAATTAGACATAAAAGAGGTCATGTGGGTTTTGTCCCATGATGGGATCAGTGTACTTATAAGAAGAGGAAGAGACAAGAGCTTGCTGTCTGTTTCCCCTGTTAGAGGATATAAGAAGAAGGTGGCTGACTTCAAGGCAGGAAGAGAGTCCTCACCAGGAAACCTAGGTGTTTGCACTGAGATCATGTACCTTTCAGCCTCTAGAATAGTCAGAAATATTTATTGTTTAAGCTACCCAGGTTCTGAGATTCTGATATAGAAACCTGAATGAATTAAGACAATGACCAACATCATAAGATAGCCAGGTTTTAAAAAAGATACTGCATAAGAAAATGATTTATGTTCTGTGTTGCTTTTAGCAAATATTGGCTACAATTTTGAAGACCCAGTTCATGAAGCTATTGAAGAGGCCGAACAAGGACCAAAATCTAGGTTTATTTACTTTTAGTTCAATAGGTTTGGTTTGAGCATAGCACTGCTTGGATCTCCTAACCTTCCAGAGGGGCCATGTAAGCCTAGAGTGGCCACAATTCATCCCTCTGACTGTAACTGGTCCTTTCCATTTTCTCAATGTACTACCCAAATTGTAATGTTTTGTAATTGTGCAGTGACTGCATCAAATGTAGATATCACTAGCGTACAAAACCAGTCCACCTCCCCCATACTTACTGATGGTCTGTCCTGGTTGTCAGGCTCTGAGTGGTTTTAAAGTAGAATACAAACAGGATTTTGGACAGGGAGCTGTAACCCTGATGCTACTGGCTAGAGGCAGTTTCAATGTCCTTTGGAACCAAAGAGGGCCTGTTTGTGGCTATAAAAATGTCTTTCCAACTACTCCTGCATCAGCTGCATGGTACTTCAATGATACTGTCTGAATTATGGACACAAGGGTCAAATCTCTGAGTTTCCCTTGAAAATTTTATTTTACCTTGCTTTGATTACTTGCACATTAAAAAGTTGACATACTTTGAGGGGCAATGACCTAGCCAAAGGATTTGCTTCCTGAAGGGTAGAGTATCTTAAAGTCAATAGGAGGAAAAAACTCATTACATACACCTTTAATGCCCTTGAGCCATCTGCAGTGGAGGCCAGTCCTCTGATGCCACAAACCCTCTATTTGGCAAAATTTAATGCTAATATTGAACAGGTCCAACTTTTCACTGGGGGATAGAGTCAACCTTCTTGGCTGAGAACAGAAAAGCCAATCCTATAAAAAGCCAGTCCTATAAAATTTTACTTCATGGACTAACGGTGACTTATCTTGAAGGACAGTCAAGTTTGGTCAAAGAACCAGCAAAATTGCTCCAGTTCAAACTGACTGACTTCAAAAAACACCTGAGAGTCATCTCTAAAGACTGCAAAGCATCAGAAGGAGGAGGGAGACATTTAATGATATTCAGGTGAACACGTAGCTTCAGGAAAACCTAGAACTGCTTGTCCAAGAAGACGCCAGCTGGAAACAAAGAGTTCAGGAGCTGGGACAGAAAGACATGCTTTAAAACTTCAACACCCAGTGAAAATGGACGGCAGTGATAAAGAGAACACGATAAAATGACTGAAACTGTACTAAGAGGATAGTCACAGATGATACACAGGATCATGAATATACAGGTAATAACCATGTATTTGCTATACAAGCACTATAAGCAGAAGGCATATCTGAAGGTGGGCATCTCTTCATTTGACTTCAGGCCTTTAGAATGTAATTCTTTAGAAAGAATGATCAGAAGTTCCATTGACAAAGCCAGTATGAGATATATATCTTCTGGGAGACAGTAATACCTGTAACATGGAAAAAGTGATCGTTTTAAGAGAGATATTAAAACTAACATAGGCAAAGCTCACGTGAGGCTACTTGACACTTTTCTAAGAATTTTGAGTACAGTGATTTACGTAGACAAATCTTCCCCAAATCAAAACTAGTTTTGCCTCCTCATAATGACTCCGATGCCCACATAGTAAAGGACTCTAAATTTGTTAAAAGGCTGAGTACTGTTACTGTAAAGTTGATTATCACGTATGTGCTGTTATTAGTTTCATTCAATATCTGGTAAAGATTTTATGAAGCCTTTCTTGAAATTCAAAATCTGCTGCCAAGTAGTAACATATCCATTGTTGTTCAGTCACACCGTTATGTCTGACTCTTTTGCAACCCCATGAACTGTAGCCCACCAGGCATTTCCCAGGCAAGAATACTGGAGTGGATAGCCATTTCCTTCTCCAGGGGATCTTCCCAACCCATGGATTGAACCCTGGTCTCCTGCATTGGCAGGCAGATTCTTCACCATTGAGCCATCAGGGAAACCCAGTAACATACCGCAGAAGCCCACATTTTTATGGGATGTGAAAGTGTGTTGCTAATTAATTCTATTTATCCAAAAATTGATATGCATTCTATCTGTACCAGAGAGGCTATGTGAATGAGTATGACAGCTTCTCAGCTTTTAATTAGAACCGCTTGGCTTCTAACAACATTCCAGTGTCTGTACAAGAAATATTGTCATAACATCACCAACCAACTTAATTGCATAAAAAATATGGGCTCTTAGAGAAGAAAAAGATAAATATACCCATGTGTGTAGCACAGCAGATGTTAAGATGACGTTTTGGTTGTATATGAAGCATGAGACTTTGCTCTGGTTAAAAAAAAGAGAGAGAGAAAAGGCATTTCATTAAAAAAAAAATACAAAAGGCAAATGAGCAGAGAACAATGTTAAAACATTCATGTAGCCTTCCTTCTTGTTTCTCTCTCCTTGGCTTCTCTAAATCACCCTTCACAATTCCATTGCAAAAGGACCAGTCTCTCTAACCTGTAGCAGGCCAATCATATGCTAACACCAAATCTGAATTTGTGAGCCTCTTAGTTTTTTAGTTTCATGGTTCAAATTTCGTATTTTTAAATGTATTATCTTCTTAAATATTTTGCTTCATTTTTAAAAACAAAGATGGCATAAAAACCATTAAAAAACTTTAAGCATGTTTCAAGGCCTCCAAAAATTAGTTCTCAGGCAATCTTTGAAAATTGCTGATTCTCTTCCTTTTTTTTCTTACTATATTATTTCTGAAGCTTTCTGGAAATGTCCCAAGAAGAACTGTGTGAAAGATGCTTTGACCCACTTAAAGAGTTATTTACCCTGTGATCCTTTTGGGATGGATAAAATAAATAGTATAGCCTAGTACTGGAGATATTTTCTTATATTACAAATTGAAATATAAAATAGAATATGTTAAAAGTAGGGATTGGGAAGCAAAAGAACATGAGAAGGAAATAGAGAGGTTAATTCCAACCAAGGAAGACTGAGAAAGATTACAGATGTGTCTACAAGGATGGGAAGGGTTATGAATGTATTTTCTGCTACTAGCTATTATTCACCTAACAATAACCCTGAGACCCTTTCCTCACATTACATCTTGACATGTGTTTTGTAAGCTCTTCCTTTTTACATGAGTCTGTGATGATTTTTACCATGTCTATTTCTATATACTACAGATTTTATACCTGTCCTAAAATATTGTACATAAAGGCCTAAATAATATAATTTGACAATAAAGCAAATAGACTCATTTATAGAGTTTTGCATAAATGAGTGAATATAACATACAGTGAAATTTCAAAATTAAGTTCTCAGTTGTATAGTTGCACAGAATCTGTTACACTGCAGACTCTATTATATCGTACATGTACAATTTAACTGCACTGTTTTAAAACCCTTATACAACTTCTAAATAATTATATTACTCAAACAATTTTTACAAGAATTAAATCAACATCCAGTCAACCTGGCACCCATATCATTGTATCTTTCAGCATCCCCAACTGCTGTGATAGGCATTTGTTTCCCTTCCATCTGCAAAGTTTTCAAAGATGTAGCTAAGAAGTCCTCCAGGTGGTTCTGGCGACCTCATGAGGATGGGATCTTCAGCAGAGGAACCCTTACATGACAGAAGATATTTTAGTAGATGGCAGATGGTAAACATGCAAAAAGGAATTGGGTAGTTTCCTAACTTGTTAAGCAACCCTGTTAAAAGATAAGCTGCTGCTGCTGCTGCGGCTGCTGCTAAGTCGCTTCAGTCGTGTCTGACTCTGGAGGCACATTTAAATTTTTAAGAGTTGATTTGAGCATACATCAATTTGAATTGGGTCGGATGAAACCCAATGTAGTGAGGAGGGCTATACTGACAGGAATTAGGGGAGACCTTTTTATAGAGAAGATGAGGGAGCAAAGCAAGGACATTGATTGGCTACAGTTTAGACAGTTGCCTTAAACAGGAAAGCCTAGTTGGCTATGCGATGGGTTGTTCTTGGGTTTCATCTCCTCAGACTTAGTGGATGCATTGACTCTGACTTAGATTTTGGTTTGCTTCCATGCGCTACTGAAGCCTGAGAGCCATCTCGGTCTAGTGGCCTTCTTGTTTAATTATATTAACACCACTCTCCACCAATCCCTCTACATATATTAGATATAATACCAGAAGATATTACCAAAATAGCAAAGAGAGAGAGAGGAAGAAAGGGAGAGAAGAAGAAAGGGAGTGAGCAAGAAAGTCAAAGTTTCAGGAAACGTGTTCAATACTTTTAAGCCCAAACCACCTGATTTTCTTCCTTTAATGATTGATTTTATGACCAAAGTTCCCAAAGATACCATTTCTATTTCTTAAAGTAACTGATATTTTCTTTACTTCAGGGTTTTCAACTCCATCCTCTTTGTTGATCATCTCCACACAGGTACCATGCAGATCCTTAGCCAATTTTTTAATCATCTCCTCATGTCCTTACATCTCGTCTTTTCACAGTGATTCCTATGAAAGAGACCACACCATGGTCTCTTGGTTGTCAATGGGAACTTCTCTTGAGAAGGAACTTTTAGGTGTTCTAAAATTCTAGGCATAAGGAAATGTCCCAGTTCATAGCTGAATAAATAGTTTTATTCTTACATCAAAAGCCAAGAAAGAACCTAGCTATGTAATTCCAAAGTTTCATGGTGGTCATTGTTTTTGAAATTAACTTCTTTTTGTAGAGAAATCACTGATGCTGATTATTTTACTTGGTATTTTGTTTGGGATTGGACTGAGTTATGAATCAATAGGAAGGGAGGTTAGAAGAAACCCGACATCTTCACAAATATGTATTCACATTTAGGAATAGTGAACTTGCTTCCACTTGCTCAGATCTCTCACACTTTTTTAGTAAAATGCTATACATTTCTTGATACAATAACTGCACCTTTAATGATAGGTCTATTTCTGGGTATTTATAGTTTTTTTCAGTTACACTGTGTAATTGCCTATAGTTGGGTTATGTGAGAACTGCTGATTCTGACAGAATGATTTTTATACCTGGCTCATGACTCTCTTGTTTGCCAGCACAGGAGGGAGATCTTTTTTAAAAACTCATTTTTCATCCTTTTAGGGTATTTCAGGTAAACAAGAGTTATATGCCTTTATTCACTCAATCTGCCATCATGATCCAGTTTCTTGAATTTAATATTTTTAAATTTGAGGGAGGAAACTAAATCGGGTATTCACAGTCCTACAGTCCACTAAGGCCGGCATAACTCATTTGTAACCTAGTAAGCATTTTTGTTACTAAATTACATATTGTGGTGCTAGCTCACTAAGTAACTGCTCCAATGTGCCAACCTGAAAGAGGTCACTGGAAATCTCAGTAATTTAAACATTTTAGTTCTATTCTTCCAGTCCTTCCTGTCAAGAAATGAAAAGCTCTAAACACTAGATTTTATTACTGAAAGTAAAAAAGAAAAAAATGCAAATACAAACTTGTTTATAATTTGAGAAAATTTAATTTATAAATATCACTTTATTTGATAGAGCGGATCTAGCCAAGGAGTGAAAATGACAGTGACAATTGTGATTTTTCCTCCAAAACCTATATTGATACTGACTAGTGTGATACTGCTCTCAATGTCCCATAGCAGATCCTCTTTTTCTTCATTCTAAAGTTGATGTGAATACTGTATGCTCAGTACTGAGAATCCACTTATCTTCTCTCTCCAGATTTTGAAAGTTTTAATAACAAATACTTCTTTTTCTGTCAAATAAAATAAAAGCCATTGGTAAATTTTTCATTAGTCAGGATCTCAGGCAGAAGGGCTCAGACACCAGAGAACATCACATCCGAACTTACAGATTTATTACATGTTTTAATTCCACATACTCACTCGTACATCTGGCAAACTCATTCTTGGAGGCGATAGTTATTTTAGGGGTTGTATGGTTTATTTAATAAATGTTCCAGTTTAGAAAAGGCTTTTTAGGTCCTTCCTTTATTCCATTTTCTTTGGCATGACTCTACTTATGCTCATCGTCTATTTCCTTTTATCCTTGAATTTTTATTCTATTTTGAAAATGGTTTTGTGTTTCATTTGTTTCGAAGATTTGTATGCATGCATGTAAACTGTTTATTTTTAAGTTTTATTGAACAGAATATTGATTTTATTTCCATATCTCTCCTTCCATTTGCCACTCGAGCACTTTCTGCTGGTAACCACTAGATACTTCAGTAAGCAAAACCTTTCTAATTTAAAAACACACTATTTAGAATTTTGGCCAACAGTCCTGTTTCTCAAAGAACTGTGCTTACTAACTTGATTAACATACACCTTTCTTATTAGTCTATGTATCTCCAATGTGCCCAGATGGCTCAATTGTAAAGGATCCTCCTGCAATGCAGGAGACACAGGAGACTCAGGTTTGATCCCTGGGTTGGGAAGATCCCCTGGAGGAGGAAATGGCACTCCATTTCCTTCAGTATTCTTGTCTGGAAAATCCCCATGGACAGAGAAGCCTAGTGGGCTACAGTCTGTAGAGTCGCTCAGAGTCAGGCGTGACTGAATGTGCCATGGTGATGCAAGGACAGCATCCTTGACCAGCTCTGCAGAGCGTGGTTCAGATGATGGCTTCCATTTACGAGGTCTTTCTCATTCATCACAAATTTTGAGCCAAGGCCATTCTTTGGATGCAACAGATAGTTGAGTAAACTGTGGTATACAAGTTGGGTCATTTCTGCTTAACAAAGGACTCTTCTATTGAGTAACCTTTCTTTCAGACTTCTCTGTTGGATTGCCAGAATTTAATAAGTTCAAACCTTGGACTGAACGTTTCTCCTGCAGAATCCTGCCGATTCCTCCTCGCCTACTTTTCTTTCTTTTTTTTTTTTTTAACAAGTTTCTTTTTTTTATTTTATTTTACTTCACAATAAACCTTCACATCCCTTCTGAGTAGATAGATCATCAGCAACTACTTCTCAGAGGATCCACATTGCATATAATAGAAAAAATAGAATAACATGAAGACACGTAGTACAGGCTGCTTCATTATGACATCTATCCACACTTCTCCTCTTAGCCTTGATAGCACATGGGATGATATATTTATGAATCCTTTATAAGTATAGTCTCACCAACCACACAACCATTTGTCAAGAATTGTGAAAAAAATACTTGTCAGTATGAACACTGTATGCGAAAGTTTATAATCATCAATAATCATCCGTTTGACTTACTACTGATCATGTAGTGGTTTATGTGTTTTTATGAGGTACTTCAGACTCTCCAACTTGAGAAATAAATTACACATCCATATTATAAGCTCCCCTATTTCTCCAATTTCAGAAATGAATAAGGTACTTTCCATTTGAAAATAGTTGTTTTAAATGACATTCTTCACTTCAGCTGCAGAAGTATAGAGAACATCACATTTTTACTTGAAAATAACAGTAGCACCAACAGCAAAAGCATGGCATCGCCTTTTTCAAAGATCTGAATCAGTTTAGCATTTTATGTTTTGAATAAAATGATTTATTCTGGGGTAGAAAGTACATGTTCACATTAGAAAAAATGAGCTTTTCATCACAATCCTGGCAAATCAAGATTTTTGATGCAATTCATTCAAAGTATAATGAAACATCTCCCTTTGCCTCTTTAGAACACATTAATGTTTACGGAATTCTTTGTAAATGGATATAGATGTAGTGTGTATGTGTGTGTGTGTACATACAAAACAAGATAGTACTAGTAGCAAAGCTAATAAATGCTTCTATGATTATTTCAAGCGGTAGTTTTCATTTTCCATCTTACTTTCAACAAATATACAAAACCCTGAAGCTGTTAATATAAATACACATATATATGTATATATACTCAATTTTATTTTTTAGGATTCCATTGGTTTCAAGTGACAGAAATGCAGGTAGAATGAGCTTAGGCCAGATATGGACCACAGGTCCTAAGGAAGGCACCAGAAGTGAGAGCTTGTGAACCGTTTGTGTTCTCTGCCCCTCGTCTGTCTGTCTCTCACTCCGCTGCTCAACTTTGTCTCTCTTGGCCTACCTGTTTGCTTGTTTGTTTGTTTTAAATAAATTCACATTGGATTAGGGGTGAGTGGGATATCTGCCCTTGAGAATCAATTACCTTACTAAAATCCGAAAACAATTGTTTGATGTGCTAGGGAGTGATGGAGCAAGGTTTGATTGGCAAATAACCTTGTTCTAGAATTCCTGGTGTTAAACATGAGCTATATACCCACTCCACAGCTAACATATATCAAAAATCCTTTACTCTTCCTTTCAGTAGGTGGAAGATTTATTCTAATTCAACCAATATTAATAACAATCTACCATACTGCAGGCACTGCATTAAGCAATGGGAATATGTAGATAAATATAGGATAGACCTTTCCCTGAGGTAGTATATAATGCAATAAAAAAGAAAAAATGTATAAATAAAATTTAAAATGTAAATATATGATATTACCCTAAGGAGTTTAACATATAAAACTTTACATTAGTAAATTTGATTATCTTTAGGGAAAAGGGTTGAAATTTAGGAGTAAGGGAAGACTTTACATTGGAGGTGATGCCTGATAAAAATTTGGAAGAACTGATGTGTTTAATAGTTGAATTTTATAAATAAGAATATAAAGTGCTACATCATAGAGTCACTTTAATTTACATTCCTTACTTGCCATTTATCTGAAATATTACAATTATTCAGAGTGCACTCTGAATAATTGTAAATATTAATATATATTATAATATATATAATATTAATATATAATATATATTAATATCAATATAATATTCAGAGTGCACTCTGAATAATTGTAAATATTTCAGATAAATGGCAAGTAAAGAATGTAAATTAGTTTAGTAGACAAAGAATTAGATGGATAGTCAAATCCAGAAGAAAAAAAAAAGATTTATAGATTATCAAAAGAACACTGGAATTTATTCTAACATAATTAAAAATTTTTAAACAGGAGTTGGGTAATCTGGGGGCAGTGAAAAATTATTTTTAACTTTTCATTTTAAAGAGATCTTGCTGACAATAGTGAGGAGAAAAGACAGATGAATAACTGACTGTTGGCCATTAAATGAGATAGGGGGCAAGAAGTATAATTTCTTTTTTTAATATAAATTTATTTAATTGGAGGTTAATTACTTTACAATATTGTATTGGTTTTGCCATGAATCCGCCACAGGTATACACGTGTTCCCCATCCTTAAATTTTCATTTTAAAGAGATCTTGCTGACAATAGTGAGGAGAAAAGATGGATGAATAACTGACTGTTGGCCATTAAATGAGATAGGGGTCAAGAAGTATCATTTCTTTAACCAAATCAGTGATGCTCAAGATGGCAGAATGATGATAGAAACTGGAGCACCATTTATAGCAAGATTTGTAAGAAAACAATCTCAATCTACATTTTAGAAGAGACATTAAATTAAATAAAACCAAACCAAAACACTTGTCTCTTAATTGTGGTTTAGTGATGATTTGTATTCATTACATACACAGACCACTTAGTTATCTTTAGGAAATACAGATTTAATTCAAAACATAGAAAAAGAAAACAGAACAGAGTAATAATAGCATATTAACACCACCATCCATACCCTATTAAATCTGGATAGGCCTACCATCAAAAGAACATAAAATATAATGAAACAAATTTCTGATCAGTTCTACAATCATATATTTGACTTTTCAATGCTCTCCATTATTTGGCAGCACTGCCATATATTTAAGATCATTTTCAGGAAGGGGAGGGTGAGATGAATTGGGAGAGTAAGATTGACATATACATTACCTTGACTAAAATAGATAGCTAGCGGGAAGCTGCTCTATAATACAGGGAACCCAGCTCAGTGATGATCCAGAGAGATGGAAATGGGGCAGGGCCGGGGGGAAGTACATGAGGGAAGGGATGTATGTATACATATAGCTGATTCACTTGGTTGTACAGCAGAAAGTAACACAACATTGTAAAGCAATTACACTCCAATTAAAACAAATCCCAAGTCATTCATAGCAAGCACACTCCAAAATGGCCACTCCCTTCTCCCTCTTAAATTTGCTATTTTCTTTCTGATTCATATATTTAATTATATTTTTTCCCATCATAGCCTATCTTTCATTCTTTCTGTCAACAAAACTATAACCTTCCAAGTTCTCAAGGCCTGACTCTAGTCTTTTTCTTCTGTGGTGATTTTATAATAATGGCCCATGCTAATCATTTCCTTCTCTCATTTCCTAGGAGTGAAGGAATAAGATACAATTTAGCTTTTCAATGTGTCTCCCTAGTTAAGACACTGTGTCTTGATGGAAGGACTAAGGCTTAAAAGGCTTTTTTATATCTCACATAGTACAGCATTAAAAGTGTAGTAAAATTTTGCTAAATAACTTTTTAGTGATTCATGCTGGTGATATCAGAATGGATTGGTACCATTTTCCTTGTTCAAGGGAAAAATCCTAATTAGACAGCAATGGGAGAAGTTTGTAAAAGGATGTTCAGTGTTGCATAATCCCAGAGTCTGTGCTGCCTCTATTAAACTGACTGGCCAGATGAGGGGTCGAGTTGGATTTTTCCCTTGGCCCCAGTCCATGATAACCTCAGGAGGTCTAATTAATTTTTTAATTTTCTTTTGTGGTTAACTCAAGCACAGGGATATTGTAAAGACAAACAACTGAGAATTGGAGAAGGAAATACTCCATTGGATTGCTAACACGATTTTGTTAAAATATACCATATAAAATTCATATTATAGATCATTATATAAAAATAAGACGATGGAAAATTCTTCACAGCTAAAGCCCTTTAAATTCCATCTAAAGGACATAATATGAATAAACTGTACATTTTTACAACAGATTCTGACATGTTTTATTCATTCTACATGTAATGGAAATTTTGTAAGAGCCAGTTATTTGAGGTTTCTCTTTTTTAATATTTATTTTATTTATTTTTTATTTATTTGGCTTCACTGGGTCTTCATTGCACATGTAGGATCTTTAGTTCAAGCATGTGAACTCTTACTTGTGGCATGTGGGATCTAGTTACTTGACCAGGGATCAAACCTGGACACCTTACATTGGGAGCTTGTCGTTTTAGCTACTGGTCAACCAAGGAAGTCCTCTGCTGCTGCTGCTGCTAAGTCGCTTTAGTCGTGTCTGACTCTGTGTGACGCCATAGACGGCAGCCCACCAGGCTCCCCCGTCCATGGGATTCTCCAGGCAAGAACACTGGAGTGGGTTGCCATTTCCTTCTCCAAGGAAGTCCTCTAGGAGCCAGTTATTTGAAATGAACAAATTTAATGATATGCCTCAAAATAGTTATTGGTTCAGTTAAACTACTGAATTAATACTAAGTTTCAGACTGAAGCATAGCTGCTTATCTACAGAATTTTTTTTTACATGAAAGATGAAAGCAATTTTAAATGAAAACTTTAATCCAAATGTGCTAAGGAAAATTTAAGAGGATTTTTAAACTCCCAAATAAATAGAAACACACTATTTTATATACTGCTGCTGCTAAGTTGCTTTAGTCGTGTCCGACTCTGTGTGACCCCATAGATGGCAGCCCACTAGGCTCCTCTTTCCCTGGGATTCTCCAGGCAAGAATAAATGGAGTGGGTTGCCATTTCTTTCTCCAATGCATGAAAGTGAAAAGTGAAAGTGAAGTCGCTCAGTCGTGCCCGAATCTTAGCGACCCTGTGGACTGCAGCCTACCAGGCTCCTCCATCCATGGGATTTTCCAGGCAAGAGTACTGGAGTGGGTTGCCATTGCCTTCTCCGATTTTATATACAGCATACCCTAAATAAGAAGAGCTTGCTAACTTTAAACAATGTGATTGACACTTTAGGTGAATGGCTTTTATAATTAAAGAAACTATGAAAAACTACTTTGATGTGACATACTTTCAGACTTGATTTTGGGGCAACATGTAATTGTAGAGTTGAAAAGACTTGAATTATCTTTGCTGATGAACAATATTGTTTAAAATATAAAAATTACCAAAGTATGTACAACTAATAAATTCTACTGGAGAATGTTAGCCAGAAAAATAATTAGAACTCAAAGTGTTTGAGAAACTGAGAGACTTGCAGAAAGACAGACAGGCAGACAGGTTTAAGTTTAAAAGAAAGAATCTACTCTAATAGTTGCTGGGGATCTTTCTGGCAAAGAAATAGAAACATGTGGTAGCCCATGAAGCCATATTCTATGTATCAGAGAAATTTGGAACAGAAATATCTGTGTCTACCTTCTGCTTAATGGTGATGGTAACAGAAAATTCAAGAACATTTCTATTATCCTCATACCTTTAAATCTCAGATAAATTTGATCTTTTTGCTTCCTTCTTCCCCACCAAATACTAAAATGCATATGACAATAACAAAAAAAAGCTTCTGTTGACTTTCTCTCAGATTAGTCAAGAAACACTAAACAGAACAAGGCTGCTCCTAGTTGATAAGCAGCTAAGGTGATAAGAAACTAGAATGTGAATAAGCAAAAAAAAATTTTTTTAAATGAGCTTCTAACTTGAGGCTTTAGAAAATTTTATTTAAAAGATCTTTGATTTGTTGAGTCTGCATGTATGGCTAACTGAATCAAAATATATGCAACAGTGCTGTTTTCACAGTGAAAATTAGAATATTTATGATAATAAATTACCCATTTATACCTCTTTTTAATACAGAAGGTGAAACTAAAATCATACATTCTCAAGAGAGTTCTCTTGAAAAAGAAATTAATATATCCACTACTTTTGATGACTGGAAACAACAGATTCTGTCTTTTCCCATTTCTTTCTGGGGTTTTTGTTGTTGTTACTGTTTGGGTTTTTTGTTTGTTTGCTTTTTAGTCTTGAATTACTTAGCCAATAGTCAAATTTCAGTCTTGTAAGAGACTTGAATATCATACACTCCTTTCTACTATCCATTACGGGAATTTTCCCTGTAACATGACTGAGAGATAATTATTCATTCTTTCCCCAAAGATCTCCTTGGGGTGAGGGTCAGGTTTCTTGCTCCAGAAGAGCATGAACTAAATTAAATTATCCCTGTTGAAACAGAAGTAAAATTTTAATATCCACCTTATAAATGCAATGCATGATATCCCTTATTTGAGCATATATTTTTATCAAAGAACATGAAATTCCTGCTTTTAGCATATTCACTATACATTTGCATCATTCAAAGAATATGGTATGTTTTGTTCTCACACTAATATTCTAGGCATTTTCTTATTATGCATTGTTGACTATTTTTTTTAACTTAAATACAAGAATTTCCATTAATTTTTGTAAAACACTAGCTCTTTATTTTGACATGTTTTCTGTGTGTCAAAATTATTTTGATTGTTCATGGCACCCCTAAACTTTCATTGTCCTGTCCTGCATTATGTCATTTGTAAGGGACCTGTAGTCCAGTGGTTAAGAATCTGTCTGCCAATGCAGAAGACACAGATTCTATCCATCCCTGTTCTGGAAGGCTCCCACATGCCTTGGAGCAACCAAGCCCGTGCATCACACCTACTGAGCCAACCTGCTGCTGAGCCCACAAGAGAAGCCACTACAGTGAGAAGCCCACGCACTTCTCAAAGAGCAGACCCTGCTCGTTGCAACTAGAGAAAGCCTGGGTGCAGCAATGAAGACATAGCACAGTCAAAATAAATACATATTAAAATAATAATAAAAGTTAACAAAAACTCTGATAGCAACAACTGTGCCAGAGGCAGAGGATGTTGGAATTAGCGCAAGGATACACTCTTGCTGTTACCATCCATCTTCTTTCAGGATTTTTGAATCATAAACAATGTAAAGACAATTAGGGGCTTGGCCTCAAGCGATGGTTCCTTTAATACATTGTTAATCTCTCACACACAAAAAGTAATTCTAATGCCTGTCGAATACCAATGGGCTGCAAAGATGATGAAAAGGAGAGATTGCAGAAACCCTCTGACTATAGGAAATTCTGGGTTATCTGAAAGTGAAAATGTATGGAATCACTTGGTCATTAAGTACATTAACATGATTTGGGCCTTATCAATGCCAGTGATTCCTCTTGTAAGACTTCCTTCATTCATGCTTTCATTTTTGAACAAACATTTAAAAATTTTAACAAAAGGTAGCTGCTTAATTATTATTATTGTTATTTAGTATCAACACTGCTTTCGCTAGATGCCAGGCCACCCACTAGATCTGGGAGAGTCAGCATTGAACAACATGGAGACGTTCTTTTTCTCACAAGGTGCAAATTGTAAGAGAGAAACACACAATGAAGCAAACATTTGTTTGGATGGTATCAAGTAGTGAAGAAATCCTAGATGGTAATAGGAAAATGCAAACTCTCGTATTAGGAGCAAATTCGGCAAATAAAGTGGCTCACAATGCTAAAATGCTTAGTACATACTAGTTGAATGAGTAAGTTAAAAAATGAATGACAAGGGAGAAAGGAAATAAATGAATGAATGACTCGGAGGAGAAAAAGACAAAGAGGATAGAAATCAACCTCAAAATGCGTCCCTCATCAATCTCAAAGAGAATGCAAATAATATTGCCCCTCAGAACTTCCTGCCCATTCCCCAAAGCTGCCTTTCTGGTGATTTTTCTTCTGGGAAAGCTATCCTTGTTTTAACAGGTAAACAAATCTTAATGAGAACATACTGTGCAATAGTCCTTAGACTCTCTTCCAAAAGATAGCCCTGAACTCCTGCTGTGGAAACCATTTATAGATCTCTCTGTTGAGTGCAGATCAGCTGTAAAGACTAGGTTGGCACAGAACACAGGGCTAGAGGGTGGAGGTGTCACAGGGCTCTTGAACCATTTTTGTGCTAAGTCCTAAAGTGAAATTTCAAATGTAAATCTGAATGAAAAATAATTAGCCATTTCTTTCCATCCCAAGGAGTCAGATCAAGTAAACTATTGTATCACAATGAAAAAAAAGAAAAATTCCTCTGCTCCCTAAATGACAATTTCAATTGTTGGAATAACTGATTTCTCAGTTGAACAACATCTGCGCTTCGGATCATTCTTTTGCTGCCTCTGTTCAACTCAAAACATTTTCTGACAGATGGTGATACAGCAAGTAAATAGGGCCTATGTATTTCAGAGCCTGAAACATGTCTGGGCTCACAAAATAAATATCATAAATAAATATATTTTATGGTATCCCTATGCACATTGAGCTCTGAGATGGTAGAGGAAAAAAAATATCTCATTTATATTGCAGAAAATAAAGCTTCCTACCTCCTTTTGCATAATACTAACAAAAGACTCACGGTATATTCATAGCAGAAAAGTCTGGTCCCAGGATATCTCATTTGTGGACACTAAATACAGTCTTTTAAAAACAGTTATTTGATTTAAAATTTGTAGGTGAGTAAAAATATCTATCCAATTTTCCATTTCCTAACTACAAGACAAAATCAACTCAATTTAAAACAAACTTTGTGAAACCAATTAGGTTTATACAAGAAAAAAAGAAAGGAAAAAGAATTAGGTATATTAACATTAAGCTTGTGAAATACAATACTGTATGTGGAAAGATTCCTTGATTCATGAAAGCCTTTTATTTTTTTTAGTATCTGATCATACCTAAACCTGCTTATAAAAGAACACTGAATGTAACTTTAAGCTAAATCAAGATGATACTGTTTCAGGAAAGTAATGACAAACTACTTTGCCTCAGGAACTGGATAAAGTAAAAAATCAGTGTCTGAGATCTTTGTCATGTTAGTCACAAATGCCATTTTAACCACACATTGCACAGAAACTAAGGCTCGATATATGCTCTAACATACATACTAGAAAAAAGTTTCCATTTTAAATTGAGTACTTTTTCAAATGTTAAGATTCCCTGTGTGTGGTAAAAGCTATTTGATGTAACTTAAATAGGCAATCTGCAATAAATCAGTCTGTGTATAACACAGAGATTATGCTGTCCTTTCTCTCTAAATTTATATGCAGTAAATCTTATTTATTTCCAGAGCAATTAAATAAAACACTTGCTTTTTAAATCCTAAAGAAAGAAAAAGAAGAGTACTTCACCGTCTTCTATTTCTGACGCGCTATAAAATCACAGAACTTAAATCTAAAACACTAGGTGAGGGAGCAGTCATCATGTTAAAGTGATTAATTTAGTAGGATTAATATCCTATTAGACCTAAACTATATTCCTTAAGATTTGAACTCCTTTATGATTCTGATGCCCTAGCTCTCTCAGAGATTACCATAATATCTGTGGCTGCTTAAATCTTCAAATAAAAAATTGTTCTCAGGGAACTGAGTTTTAAGTTTGTTTACTTTTGTAAGAATTTTAAAGGACAGACATAAAAATAAAATTATTGTAAACCATATCAGATGGGTTACAGAGAAGAAGAAACATAAAAGCATGTAAATGTATGTTTGTGTCTGTGTGCATGGGAAAAGGCTGTAGAAATTAGGTTAACTTTATAGAGGATACAGGAAATCTAATGCTTGTGTTATTATATGATAAAAATAGGTTAGATGAGTGATACTGAGCAGACTTTTTTAGTTATATACAATATGCTCTGCTAAAGGCTTACTTTAAAATAGAAACTATAATTTGCAGGGGAATTATGCCTCCTGGACACAAATTTTTTAAAGCAATCAATTTGAAGTTGTTATTGTTTTCCCACTAAAAATACAAGTCTGAAATTCGTTCTTCTCTTGTTTCTGCATATCCAACAGACTTTTAATTATTTTTCTTCTCTTCATATCTATGCTTATCTGTGTTTAATTTTTGCTTCAGATGCCATTGAAATATTTTCAAAACATCTTCTATTGAAATATTTATTTTCTTCTTTGTCTATGGTGTTTAATACAGCTATCGTAAGTAGAATTTGGAAAACAAAAGTTGTTTAATTTAAAAAACAGCATAATCAGGGAGGGAGAAAAAACAGTATAATCAGAATATGTACATTTGTGTTCTAAGACAGAGACTTATACAAAAATATATACATATTGAATGTCGAGTTAATCATATCACTTCTCAGAGAAACTTCAGGATGTTTACAGATAAATATTATCCATGTTCAATTTTTTGCAATTATTTTCCCCAACTGTTTCAGATGGATACTTGAGTAACACAAAAACATACTTGAGTTTTGGCATCAAATAATATAGTTGGAATAGCACACCTTTTGTCAAAAATGTTTATTTTTCCTTCAGTGTGTCTAGCACCAAATGATGCAACATACATTTACAATTAAGAAAAGTCTTTCAATCATGTTCATTAAGGATTTTGTAATTAAGGGAACACATTGACTAACTCTATGACTGCAACTCCTGTTTCTACATGATATCTGTCATATTATCTTAACTCTCGAAATGAAAGGTAGAATTTCAAAATCCAGATAGGTCATACCTTTGCTTTCCTTTTTATAGGTCAACCAAGTTTTATAAAGAAGGAATTCCTCTAAAGAGTTTCTATTTGGCTCAGATCAAATAAAAAGGCAAACATTCCTAGGAAGATTGACATTTGTCAAATGTTTCATGTCATGTTGTGTGGTGATAAAGTTCTCTAAGCAACAAATGTCAGAATGCTGACACTCTACTGTACAAACCAAAACAAGTACAAAACTGAGCATAAATAATCTAAAAATATAGGCAGCAGAGTGTGTTTATGGGGACTAATATTTTCTCTCTATGGGTACAGCATATCTTTGTTTATTTTCTATAGGACATCCCTATTGGGAGGGGAACACGAACGCATGAGAGTCAACTTATTTTTAAAGCTAACAATGAAAACATGGTTTTGAATCCTTGCTTCATTAAAAACGGAACAGTACAAGATGGTGACTCACTTCTATCACAAGAAGCTAAAAGTTAAAAATTATGCAAAATCCTAAAAGCATACAGACTGATTCAAATACTGCTTCACAAAGAAAACTTCAAATAGATCCCAAAGCTCACTTATTTATTCAGACCGTTTGTTGATACCACAGCTCTGTGCTTCCTTAAATGCAAAACAAACAAAACAAAAAAGCAGATGAAGAGTACTTATTGCCTCCAATAGTTCCTTATAACGATAAAACAATTGATTCCTTTCTAACCTCCTGAAAAATTAAAGTATAGAGTCCTCAAATAGTCAAATCTTACCTTTAGGGAAACATAAACGGGAATGGGTTCTTCGTCCAATTGTGATTCGGCACTCCCTAGCCATTAAGGTAATAATTTATGCAGGAATACAGAAATTCTAATGTGTGTTACATTTTATTCGCAAATACAGATGACAATTCCTTTTACTAGGTAGCTGAGAGTGACTAGTTCTTGTCATAATGTTGTCATAGTGATAGTGACATCAATGTACTTCATGGTAATCAGTGCAGAGATTTATCTGAGAAAATATTAGTGCTGATTCCTGATGCGCTTTAAATTTTAAAATGTTGAAAAATAGGCTATCTAATATATTACAGGTAAATGTGTTTTCCTTAAGCAAAGCAGATGGAAACTCTAGCCTAACTGATGGATATATAAATATACCCATATATATGAAATACACACACACAAAAACAAGCATCTGAGTGGATGACGGGGATATGGGTGAACAAGCCATGAGATCATGATTAAGTGGTTGCTAAGGAAGAGCCTGCTCTCAAGTGCCTTTGCCAAATGCAAAAGCTCCTCTAGTCATGAGCCTGGTTTAATTATTTTGTTAAATCCTTTTTAATATTTTTGGACTCCAAGAGTGATATGGTGATGATAGTCCTGAATTCTGGATTCCGTCCCTCGCATCTTGGCAAAACACTTTCGGTCCTCACCTTTCATGCCAAAGGGTTGTCATTGAAACTTCAGATGTTGCACTTAGTGGTTTAATTACCTCTTACTCCAACACTTTGCAGATGGATGTCACGATAAGCAAGGAGAACACTTGCAGAATCTCTCAAAGATGGAGAGAAATCCCATTTTTAGGTCACCAGCATATTAAAAATGAAAACTATATATATATAGTTTTCATATATATATATACTTTATATAAATATATTTAAATATATGCATATATTTAAATATATATATTTATATATACACACAAAAAGGATTAGAATTCTCTATATTTAAAATGCCTTTTTAGAAACTAACATCAAACTATGATACAATAATTAAGCTTTCACACAAAATTATAGGATTTATTTTTTAAAATAGTAATTGAAACGTGGATGAATGAAACATGGATAAATGAAACGTGGATATTAACCAGTAAAGGATTCCAGGCTTAAATTT
This sequence comes from Bos indicus, assembly GCF_029378745.1. Lineage (NCBI taxonomy): Eukaryota > Metazoa > Chordata > Mammalia > Artiodactyla > Bovidae > Bos > Bos indicus. The sequence goes on from NC_091763.1 coordinate 23,656,891, forward strand.
GGAAGAACGTTGCCTTCTTTTTCAATCCAGGCAACATGTATCTGTGACTGATTGTGCAGCCTCATTTTGAGATCTTAATGCCCTTCATGCATGTGTGAATATGGCCAGTCATAATTCCTTATCTAAGGGTAATCAATCCTAATTAAAATAAAGGGATATAAGAGGCTCTCAGGGCAAAGGAGACCTCACCGTACTCAAATTCCAAACTCAAAAGCTTTTGCTGTTGTTGTTTTTTAATTTTACATTTTCTGATTTGTGTGGTGGTTTAGTCGCTAAGTCATGTCCAACTCTTGCAAGGTACCTCTGTCCATAGAATTCTCCAGGCAAGAATGCTGGAGTGGGTTGCCCACTTCCTTCTCCAGGGGATCTTCTCGACCTAAGGATCGAACCCAGGTCTACTGTATTGCAGGCAGACTCGTCACTGACTGTGCCAGCAGGGTAAGATCTATCATTTTGTGGAGGATAAACTATAAACTATAATCATTCTCATTGGCTGGACTCTGAGAAGTAGCACTGCATCTTCATCAGCCTTGTAATTTCACTTCAAAAACAGTGACTTAGACATGGCCAAACGCAATAATTTCTCTGCACTAAAAGGACTATCTTTTAGTTGAGTAAAAAAATGATGTCTTTACTCAGGGCTCTATTAATAAAGATAGATTACATAGAGGTGATTTTGATTTGGTATTATTAACCAAGGGTTTTATTTCCACGTACGCAATTTGCACAAGTCACAGATTTGATATTTGCAGATTTGAGTATTTACCTTATACCATAGCATCTCAGACTGGTTTAGTGCAGAGGGATTGGAGGCCAAAAGCAATATTGAATATTTGCTGTCAGTAGCATGTTCATGTGCTATATTTACATTTATAGAAACATACTTATGAACATAGTCATAATTCTGAGAAATGATCATAGAACAGAGCTTCCCAAATACAGGCTATTTTGCCACCCAGGAGACATATGCCAACATTTGGAAACATTTTTGTTTGTCACCATTGAGGGGGTGACACAAATGAGCGGGTGCTACCAGCATCTATTAGGTAGAGGACAAGGATGCTGCTAAACGCTCTGCAATGCATAGAGGAGGCCCTCCTTCACAACAGAGACTGACACAGTTGCAGATGACTCAAATGTCAACAGTGCCAAGGGTTACAAACACTGCCACGCACACACACACACAGCACACGTGAACACACACACACATACACACAGGATATATAAAATGAGCTGATAATCATGGCCACATACTGCTGCTCAAAAAGGCAGATCAAATAATATGCATTTTATAAAATGTGAATTTATCAAGGTTTAATCTTAAGCATGATATGTGGGGAACCATCCCCAGTTTTCAGACACACGCTCAGGCTACTTCAAAACCAGTACCAGTGCTGGACAATGTTTCGTGCATGTTCTAAGTGAGTGTGTGGTTTGCTGAACTGAGATGAATGTACGTTGCTGCAATGCATATCTAATTGGGAAAGTCACCATGCTTCCACTCAGCAAGACTTAATAGGCAGTACAACCCAAAAGGATTCATGATGACCTATTCACATTATGCCCACACTCTGTCTGGATAGCCAACCATATTATCAGGAGCATATTTTCAGATCCATTGAGGAAAGTCTTCTGGACATTGCATAAGAGCAAATGCTTGCTGTTTTTGTTTTGTATTACTACATGTGTGCCCAGGAAAACATTTACCACCCAGAAGTGTAGAGATCAAATCCAAGATAATATACTATCTCTGGTAGAAAAAAAAAAAAGACTAATCCAAAAGGATTAGGGATACCAAGATTGCACAGAATCTTTTATCATAATTGGTATATCTGTCTTCTTTAGGTTAAAAATGATTTTTTTCCTCTAAGTGCATGCTTTCGTTCTTACTTTTCATCACTTTTTCTCCTAGGTTGTTTTATCTTATCCTTCAGTTAGCAAACATTCACCTAAAATACTGATATATTCCATAATACAATGTCTACAAATAATACTGGAAGTAGTTGAAGGAATTAATAGGCACTGGTATTCCAGAAGACAGCTGTTCAATAGGACTTTCTGCAATGCAAGAAATGCCTTTTTGCACCCACCAGTATAGTCACAACTGGTAGCATGTGCCTACAGAGACCTGAAAATGTGGTGAGTGTAACTTAGGAATAAAAGATTCTATTGTATTTCATTTAACTTTGACTAAGAGCTAGTGCGTTGAAGAGTGCCATTCTAGAATACCAATGACTCAAAAAAAATGAGATCAGAGGAAACAGATAAAACTGATTTGAACAGAACGACAGGATAAATACGAAGACAAGAAAGGACAATGATTAAGATGAATCAATGCCTGTAAGAGTTTAATCTTCTTCTGACATTTAGGTTCTTTTGACATTTAGGTCACAAGGCTTTATTGGAGGTGGAAATGCATTTAAATTTGCGGTAACTTAAGGTGACTTATTTTTGCTTTGGGGCAATCCTAAGAATTTAGAAACTTCAGATTTGAGTGACACATTCCTGTTCTTGCTTTATAGTCACAGAAAATAAACTACATGTTTCAAGAGATTTAAAGATTTTTTGATAGAGGAACAAAACACACTGACATTTAGATAGATGAAAAGGAGAACTCCCTGTCATGTAGAGTTCCAAAGAAGAGATGGCTACCAGACAGGGACATGCAAGAATTCCCCTCCCTACCACCCCATCAGGCACCAGCAAGCTATAGCTATAGAGGGTAGAGGAGAGAGGATCAGCTAGGTCCAGAGGGATCCCTGTGGGCTGGCTACTTTGGTTGCTTTTTCCGGCTTAGGTCATAGGGGCCGTCCTCAGTCGCCTGCTTCCTGACCTTGAGGCAGTTAGCATGGAGGCACAATGGTTCTGAAGGTGGGAGCCTGATAGGGGACATGGTTGGAGTGTGGACTTAATCAGTTGCTCAAGAAGGGGACTGACCACCTATTATTTAGGTCCTCAAAACTGAGTCTAGACAGCACAAAACCAAAACTATATTACAGTTGACCTTTTGTTGTCTTGGCATCAGTTCTCAGCTCAATTATCTAAGGAATTCTAGTAGCCTAGGTAGTAGAGGAAATATCAGAGAGTAGCATATATGTTCCTCTAAATTGCCTAGGAAAATATTTTATTATGAGAGTCAGAAGGAGGAAAACAAGTAGAAGTATAAGTAGGTCAACCTGTAACCAAGTTTCCTATTTGTAAGGCAAAAAACTGACCTGAAATTCGGAAGTCTCTAACAATATCATGGTGGGCTTGTAAGGTGTGTAAATGTCCAAATAATATATTTTTGACAATATTATCTTGTATTCCCTGAGTCAAGGTGGTAGGCGCAGCAGTTTTGTAGATGGAGAGTATGAACTGCTTAGGGCTTCCCGATTGGAACAGTGGGAAAGAATCACTTGCCAATGCAAGAGACTCAGGAGATGCAGGCTCCATCCCTGGGTTGGGAAGATCCCCCAAAGAAAGAAATGGCAACCCACTCCAGTATTCTTGCCTGAAAAATCCCATGGACAGTGGAACCTGATGGACTACAGTCCATGGGGTCGTAAAAGAATCACACATGACTAAGCACACACATACACACACACACATGTATTGCTAGTTCAGTAAGGTATATGTAAAGGTTAGTGGTATCTGTTTATAGCCAAGGGGAAGGGGTGGTTATGGTGGCCATACCTATAGGGTGGGTGATTGTGGTGGCAAGCTGGAGGGAGAGAGGAAGCGGGAGAAGGCTCTACAGAGTGGGAGGTCCAAGTAAAAGGTGGACCAATGTGAGGCAGTTACCTATTTGGGGAAGAAATAATTTCTATTAATTTTTAGAATGGCACGGACAGCAGTAACCTTTATAAGATGTCCCTTTAGGTCTGTAAGTGTAGATATAGAGCAAGGAGCATACCACAGGCTAAGTAAACAGCATAAGTCGAGAAACACACAGAATCCCAAATCTCAAAAAATAAATAAATAAAATAAAGAGTCTGTGTCCAGTTGGTTGGTATCTTAGAAGAGTCAATTGGAGAGTGTTGCTGGGATGGTGGTCTCAATGTTCAGGGGTAGCTGTCTCTGTCACAGGGTGCAATTTCCAAGTATTAGGCCCAGGTAGTATTATCTAACATGGTATCTTTTCCAAGAACAAACTCCTAGTCTAGGGCAAAGAAATTTGGGACATGGGACTGAAGTATCTTTATAAATGGATACCCACTCAAGTTAATAAGGGTCTTGTTTTTGTGGCTCTATAGTATTATAACAAGACTGAGCCTCTTGTAAAATATGAAGATGATTTTGATCCTGGGAGCTTGACTTAAAAACATTTTTTAAATCAAGGCTTTGTGGATGTACAGCTAACAAAGATGACGTTTGCCTCAATGAAATTGCCATAAGTGATCCAAAGCACCAGAACCCAACTGACATAATTAAATTCCTAATGAAGGGTGGCCAAATCTAAAAGCTTCTACTGTCCAAGAGATTGTCTAGATGGATGACGAATGGGATTCTATTGCAGACAGGTTTTAAATCACATGACCTATTCGGGGTACATCTTGTTAATGGGATGTCATGTTTGTAAATTAAAATATCTGCGGCTGAGTGTGGAGCTCCAGCACTGCCCCATAGGCAAATCCTCCAATGTAGCCAATTACCATGGGCCCTTTTCCTCAGTTGCTGGTTTGGTGGGTAATAGGCAAGCCAGTGAAGACATCAGGTTGTAGGGATGTGGGTTCCAGAAACTGCCAAATTTGGTTGAAACAGTAACTTAGCTGGAGGACTGGAGCCTCTGAATTGCAAATCAATGAAAGCATCCGGACCAATAGCAACAAGATCAAGTTCTTCAGACGCTCAGTCATGTCTAACTCATTTGCACCCCATGGACTGTAGCTTGCCAGGATTCTCCGTCCTTGGGATTTTTACAAGTGAGAATACTGGACTGGGCTGTCATTTCCTTCTCCAGGTCAACAGAATAGTATGTGACTGCACTTGAAAGACTTATTTTTTGATGTAGATTTTCCTCTGGCATGTATAATTACCAATAAGGGGTTGTCTGACTTCATCATTATTTGGGATATGATGTTGGTTTTATTATTATCTCCTCATGTTATCTTCATTTTATTTACTAAGTCCAGTTTTCTCCCTTTTGTTAGCCCATACTGTCAAAGGGAATGTTCCCAGGGAAATAATTTTAATTTTCTGGAAGAAATCAGCTGGAGAGCCAAGATTAATTATCCTGGATATTGATGAAGATTCTTGGAGTGGTGGAAGTTTGGGCTCAAATGAGTCCCATGTCAGATGGGCAGGTTCCTGGCTCATGAGACAATCTATGGTGAATGGGTCTATGGGAGGGGAACAGAACTGAAATCTATAATAGCAGGAAAAGACATTATTAAAGGGCCTCATATAACGCATAACGCATCTTTATATACAAGTAGCCAGACATCTTTCCCTTTAAATAAAGCAAATGTCTAAAGGAAGGATTTTCTGAAGGCTAGTGTGTGGTATGAGTTGGCTAAGAAGCTTTGACTTAAGAGGGATTAGTGCCTGGGGCCAAGATAGACAGTGTCCAGTGGTTTGTCATCTCTTGACTGAACAGAGAGATTCTGAGGGGCTCATTAGGCCTCTCAATTATACCAGCTGTCTGGGACCTACTGGAGAATTGAGTTTTATTGGCTGCCAGTCCAGCAGCCCAGCACCGTGTATTCTGAGAAGTGAAATATGTGCCTTGATCACTGTCAGCAGTGTCTGGAATGCCCAAAGGGATAAGGAGTGACCTGCTGGAGCCTTATATTGTGACCTTAATACATGCAGAGATATGTGTGACCTTGATTTCTATTCTGGGCTGTGAACAAAGAGGTTCACAGAGTTCTTTATCCTGAACAGAGGGAACAACTTTTAGGCAATGACTCAAGAATATGTATATGTAAAAAGAAAAGAAAAATGCATACAGAGTAATTCACTGATGAGGGCGTCCAGTGCTAAAATGCTTGTCTGAAGTATGGCAAATTTTCTGACTCTTGGGCCCTGTCCTTTATAACAGACTTATAAAGTTCTTATCACTTGGGAGATGGGAAGCACTGCTATACCACTGAAGTGAAGCGAAGTTAAGTGAACGTCGCTCAGTCGTGTCCGACTCTGCGACCCCATGGACTATACAGTCCATGGAATTCTCTAGGCCAGAATACTGGAGTGGGTAGCCTTTCTCTTCTCCAGGGGATCTTCCCAACCCAGGAATTGAATCCAAGTCTCCTGCATTGCAGGCAGATTCTTTACCAGCTGAGCCATAAGGGAACCCCAAAATGTTAGTTGCTCAGTTGTGTCTGACTCTTTGTGACTCTGTGGGTTGCAGGCCTGTCCATGGAATTCTCCAAGCAAGAATACTGGAGTGAGTAGCCAATCCCTTCTCCAGGGGGTCTTCCTGACCTGAGGATTGAACCCAGATCTTCTGCATTGCAGGCAGATTCTTTACCATCTGAGTAGCTTCCCTGATAGCTATACCACTGAGCTTCATCATTTATGATGGTGGCAATGTCGCCCAATAGTCTACAAAACTGAAATTCCGTTCCATCAGTTGATCCCAAGGGACTCCGTTGGTAGCTAAGGTAACTAGGGGAAAGACAGCCTTATCGAGCAGCCTGTCATCTGGCAAGAGACTGAGGATAGGAAAGACCAAGTGCTCCTCAGGTGGAATATCCCAGAAAACTCAGGTCTGGTTTCATCCCTAAAGAAGAAGGACTAAGTAGAGGTGCTAAGTTTGAGGGGTGCTGCATTTATAAACCAGGGAATAATTGCCAACTGGGTACAGAAGGTCACATGCTTAGGGATCTGTGAGAGCCACCATTTCTAGGAAAGGCCAGTATGTGGCAAGTGATTTTTGGTCTAGTGGTGTATAGCACTGAGCCAAGCTCAGTTCAGTTCAGTTCAGTTCAGTCGCTCAGTCGTGTCTGACTCTTTGCAACCCCATGAATCGTAGCACGCCAGGCCTCCCTGTCCATCACCAACTCCCGGAGTTCACTCAGACTCACGTCCATCGAGTCAGTGATGCCATCCAGCCATCTCATCCTCTGTTGTCCCCTTCTCCTCCTGCTCCCAATCCCTACCTCTTTTCCAATGAGTCAACTCTTCACACGAGGTGGCCAAAGTACTGGAGTTTCAGCTTTAGCATCATTCCTTCCAAAGAACACCCAGGACTGATCTCCTTTAGAATGGACTGGTTGGATCTCCTTGCAGTCCAAGGGACTCTCAAGAGTCTTCTCCAACACCACAGTTCAAAAGCATCAATTCCTCAGTGCTCAGCTTTCTTCACATCCATACATGACCACTGGAAAAACCATAGCCTTGACAATATGGACCTTTGCTGGCAAAGTAATGTCTCTGCTTTTCAATATGCTATCTAGGTTGGTCATAACTTTCTTTCTAAGGAGTAAGCTCAGTTGCTAACATCCAAAAACCCAAGGGCAACCTATGGGCCCCATAAGCATCCTAAAATTCCTGCAGATGTGAGAAGAGGTTGATAAAACCTTTGTAGTGAAGGAGCCACTAATAGGAATGCCTGTCATTTTTTATTTTTCCAACTCAGTGTTTTTACTAAAGAGAAATATATTTCTTAGAGAAAATAACTAAACTTATTGGTTTGCAGTCCTTCCAATGATACAATCTGATATTTAGCTGAGAATAATTACTACAACTGTTGAGATCAATACTACTTAGTGACTCTGTATTAAGGCAGAGATAAGCCTCACTGGTGCTTCCTTTTAGAAGGGATATATCCACTGAGATGAACGGCCCAACTCAATTTTTCATGAGATGCTATTACTTCAAATTTCATTTTCTGTCCGTCAGTATCATGCACAACGGTGTTCCCTGTGAGGCTATGTTTTACTGCAAATCTTTAGCACCAGCTAGCGTGTTTGCACATAAAAGGGTGATTTTCCTCAAGCAGGGAGAAAATATGACTCTCGAGACCAAGAACAGTTGTGTGGCTTCTACCACAGTTTTGTCTCAGACACTGACACACACTGGGATGTGAGCTTTCACATGTTGCTTTCTGTCACCGCTGCATTTGAATGTTTCCTGGCACACTTCATTGTGTTGTTTCATTTTTTGTGGTTTCTCTCCCATGTTTTTGCCACAGTGGCCATCCCTTCTGACATAAGTAGCCTTAATGTAGTGATCCACTGTGAGGCATTGTCCTTTTTTTCCTTCAGTTATAAGAGGTTTAAGTATAGGTAAAATGTGACTATTAGATAGAGAGGTGGTGGACATAATCACCTAATTAATATAGCACCTATAGTAATTAGGTCTTACATAAAGCTTGAATTTTTTTAAGGCCCTGTTTTAACTCATTGGGCCATCTTAACTATTTTCATTGGGAGGCACATGGAGTCCTTTTATATCAAGTCATTACCTAGTTTCAACTTATTACTCATTGTTTCAGTGTCCATATCCAATATAGAATATTTTAGGGCTACAGATATTACGACTATGGGAAATGTAGGCAGGGCTATAACTTAAAATGAAGAATATCTATTTTTTCTCTTTCATAGTTAGTTACTCTCCTAAGGTTAGAGGGGGTTGCATATTTAAATTTAGTAGGATCTTCTGACAAAACTGTAATATGAGATCCAGTACAATTAAGTGCATGAAGCTTTGTCAACTGGTACACTTTAGATCTTGTTAAAGTAAATTTAGAACCTAATCATTGGCCTTTGAATCCTTTTGTTGAAGAAATTATTCTAGTAAATTTTGGATTTTCAATTGTTTTAAGTTGTGGACCTTTGTTTAAAATATATATACAGTATATTATATATATGTACGGGCTTCCCAGGTGGCATCAGTGGTAAATAACCCACCCGGCAATGCAGGAGACATAAGAAACACTGATTCGATTCCTGGGTCAGGAAGATCTCTTGGAGAAGGAAATGGCAAACCACTCCAGTATTCTTGCCCAGAGAATCCCATGAACAGAGGAGCCTGGCAGGCTACCATCCATGAGGTTGCAAAGAGTCGGACGCAGCTGAGCAACTAACACACACACAGCAGGTCCCTGAAGGTGCAGCCTATGATATTCCTGAGAATCTACAGAGCATAACGTTCCAATGAGATACACAGCAGCAAAGACAAGTAGTTTCTATCCCTACTCGAGCAACACCAAAATGAGACCCAGCTGCCATTTCTCTCTTATGGGGTGGTCTCTCCTATGGGGGAGCCCAATCAACATCTCCCTGAACAGGAGCCCCATGAAACACACAGATCAACCAGAATTCTGCCCAAAACAATAACAAAGAAACTACCACCACCACCAAGAAGAATCCCCTGGAACGGGTCTCTGGCAAACACAGACTGTGACTAAAAGCAGACCTGCAGAATCTTCTGGCCTGGAAAGCATAGCTCAAGGGGCCTCAGGCTTCAAGACTAAAGCTCAAGCTCAAATTCCATTCCCAAACTGCTCTCTCCATGGTCTGGAGCCAATTAGTGGGCCAGGAGTGGTCTCCCAAGAAGTTATCCAAAAGTCAGTGGTTTTGACCACAGCGCCAATTGTTTTATAAGAGTTGAAGAATTCTTTTGATGGTGGCATACAACACACTGATTCATGCAGATGAAAGGCTGAACACTTTGTTACTTAATGCAATTTCGGAGAGCTGGCCGCTGGGCAGGGCCACTCAGGGAGCTGCAATCAGCGAGGGGGTGACACCATACTGGTAGCTTTGGCAGGCAAGGTAGAGTCAGGTTTATAAGGCTTGTGAGGATGGGCTGATTTGAATCATGAGCAGAAGGGTTATCCGTTGTTGTCTGGTTGTTGTTGTTTAGTTGCTAAGTTGTGCTTGACTCTTTTGCAACCCCATACACTGTGGCCCACCAAGCTCCTCTGTCCATGGGATTTCCTAGGCAAGAATACTGGAGTGGGTTGTCATTTCCTTCTCCAGGGGATCTTCCTGACCCAGGAATAGAACTCACATTTCCTGCATTGACAGGCAGATTTTTTACCACCTGACCATGAGGGAAGCCCAGATGTCTGGTTGTTGTTGTTGTTCACTCAGTCATGTCCAGCTCTTTGCGACCCCATGTCCTTTACCACCTCCCAGAGCCTGCTCAAACTCATGTCCATTGAGGCAGTAAGGCCATCCAACCAGCTCATCCTCCATCATCACCCTCTCCTCCTGTCTTCAATCTTTCCCAGCATTAGGGTCTTTTCAAAAGAGTTGGCTCTTTGCATCAGGTGGCCAAAGAATTGGAGCTTCAGCTTTAACATCAGTTCTTCTAGTGAATATTCAGGGTTGACTTTCTTTAGGATGGACTGGTTGGATCTCCTTGCAGTCCAAGGGACTCTCAAGAGTCTTCACCTACACCACAGTTCAAAAGCATCAATTCTGTGGTACTCAGCTTTCTTTATGGTCCAACTCTCACATCCACACATGACTAATGGAAAAACTATAGCTTTGACTATATGGACTTTTGTTGGCAAAGTAATGCCTCTGCTTTTTAACATACTGTTTAGGTTTGTCATAGCTTTTCTTCCATGGAGCAAGTTTGTACTTGCCATTATTAGGGTGATGCAATGTGGCCCAGACTGTAAGAGCCTGGAAAGGGAAGTTAACTTTCCAGGGCAACATGGTACTAAGTTGCTTCAGTCGTGCCCAACTCTGTGCGACCCATGGACTGTAGCCCATTGGGCTCCGCTGTCCATGGGATTCTCCAGGCGAGAATACTAGAGTGGGTTGCCATGCCCTTCTCCAGGGCAACATGGTGGGCGCCAGCAAAATGAATCCTACACCCAGAAGCTGACAGCAGCCAGATTACAAGGCTGAAACAACCTGACCTGGGATAAATATCCAAGTGCCTTCACAATTTATAGGCAGATTCCATTTAAAAAAATGTCTAATGATTGACAAAGGCCTTTTTTTTTTTTTCCAACTTCTTGGCACATAAATGGGATGTTTAAATGAGGCACTCAATTTTCTTAGTTACTTTTTAATAAACATGAAATACTGGTTCATTTGACAAGATTCTTTTCAGAATTTTCTAAAATTCCAATAAAATACAGATAAATGATGTCAACTCTTAAAAACCTTCCATCTGAGTGCTCATTTTGAAGTCTTGAGAGAGTTACTGAATTTCACAAAGTGTTATATTTGTAAGAAGCCCGCTGACTAAGGAATTCTTACCACAGATTAATTAAGCAGAGTTAGGCAAAAAAGAAAAAAATAATAATTTTCCTACTCTTGGTCAGTTTTTTAATGTTTGTAAAAAATTAACAGACACTTCAATACATGTAAGTTTTAGGGTTGATAGCATCCAAATTAATATGGCAAAGCAATATAATATTAACAGCCTATCACAATGATTTTATGTAGATTTGTGCAAAGTAGCTTCAATCAGGTCTTTCATATGGCTCAGCAGTCCATCTGCATTACTCTAGAAACTTCCTTTCTCAGTTTTCCCAATGATTGATTCAAACTTTCTTCTCTTCCCCAGTATGTCTCCATCTTTCCTATTACATTAGAGGGAGTTTTTCTTTTCCTATCTAAGGCAACTCCTCCCATCTGTGTGTTTATTTTTTTTTTATTTTATGAGAGGCTATAAACATACTTTTATTTGGAATGCTTTTCTTCTATCTAATTTAAATGATATATATATAAAGAAACATTATTCAACCTTTAAAAAGAAGGAAATTCTGCATTCGTGACAACATGTATTCAGTTGCTAAGTCGTGTCCAACTCTTTGTGACCCCATGGACTGCAGCAAGCCAGGTTTTCTTGTCATTCACAATCTCCCAGAGCTTGCTCAAACTCATGTCCATTGAGTTGGTGATGCTATACAACCATCTTGTCCTCTGTCATCCCCTTCTCTTCCTGCCTTTAATATTTCCCAGCATCAGGGTCTTTTTCAACAAGTTGGCTGTTTGCATCAGGTGGCCAAAGTATTGGAGCTTCAGCCTCAGCATCAATCCTTCCAATGAATATTCAGGACTGATTTCTTTTAGGATTGATTGGTTTGATCTCGTTGCAGTTCAAGGGACTCTCAAGAGTCTTCTCAAACATCACAGCTCAAAATCATCAATTCTTCAGTGCTCAGCTTTCTTAATGGTCCAACTCTCACATCCATACATGAATGACTACAGGAAAAACCATACCTTTGACTACATGAACCTTTGTCAGCAAAGTAATGTCTCTGCTTTTTAATATGTTGTTTAGGTTTGTCGTAACTTCTTTTCCAAAGAGCAAGTATCTTTTAATTTCACAGTTGCAGCCACCATCTGCAGTGATTTTTGGACCCCAAGAAAATAGTCTGTCATGGTTTCCATTGTTTCCCCATCTATTTGCTATGAAGTGATGGGACTGGATGCCATGATCTTCGCTTTTTGAATGTTTTTTTTTTTAAACTTTACAAATTGTATTAGTTTTGCCAAATATCAAAATGAATCCGCCACAGGTATACATGTGTTCCCCATCCTGAACCCTCTTCCCTCCTCCCTCCCCATACCATCCTTCTGGGTCATCCCAGTACACTAGCCCCAAGCATCCAGTATCGTGCATGGAACCTGGACTGGCAACTCGTTTCATACATGATATTATACATGTTTCAATGCCATTCTCCCAAATCTTCCCACCCTCTCCCTCTGCAACAGAGTCCATAAGACTGTTCTATACATCAGTGTCTCTTTTGCTGTCTCGTACACAGGGTTATTGTTAGCATCTTTCTAAATTCCATATTAAGGAAACAATTCCACTCACCATTGCAATGGAAAGAATAAAATACTTAGGAATATATCTACCTAAAGAAACTAAAGACCTATACATAGAAAACTATAAAACACTGGTGAAAGAAATCAAAGAGGACACTAATAGATGGAGAAATATACCATGTTCATGGATTGGAAGAATCAATATAGTGAAAATGAGTATACTACCCAAAGCAATTTATAGATTCAATGCAATCCCTATCAAGCTACCAACGGTATTCTTCACAGAGCTAGAACAAATAATTTCACAATTTGTATGGAAATACAAAAAACCTCGAATAGCCAAAGCGATCTTGAGAAAGAAGAATGGAACTGGAGGAATCAACCTACCTGACTTCAGGCTCTACTACAAAGCCACAGTCATCAAGATAGCATGGTACTGGCACAAAGACAGAAATATAGATCAATAGAATAAAATAGAAAGCCCAGAGATAAATCCACGCACATATGGACACCTTATCTTTGACAAAGGAGGCAAGAATATACAATGGATTAAAGACAATCTCTTTAACAAGTGGTGCTGGGAAATCTGGTCAACCACTTGTAAAAGAATGAAACTAGAACACTTTCTAACACCATACACAAAAATAAACTCAAAATGGATTGAAGATCTAAATGTAAGACCAGAAACTATAAAACTCCTAGAGGAGAACATAGGCAAAACACTCTCTGTCATACATCACAGCAGGATCCTCTATGACCCACCTCCCAGAATACTGGAAATAAAAACACAAATAAACAAATGGGACCTAATTAACCTTAAAAGCTTCTGCACATCAAAGGAAACTATTAGCAAGGTGAAAAGGCAGCCTTCAGAATGGGAGAAAATAATAGCAAATGAAGCAACTGACAAACAACTAATCTCAAAAATATATAAGCAACTCCTACAGCTCAACTCCAGAAAAATAAATGACCCAATCAAAAAATGGGCCAAAGAACTAGACATTTCTCCAAAGAAGACATACAGATGGCTAACAAACACATGAAAAGATGCTCAACATCACTCATTATCAGAGAAATGCAAATCAAAACCACTATGAGGTACCATTTCACGCCAGTCAGAATGGCTGTGATCCAAAAGTCTACAAGCAATAAATGCTGGAGAGGGTGTGGAGAAAAGGGAACCCTCTTACACTGTTGGTGGGAATGCAAACTAGTACAGCCACTGTGGAGAACAGTGTGGAGATTCCTTAAAAAACTGGAAATTATAACTGCCTTATGATCCAGCAATCCCACTGCTGGGCATACACACTGAGGAAACCAGAAGGGAAAGAGACACGTGTACCCCAATGTTCATCGCAGCACTGTTTATAATAGCCAGGACATGGAAGCAACCTAGATGTCCATCAGCAGATGAATGGATAAGAAAGCAGTGGTACATATACACAATGGAGTATTACTCAGCCATTAAAAAGAATACATTTGAATCAGTTCTAATGAGGTGGATGAAACTGGAGCCTATTATACAGAGTGAAGTAAGCCAGAAAGAAAAACACCAATACAGTATACTAACACATCTGTGTGTTTAGACCCCCTTATAATTTCTCAGGAATATTATCTAACTTCCCTTTCCTTAATATTTAACCATACCTTCTCAACTAGACCTTTTCCATGAATATGGAGTCATCCTAGGCTTCTATCATATATCATCCTTACTTACATTCCTATCTCTCTGCCACTCCACAGTTGGTCTTTAAAAGAAACTACTTGTCTTGCTGTCTTCATTTTCTCATCTCCTATGCATCTACTAGCATACTTTATGCCAACATAGCTATGTACCATTTATTTATGGAACAATCCGTCTTAAGGTCATCAAGGACTTCCATTTTGCCAAATCTAGGGGATATTTTTAGTGCTCATTTCATCGATTTCTCAGCAGCATCTGGCACTGTTAACTGCTTACTCTTTCTTTAATTACCCTCTTACTTGTGCTCCCATGATGCAATCCCACTCCTGTGGGATGCCAGAATTAAAGTACCTAAGTGAAAGAAACATCAATAGGAATATAAGATTAAAGAAAAAAGAAAGATGAAACCCATCACCAGTAAACCCAAAAATAATTATGTGATTGTTGCCAAGACCATCCACCAAAATCCCTTCTCCCTTCTTTAATAGCAACTGGATATAAGATACCTAGTTACATTACATTTTTCAGCCTCCCTTAAAATTGGCTGTGACCACTTGCTGAAATTCCTCGAAAGGTAAGTAAGAAGCACTACAATGGTCCTATGAATGACACATCACCTCACTCTGGTCAGAATGGCCATCATCACAAAATTTACAATCAATAAATGCTGGAGCAGGTGTGGAGAAAATGGAACCCTCTTGCAGTGGTGGGAATATAGATTGATAAAGCCACTATGGAGAAGTATGCATGCATGGGTGCTAAGCTGCTTCAGTTGTGTCTGACTCTTTGGCACCCTATGGACTGTAGCCCGCCAGGCTCCTCTCTCCATGGGATTATCCAGGCAAGAATACTAGAGTGGGTTTCCAGGACCTCCTCCAGGGGATCTTGCTGACCCAGGAATCGAACCTGTGTCTCCTGCATCTCCTGCATTGCAGGCAGATTCTTTACCACCAAGCCACCAAGGAAGCCCAGAGAATAGTGCAGAGGTTCCTTAAAAAACTAAAAATAGAGCTACCATGAGACACAGTAATCTCACTACTGGGCATATACTCAGAGAAAACCATAATTCAAAAAGACACATGCTCTCCAATGTTCATTTCAGCACTATTTACAATAGCCAGGATATGGAAACAACCCAAAGTGTATCAACAGCAGAACGGATAAAGAAGATGTGGTACATATACACAATGGAATACTACTCAGCCATAAAAAGGAATGAAATTGGGTCATTTGTAGAGATGTGGATGCATCTAGAGCCTCTCATGCAGAGTGCAGTAAGTCAGAAAGACAAAAACAAATACCATATATCAGCACATATATGTGGAATCTGAAAAAAATTAGTATAGACTTATTTACAATGCAGAAACAGAGAAGAAACATGGATACCAAGTGGGGAAGGAGGAGGTGGGATGAATTGGGAGATTGGGAATGACATATATATGTTATTGATACAATATATAAAATAAATACCTAAGGATAGTATACTGTATAGCACAGGAATCTCTACTCAGTGCTCTGTGGTGATCTAGGGGAGAAAGAAATTCAAAAAAGAGGGGGTATGTGTATACACGTAGCTGATTCACTTTTCTTTACAGTAGAAACTAGCATAACACTGTAAAGTAACCATGTGTGTGGGTGTGTTCAGCTGCTCAGTCATGTCCAACACTTTTGTGACCCCATGGATTGTAGCCTGCCAGGCTCCTCTGCCTATCAGAGGGATCCACCCGTCTCTTGTGTCTCCTGCACTGGCAGGAAGATTTACCACTGAGCCACCTGGAAAGGCAAAGCAACTATACTCCAATAAAAATTTTAAAAAGTGACACCTAAAAAAAAGAGAGATAAAGAAACTTCCCACATACCCTGCACTGTACTCTTACCTGTTTCATCAGGGCAAGTTGAAGATGGCAGAGATATAATCAACTTGGGTCTCTGAATGACTTAGTAAGGCAGAGATATCCCCTTTCACTATCATAAACATATATCTCCCTGGGTTGGAAAATTGTCCCACAGATTTTAATGTACATCAGAAATATCTGGAAAATTTACATACATTTTTGGCCCTCTAGACGAGAGTTTCTGATTCAGTACATCTAGAGTGGGGCTTCCCAGTGGTAAGGAACCCACCTGCTATTGCAGGATACATAAGAGACACAGGTTTGATCCCTGGGTTGGGAAGATTCCCTGGAGGAGGGCATGGCAACCCAACTCCAGCATTCTTGTATGAAGAATTCCACGGACAGAGGAGCCTAGTGGGCTACAGTCCATGGGGTCCAAAGAGTCAGACACAATTGAAGCAACAGCATGCAGAGAGGGGCTCAAGAATCTACTTCCCTTACAGTTCTCGTACTTTGAGAAGTGCTGTCCTAGACTATTGTGCAGAAAAAAACTAATTTTTTTATGTCTCTTTTTTCAGCCATTACATTCAGAGTCTATTGTTAAAGCACTGTAGCCTCCCCTATCTAACTCAGAAGTGATTATGGAAACATGGTCAAAATCATATTTTCATGCTGCTACAAATAGCTAATCCGACACAAACTACAACACAACCTTGTCAAGCACACTGCATGATTGGGAAAAGGGTCAAACTAAGTTCTCTAGTTTGCCATCTTTCTACAGATTGTCCTGTTTCTCCTACAACTGACCCCAGCTTCTAGGCCACGGTATCGTCCATTGATGCCCAATGTGTGAACAATTGAGGAGTTAAGGCTTAGAGCAGAAGAAATACAGAGACAAAAAAATGGAACGGGAAAGGTACTTCACAAAGCAACACAACTGTGAACTTTGAAAAACAGATTAAATTATTCCAAAATTTATTTTGTAGTTTGGGGTGAGGGGTCTGGAGTAGGGGGAAGAATGTGTATGCTATTTCAAGCCAAATTAAAAAGGACAAACGCTCTTCAGAAAGAATGGGTGTACTGGATCAGAGTCAGCAGAAATGGTCACTGATTCAAATTCTGTAACTTATCAGATGAGAAATCTTGGATGATAGAATTCAGCCATGAAGGGAGTGATCTAGATGAGCCCTAAGATCCCAACCAGATGTGACAACCTGACTCTTGCTGAACGGCTTATTTTATAACAGGGAAAAGAATAGACCTTTATCATTCTGTAATGACACATATATAGTACGCTCAAAACATTTTGATGGAAAATATGCTTTTCACGACATTTAACGAGAATAGAGAGAAAATTCCATCCTTAAATCTGACATATTTCGATTTAAATGCCTTGGATATTTTTTTTTCCTATTTTGGTGGGGGAATAAGATTTAAAGCAAGAAATGAAAAATTGAGACATGCTGGCTCTTAAAATTTCCAAGTAATACAGGATAAGGAAGAGGGCTTTCCTTCTTAAAAGCCAGTTTGTATAATAGCTTTACTAATATTTAGTGTTTAAATTTGTCTCAGATTTAGGGGATGCTTTTATTTACCTTCTAAATGTCCTTAGGCCACTCAATGACTAAATATAGGCTTTACCTTTCCCAATATTATTTTCTATCTATTTCATATAACCATGATTTCTTTAAGTTGACAGTCTCTTTACTGGTTGACATTCAAGACACCTTAAAATTTTCAAGAAACCATTTAGAAAATAATGTTTCCTTTACTCCTTCTCTCCTTCGATTAGAAGCATAAACCCTAAAGAAACACAAATATTGTCTTTGTGTTTTCAAAGATACTCCAAATTTTGCTCCTGGAAATACATTTTATAATTTCTCATCATCCCATGTCTCTCTCCTACTTTACTATTACATAAAACAATGGAATTGTTTCCAAGCAAGAACAAAGTGTGGCAACTTACACAAACCAGAAACTAAAACAATAAGATGAAAAAAACACCTACCAAGGAAATCTAAAGTTAATCTGATTCTGTAAGGCAGGAATAGAATTGAATGACGATCACTAATATCACTGTGTGTTAAGCCTCTTCAGCCATGTCCAACTCTTTGTGGCCCTATGGACTGCAGTCCACCCGGCCCCTCTGTCCATGGACTGAACTGTGGCTCAGCTGGTAAAGAATCCACCTGCAATGCGGAAGACTTGGGTTTGATCCCTGGGTTGGGAAAATACCTTGGTGAAGGGAATGGCAACCCACTCCAGTATTCTTGCCTGGAGAATCCCCATGGACAGAGAAGCCTGGCAGGCTACAGTCCATGGGGTCACAGAGAGTCGGACATGACTGAGCAACTAACACATACCACCTGGGAAGCCCCAAATCACTGCATTTTATAATATATTATAGAGGCGCATTCAGTGGAAAGACATGAGAGACTAAATTCTCATGTTAGGGTGATTTCTAAGGATATTAGACACCAGGTTATGTATGGTATGACGTAGAAGCCCTGAAAGTAAGACGGGAGGTCTGCTCTCAAGGCCTAACTATCCCACCTACATCATTTGAGGTTAACTGGCTTATTGAGTGAACTAAATTTGACGGAAATGTGTTCTGGAAGTCTATTTTTAACCAAGTATTCCACTTATCATTCCTTTTTGATCAACCTTCCCTGCTCCCTGAGAGCACATTATGCAAATCTCGTAACTTCCAAGTGACTTCTATTTCCTCTTCAGTTATTATGACTCACTCTCAGTCAACTTTCTTCAAAAGTCCAATTTAGTCTAAATCACAGCTCCAATCTCAAATTCCATTCAGAGCTTCTTTCTTCTCCACAATTCAAGACTGGCCCACGGGTCAAAGTCTTCCTATGAGAAAGGGCCTTTTTCACTTATCTTTCACTTTCCCTCATCCTTCTCCTTCCTTTCCTGCTTCCTCTTGGACTGAGGTGAGAAAAGAGGAATTGAATGAAGAAGGGCAAAAGTCTTTTCTCCTATTTCTGTAGTCTGGCCTTTGTTTTCTTTCATGACAGCATTCCTGAACGTTTGCCGTCTTCAGGCACGTTGTGTGGATTTTTTCAGAGGGTTTGGAGTGGGGTATGGATCTCCACAAGCATAGGATTGTATTGTGGGTGCTGGGCTCTGGGGATCTCTTCTTGGCAGCTTTTCTCTTTCATCTGCTTGTGTTGTGCTTAGTCTCTCAGACATGTCCGACTCTTTGCAACCCCATGGACTGCAGCCCACCAGGTTCCTCCACCAGGCAAGAATACTGGAGTGGGTTGCCATTTCCTTTTCCAGGAGGTCTTTCCAACCCAGGGATCAAACCTGGGTCTCTTGCTTCACAGGCAGATTCTCTACCACTGAGCCACCAGGGAAGCCCAAAGCTTTCATTATATTCATGCATCTACCCTGCAGGGATTCAATTAAGCAGTGTCTTGTGTTCTACTCCAAGGAAGCCCACAAGATAAGCCTGTGAGTTTCTGTGACTCCTAAGCATTCAACCATGGGGTAGCATGGTCTGCCTTTCTTTAAGGCACTGTCAGCCTCTATTTGCTTTGCATGGGTCACCTTATCTTGGAGGGAAAGAGCCTCCATGGCCCAGTATTCTCTTCTGAGCTCACAGCTCAACAACCCAGATGAAGTATTTGTTTCTAGATCTTATTTAGACTGAACGAGGTGTGAGTGTGAGGGTCAAGAGAACTGCATTAAGTGAATATGAAGAAGCAGATGGTACACCTCCTCCTGTTATATTTTATCAAAGCAATAATGATGGCTCAGAAAAGGCGAGTCCATTGAAGACAAGGAATCTGACTGGAGGATGACACACCAAATATAAGCCACATGGACCATGGTCCTCACTTACCTCCAGAATAGAAGAGCGGTTGCTGTACCTCAGTTTGATGGCCTTCTTCTTAAGAATTATTGTCACAGACTTTTCAGCTATCTCACCCCACTGATACTGATAATCATTCTAAGCTGAAAGCACTATGGAATGATCGTACACTCCAATAAACATTGCTACTGCTGCACAATCATGGTAGAATTACCTTGTCGAAAGTGCTAGGTTCATTTTGCAGAGATGGAAGCAGGGCACTTTAGCGTTGAAGAATGTGGTTGAATGTCTAATTCATACAGGACTGCTGTTCTGTTGGAGCAGGTGGCCTCTGGTATGGAAGCCCTGTATTTGATGCTGAGCTTGTGAAAACCTAAAATGAATAAATATTTTCCCATCAAAAAACCCCAGCAAAACAAAACCAGACACTTGCCATGCCATCATTTTGTAAGTGCTTTGTGAATTACTTGTAACTACTTGACAGCCTGAAACATGGGAGTGATTTCTGCCTATGATGATAAACTTTGGAGCACTGTCTAAGAACACAGACACAGAACACTTAACTATCTTTTACCGAGGTGTTGTGATACTGAACGAGGTACCTAACCTTTACCTGAGTTCCCCAGCTGGGCTGCTGTATTAATGTCTTGTGAGCGTTATAACAACCTACCACAAACCTGATGGCTTAAAACAATGCAAATTTATTATCTTAAAAAAGTTTTGGAGACTAGAAGTTTCAAATCAATTTAATTGGGCTAAAGTCTTGGTGTTGACATGACTCATTCTTTCTAGAGGCTCCAAGGAATTATCCATTTGTTTACCTTTTCTAGCTTCTAAAGGCTACCTGAATTCATTGGCTCATAGCTCTTCCTTATATCACCTCAACCTCGTTTCCAAATTAGACATCTGCTTTCTCTTGGATCTCCTGCCTTCTTCTTACCAGACCCCTGTGATTAAAGCCCATCTGGATGATCCAACATAGTCTCTTCTTCCCAAGGTCCTTAGGTAAACCACATCTATAGGGTCTCTTTTTGTTATCAGGCATCCTTTACAAGTCCTGGGGATCAGGATGTGGATCCTTTGGAGGGTAACGTTCAGCCTATCACAGTTGCTTTACGGATTATATTAGATCATAAAGTGAAAAGTAAAGTTGCTCAGTCGTGTCTGACTCTTTGCGACCCCATGGACAGTAGCCTGCACCAAGCTCCTCCTGCACCAGGTTCCTCCATCCATAGGATTTTCTAGGCAATGGTACTGGAGTGGGTTGCCATTTCCTTCTCCAGGGAATCTTCCTGACCCAGGGATCAAACTCAGGTCTTCCACACTGTAGACAGACGCTTTACCATCTGAGCCACCAGGGAAGTCCATATTAGATCATAGACTTAGATAAGTACCTATTATAATATCTGGCACATATTAACACTCAGCACATGTTCATTTCTTTCCTTCTACCTCCTCATTCTATTTACTAGGTTGTAGGATTTGGGTTAAGACACCTGATAACTTAAGAGCCCTTGCTACCTCATCTGGAGAACTGAATATATTTATAGATAGATATATTTACAATATATCCTTTAGAAATGTAATGATGGATAAGACTGACTTAGCATCTGCTATCCTTAAGTTTTGAGATTCACATTCTATTCAAGAGAGCAGACAATAAAATCATCTTATATATGTATTATAACATCTATAGTTATATGATATTAATTAGTGCCATACAAGACTTTAATCAGGGGAGAAAAGATAATGGGGGAAGGGCAGGATCACACAGAATCTACTCTTCATATTTATTTAGCCTTGTTAAATGTCACCTCCTTAGAAAGGACATGATTGACCATGTGATCTATGAGAGTATCCCTGCCCCCTCTACCTATCTTTCTCCTTTTCCTTGAATTAAATTTTAGGGCACTAATTACTATTCCAAATTGTATGTTCTGATTTTATTTACTAATTTAATGTCTCTCCCTCTAGTACCATGTGAGCTTCTGGACAATGGGGGTTCATTCATCTCGTTCATCATTACACTCATAGAAGAGTCTGACAAGAGTGGGAGCTCAGTTAAAGTTTATCAAGTGAATTGAGAGGCTGTTTAAATCTCATTAAATACTACAGTCCAGGGTGTTGCAGAGTCAGACACAACTGAGCAACTAACACTTTTCCATGTGGCTGTATATCATCAAAACAAACTATCCAATCAAAATATGGGCAGAAGATTTAAACAGACTTTTCTCCAAAGAAGATATAGAGATGGCCAAGAAACACATGAAAAGGTGTTTAACATCACTAATTACTGTTGTTCAGTCGCTCAGTCGTGTCCAACTCTTTGCGACCCCATGAACTGCAGCGTGACAGGCTTCCTTGTACTTGACTATCTCCCGGAGCTTGCTCAAACTCTTGTCCATTGAGTCGGTGATGTCACCCAACCATCTCGTCCTCTGTTATTCAGCTTCTCCCCCTGCCTTCATTTCCCACCATCAGGGCCTTATCTAACAAGTCTGCTTTTCTAATCAGGTGGCCAAAGTATTGGAGCTTCAGCATCTGTCCTTCTAATGAATATTCAGCTTTGATTTCCTTTAGGATTGACTAGTTTTACCTTTCAGTCCAAGGGACTCTCAAGAGTCTTTTTCAGCACCACAGTTCAAAAGCATCAACTCTTCTGTGCTCAGCCTTCTTTATGCCCCAACATTCACATCCATACAAGACTATGGGAAAAACCATAGCTTTGACTATATAGACATTTGTCGGCAAAGTAATGTCTCTGCTTTGTAATATGCTGTCTAGGTTTCTCATAGCTTTTCTTTCAAGGAGCAAGCATCTTTTAATTTCATCGCTTTTGTAGTCACTGTCCTCAGTGATTTTGGAGCCCAAGAAAATAAAGTCTGTCACTGTTTCCATGGTTTCCCCATCTATTTGCCACGAAATGATGGGACTTGATGCCATGATCATCGGTTTTTGAATGTTGAGTTTTAAGCCAGCTTTTTCACTCTCCTCTTTCACCTTCATCAAGACTCCTCTTTGCTTTCTGCCAAAAGGGTGGTGTCATCTGTGTAGCTGAGGTTATTGATATTTCTCCCGGCAATCTTGATTCCAGCTTGTGATTCATCCAGCTCGGCATTTCATATGATGTACTCTACAGAGAATTTAAACAACAGGATGACAATATACAGCCTTGACACACTCCTTTCCCAATTTGGAACCAGTCTGTTGTTCCATGCTAGGTTCTAACTATTACTTCTTGACCTTCACATAAGTTTCTCAGGAGGCAAATAAGGTGGCCTGGTATTTCCATCTCTGTAAATAATTTTCAGTTTGTTGTGATCCACACAAAGGCTTTGGCATAGTCAATGAAGCAGAAGTAGATGTTTTTCTGGAATTCTCCTGCTTTTTCTATGATCCAACGGTTGTTACAATTTGATCTTTTGTTCCTCTGCCTTTTCTAAATCTAGCTTGAACATCTGGAAGTTCTCGCTTGGTGTACTGTTGAAGCCTAGCTTGGAGGATTTTGAGCATGACCTTGCTAGCATATGAAATGAGTGCAACTGTCTGGCAGTTTGATCATTCTTTGGCATCGCCCTTCTTTTGTATTGGAATGAAACTGACCTTTTCTAGTCCTGTGGTCACTGCTGAGTTTTCCAAGTTTGCTGGCATATTGAGTGCAGCACTTTCCCAGCATCATCTTTTAGGATTTGATATAGCTCAGCTGGAATTCCATCACCTCCACTATTGTTGTTCATAGTGATGCTTCCTAAGGTCCATTTGACTTCACACTCCAGGATGTCTGACTGCAAGTAAGTAATCACACCATCATGGTTACCCAGGTCATTAAGATCTTTTTTGTACAGTTCTTCTGTATATTCTTGCCACCTCTTCTCTATATCTTCTGTTTTTGTTAAGTCCATATCATTTCTGTCATTTATTATGCCTATCTTTGCATGAAATATTCCCTTTGTATCTCTAATTTTCTTGAAGAGATCTCTAGTCTTTCTCATTCTATTCCTCTATTATTATTAGAGAAACGTAAATAAAACTACAGTGAGGTATCACCTTATACCAGTCAGAATTGCCATCATCAAAAAATCCACAAACAATAAATGCTGGAGAGAGTCTGGAGAAAGGGAACTCTCCTACACTATTGGGTATGTAAATTCGTATAGCCACTATTGAAAACAGTATGGAGGTTCCTTATAAAAATAAAAATAGAGTTACTTTATGATCATGCAATCTTACTCAGGCATATATCTGGAGAAAAACATGGTCCAAGAGGATAAATGAATCCCAATATTCATTGCAACAGTGTTTATAATAACCAAGACATGGAAGCAACCTAAATGTCTATCAACAGAGGAATAGATAAAGAAATTGTGGTATATATATACAAGGGAATGTTATTCAGTCATTACAAAGAATAAAATAATGCCATTCACACCAACATGGATGGACCTAGAGACTGTCATGCTGAATGAAATGTTAGAGAAAGAGAAACGTAGTATGATATTGCTTATATGTGAAATCTAAAAAAATTGATACAAATGAACTTATTTACAAAACAGAAACAGACTCACAGATTTAGAGAACTCACCCAAGGGGGGATAGTTAAGGGTGTGCGATGGACAGATACACATTGCTTTATTTAAAACTGCTTGCTTGCAAAGTTGTTTCAGTCATGTCCAACTCTGTGTGACCCCATAGACGGCAGCCCACCAGGCTCCCCCGTCCCTGGGATTCTCCAGGCAAGAACACTGGAGTGGGCTGCCATTTCCTTCTCCAATGCATGAAAGTGAAAAGTGAAAGTGAAGTCACTCAGTCGTGTCCGACCCTCCGCGACCCCATGGACTGCAGCCTACCAGGCTCCTCCATCCATGGGATTTTCCAGGCAAGAGTACTGGAGTGGGGTGCCATAAATAACCAATAAAACCTACCACATTAAAAAAATGGAAAGGGAAAAGAGACACATAGATGAGATGAGATTGTTCATGTGTTGATAATTCTTGAAGCTAATTAATGGATTCATGGGGATTTATTACACTACTCCTTTCACTTTTGTGTATGTCTGAAATATTCCACAATAAAAAAGGTTTTGAAAAAGATGTTCATCATTTACACTGATGTCCTCATTAATGAATTATTGATTAAAAATAAGAACACATGGTATTTACTGCTTATTTCAACTAATCATTATATATGTATCATAAATATAATTTTGTGTAAATAAGTACATTGGTCAATAATAAGACTCTAGGTTTAGACACATCTTTAAGTAAAATATATATATATATATATATATATATATATTCAAAAGGAAACATGTTGCTTGTCTAAAAAATCTCACTTGAGAATCCAATTTCTTTTCAGAATTGAAATTGGTAAAGTTTATCTTCATAAAATTAAAATATATGTTATCTGATCTACAAAATTTAAAAGCAGAGTTCACATACCATTTAAATATTGCTATCCTAGACATTGAAACATACTAGTTTCAACCATCTACAGTATAGTCAGTTTAGTTGTTTTGAGAGTTGGCAAATATGAGCACTCTAAAATTGCTTACAAGCTACATTTCTTGATGAGCTCAAACAACACATTTCAGCAAAAAATACTAGCGGCTTCTTGATGGGTACCACTCAGTGTGCACAGTCCTTCTAGCATCCTTGGTTCCCTCAGGGTTGATGTGTCAGAAGGTAGTAAACAAATAGATTCTACTTGTGTGGGGAGAGGTCCTGCCAGGTGTGAGACAGCAGTGAGTGGAGGCTTCACCCAACTTCTCACTCTCCCATCACAAACTAAATATGACCACAAATGCTTTGGTACTCTCCCCATTAAGAATCAGGGTCTCATGGCCCTGCCCCTTAATTTGGGCTGGCAGATGACAACTGACAAGTAGAATTTGGCACAAGTGAAACTATGCTAGTTCTAGGCTCAGCTTTTAAGACTGTGGGCAGTTTCCTCTGTGGTCTCTGGGAGCCGCATACATCCACGTAAGTAGTCTAACTACCTGGTAGAGATACAGAGATATCGTACGGTGAGGCCCTAAAACTACACAGCAAAAGAAAGGAAGAGAAACCCAGCTAAACCCAGCACTCCAGCAATCCCCACCAAGAAATAAGGCATGTAACAGTCTCAGACCCTCCAGTTGGGCTCAGCTCCAACTGGATACCAACCAGTGATCCAAACCACTTCCATGGGGAGCGGGACTGTCCAGATGAGCCCTACCTGAATTTTTAACCCTCAAAGCAGGAGATATATTAAAGTGATTGCTATTTTAATTCACTAAGCTGTAGGGGAGTTTATCAGGGCAGCAGGTAACCACAACAGCTACTAAGCCAGTCATCTTGACTTTAGCAAAATTAACCTTATATGTTTGAAAACAGTCTTGGTCGAGCTGTTATGAAATTAAGCTCCAGAACAGGACACACTGTCTTTACATCACCCATGCTATCCTTCTGCAGCGCCCACAGTGATGAATAGAGGAGAGGACTGTCTCTCACTTGCACAGTAAATCAAAACTATGCAATGTTATAACAAGCATGCAAAATCACTCATGTTCTGCTTGACAAGGTCTAGGAGAAAGTGAGAAGGGCAGAAATGTCATCCTTTAAGATCACTGGCTCTAAAGCAGATCAGTTCGACTTTCCTCTTTGCAAAAGAGCAAACACTGATTGTTCAGTCAGATTCAAGACATCAGAACCATTTTCCACTACCGTATTGCTCAAATAAAATTAATATCAGAGCTCTGTAACATCTAACATTTAAAAAATGTATTGTATTATATAGGCCTTAGCCCCATTTATGGGTTTGAGGTCTTTTCCTTTTCATAGTTTCCCAAATTCATTCCACTAGTATTTTTATGATTTCATTTTCTACCTTAAAAACTGTCAATAATTCCTATTTTGCTATTTTTCAGTTGCTCAGTCATGTCCAACTCTTTGCGACCCTATAGACTTCAGCATGCCAGGCTTCCTATCCTTCACCACCTCACGTGGCTTGCTTAAAATCATGTCCATTGAGTCAGTGATGACATCCAACCATCTCATCCCCTGTCGTCACCTTCTCTTCCTGTCTTCAGTCTTTCCTAGCATCAGGGTTTCTTTCTAATGAGTCAGCTCTTGGCATCAAGTGGCCGAAGTACTGGAGCTTCAGCTTCAGCATCAGTCCTTCCAATGAATGAAAATGAAACGAAAGTGAAAGTCGCTCAGTCACGTCTGACTCTTTGTGACCCCATGAACTAGACAGTCCATGGAACTCTCTAGGCCAGAATACTGGAGTGGGTAGCCTTTCCCTTCTCCAGGGGATATTCCCAACCCAGGAATCAAACCAGAGACTTCTGCATTGCAGGCAGATTCTTTACCAACTGAGCTATTAGGGAAGCAATATTCAGGATTTACTTCCTTTAGGATGGACTGGTTTGATCTCCTTGCAATCCAAGGGACTCTCAAGAGTCTTCTCCAACAATACAGTTTGAAAGCATCAATTTTTCGGCACTCAGCATTCTTTAAGGTCCAACTCTCACATCCATACATGTGTACTGGAAAAATCATAGCTTTGACTACATGGAGCTTTGTTGGCAAAGTATTTCCTAACTATATGTGATATTAAAAATCAACTTTTCATTCTTGTTTTCCTGTCCTTCCTCAGTTCTAGAGTATTTTCTTCTATCTAATCTTAAAATTACTTAAAAAAAAACTCTGCTGATCAGTATATCTAACTGTAGAAAATAATATTCAATTTTGAGAAGGAAAAAGTTACATTCTTATTTCGCTAAAGATAAAGCTGAGGTGAGGCTCACATCAATAGACATTATACATTATTTTAAATTCAGTTTTAAATGTTGAAAAATGTTTTACTTCACCTATGTTCTAGAATTTTTGCCCAGATTGAAGCCAGCATGATAGAGCTGAATAGATAAAGTGGGCTCATGTCCACTGGCGGCTTTCAGATGGTGGCTACAGGGTTTAGGTCAACTTAGAAACTGCCTGATGAGCCTTTCTTTAAAGAGTATTAACTCATATGTCACAATAATAGATTTAGATCAAAGAAAACTAGAGGTAACATTTCCCTGTGGTTAATGGTGGCTCAAATGGTAAAGAATCCACCTGCAGTGTGGGAGACCTTGGTTCAATCCCTGGGTTGGGAAGATCCCTTGGAGGAGGACAAGGCAACCCACTCTAGTATTCTTGCCTGGATAATCCCCATGGACAGAGGAGCCTGGCAGGCTACAGTCCATGGGGTCACAAAGAGTCAGACATGACTGCATGACTAAACACATACACATTGGTTAAGAGCCCATAAAGTGAAAGTGAAGTCACTCAGTCGTGTCCGACTCTTTGCGACCCGTGGACTGTAGCCCACAAAGCTCCTCCATCCATGGGATTCTCCAGGCAAGAATACTGGAGTGGGAGCCCATAACCAATCAGTAAATACCCCTGCTTCTCTCACTCTACCAATCTTAACTGATAATCTGTTTTGTACAATTCATTTTAGAACCACTCAAACCAATCTCCAGTACCCTGTAAAAGCTTCTATTTCCTCAGATTGATAAAGTCCCAAGGCTGGCCTGTGGAGTGTTCTCCCTTGCTACACCAAGCTAAATAAACTTGACATTGTATGACTATAGATGTGTCCTTGGTAGCATTTGGCCAGTGGGCTTCAGAATTACCACTAACAAAACATGTAATTATGGTGTAGTTACACAAAAGTCATGAAACTCACGTCTTTTTCTTTGTATAATACTGATAATACTTAACTTGTAATTTGCAGTGAGGTTTGGGCTTCCCAGGTGGTGCTAGTGGTAAGGAACTCACCTGCCAATGCAGAAGATGTAAGAAAAACGGGTTTGATCCCCAGGTTGGGAATATCCCTGGGAGGAGGGCATGTCAACCCACTTCAGTATGGAGTCTCCACACTGGAGATTCCCATGGACAGGGGAGCCTCTGGGCTACAGTCCATGGAGTCTCAAGAGTCGGATATGACTAAAGCAACTTAGACCATGTGCTCACGTGGTGAGGTGTAGGGACAATATGGGAAAAGTATTTAGTGTTATACATACTAGATAGTAAGCACTAGTAGACAGTGGGTAATTACGGGTATATTTAAGTTGTTTTTAAAAATACAAATTGCATCTAATAGAATTGGCAGTGCTCTTGATAGAACTCCTGGTTCATTTCTTTTAAACTTAATTTTCATAGTAGCCTATGCCTGGGAATATAAATCTGCATGAACTGTCAGACAGGGACATTTTGAACAGGGATGACTAATGCTAATTTGGAAGACTGAATAGAATGTTCATAGTCTATTGGCTTTTGAAAACTAGAACTGCAACTGGATTCAATGACCTTTCAAAATTTTCTGTCCTTATTAAATCATGCATCTAGAAAAGAAAAAGTTGGTGTCCTGTACTCTTGATGTGATCAAAATTTGATCAAGATTGCTAAAAAGGAGAAAGAGGGAAGTGGTATAAGACTTTTTGAGACAATGAGCAAAGTAATTTAATAAAATGATGGTAAAGTAATGAGAAGATGCAGGGACTTCCCAATTTCCTGTTAGAGTGTATGCATTTTCAAACTATAATTAATTAGAGAGGAGGCCAATGCCAAGGTCAGTGCCCTAGGTGGTAGACTCCGAGACTGACATTTGTTTGCATATGGTATATTGAATAGTACCCTTCAGAAAAACACCAGAAAGAGAGGTAAGGAGGCAGGATTGGGCAGAAGGAAAAGTCTGACTATGAAAGGGTGACCACAGAGGACTGATCTGATTCCCTGGGGAGTTCTGGGGTTGGCATTCTACCTAAGAAACTTCCCAAATTGAGGCAAAGGGGCTCAGGTTTTGTTCCCTTTTACTCTTCCACCTGTTCTGGAGAGAAAGTTCCCTTTGGCTGAAGACAATTTTGGGGGAGGGTTGTGAGCCAGGAACTCCCCCATCTGCAGAAGAAACTCAGGCATTACTTCTAAACAGGTGGTCTATCTGGTATACCTCAACATCCACTACAGTAGAGGCAGGAAGAAGCTGCAAATTTATCAACTTTTGTGTTTCAGGACATATTATCTGATTATCTTCTATTTGTCTTTCGAAGAAATAAATATTAATTTAAGATTCATTAAGGAAACAAGTTTGATTAAGTCTATATTATCAAATCCAATAATGAGACATTCTTAAAGTAACCACCCCCTCACCCTTTTAGCACATAGATTGTTGTACTGCTGTTTGACAATTATTTTCACCTCATTCTCTTTTTTTTAAGATTTTTTTTGACATGGACCATTTTTAAAGTCTTTATTGAATTAGTTTCAATATTGCTTCTGTTTTATTTTTTGCTTTTTGGGCCACAAAGCATATGGAATCTTAACTCCCCAAAAAGGGATTGAACCCACATCCCCTACATTGGAAGGCAAAGTCTTAACCATGGGACCACCAGGGAAACCCCCCACTTTTATTCTTTGAAATATTAAACTAGGCTTATGTGTGGTGGAGATGACTGTCTTCAGAATTGGGTTGCTCACACCTTTGTTCCTTAATCACATTTTTGGTGGGTCTCTACTTATTATTTTGTCAATGGCATAATATTGAATTCTAATTTTGCTTTTCCTCTTACACAAAATTGATGGAGGGCTGCATGAGACAAAATGATTTGCCAAGTGCAGCCACTGAGCATTTAATCATTAGTGCCTGGGAGAAAGAAGTTGCTTCAGAGTGTTGGTGTGAGACATACATCATATATCAATTTATGAGCTGAAACTTGCCCCAAACACATTTACTTAGTTTCTATATGAGACTGTTTCCATTTGATTAGTTTATTTACACAGTGATGTAAAGTAATACAATCATTTGTGATATTTGTATCTGGTTTTGTTTTTCCTTCATTGTTTCTGAATGTCAACTCAATGCTGACCTGTGCTAATCTATTTCCCATGGCAGTTCCCAGATCCATAATATGTCTAGTACTTCATCGAGCAAACAGAACAGTTAATAAATTATTTTCAAGTGTGGATCACATGACCAAGAATCAACTTATTTTAAAATAAGAAACATGAGTTAATAATGTGGTCCATCACGTTTAGATTTTTTTTTTTTCCTTCTTTCAGGCACTAGCGTCTGTATACTGAAGACCTGATGAGAAGAGTTGACTCACTGGAAAAGACCCTGATGCTGGGAAAGATTGAGCGCAAAAGGAGAAAGGGGCAGCAGAGGATGAGATAATTAGATAGCATCACCAACTCCAATCGGACATGAATTTGAGCAAACTCTGGGAGAAAGTGAAGGACAGGGAAGCCTGGTGTGCTGCAGTTCACGAGATCACAAAGAGTCGGACATGGTGACTGAACAACAACAAATATTTATGAGGAACGCTAAATAGGTAAAGAAAAATGCTTCCCTGCAAATATTTAAAGTAGATTTTCTAAGATAAAACACTCCCTAGTAAGACAGTAGAACAGGGACATACTTGAAGACAGAGAGAATAAAATATGAGGCTAACATTCAGCTAAGAATGATGGCTTGTTCTGCTTGAGATGACTGATACGCTCTTAGCATGTAACCTATGCTTCATTCTGCCCTGGGCACTGCCATTATTTTATTCTGTCCCTTAGAGTCTTTAAATTTACTGTGGAAATTTCAAAGACCACTTTAACTTATTGGTAGGGATACTGTTGTTCATTTCCCATTCTCTACTGAGACTCTCAAAATCTCTCAATGAGCACTTTATTGTATGATCTCACTGAGCCTAATACATCCTGATGAGTAATCAGAAGTACCTGTGGAACACCTTTGTCATCTTTTGTAAATCTCTGAAGGGTGAAATCACACTAGAAATGAGAAGAATGTCCCCATAAGTGGTTTGTGCTATTTGGAATGCGTAAGACTCTGATTGTAAAATGAATTACCTTTGCTCATCCTCTTTCAGATAAACAGAGGTAAATAGATTTTCTTTTCTGTCACGCTCTGTTTTGAGTGTGCTGTTCGGATCTGTCAGTCAGAAGTTAAAGATAATAGAAGTAAATTGATATGTCTTGGGAACTTCTCTGATTCGATATGTTTGATGAATAAAAAGATGTGATGATTAAAATTTTCAAGTTAAGTAAAAACTATTTATCTTCTCATTCTCTATAATGTGCATGTAGTATGTTGAAAATGTACAACAAATTTGGTTGCTATTATTAAAACTAAGAATTAGTGTTTTAAACGTTAGTATCTCAGCATGCTCTTTTAGAGGTGAGAATAACAGGATACATCATGTCACTAGAATCTTTAGAAAACCTCAAGAGGCATCCAATTTACTCAGGAGGCCTCAGCTCAGACAAGGTAAGTAAGCTGCTTGAGTCCATAATACATCACAGGGCCGGAGCTTAAACTTTTGATTCCCAATGCAGTTTCTTTACTCTTAACCACAGTACCTCAATTTATTGAAATGTACACAGTCCACTGGCCCACATGAAAGATCCTTGCTGATGAAAAATTAATTAAAAATTTCAGCTTATATAGCAATGCTGAGAGCTAAAGAAGGAAAAATGGTAGGTAGTAGTCAATAATTGGATTTAAACACACGGAGCAGCAAGATCTGTTTAAGAATTACATTTCTAAACAACTGCAGACAATCGCACACTCTAGCTTCTTCAAAGACAGTTTACTTGACATGGAGAAAGTGAACATGAAATAGACTATTGTAATGTTTCACAGGCCTAAGGACTTTGTTTGTGGTTCTATCGCTCATACATAAAATAGTGTTTGCACATAGTATACTGAATGAATGAAAGATTTAATAGTTTGTAAGCAGCCAACCTATGGAATGATTTATAAAAAATAGTTCCTTAGCAAATATGTGATTAGATCCTTGAGCAGGAGGATAAAACAACTCTACTATTTTGAGATTACTCATTGAAGGCTGAATGTGATCATAAAATACATCCTTTTGTTCAGAAAGTTTAACTCTTTGATTGATGTTTCATAAATAAATATTATAAAACTAAGTTAATAAACTGTGCAAACTGGAGAATCTATCAATGAATATGGAATGATTTCTTTTCATCTCTTACTCAGAAACAGTACAAAACTAATGCCTCTGATTTTAACTCAACATTTCTTCTTTATGGTTTATAATTAGGCTAAAGAGGCCACCAGGAAAGTCCTTCTTGGGGGGAAGCAAACATTGCAATTTATTCAAACCAAAACATATTATTGATGTTACCTTATTTGTAAATAGTTATTTCTGAGGCTTAAAATTCTGACCTTTAGAAATGTCTACAATTTATGGACTGGTAATGCTTTAAAATAATTTACTTTCATTTCTGAAATATTTCCCAAACTCATTTTGACAGGAAGCCATTTGATCATCTTCTGTGTGACATTTTTACCATTAGCTTCAATTACATTTGAAGAGCGAGTTGTCTGCCTCATCAGGTAACAGGCACAAAGAATTACAGAATGTGGAGCTGAGGTGGACCTCAGATAACCTGGTACAGTCATTTTGCTTTTGCAAATGAAACAGAAGGAGATCCAGAAGGAAGATGTGATCTGCCTGAGGTAACAAAGTGAGATGTTATCAGCAACGATAGACAGGCAGAAGCCCAGCCCATTTTGCTGCAGGAGACTCCATTGCTACAGAAACATGGTCCTTAGAAAGCCATGGAATGTTTTTCCTCTAGATTTAACCCATTTTTGACAATTTACAGGTAGCACTGTGCCACTAAGTGTCATCTAACCATAATCAAGAAAGCATGAAACCCTATTTTCTCTAATCAAAGTATATACTCTGTAGTTTTCTCTGGCTCCTCTTTCTTTCAGGTACTACATTCATCCTGTCACCGCCTCCTTTGGGGCTACTTTTTTTGTCTACCCTGAATTCATTTTCTTTCAAGATTCACCCACCTTGATCCAAATAGCAGTTGGCATCCAATCTGTCTATTGCATTAGTCCTCCTCTAGCTGGCCTCCCCACTTCTAATCCTACCTCCCTATGTCTAGTATCTAAAACAAGGGAAGTCTCGAGGGTTGTACAAGAAACACGAGGGTTTCTCTGATTCTCCATCTTTCTCTGAATCTAAACCAAAGTCCCTACTGTTACCTCCAGGCTCCATGTTAATATTCCCTGAAAATTTAAGTTAAAGAGAGATCCATATTTCTCTCTCTTTCTCTGTGTGTGTGTGTTTATACACATGCACAGATCAACAGTTGCCAAGATCTACAAGTCTCAGTAGAACAGCTGGGGCATATAACCAAATTCACTGCCTGCAAGAGAAGTACCATGGAGTACTTTTTCCTGGTGTTTAAGAGTCATAGCCTGAATACAGATAAAGGAAAGTTTCAGATCCTAGGTGGCCAGGAATAGGTATTCAAGCCAGTGAACTGATATGGGTCTATTCTGAACTAACTGTTATTTACTTCTCAATCCCGTGTCTCCAACGAGGGCAGCAGGTTTTTCCAGGAGATTAAATCATTTAATATCCCATTTAAGAATGCTATCTAAAATTAAGGGTGAAAGCAACCTACAAAATGGTAGAAAACATTTGCAAATCAAATATCTGATAGGGGTTAATACCCAAAATATATATAAAGAATTCACACAGTTCAATAGCAAAAAAAAAAAAAAAAAAAGAAAACAAACAAAAATGATTCACAACTGGGCAGAGGAACTGAATAGACATTTTCCAAAGAAGACACACAAATAGCCAACGGTATATGTAAAGGTACTCAACATCACTAATCATCAGGAAAATGCAAATTAAAACCACACTGAGATATCACAGTTAGGATAACTGTCATCTAAAAGATAAGAAATAACAAGTGCTGGCAAGGATGTGGAAAAAACGGAACACTTGTGCACTGTAGGTGGAAATGTAAGTTCGTTCAGTCATTATGGGAAACATTATGGAGGCATCTCAAAAATTAAAAATAAAATTATCATATGATCCAGCAATCCCACTTCCGGGTATATAGCCTAAGGCAATGTAATCAGACTCTTGAAGAGCTACCTGTATTCCTATGCTCACTGCAGCAGTATTTACAGTAGCCAAGATATGAAAACAATCTAAGTGCTAAGTGTCTGTCAATGGATGAATTAAGATGATGTGACACACACACACACACACACACACACACACACACACACACACACATATATATAATGGAATATTATCCAGCCATGAAAAGGACATCCTTACATTTGTGACAAATGACTAGAACTTTAGGGCAGTAAGTGAAATAAGTCACATAGGAAGACAAATATTATATGATAGCATTTATATATGAAATATGAAACAGCTGAACTCACAGCGGCTGGGCATGGGAAAGAAGAGATGTTGGTCAAAGAGTATAAACATCCAGTTATGAGGAGGCTCTAGGGATCTAAAGTACAATATGGTGATTATAGTTAATAATACTGAATTAAGTACTTCAAAGTTGCTAAGAGAGTAGATCTTAAATATTTTCATCATGCATGTGTGCATGCTAAGTCACTTCAATCATGTCTGACTCTTTGTGACCCTATGGACTGTCACCCTCCAGGCTCTGTCCATAGGATTCTCCAGGCAAGAATATTAGATGACATAATGCAGGTATTAGCTAACGTGATGGTGATGATCATTACGCAATACATCAGTGTATTATTTTTATCTCAATTATATTTCAATAAATCTGGAGAAGTTAAATGGGCAGTCTTTTTTTCCCATAAAACAGCCTCTGGAGGGAAAAACCAGTTGAAAAATGTGAGGCCAGATTTGGGTTGTATCACTCATGTTAGCTAAGACTTAGCACACTTATGGGGAGGCTGGGCAGGGATACAAAGCATTCTATAAAGTCTCTCACTTCTTTCCTATCATTTCTACATATCTGTATGTGCTATATATGTGACTAACACAGAGAAAACTACAATGAAGCCTTAAAGTAGAAGATGCAAATGATAAATAGAGGTGCAAATCAGGGCAAAGTTGCTGTGGGGAACTCATTCCCACAATATTTAACAATTACGCATGTCTTCGGTTTAAGTGTTTCTATTTCTAGTTGAATTCTATTTTAGTGTCAATACTCCCTCAGAAAAGCACTGCACAACTAAAATGTTATCTGAATGTCTTTATCCAGACCTTTCTTCTTCATCAAGAAAGAAGAAAGTATCCAAAACATGGGGGTAGGGAGGTACTGGATGAGTGGGATGAGAACCGCAAGGAGAGTGGGTAGTTTGGAAAGGAGGTAGCTATTATTTGACCTACAGTACACGTCTGTATACTGAGGTTGAGAAGCTATCCTGCCAGTTGGCTACGTGGAAGTCTAGACATGCACTTACCTATTTGTTGCTGTTAGTCGCTAAGACCTGACTCCGTGACTGTAGTCTGCCAGGATCCATTGTGCATGAGATTTCCCAGGCAAGAATACTGGAGTGGGTTGCCATGCCCTCCCTCCAGGGGATCTTCCTGACCCAAGGATAGAACCTGTGTCTCCTGCAGTAGCAGGTGGATTCTTTATCACTGTGCCACCTGACTCCAGAACTACATGATGATTCGCTAGACCAAAGTTGACCTGAGGTTATGTTTAATGTTATCAAGCTGCCTACCTTTCCTTTGCTCTTTCTCGTCTATAGGAATAATGTTCAAATACAATGTTATAAACAAATCACAGCAGATAACTGTGAAAGTGAAAGGCAGTATGGCCTGGTAGCTTACAGCACTAAGTAATCTTGGGCAAGTTGTCTCTGTTCCTCAGTTCCCCCATCGACAAAAATGAGACAAAAATACTTACATTCCAGGGTGCTTGTGAGAATCAAATGAGGGCTTAGAATACTGCCTGGCACGCAGAAAACATTCAGGGAAGGTTTTGCTATTATTGGAGTTATTGGCTTCATTTCGAATCTACATCTTGCTTTTTTTTTCAACTGATCAGAATGTCTTCAGTTTTAAAGGAATTTTACTTTGGGAGTAATTTTGTATTTAAAAATATTACATATTTGCTTAATAAAAGGCAAAACTGTTTAAATCAGAAAATTAAAGTGCCTTCGTTCTTCCTCAATACCACTTCTCACTCAGATATTACTGCTTATATGCATATATAATGGCTTCCCTGGTGGCTCAGAGGTTAAAGCCTCTGCCTGCAATTGGGAGACCCAGGTTCGATCCTGAGTCGGGAAGAACCCCTGGAGAAAGAAATGGCAACCCACTCCAGTATTCTCGCCTGGAGAACCCATGGACGGAGAAGGCTGATAGGCTACAGTCCACCGGGTCGCAGAGTCGGACACGACTGAGCGACTTCACTTTCACTTTCATAATATATACAACTTTTTAAGTCATTCCCATTTCTTTTCCTGAGTTGTGACTTTGCTCTTCACAATTTCCAGCTATCAGTGCCCATGAAAATGAACTCCAAACGTTGCTCCTCTTATAACAAACTAGCTAGTGGCAGATTTAAATGTGTAAAGATGCACTTGGAGCAGATAGTGAAGTGCCTGGCGCACTGCTCTGCAGCTGCAAACTCCCATGTCGTGAAGAAAAGAAAGGTGTTTTTCATGCCAGCCGAGGATCACAAAAAGGGGTAAAATAACGCCAGATTGTGAACCCACCACTGAAAATCTCATCTGCAAACCCTAGGTCCTCACTCTCCGCATCCATTTTGCCCTTCCTCCACCCTCAAACACGTGCTAACCCAGGTGCAACCTGATTAAACTCAATTCCAAGGGCAGAGGCAGTAAGTGAGAAGTGGGGGGTAGGGGGAGTGGCTGGCAACCGGGGTTGTTGGGATGGAGAGGGGGTGGGAAAGGAGGAGGCTGTCTGGGTTGCCTTGGCAATACACAGAAGAAAGTCAAGAGGGAGGGATTTATCTGCCGATGCTAATTGCTTTTGCTAATTGCATCTATTGTGCTGACCTGCCCACTTCCCCAGTGCTTCTTTCTGAGTCATGAAGCCTCTTTCCCAGAGCTTCCCTAAGCAAAGTGTCTTCTTCCCGTCTATGTCGTCCCTCTTCCCGGCCCCAAGCTGGGTAATCAGAGTGCTACCTTTGGCAACGCGCTGGGGAAGGTTCTGTTGACTCTGCAAGGTTTTAGAAAGCTTGCAGGAAAACACTTCCCTGCTGGAGTGTGCTGGGAACTCCAGCAAGGCAGTTGCTTTGCTGCTCAACCGAAGCATGGATTTACAACTAAAAAAAGCAGCTGGAAAAAAAAAAAAAAAAAAAAAAAACACAGAGAAAATAAATCTGAAAGAAACTTCCCACAGTAAAATGCAGGCTGCAAATGATTCTCCGGGGTGGGGGGCTGGGGGGAATACTGAGCAGTTCCCTCTGGAATCGAGTGTACCTTCAGTTGGAAAGTTGCCTAGACAGGGCTTTGAGACGTGTTCGCTTGCTCCCTCTTGTGGGAGTTCCATTTAATTACAACAAGAATCTGAGCAGTTAAGCACATCTGAATACATCAATAGCTACTTGTGAATAATGCTTTCTTATGCCTCCTCATCACTGAATGGAAGTATTAGCTTCCATCACTTCGTGCAGGTGGTAAAAATCACCAGAACATGACAAAGCATGAAGTTTCAATGGATATGTGAACACAGTCAAAGTCAGTCAATATATTTAAATATTTCAAAAGTAATACATATATGATCATGGCTACCCAGATTGTGCTAGTGATAAAGAACTGCCTGCCAGGGCAGAAACATGAGATGTGGTTTCAGTTCCCTGGGTTGGGAAGATCCCCTAGAGGAAGGCATGGCAACCCACTCCAGTATTCTTGCCTGGAAGATCCCATGGACAGAGGAACCTGGCAGGCTACATACAGTCCATAGGGTTACACAGAGTCCGATGCTACCTATGCATTTTAGCATGCATACACATATGAGATCTAGGTTAAAATAAGTTATTTTTCGTTTCTAGACATATTCACTTTTCCCTTTGATCTTTATTTACAAGCAGAGCCTAAGAATTGGCAAGGTCTTTCCTCAGTCTATTTTTGTTTCCCTTAATTATTTTTATCTCCCTTGATTTAAACATTTGCCCTCCCAGGTCGTTCCATCTCTATTAATTTTCTAAGAGTACGATTTTGCTATTTTGTTCCAACTCCTGCATTTTAACAGCAGACCTCCTCTGAATTCTCACCTGGTGTTTCTGTATTTCTCAGGCACTGAGGCTCTTCACTGCTCAGAGCTCAATCGGCTCTTGCAAGGATATAAAAGGCAGGTCAGGCCTTCTCTAGGCTGTTCGGTGTCTATCATCCTGTTTTGCATTTGGTCATAAAGTATGGCAGATTTATCTGAGTGGAAAATTTCTTCTATGGAAAAGTTTAGTCACTGTACACGTTGAAAAAACACTGCCTGCTGAAGAGCAGACACCATTCCGTTCTGAGTCCTTGGTCTCACACCAGTGTTTTTCCCTTTTATAAGCCTATGAAATTTCTTGCAATCATCAGCAATGATATGGGGAAAAGGAGAAAGAAGGGGGCTTTGGCTGGGATCCCTGATCATTTTGATGGATTTGCTATACTTATATCTGAAACAACCCAATCCAGTGTTCTTGCCTGGAGAATCCCAGGGACGGGGGAGCCTGGTGGGCTGCCATCTCTGGGGTCGCACAGAGTCAGACACGACTGAAGCGACTTAGCAGCAGCAGCAGGTACATTGCTGGCTGTGCGATCCTGAGACCGAGTTCATTAGTTTGCCTTTGTATAGTGTCACAATGGATAACAATAGCAGGTGGTTTGTCATGCTGAAATTGTTAAGGGGAGCAGAATTTATCACCCCAAACTATGCCTTCTTGAAATAAAGGTTATTCTAGCCTGATTCTTTTTAAGAAACAGCAGACATAGGAAAAGCTCTGAAAAATGGGTGGAAATTACCCTTTCGTAAGAGAACTTTACATTTATAAGAGAAATCTCTAAATCTGCAGCAAGTCTTATCAATGAAAAAGGCAGTGACCTAAACCTACTTAACTACCATTCCCTTCATAGCCTTGTTTGCTGTGCTTTTCCCGGTTACCTCCCATAACTGGCCTCCCCACTCCCAATATCTTTCCTTTGTCTTTAGCTGGAGAAAGTATTTAACATGCTGGTTCTGGCCGTTCTGAACACTCACTTTTCCCAGTTATTTCCCATGTGTACAGGAGATGAAGATGTTATAAATTTTTGTTTTTCTCCTGTTGAACTTTTATTATGGAGGGGGTGTTCCAACCATGAACTTAGAAGCATAGATGGAAAATTATTCTTCCTACACTCCAATTGCCATTTTGCATGAGATTTTAACACAGGGTCTGAATCTGCCTGGATGCTATGTTTGTTTTCTTACTGACACAAAATTTGGTGGGTGGGGAATACCTCAATGGTATTCCAAGCTTGGGAAATGGATGAGACATGTTCTCCCAACCACATCAAAGCCTCAGTTAAAAGAAAAGTAACGTGATTTTGAGAAAAGCGAGAAACAGTCACTAAATCCATATCTCACTCAGGGTTTCATGAATTTGTGCTTGACTCCTAAGAGGGATGAATATAAATTTTAAAAGTATCAGGAAATAAATAATTTCATCTCTAAAAAAATCTGCAGAGGACTGGAATACAAGATGCTATTGTTGTTACAAGGTGTAATTCAGGAAAGAGTGAGGAGTCTTGTCTCTTTCTCTGTATATTATTCAATGGAGGGAGTCCACACAGAATGTTTTAAGCACTCAGCACTTTGAGAGCAGCAGCAGCACATATGGTGGCAGAGACCAGCAATGGTACCTGGTAAGTTGCTTCAGTCATATCTTGATTCTTTGTGACCCCATGGACTGTAGCCCACCAGGCTACTCTGTGCATGGGATTTCCCAGGCAAGAATACTGGAGTGGGTTGCTAATCCCTTCTGCAGGAGATCCTCCTGACACAGAGATCGAACCTGTATCTCTTACATCTCCTGCGCTGGTAGGCACGTTCTTTCTCAGGTACTTTTTACCACCTGGGAAGCAATGGTGCCTGAAAGGAAAAAACGGAATTTGACTTGCTGAGAGCTTGGAGCACAGTGGCAGAATCCCTTCACACAGGTCCTTTAGTGGCAAATTATCCATAGAGGAGAGGGAACAGCAGACTTATGGTAACTGACAGGAGTGGTTCATGAGCACATGTGCAAATCCCTTAAGATCTCCCAAAAATAATGGAGGAAGACTGTTTTAGGAATATTTATAAAAATATAAATATAGTTTTATTTATATTAAACTAATATAAATATATATACTAATTTATATTAGCAATATAAATTACTAATATAGGATGGCATGTTAACTAATTTCTGTTAATGGTAATTAATTTGTACACCCCAGGGAACTGGAATAGCAGAAAAGTGAGTTCCCTATTTTCAAATATAAAGTAACAAATGTTTGTTAATGAACATTTATGTAGTTTTGCCTCTGTTCTAGGAAGCTTGTAATGTTGCAGTAAACAAGACAGACTTGGTCCTTACAGATGGTAAACAAATTTTAACAGAAAATAGGTTAATTATAAGTGGGGTAAGGGATATAAATAAAAAGGAATAAAAAAATATATTTGGGGGAAACCAATGCAGGTCTCAAGGGCCTCCCTCGTGGCTCAGATGGTAAAGTATCTGCCTGCAATGCCAGAGTCCTGGGTTCAATCCTGAGTTAGGAAGATCCCCTGGAGAAGGAAGTGGCTACCCACTCCAGTACTCTTGCCTGGAGAATTCCATGGGGAGAGGAGCCTGGTGGACTACAGTTCAAGGGGTCACAAACAGTCAAACATGACTGAGTGACTAACACCCACAATACAGGTTTCAGGTGGTGGGATGTGAGGTGGGTAGGGGAAACTTCATTGGGAAGCAATATTCAGTTGTGATTGAAGGAAAAACAGAAAAAAAGTCCAGATAACTGAAAGGAGTCTGAGCTGAAGGATCACTCTGGGCAGAAGAAATGACACCTGTGATGATGCCAAAGGAAGGAATTATGCAGTTCATAGAGAATGGGAAATGTTGGTGCTGACTGCAGTCATTAACGTAGGCAGGTCCAGAGAACATCAGCCATGTTAAAAATTAGAGGCTTTTTGTAAAATAGTGATGTCTTCATACTAAATATGTATAAGTATTCAAACCATTTATTCCCTCAAATATTTATTATGAAATACCATTTGCCAGGCTAGATCCAGGCTAGACCCTACATGGAAAAAATGACTCACTGTTTACCATGTAATCCTATTATTTTTAAAATAGAGAATAAAGTGTTGTAAAAATATACGAACTAACACACTGTAAATCAATTATACTTCAAAATAAAATTTTAAAAATTAAAAAATCTTTTAAAAACTAAATAACATAAACTAATTAATTAAAACTAATACAATGGTACATACCAATTTATAGCTCATTAGAAAAAAAGACAAATATAGGATAATTTATGATTTGAGAATTTTCAGGAATTTTCTGGGCAAACAAGAAGATGAGATTTCTCCTTTAACCAGAGTTTGCATTTGAGGAGGGTAGTTATAACTAGTAAAAAATATGCAATCAAATTAATAGTTTATTAATGGAGACAATAAATCAGGTGATGTGATAGAAACTGAGTAGAAAGGGCTTCATTAGATAAGATGGTCTTGAAATGCCTCTTTGAGAAGACACTTGGGCTGAGACCTGAAACTGAGAAGAAGTCAACTATTCAAAGCTCCAGGAGAAAAGCAACCACCACAATCTTGAGACGGACAAGAGCCTGTCCTCTTCGATGACACTGGGAAGATTAATGTAGCTTAAAAACAGTGAGCGAGGGAGTGGGATTATAAAAAGGCAGGCCATGGAAAAGATTATGGCTTTTATTCCAGTTGGAGTGGGAAGTCACCGGAAGGTTCTAGTGAAAGATTAATGTTGCTGCTGTTCTTGTTGAGGTCCTCTAGTACTTCTCCAGCGCTGACAGAGTAAGGATGAAAAGGGAAAAGAACAGAAGCAGAGAGACAACATAAAGCCTATCACATTGGTCTAGGAAAGTGAAATCGAGCAAAAAGTAAGACCGATGGTGAAGATGGAGAGAAGCACATGTGTTCTAGCTAAATTCTGGAGATTAGGAATGGCATTACTTATTGATGTATTGGGTTACAGGAAGGAATAGAAAGAAGATGATGAAGATAGATGGCTAAACTGATAATGATGCCATTTCCAGAGATAGGAAAATTTAGGGGGACATAGTAAGAGCTCTGATTGGACATGTTAAGCAGGATGACTCTTAGGCATTTGAAGAAGGTGTCTTAGGAGTAGCTGGATATAAATCTAAAGCTCAGGAAGAAGATGATAGTCAAGAGTCAATAAATTTATGGACCAGTGGTCCATGGGCAAAATTTGATCCAAAGATATGTTTTATTGATCTATATATAATTTTATTTTGTTTGAAAATGGTCATCAACATTTAAAAATCAAGGGAATTCGCATAAAATTGGATCTGGTAATAATAGCTCTGCATTCTCACAAGACTCCAGTGACCTGGAGCCGAGTAATGCCTGTGTCTCTCCTATAAGGCTTTTGTCCTTCCATTTGCCGCACTCCCCACCACTCCCCATTGTCTCTTACACAATGAGTCTGAGTGTCAGTTTTCACTAATAAAATTTTTATAGTAGAAAAGTATTTATGTTATACAAAAGCATTTACATTTACTCATGTCTGAACCACCCAGGGAGAAAACAGATAATCCCGAAGACCCTGTTTTATTTGTATCGAGCCTGCACTTACTGAAGTGCCTCACAGGAAACAGTTCCTGTGTTCACAGTATTGAAGGCTGTGATCCCCTCACATAGATCAGATCCCACAGCATACAAGAGAATGGGAATGTAGACACATGGAAGAAGAGGGCCCCATCACAGAGTTCAAGGTCCTGCCACTTGCAAATGATGTGAATCTTCCTTTCAGTCCTATCAGGAAGGGAACCAGTGGAAGATGAGACGAGAATGCCAGAGAAAGCAGACATCAAGAAGGCAAGGGGAAAAAATAGCAGAGGAAGAGCAGTATTGGAATTTCCCCAGAATGAAAGGAAAAGGATGAAGTCTCTCTCTTTCTCTATCTCTCTCACACACACACCACACACAGTAAATGGTCCCTCAGCGTCTACCTGAGATTACTGAAGGAGAGTCACAGTATGACTTTGTCATGGTTACTAAGATCATT
This sequence comes from Bos indicus, assembly GCF_029378745.1. Classification (NCBI taxonomy): domain Eukaryota; kingdom Metazoa; phylum Chordata; class Mammalia; order Artiodactyla; family Bovidae; genus Bos; species Bos indicus. Next base: position 23,700,981 of record NC_091763.1, read on the forward strand.
GTAGAGCTCGTGTTATTATAGCTGTGAGTACTAATAAAATTTATGACAGTTTTAGAAAAATAAATCTTCTCCTTTCTGACATAATGAAGGAATGTGGTGTTCTGGTTAGTCAACTATCCTAAGGAATAAAAAGGGCATTTCACCCACATTGATACATCATATATATACCACAGATGTATTTCCACACTGCAAAGTTATAAAAATGATGACTAGTCTTATGCAGAGGAGGTGGCTGCCTCCATCGTATTCATGTCTTAAAATATTTTCATCAGCAGGCTGTCTTAGGCATCAAAAGTCTATTATTCCTTAAAGTAGCCTAGCCAAAATAAAGTGTAAATATTCTACACTGACCTTTCACACACGTTCAAAATCATACAATACAACTATCAATTGTCATAGTAACAAAAGTATGTGCAAATGTTCAGTGATTGGATATTTCCAGATGGTAAGATAGCAGGCAATAGACGCCTTTGCATATACTGTTTTGTGAGCATGCATGCTTTGTGTATTATGTAAGAAGCTACAAGTGTTCATTTATTAAATGCCTATCAGAAAAAAATAAACTCAATTAGTAGAAGATAATAGGTCAGATCTGATTCAAAGCCAGGCTGACCTGGCCACCACCCTATCAAGAGATAGAATCTGCTTCCCCTCCCCCTTGCACCTGTGCAGTCCTTAAGATGGCTTTGACCAGGAGCACACACTGGGGAGGATTCTGTGTCCCTTCTGGGCTCAACCCTGAGCTCGGGTTGACAGCTCCTCTTTCATGGAAGTCAGCCACCACATAAGAAAAGTGAGTACCCTGAGATCACCATGGTGCAAGATGTCAAAGTCTCACTGTGATGCCAGATGGAGACAGGGGAGCCAAAGGGCGTCCAGAGAGCAGACCTGTGAATGAAGAAGTCATGCTGGAAGTGGGTCATCTGGTCCCAGCTGCTCCATCTGATACCAAGAGGGTCAGAGACACACCTCTCAGCTGAGACTTTCCAAATTCCTGATGCACACAATTAAGTGAAGTGTTATAAATATGATATCTCATATGCCCTTAATAGGGCTTCCCTGGAGGCTCAGATGGTAAAGAATCTTCCTGCAATGCAGGAGACCCAGGTTCAATTCTTGGGTCAGGAAGATCCCCTGGAGAATGAAATGGCAACCCACTCCAGTATTCTTGCCTGGGAAGTCCCATGGACAGAGGAGCCTGTAGGACTACAGTCCATGGGGGTCACAGAGAGTTGGACGTGACTGAAGCGACTTAGCATGCACAGAGGTGGCACTAGTGGTAAATAACCTTACCTGCCAATGCAGGAGATACAAGAGATGTGGGTTCGATCCCTGGGTCAGGAAGATCCCCTGGAAAGGAAATGTCACCCTATTCCAGTATTCCTGCCTGGAGAATCCCATGGACAGAGGAGCCTGGGGGCTACGGTCCATAGGGTCGCAAAGAGTCAGACATGACTGAAGTGACTTTGCATGCATGTGTGTTCTTAATAAATTGTAATAACCATAGAAGAAAATAATTATTTGCATATTTCATTATAGTTTATAAAAGATTTAAATTTAATCCTTAAAATTTCTGAGGCAAAACTGCCACTTTTGTTTTATCAATGAGAGTTTAGAGTCAGAGAAAATAAATCATGGCCCCAAGATATCACAGAGCTGTGCCAGAAATAACACCTGGTCTTCTAATTCCAAGCCAGATGCCTAGCCACAGCTGTCTTCTACAAAAAACTTATTTTCTCTTCAAGGCATTGATTAGACTATGGGACTATCTACACTAGGAGGAAAGAAGTTAATCATCTCTCTTCCCTTTTGCATGGTATCTGATTTTACACTGTAGGGAAAGGATTTCTGAGAATCATCCGTATGATTAATCCATGAAGCCCTGAACTAGCATTTATTTCCATAATAAATAGAAAGTGAATCAAGGACAATTTCTTCTGTGCAGTAAAGCACTTTGTGGTATGATTTAAACCAAGTCAAGTTCCTAATTAGGACCAATCATGACTAAATTATAGTAAGATAAAGTGGATTTATAAATATATATATTCACATACATATTTATATTCATTTAAAGTTTTCAAGAACAAACTATGCTTTTTCTCATTATGCGTTTATTTAGTTTCAGCTTGATTCTAAAACCTCTTGAAAAATTTGCTTAGTCATCATTTGAGATTCAAAGACCATGCATGCGCAGTAAGTCGCTTCAGTCTTGTCCAACTCTTTGCAACCCTATTGACTGTGGTCTGCCAGGCTCCTTCATCCACAGGGATTCTCCAGGAAAGAATACTGGAGTGGGTTGCCATGCCCTCCTCCAGGGGGATCTTCCCAACCCAGGGATCGAACCCACATCTCTTACGTCTCCTGCATTGGCAGGCAGATTCCTTACCACTGAACCACCTGGGAAGCATATATATGTATACACACACACACACACACACACACATTTATGAAACACATAGGGAGCTTTCTAGTTCATGCATAAAAACTGAATGCCTACTAGCCAAATTTCCCCCTTAATTGTATTTCAACATAGGACAGGTATTATAAATGATCATGAGTGTTTTTTTTTCTCTAAAGCATCTTTATGTGACTAAAGCAGTAGGTATTACTCCTTTCAAGTATCAAAAGGAAACTTCACATCTCCCTGGCATGAAGTATGATGCAATTAGGGAAAAGAGACAGAGGAAGGAGTGATTAAGCATTAGTGAGCTCTCTAAAAATAATCTCAGTTTGAAAAGATTGTATGAGTTATAGTTATTTGATCATTGTATTTAACCAAACAAAATTATGTATTTTACAACCTCACTGTATTAAATAGGGCTAATACAACTCATATGCCACCCTCTAAATAATTACATTTGACCCAATACTTTTAAAAAATATATTACCTTTTAAACAAAATATTTTCCTTTTCTGGGAGAGCTTTTTTTTTTTAATCCACCTCCCTCCTCCCCACTTTCCAGCCCACACACATGCATATCCCAAATGGGAACTGAGATATTTTACCACCCCTTGCCTTTGCAATTGCTTTCCTATCCTTTCTTTGGTGTTTTTTCCCCCATTCTTCCAGTTTCTAATATTCTTTAAATCTCAAAATCTCAGATTTGTTTCCTCAGTTGTGAGGCCATTCTCTATAATTCCTACACAGGTATCAGTTCAGTTCAGTTGCTCAGTCGTGTCTGACTCTTTGTGACCCCATGGACTGCAGCACGCCAGGCCTCTCTGTCCATCACCAACTCCCAGAGTTTACTCAAACTCATGTCCATTGAGTCAGTGATGCCATCCAACCATCTCATCCTCTGTCATCCCTTTCTCCTGGCTTCAATCTTTCCCAGCATCAGGGTCTTTTCAAATGAGTCAGTTCTTCACATCAGGTGGTCAGTGTATAGAAGTTTCAGCTTCAACATCAGTCCTTCCAATGAATATTTAGGACTGATTTCCTTTAGGATGGACTGGTAGGATCTTCTTGCTGTCCGAGGGACTCTCAAGAGTTTTCCCCAACACCACAGTTCAAAAGCATCAATTCTTCAGTGCTCATCTTTCTTTATAGTCCAACTCTCACATCCATACATGACTACTGGAAAAACCATAACTTTGACTAGATGGACCTTTGTTGGAAAAGTAAGGTCTCTGCTTTTTAATATGCCATCTAGATTGGTCATAACTTTTCTTCCAAGGAGCAAGCATCTTTTAAACATTTCATGGCTGCAGTCACCATCTGCAGTGATTTTGGAGCCCCCCAAAATAAAGTCTGTCACTGTGTCCACTGTTACCCCATCTATTTGCCATGAAGTGATGGGACCAGATGCCATGATCTTAGTTTTCTGAATGTTGAGTTTTAAGCCAGCTTTTTCATTCTCCTCTTTCACTTTAATCAAGAAGCTCTTTAGTAGCCCCTTCAAAAAATAATCTATGTGGAAAAAAAGGCATCCTTTTGTTCTTATCCTATATACATGTATGTATATAGGATATATATATATGTAGGTTATACATATATGGGGTTTCCCAGGTGGCTCAGCGGAGAAGGCAATGGCACCCCACTCCAGTACTCTTGCCTGGAGAATCCCATGGACGGAGGAGCCTGGTAGGCTGCAGTCCATGGGGTCGCTGAGGGTCGGACATGACTGAGTGACTTCACTTTCACTTTTCACTTTCATGCATTGGAGAAGGAAATGGCAACCCACTCCAGTGTTCTTGCCTGGAGAATCCCAGGGATGGGGGAGCCTGGTGGGCTGCCGTCTATGGGGTCACACAGAGTCGGACACGACTGAAGCAACTTAGCAGCAGCAGCAGCATGTGGCTCAGAGGTTAAAGCATCTGCCTGCAATGTGGGAGACCTGGGTTCAATCCCTGGGTCAGGAAGATCCCCTGGAGAAGGAAATGGCAACCCACTCCAGTACTCTTGCCTGGAGAATCCCATGGATGGAGGAGCATGGTGGGCTACAGTCCACAGGGTCGCAAAGAGTCGGACACGACTGAGCGCCTTAACTTTACTTATACATATGTATGACCCAAACTAAGGTTCTTATGCCCAAAGTACTCATGCTTACAATAGCTGGTAGCAACACTACACTTAAAACAAAAGAGGACAAAGATAGTTTAAATCATTATTTTTGTATTCCTATTCCTGTTTTTGTCATAGTGGAATGAATACTAGAGACCAAAGCCATTAAACCCAACCTACTACTTACAGAAAAGCAAGCCAAATCCCAGTTATATAAATAAAGTGAATGTATATTGTATTTTGAAGTTAAACATAATAAAAAGGACGTAATTCCAAGTCAAAAAATGAATGTCAGTTACTTTTCTAATATGTGCATGGCTATGAGATTGACTTTATCATGTTTGTACTTTTCTGGGAGCTCGTCTGAAAGAGAAAATAAGTGAGTTCTAGCATGGGCCGTTAGTTGGCGTCTTGTCTCCTCCTCAGCTGATAAAGACCTATGATCACTGAGGCTGTAGCAGAGGGCTTTAACCTTGGCTGGAAATGAGTCACCTGAGGATCCTTTAACATTTACTGGTGACTGAGGTGCTCCCTAGATAAGTTAAATCAGAAACTCTGGTGGCAAGATCTGACCTTAAGTATAGTGAAAAAACTTCCCAGGGCTAGATCTGCTGTAGCATTCTCATTCCATTATTAGGAGGAGGGCGGGGGGGAAACAAAAATGATTATTGCCAAGGCCACACACTTTGACATTCTAGGCCTCTGGATTCAATATATAAAACCTGGTGATTTGCTGCTATAGTGAATGCTCTATAGTCTGGTAGGGATTATAAACTTGAAAGAAAACCATGGTGCAAAGATAATCCTTTTGAGACTCTTAAGCAATGAAACCCATGTCTAGATTTCAGCTGTCAGTCTGTTTCAAGCTGGTATGAAGATGCCAAAGTTTAAGCAGCCCTGAGGAACAGCTCTCACCTCATATATAGGTTCAGCAGAGTAAGCACAATGACAGAACTCAAGTGGAAAATGAAGTCTCTCAATCAATAGATCGTACTTTCAGATAAATCATCATCATAGTTGAGTATCATGATGTGGCCTGAATGGATTTTGAAGGACAGCCAGACTGCAAATATACAGGTCCTGGAATATGTAAAGAGGTGGGCAAGGGAACCCAGAAGAGAGAGACTGGGGTTCCATTACAATGATTTCCCTACATTAACAGTTTTTTCTAAGCCTATTTTTTATTTCTGGAAAGAAAAATCATTAATCATTCTGAAGTAGGACAAAGGATCTCTGATTTGTCAGATTATGGATACTTAAAATATTCAGCTTTTGACCTAATTATAATTGTCTAAAATTAGTGTCTTAGTTCAGAAAGAAAAATATAACCTTATATAAAAATGTAGTCAATCAAACTTAAAACACTTAATTTGCCTATTCCAAAATTCTTTTTCTAGCAGGCATAATATTTGGTTCCATTAAGAATCAATTGTGAAAAAAAAAATTTTGCCATAGTTACAAATGTTCTAAATGGCATGGAACAACTGATGCTTCTATTTTTGGTTCAGTAAATGAACCTTCTCAAAGGAAATGATGGCAGTGAATGAAAAGAAATCAAGTAAAATGTCTTTCTTGAATAAAATTAAGCATAATTCTTTGGAGTTTTAATAAATTTGTGATAGCATGAATAGTTCATATATACTAAAATGCAATAAGCAGTTTTCTTTCTGTACTTTGCTACAAATTCCTTACTACTTGTATCCTCACTAGGAACAGTGAGCCAAGGATGTGTCTTGATGTACTGGAGAATGTCCTGCTTTAGAAACCAGGACATTTGGATCCTGGTTCTGCTTGTGCTCTAATATATTCTATGACTTCCAGTAAATCACAAAACAACTACTCTTTAAATTTCTCCATCTCTTAAAAGGGAGCAATATACCTTATTTCTTCTGAAGACTTTCTCTGAAACTAGTAGACTTCAACAAGATAAAGAACACAAAGCATCTTAAATATGTGTAAAACTACGTTATGTTGAGCAACTTTTGGTATAGTGTGGATATACAGTTTGTTAAAGCAACTTATATGGGTACAAAGATGCATTAATTCCTTCATCTGCGAATTATTCACCTCTGAATAGATAGACATGCTTAACCAAAATGTATGGCTGTGAAGGGAGGAGGAAGAGAGAATATAAAAGCTTGTCAAGTGGTAGTGTCTGGTTTCACAAAGACAAATATAGATGGAGGGATGATGAAGCTCCCCGTTGTCCGAGGGTAAACACCGAGGTGGACAGAATCAGAAAGACCCACCCACAACGTCAGACTCACGGCAAAAGCGATTCTGTAGAAAGCATGAAGGTAGCTATTGAATGTCAGTGCTTAGGGTTTTCCCCAAGGACAAGGTTTTCCTTCCTCCCAGTTATTGAGCGAATGTTTAATTAGTGTTACTGGAAGGCTTGTAAACAATATTTGATGCAGTCACATAGGCAATTATAACAGATTGTCCTCACTCAGTTGGGAAACTAACCACATTTTTAGACTACACTAGGCTTAGTTTGTGGAGAAGGCAATGGCACCCCACTCCAGTACTCTTGCCTGGAAAATCCCATGGGCAGAGGAGCCTGGTAGGCTACAGTCCATGGGATCGCTAAGAGTCAGACATGACTGAAGTGACTTAGCAGCAGCAGCAGCAGGCTTAGTTTGAAAAACACTAAGAAATTAAACTTCTTTAAGAGGAAAAATAGATTGTTTACTTAAAAACTATTCATACTTTGTATGAAGTGGTATGTTTAATCCAATTTTTATTAAAGTTTTTCCATTTATGTATTTCTAGCTATCTATTCGTGTGTTCTTCTCTTAAAATATATGAGAGGGATGCATGGAACTGTGTTAATCTAACTTTTTATAGTGTTTGCTTGCACATATGAGGTGATCTTTTACATTTTACTTCTGGATTTAATGCATTTTTAAAAACAGCAAGCATGCACTGTTTTTAGAAAATAAGAAATTCATTTCTTAAAACATTATTCAAACATTTAAATACAGGCATAACAGTTACAGGGGAAATTCTCAAGAATCTACTAATGTGTGGTAGATTTGTTTGTTTCAATCACAGTGAGAAAAATGTAAAAAGTCAGATTTTATCACTGACAATGATTTATGGTCTTTGTCATGCTCCTCTCCACATTTCTATGCAAATTTATTATCTGTGACAGTGCTGGAAACTTTGAATGAAATATACTCACAAATAAGAACGTGACTGGGTAACAAATTCAAGATAGTAGAACAAATTATTTAACTGCTGCTTTGAAGCTATACCTATTCTTTCATTACTTTAGTTGGCATTTAAAAAAATTCGATATCATTATCACACTATCCAATTACTAAAACAATGTTTTGTTTTGTTTTGTTTTCCAATTTCTGCAATTCTCTCTGCCTAAAGAGGTTGCCTGGTAGGCTACAGTCCATGGGGTCACGAAGAGTTGAACACGACTGAGTGACTTCACTTTCACTTTCACTTTTCACTTTCATGCGTTGGAGAAGGAAATGGCAACCCACTCCAGTGTTCTTGCCTGGAGAATCCTAGGGATGGGGGAGCCTGGTGGGCTGCTGTCTATGGGGTCGCACAGAGTTGGACACGACTGAAGCAACTTAGCAGCAGCAGCAAAGAGGTTGGAGAAAGACTCTTGAGAGTCCCTTGGACAACAAGAAGATCCAATTAGTCCATCCTAAAGGAAATCAGTCTTAAATATTCATTGGAAGGACTGATGCTGAAGCTGAAACTCCAATACTTTGGCCACCTGATGTGAAGAACTGACTCATTTGAAAAGACTCTGATGCTGGGAAAGATTGAAGGCGGGAGGAGAAGGGGACGACAGAGGATGAGATGGTTGGATGGCATCACTGACTCAATGGACATGAGTTTGAGTAAACTCCGGGAGTTGGTGATGGACAGAGAGGCCTGGCGTGCTGCAGTCCATGGGGTCCCAAAGAGTCAGACATGACTGAGCTCAGAGTCGTGTCCGACTCTTTGTGACTGAACTGAACTGAACTGAAGAGGTTTAAGTTGCAAAAAGATTAAACTACAAGGTACTTAAGAGTGGGTATCATGTCTCATTCAACTTTATATTTTCTCCTAACAGAGAGCTAAGACCCTGTAAAGCATGGGGGGAGATCAGTGAATCTCTGAAGAATGAATGGGAGAAGCATGGCTCCTGCTTTCTTGCATTTCTACTAGGATAAGAACAGCAAAATGGACTCTACTGACCTCCTGTGTGATAGAGAGAGCATGATTTCTGAATCAGACAAACCTGGACTTCAATCTTGATTTTCTCATTTAATAATACTACTGAGTTTCTCTAAGCTCATGTTTCTCAGCCTACCAAGCAGCCAGTAACCTTCTTTTTGTGTAGGATTGTATGAAGATAAAATGAAATTGAGATGCAAATCCCAAATAGCTCTTGGCACAAAAATTGCCAGATGGAATAATTTTTTTTTCTCTTTGTTAAGCCATTGAAACAAAGAATGACTGACTGAATGATCTGGTTTGCAAAGCTAGATGAATGTGGACAATATAACTAAACCGAGAGTAAACAGGAGGATTCAGGTTTGAAGGTGGGGAGGGGGCGGAATGGTAGATAGGGAGTCCAGACTGGGATGACTTGAATTTATCATGTCCGTGAGACTTCTGGATGGTCTAGTTCATGAAATAAGTCTTTATTACAGATACAGATTCAAAGATTACTAGACTCCAGATGACTAGTGAAGTCTTGGAAGTGATGTGCTCATCCATGGAAAGACTTAACTTTGTTCACCTTCTCTGTGTTATTCACTTCTTTGAGAGACTGGTAAATCTATGAAAGCCTTAAAAACCTTTTTAAATGTGTAGAATTAAATACACAGGGTCTCAAAGAAGACCATTTATTAAAACACAACTCCTAAAATGTTGACAAAACATATTTGAATGATCATACGTTCACCTCTTCACTAAAAAAATCAATAACAGGATCCTGTGGAAAACTAAGAGCTATTATAATTTCAAAGTACTGGTGAGTATAAGTGATATATTGGGTATCTATAGTAAGTGGCATGTGATATAAAACGATTCAATGTCTATTGCGGTCACAAAGATACAGGTATTGTTACTACTACTGTGGGTTTCAACTACATTCAAATTTTAAATGAAAGGTTAATGAACATAATTGTAATTCTTTTTCTTATCCAAGTTCATAGATTCCCGCCCTGAATTATAACAATAACTTTGAGGTCTGTGAACTTCAAGTTAAGAATACCTACCTGACTTGCACTGATAGAACCCTGGGGAGAACTGATCGTTAAAGGGAACACAAGGAGAAGCAACTGCCAGCTAAAGAATAGAAGGAAAAGGAATTAAGAGGGGGAAAAAAATCAAGAAAGAGTGATCATCTTGAAGTCAAGGTAGAATACAGTAACTACCAATATGTGGTGGTCAATGCAATGTAATGCCTGAAGGAGATCAAAACAAGTCTGAAACACAAACAAGGTTAGTAAATAAGATGTCATTGGCATTCCAATGTTCCAGCCTCTATTAGCTATGCTGACACTGAAGAACTCAGTGCCTATACCGAACACAAAATAGAACTTGAGATACTTAATAAAAAAACAATAACTCAGATAATTTTGACCACTACCTTAGATATTGCAGATATTTCAGAATAAACTAAAATTAAAATAATTCAGAAGTTAACAGATGGATATTTACAGATTATTGTGTTCTATATTAGGTCATACCACCTCTACATTACAGTTGCTTTGTATTTTTAACTAAATTAATTAAATGTATAATATATGAACATGAAAAAAACAAATCCACCACTGAAAAAGAGGTCAAACATAAGGATCTCTTCTGAGGTAATAAATTCTCCTCACAAAGGCTATGTCAGTTAACCATCTGTGTACTCTTCAAGAAATTTTCTATGTATATAGATGCATACATATTATATATCAATACATATATAAACCTTTTTAATACTAAAAGGCTACATTATAAAATTTTTTCCACCTTTCATTTTTTACTTATGAATATATCTTAGAGATAAATTGTATACTTTTAAAAAGCTATTGCGTAGTAATGTATTAAATGGATAACAAAGAATAATGATTTATTCAACCAATGACCTATAGGAAGTTGTCAGTTTCAATGTTTTGTTATTGTTAAAAAAAAAAAAAAAGCAATGATATATATGCATGAAACATACCTGAAAAATCTATCTCTGGGTTAAATTTTGAACAGTAAAATTTCTAGTTAAAAGTTAGATGTGAATTTCAAATTTTTATGCATAGAAAATATCACTCCTTTCTTGTGGTCCTACCAAGCTACGCTCCCCCAAATTTCTACAGTGTATGAAAAATTCTGCCTTCCTGAGCCCTTATCTTTGTGTCTACTATCAAAATGTGATTTTGCAAAAATAAAAAAAAGAAAGAAAATGTTATTTTGCCAAAGTAATAGGATAAAAACATGTCATTGTTGTAACTGCCTTTATTTAACTGTGATTGGGATTGAGCATCTTTTCAATAGTTCGGAATACTATCTAGATGGCTAGATTTCCCATATCTAGATGGCTGAAATAATCCCAGTGAATGCAGTTGATCTAATTATTTAGGCTATTTCCACAACAGGTTCAGACACACAATCCTATTAAGGCTGCTCCAACAGAGTGTTCAAGACACATAAAATGACAAGATGAAGTCAATCTTGAGTTCCTTCTTTTTCTCACACCCTGCATTTTTTCCATCAACAGATCCAGCATCTGAACCCTTCTCATTACCTTCATAGCTATACTTTAGTCCCATAATCAACTCCTCCCTGGGTTATTATAATCCTATTAATAGATTCCATCTACTCCATCTTTTCAAATCTGCATTCTGTTCTCAACACTCATGAGAGGGATTCTGCTAAAATGTAAACCACATAAAATCAACTCAAGTAAAAGCAACAGTTCTGATCATGCCCTAAAACCCCTCCATGAGCAGGGCCTCTGAAGGCCATGGGCCTTCGTCTGTTGCTATGTCTGCTGCTTTTCTGCTAAGGTTAGGCCCAGCCACACTGACCTTCTGGCTGTGCAGTAAACATGAGCATTAGGCTCAGAAATTTAACACTTCTCAAGTTTCTTTTCTCAGACAACTAGAAAAATAAAAATAAATAGAAAAGACTGAGAGAGGAGAACATTATCATTAGTGGTGGGGGTTTCATTTAGAAGTCTGATTTTGCAATCAGAAGTTTAGGATACCTATTCATTCATAGTAGCACCATATTGGTATATGATAGATGTGGAAATCTCATCCTGATTTTATAAAATATGGTTCCAAGAATAAGTAAATTATAGTTATGTCATTTCTAAAGATGGTATAGCTTTCATTAACAAGTATAGCCATGTCATGTGATTCTCAGATCCAGTTTGCAAAATTCTGGTAAGAGAAGCATGTATAGTTTTGAGAAGGAGGTATTAAGAAAGGATACTCTGATAGATATTATATAGAGACAGCCTGTTAGATGTGTCCCAAAGATTGTCAAGAGAACTGTAAACAATTAAAATGGTTTTCTTTCATGACCCACTGAGCTGGCCAAGGGCAGAACACTCTGAACATCCTCTCTATTGGCTGCCAGCCAATCTAAAAGGAAAAAATTACTTTTACCAAAATCATCTGTATTTGTTTTCTTCTCACTTTCATCTTTGATATAAATCATTTTGCTCTTTCTCCTTTGATGAATAAGAACAATCTATTGATTGTTATACTTTATATGCAGGTGAAAGCATTTCCAAAAATTAACTATATGACTGAATTATTCTTCAGAAGTGTTTATAATAACAAAAACTTTAATCTCCAGAGGGAAAACTTGGATTTACTTTTCAAAAGACTTCTTTATATGTACTTGTCCATTTAATTTTTTGTCTCAACAATATCCAAAACCATTTTGAAAGGCTAACAGGGGCACAGAGCTCTGCGGGTCATTGTGATATATCATGTTTCCCAGTTTGGTCTGTTACAGGAGTTTGTAGTCCAGTGGGAAACAGAGTAAACGAAAATCTTTATCTAGTTTTATTGAAGTTCAATTTCTGCCCCCATTAAGGAGAAAGCCTCATTGTCCCTTTTCCACTATTGTCCGGTTTTGAACTGTTTGTGGGGTAGGAGAGTAGACAAACAGAGATGATTTGGTAAATGTTCTTAAACTCTGTTTCTGCAAGATGGAAGACCTGAAATTAATAGAACTATTTCTTCATGAGAGACTTAGCAAGGTTCTCAACGATGGACCAAAGGATTGCAGGCACACGTGAGGCAACGGCAGGAAGATGTGCAGCTCCAGCTGGAGGGTAATGTGAGCCCACTCACTCTTGTGATGGCAAATGTGAACAACCAGTCCTGCAATAGGCATTTCTGATGTGGAGCTCCTGTATTATATGCCTAGGATTGTGAGGGTTTAAACTTTCAGTGTGCTTGAGGTCCTAGGTTGAAGAGTTCAAAGGCTGAACTTCCAGGAGAACTTTTACCTTTCACGGATAATAGAAGACTTGAAGTAAAAAACGGACAAAAAACACTGGGATAATTAGCCAACACAATGTGATTGCCAATGTAAAAATTCTGGATAATTTTTAAATGAGTGGGGAATCTAAGTACCAGTAGAAGCTGGGGAAAATAGTGAAAAAGAAGGGAGAGGGAAAAGAGGGACAGAGGAGGAGAACAAGGAGGAGACAGATACCTCAGTAACTGTTAGCAAAGATGGCTGGCTGGGTGAAATGAAGCAGAAAAGCAGAGAAGAGAGAAAATATACTCATCATATTATTATTAAATTTGCTTTTAGTACCAACATATCTGGAAGCACTAAATCATGATATAACAACTAAGTAGGCTAATGTTCATACTGTCCATTAAAATACATAAAAGTTTGTAAAAATGTAATTGTATTATAATAATTCTAAAAACTATATGGTCAGGAAATTGAGTAAGTCTCTTGGGACAACTAAACTCAAATTTTCTTTGGTGTGCTTTAAACCTGAATGAAGTAAGTTGTACAACTATCTACTTAAAATTAAGAAATTAATCATAGGTGGAAGGGAGGTTGAAGAGGGAGGGGACAGATGTATATCTATGGCTGAGTCATGGTAATATATGGCAGAAACTAACACAATATTGTAAAGCAATTATCCTCCAATTAAAAACTAAAAAATTATAAAAAAGAAATTATTCATAAATGATATGTAAATAATGTCAATTTCCTTAACATTCCTTAACATTCAATGGATAAACATTTCCTCACTTTCATTTTCAATGCTCACTAGGAGATAAATATTACTCTTTTTATTTTTTTTCCCACGAGTAGGCCTCAGAATTTTTATAAAAAGTTTTGAAATCTATATTAAATCTCCCATTGCTGATGGTTCTAGGGAAAAAAAAGAAAAAAGAGATGGAATTTCAAGATACTTTCAAATGTCTCTTTAACTCTGTTTTTAAAAATGTATTCTTTTTTTGTTGCTATCACAAGTTTTTCTAATCAACGGCATATTCCCAAAGCAATTAATTTTGAAATGAATTATTCAGTGATGAGTTTGGAAATGTCCTGTTTACTGTCCATTCATATTTCAGTCATTATACAGTCCTAAATGATGCTGGAATGTAAGTATCACTAAGAGACTTGAATTAGGATATGTATGTGCCATCCTCATAATTAAAAATCCTAGTGAATACCAGAGAGCTATTTTCTATATACCATGGAAAGAATCTATCCCCTGATTATTTTGACTTATGAATGATTTAGCCAAGGAAACATAAAAATAAACAAATGCATAATGACAAAAGAATTTAGGTCTTACAGCATATTATATGATTTCAACAATACAAGCTAAGAAAATATAGGATATCCACAGCTGAAAGTTAAGAAAGATTTACATAACCATGTATTTCAGTAATTCTTTGTGATGTAGTGGACTGCTTTGCAAGTGTTAATGAGGAAACTAAATTAAGTCTTGGAGGAAAATCCACAGTGACTAGAACAAATGAAGATGAGGATGTAAAATTCATGGCCAAAAGACAAAACAGGAAAGGATTATTAGGAAGAACAAAAGGAAATTAAAAGAGGAATTGAGTTTGATATAAGGATGCAGGGACAGTTTTGTGATATAAAATGAGCGTACAGTGGCCTATTTTATAATAAAACTGATAGGTAAAACTGATAAATATATGTGAAAATTACAATAGACCTCCCTTTCCCTTCCCAATTTTTATTTTAAGAGAATCAAGACCAAATAATATAATATTTTAACTTCCCTTCCTTCTTTCCTTTATAGCATCTTTTTCAATCTTCTCATACATTTTATATGTTCAGAATTTAATCATCAGTTTCTGAAATTCTCCCTATTAGTCACTGTAGTTGTAACCAACAAATGATAAAACTGCCATTTACCCAGCTAGCACTTAAAAGACTGCTTTATCATTTTTTCTATATATGATTGAATGTTAAATTTAAGTATTAAATTATAAACTATACACTAAAAACAAACTATCAGAAAGATAAATAAAGAAAACAATTCTATTTACCATCACATCAAAAAGAATAAAATTCTTAGGAATAAACACCCAAGGAAGCAAAAGACCCATACTTTGAAAACTGTAAGACATTGATGAAAGAAACTGAAGATGACACAAACATATGGAAGAATACAGCATGCTCTTGGATTGGAAGAATCAATATTGTTAGAATGACCACACTACCTATGGCAATCTACAGATTCAATCCCTACCAAATATTAATGGCATTTGTCACAGAACTAGAACAAAAAATCTATAAATTTTTATGGAAACACAAAAGACCCCAAATAGCCAAAATACTCTTGAGAAAGAAGAATAGAACTGGTGGAATCATGCTCCCTGGCTTCAGACTGTACTACAAAACTACAGTAATTAAAACAGTATGGTTCTGGCACAAAAACAGACACACAGATGAACAGAACAGAATAGAGAGCCCAGAAATAAAACCATGCACTATGATCAATTAATTTATGACAAAAGAAGCAAGAATATATCATAGAAAAAAGAAAATCACTTCAATTAGTAGTGCTGAGAAAACTGGATAGCTACATGTAAAACAATAAAATTAGAACATTCTCTAATACCATATACAAAAATAAACTCAAAATGGATTAAAGTCTTAAACGTAAGACCAAATACTATAAAAGTGCTTGGAGGAAACATAAACAAAACACTCTTTGACATAAATTGTAGCAATATTTTTTTGGATCCATCTCCTAAAGAAAAGAAAGCAAAAATAAACAAATGTGACTCAGTAAAAAGGCTACCTTTAAAAGTTTTGTACTGCAAAGGAAACCATTAACAAAATGAAAGGGTAACTTACCAGATGGGAGAAAATGTTTGCAAATTATATGACTCATAAGGGATTAACATCTAATGTATACAAACACTTTGCACACTTCAACATTCAAAAAAAATTTTTTTAATGGTTAGAAGAACTGAATAGACATTTTACAAAGAGAAATTTTCATATGGAAGCATGTGAAAAGATGCTCAATATAGCTAATCATCAAGGGAATGCAAATCAAAACTGTAATGAGATATCACCTCATACCTGTGAGATTGGCTAATATGTATAAAAAATTAATAGTTGTCAAGGATGTAGAGAAAATGGAATCCTTGTACACTGTTGATTGGAATGTAACTTGGTACAGTCACTGTGGAAAACAATATGGAGTTTCCTTAAAAAACAAACAAAAAAGTCTAAAAATAGAACCATCATATGATCCATCAATTCTACTTCTGGGTATGTATCCAGGAAAAAAAAAAGCCACTAATTAAAAAAGATACATACCCCACAATTATGTAGAATTATTTACAGTTGCCAAGATATCAAGGTATGCAAGTCATCTAAGTGCCCATCAACAGATGAATGGATAAAGAAAATGTACACATATATACACACATACACATATACATGGGCTTCCAAGGTGGCTCAGTGGTAAAGAACCCACCTGCCAAGCAGGAGGTGTGAGTTCAATCCCTGGATCAGGAAGCTCCTCTGAAGGAGGAGATGGCAACCCCTCCAGTATTCTTGCCTGGGAAATCCCATGCACAGAGGAGCCTGGCAGACTACAGTCCATGGGGTTGTAGAGTTGGACATGACTTAATGACTCAACAACAACATACAAACAATGAAATACTACTCAGCCATTAAAGAGATGAAACGTTGTTATCTGCAGCACCATGGATAGACTTGGAGGGCATTAATGCTAAGTGAAGTAAGTCAGATAGGGATGGAAAAATACTCTATAATATTACTTATATGGAATCTAAAAGATGCAAGAAACTAGCAAATGTAACAAAAAAGAAGCAGAGTCACAGATACAAAGAATAAACTAGTGGTTACCAGTGGTATGGGGGCAGTATAGGAGTTGGGGACTGAAAGTACAGACTGTTGGATGTAAGATAGGCTCAAGGGTGGGTTGTACAACATGGGGAATACAGCCAATGTTTTTTAATAACTGTAAATGTAAAGTAATCTTTCCAAATTGCATAAAAATAAAGAGATATACTACAAAAGACTGCTCAATCATTTTTCTTTCTATGTCTGATTGAATGTCAAATTTAAGCATTAAATTCTAAACTTTATCTTAGCACATTAGAGACAATTCAATTAGCTAAGTAAAATCTGGTTAAAAAATAAGTGCAAAACAGCAAGAACATTATAAGATATTTGAGAAATGAGAAATTTAAAAACTCACTATCTGCCTATAGTTAATAACTCAATAAAATTATTCTGACTGCCTTTTAAAATAATCATTGACTATTTTTAAATTAATTTAAAAGTTTTTTTAATGTAAAATACATCAGTCTGTACTGACCAGTCGTTGTTCAAAGGATAAAATATTAAGTCTCATGTTACTGCAAGCAGTTTTAGAAATACAGCAATAAGTGCTGTCTAAAATTGATTGCAAAAACAAACCAACTAAAGAACAGTCCACAAGAGGGAGCAGACAGCAAAGCATGAAGTTAAGGAAACCATGAAGCAACCCTATCGTGAAGACAGAAGTAGAGGGTGGGTCAGCCAATAGGAGAAAGTGTGTGCCTTCAACCCAATAGATGGTAAAGCAGGTCATCTAACAACATGAAAATGACTCCCAGTATATGTGTTCTTGAAAAATTTGTGCATGTTATATATTCCTATTTTCCAGGATAATATTCTGGAGGTTTTTAAAGATCTCTCCAAGAGTAGAAAATAGTATGAATAAATAATCAAGCTTCAAAATACCATTTTTTGACTATATAAATGAACTATATATGTGAAAAGAACTTTTGAGTTTGTGTATGAAGTCGTTTAAGTTATTGAAAAATAATCACAAATATTAAAGAAACTTGTCAGCTTGATCTCAGCTCAAAAGTGGAGGCTGGCCTGAAGGACTTAGCAATGAGACTATCGACTGACCACAGTCTTTAGAACTGGTCAAGGAGTCCTTTCTTGAAGAAGATCTGCGCGGCACATCTTCAAACCTGCCACCATCCTCCCTATGTGTCACACGAGTCCACTTACCCATATACCTTTAGGGAGCCCCCATCCAGAATTTGAGTGCCCCTGCTTTAACGAGGGGACATTTAGAAGGAGGATGTTAATTTGGATAAAATATAGTCCTTTTCACAGCTGCATCTCTCAGGTCTTCCCAGAAATGTAATCTTCTGCTAGAATATCAGGCTTTACCCAGAATATCCACTCTTTCACTTCCCTGAGCCTTTTAATTTATTTCTCAACTGTCTGCCAAAGAATTTCTGGCATTTCACATTTGTGTCCAGCAAAGTCATCACTTTCTACAGGTTTCCAGTACCATCCCCACAGTAAATTTTAGGGTTCTGTATGTGGTATTAAATCCTGTATATCAAAAGAAGTTACAAGTCAATAAAGGCTTTTTTGTCTAGTCTTATGGGTTGGGAAGATCCCCTGGAGAAGGAAATAGCAACCCACTCCAGTATTCTTGCCTGGGAAATCCCACAGGCAGAGGAGCCTGGCAGGCTATAGTCCACGGGGTCACAAAGAGGCAAACATGACTTAGTGAATAAGCAACAACAAATTCAGTCTTATATGACCCTCTTGATCAAGCACCCTTAAAATCGAGTCCTACCTGTATTACCCCAATTCATGCCAATATCCAGCAGATAATTGCTATAGCTCTTGTGACATAAAGTCTTTCTCTCTTAAGATATGTGACCTAAGATAAGCTGTTACTTCTCCCTTGCTAATGACTTGAAGACAGGAGAGAAAGATCCTCATGATGGCCCCCTGTTGCCCTGGCTGGGAGAGGTTTTGCAGTGTCTTCTCTCACAGGGAGATCATAAGCTCTTAACAGAAAGAACTGGCCACCTATGTGCACTCTGAGGCTTCAGAGAAATCTGAGGAGTGGAATGTTCAGGTTTGCTCACCAAGATCTCATGTGTCAGGGTTCCAGGTTCTCTGACCTGCTCAGCTGAATTTTAAAAATATCATGGAAAATTTAAAACTCTATTAAATCCTTTAGTTTATTATTTTCTTCTCTCCCCCTGCAGGAGATAAAACCCTCTGGCTTTCACACTTAGTTTTCAATTATTTGTTAAAAGCTTTTAGGCTTTCAACATCTTTTAGTTAGGATATGAATGGAATTTAATTTCAGTCAACAGATTCTGTTGACCTTGTATGCATAGTTTTCTCTGCATTTGCTATCAGTGACAAGTTGAAATTTTAGTAACTGGACTGCCATCTTGAGCTAAGCAATATCCAGGCCCCACAGTCTTCTTGATATGTGGTTATCATTTCCAGCTAGGCAGGTAGTGATCCCATTCTAAAACTTCAGTTCTGGCCTCATCGAGTCCTCTGAGAATCAGATACCCATATGGAGTTAGGAGTACAAAAGTTACATTTGGGAGACATATCTGGGAAAGGAAATTGGAAAAAGCAGGATTGGAAAGGGATAGTCATCAAACCACGGTGTAGGTCAGTCTGCAAAATGTGTAATGAATTTGAGAAGTCCCACTCTGAGCAGACACGCCTGTGTCCTGATGCCACAGCCTGACTCAGTCATCAGCCGGGGCCTTTCTGTGCAAAGCATGTCCTCAGTTGCAAAGCTGAGGTAGACTTGATGGAATTTAAGCTGTAAAGCTTCCCAGAGTCCTTGCTTGAAGGGGGATCTTGAGGCACTTCTATGCCCACCATAGGGTGTTAGTTGCTCAATTGTGTCCAACTCTTTGCTACCCCATGGAACATAGCCCACCAAACTGCCCATGGAATTCTCCAGGCAAGAATTCCGGGTCCAGACCCAGGGATCAAACTTCGGTCTCCTGCACTGCAAGCAGATTCTTTACCATCTGAGCCACCAGGTAGCTCAATAAGCAACTAATTGAATGAATGATGGAACAAATAAGTATTCTGGCAGCAATGATTTCACTAGTAAAGCAGGATGTCCTGGGTAAGACCATGACATACAACAACCAAAGGTTAATTCAGGTTTATCTTCCAGGTTATGATATAAAGACTTTGAACAATGATCTGTAGCAGATCTCCCAATGTTAATTTGTGGAACCTGGGTTGCACTGTGAATCAGAAACCAGTTTTAGTGATCCATTAAGGACAGACACATCACTGAATTTGTTGGACATGAATAACCCATTTGTAATTCAATATCACAAATGCTTTTTCCAGCTGCACTTTATTCAAAATACCAGCCTTTGCACAAATGCCATTGTCTTCTGTGGGGAGCATTTATTATGTTATATGTATATAAACCAAATTCACTTCAATTCTTCACAAAGTCATAGGACACTATAATAGGGGATATAAATAAACATATTAAATTCATCCAGAGAGGATGAACCAGAAACATGTAAGAAAAACAGTTTTAAAGTAGAGCTGACAGTGAGAAGACTAGTGAGGGTTTGGTAAGATACTAAAACTGGGATCGGTGGAGAAAAAGTGATAACTATCATGCAGAGTGTACAAAATCCATTTTCAGATACTAAACCCAGAAACAGAGTGTCACAGATTGGGGGAAAAATATTTAGAAAAACACATCAATTAGGTATTAGAGGATATTAATTAGGTATTAATTGGAGATTTAGAGAAACAAGAAGGAGTTTCTGATTGAAATCTTATATTGCATTTACTAAAGCAGGTCTACTGCAAAGTAATGAAGATCATGCAATTATATAAAGGAGAGACAAGCCCATTTTCTGAATGCTTTTTCTTTTCTTTTCCCAGGGGTATGGATCTGAGGGAAGGGCAATGGAAAGACTGAGAAATCATGTTCTTAACTAGATAACTGGAAAGCTCTTTATAGAATCAGCCACAAGAAGTAAGCATGTTTGTGTTTATCTATGCATATACTTTAGGGAAGGCAAAATAATTTGCACAAAAATTTGGAGCTACACACTTCATAGAAAGCTACTATTAGCAGATTTTGAAAAATCTGATATTGCAAATATCTGAAACCTCTCTTCAGTTCCCATGTTGTAATTTCATGCTGTCCAAGAAATCTTCTGATTATAGCTTTTGTCCACAGAGAAAGAATGCATAGAGGAGCTTAGTCCCCATACAGCAAGCAGCCTTTACAATTTTTAATGTAAACCAGTGATTTTACCATAGACACTGGTGTCAGTGAGTTTAACTGAATTCCACCTGTGAGAGATTTATGAAGCACCATTTGGTATACAAAACATTGGGTTTCTGTAGCTATGTGGTTGAAGGCTGGCCTATAAAATGAACTGATTTCACTAACAGACAAGTTACAGGGACCTGTCTAATAGGCTTCCATGGTAGCTTAGACAGTAAAGAATCCACCTGCAATGCAAGAGACCAGGTTTGATCCCTGGCTTAGGAAGATCCCCTGGATAAAGGAATGGCTACCCAGTCCAGTATTCTTCCCTGGGAAATCCCATGGATAGAGGAGCCTGGCAGACTACAGTCCATGGGGTGGCAGAATCGGACATGACTGAGCGACTAACACTTTTCAAAAGGCACATGATCCCAGATCCCTCATTTACTGTGAGATATCTTTGAAGTTTTCAACTAACTGTGAGTATAAATAATTATTAGAATCTTTTAGAACTTAAGCTCTATGAGTGCAAGCAACTTTGCTTTATTCACTGATGTATCCCAAGTAACTAGAACAATGCCAAGCATAGAGTAAGCACTCAATTAATACCTGTTGTTAACAACTTACTCTCATTAAATAACATTGTTTCTATGTATACTTTTAGTGTAAGTCTTAGATAAATTTAGATTTCTATAAGTAATTGGGGATTATGGATTTATTAATATTTCATGAAGTACAGAGCAAAACACCACTCCCTATTCTAGAATTTATTACAATAAGCAACATATTGGGTTGGCCAAAAAACTTATTCAGGTTTTTCCATAACCTTTTGGCCAACCCAATATACTGTCAGCTCTTAAAATAATAGTTAACATATTAACTTATCTAAAATTATCTAGTTTACTCTAAACTATTTATTTTTGTCATTTGTGTTTTTGTCCATATTAAAATTTGTTAAGGGTGATGAATTATTTCCATATTTGATAGACTGTTTTCTCCAGAGAGGAATGTACCAGGTGTTGAGAGACTGCATGGGTGAAATTGTAAATTTCAATATAAATTAAAAAGTTAGTACAAACCAATTCTTGTCCTAAGAGTGAGTGCAGACAAGCGTTTGGCGCTTATAAAAGCTGGAAAAGTTGGCTTCCAATTTTCTGTTTTTCTTGCAGCGACAAACTACTTCTGAATTATGATTTCAGGTATTCCACTGTTACATACTTGAAATCAAGTAAAAGAATGTTTACACTCGCCACATTGTAAATGGATTCTTAGAGTTTCTTTAAGTATGTTGTTTTTCTAAATATTTAAAGATGATGGAACCATCTTTCAAAGTGAGGTACTCTCAAAGAAATGACTAAAGTACAGAGTCAAAAAGTGGCGGAGGGCATAAACCTGAGCACAGTGGGGGGCTGTTATGGTAGTTGCTTTTGATCGCCTGGCATGGTTCTCGTCCAATCTTTCTTCTAGTCATGACTCTGACCTTGGTGAGCCCAGCATACTTCACAGTAATGTCTAGGCACACGACCCAGCAGGACCAATCAGTATCCTTCTCTGGAATTTTATATGAATGTGTGTGTATGTCAGTTGCTCAGTCGTGTCTGATTTTTTGTGATCCCAAGGACTGTAGCCCGCTGGCCTCCTCTGTCCATGGAATTCTCCAGACAAGAATACTGGAGTGGGTAACCACTCCCTTCTCCAGAGGATCTTCCTGACCCAGGGACTGAACGTGGGTCTCTCACATTGCAGGCAGATTCTTTACTGCCTGAGCCAACAGGGAAGCCTCTTCTATAGGAACTGCTGCTGCTGCTACTGCTAAGTCACTTCAGTCGTGTCCGACTCTGTGTGACCCCATAGACGGCAGCCCACCAGGCTCCCCCGTCCCTGGGATTCTCCAGGCAAGAACACTGGAGTGGGTTGCCATTTCCTTCTCCAATGCATGAAAGTAAAAAGTGAAAGGGAAGTCGCTCAGTCCTGTCTGACCCTCAGGGACCCCATGGATTGCAGCCTACCAGGCTCCTCCATCCATGGTATTTTCCAGGCAGGAGTACTGGAGTGGGGTGCCATTGCTTATAGGAACAGTGGGGAGTTATTCCTGCTCTAGAAGTTGATCTACATAAAGTAAACTTGGAATTTGGGGCAGCATTTTCCCAAACCATGAAACAAAAGTTTGTCAACAGAAGGAAGAAACACACCAAGGAAAGCTGAACTGAGATCAAGAGAAGGGCAGTTGCAATGGAACTGGTTTGATGTTGTTTAGTTGCTCAGTCATGGCCGACTCTTTGTGACCCCATAGACTATAGCCCATCAGGCTCCTCTGGAGCCTGGATCCTCCAGGCAATACTGGAATGGGCTTCCATGTCCTCTCGCAGGAGATCTTCCCAACCCAGGGATTGAACCAAGGTTTCCTGGATCACAGGCAGATTCTTTACCATCTGAGCCACCAGGGCAGCCCTGAGTTTGCTTGGGCTATCATAATGACATATCATTAGTAATATTTATAGGTATTTATTTCTCACAGTTGCAGAAGTTTGGAAGCCCAAGGTCAAGTGCTGGCAGATGCAGTTTCTGGTGAGTGCTCTCTTCCTGGCTTGTAGACAGCCACCTTCTTGCTATGTCTTCTCCTGGCCTTTCTCTTCCTCTTCTTCTAAGTACCCCAGTCGATCTGATTAGAACCTCACCCTTATGATCTCATTTAACCATAATTACCTCCGGAAAGACCCATCTCCAAATATCACCACACTGGGCTGTACAGCTTCAACATTTGCATTCTCTAAGGACACAAGTCAGTCCATTGCAATCATGGAGTGAAATGCCATTTCTTCACTTTTGCTTGATCTCTCCGATAGCAGTGCCTTTATGCTGTGTCTTATCCCTTTAATGGTTACTCATTCACAGCTCAGCTAATCATCATTTCTTCATGGGAACTTTCTCTGACCTCCATGATTAGGTGAAATATCTTTATCACACTCTTATTTTATGTTCTCATACTGCTCCATGCTTTTCTTTTGTAGCACTTTCATAACTGTCAGGTTATTTGTGCAAGAATTTGCTCTCGGTCTGTTTTCCTAGTTGGACTTTTATTTCCTTGGGGCCAAAGACTGTGTCTTACGGGCTCACCCATGTATCTGCAATGTTATCATAGCACCTGGTATGTTGTAACTAATAAGAGCAGTTTCTTGACCAAAAAGATAAAATATAAATATGAGTCATTTGGTTATAAAATAAAAGACCAAGTATTTTCCAAGCAGAGGTAACAGCTTATGCAAAGACTCTGAAATAATTAGGATCATCTCTTACTGAAAAGTGGAAGTGTT
Organism: Bos indicus; assembly: GCF_029378745.1. Classification (NCBI taxonomy): domain Eukaryota; kingdom Metazoa; phylum Chordata; class Mammalia; order Artiodactyla; family Bovidae; genus Bos; species Bos indicus. The sequence goes on from NC_091763.1 coordinate 23,725,333, forward strand.
AGTCTTTCGATCATGTTTGACCCTTTGTGACCCCATGAACTGTAGCTTGTCAGGATCCTGTGTCCATGGAATTCTCCAGGCAAGAATACTGGAGTGGATTGCCATTCCCTTCTCCAGGGGATCTTCCCAACTCAGGGTTTGAACCTGGGTCTCCCACATTGCAGGCAGATTCTTTACCATCTGAGACACCATGGAAGCCCTTATCTCAGTGAAGGAGCTATGAAAAACAAAACTACACAGAAGGTGAAGATGGTAGACAGCATAGAAGGAATATGATTCTGCACGTTCTTATTTTTCCTGTGAGGGAATTTTGTCTTTTTTCCTAAGAGAAATGAGCAAATATTGAAGAATTTTAAGCAAGAAAACAGCATGCTCTGTTTTGCATATTATTAGAATCTCTCTGACTCCTAAGCGGGAAATAATTGGACAAAATCAAGATGGATATAGGTCAACAGAGGGAAAAATCTAGAAAGGAGATAAACTGAACTGAGGTGGTGATATGGAGATGGGAAACCAAGAATATTAAAAGGTGCTTGAATGAGGACATCCAATAGTTTGTATTTGACCTATAGTAAAGCAGTCCGATGGACGTGAGTCTGCATGAACTCCGGGAGTTGGTGATGGACAGGGAGGCCTGGCGTGCTGCGATTCATGGGGTCACAAGAGTTGGACACGACTGAGCGACTGGACTGAACTGAACTGAAAGCAGTCTAATACTTCCATTATAACCAGCTAATTCTCCACTTTGCAAATAATATGTCAATTTTCCACTTATGTCAAGACTACTCAATATATGCTGTTATGGTTAAGGTTATTTAGTGCCAAGAAAATAGAAATGAGGAGTAGCAGCAATAAATGAATGGAAAGTCAATGATCTGCTATTAAAATCCTTCAGGCATTCAATTTTATGGAGGCCCTGCAACCAGTTAAGAAAGAAACCAATTCATAAAAATGCATAAATGCGCTCCATAATGTTCAGGGTATGCTCACTTATATTTAGCTGTATTCATAATAAATTTCAGAGCTTAAATCAATAGGTATATGAATTAGAGGTATTTCACTGAGAACTTTGTTTTATAGTCTTTTGGTAAAGTATGAGATGCTTAATTTCATTAAACAAAGAAAAAAAATTAGAGTGAAGCTTATAAAAATTCTCAATAATCAGAAAACATCAGTAAAGTTTTTGAAGGCTATAAGCTGCTTTGTTCTTTCTTTTGTTTTTCCATTGACTTTCAGTCAATAGTTAGGAGTCAGGAATTGGCTTATTATTTTAAAACTAATTTAGTAACTAGTTAAATCATAGTTAAAGATGAAGAAAATATCTGCATAATGATATATTTAGGTCAAGATGCGTGACTGAACACTCAGGTTTTTTTCTATTCCTTTTGGAAAACATATTGAAATGCCAAAAATAAATACTAATAAAATAATACCTATGCCAGTGACCTCAGAAGATTGCAAGGACTTAGCAAAAAGAAAACTGAAGGGTTAACAGAATTGCCTGAGATCTAAAAGGGGTCACTGTGATTGTGAAACAGGATAACTGAAGAGTTGGTAAGCTCCCACCAAAGACAGACACCAGCTTTAAAGGTGAGTTTTCATAACAGAATTTTGGAATCATCACGAGAAGGGGACTGAGGACTGCTTTATGTAGTCTGCCAAAGGGTGGCAAAACAACTATTTTTATTTTCTTTCTCTAAATGCTGCTGCCTCCAGTGTTAGACATGGCTTCACCAGTGGAGTCAAGTTCATCAACCGCAAATGTGGATGTTTTGATGTAGGAAACTCTAAAAAAGAGTACTGGGGTTGAGGAAGTAGAGTACTGCCATAAGTAATTTTATCAAGAGTTTGTTCTGCATCAATTAATACAACTTTATAAATCTCTTTTTATCCTATTAATATATAAAGTACATTAATTTTTTACTTTAAAACTGCCTTGTATATCTAAAATAAATTCAACTCAGTTTTGATGTGTTATATCTTTTATATTTTATTTTTGTTTGTTACTGTTGATTTATTTATAATTTAACATCTATGTTCACTAGAAAGATTAGCCTGCAGATTTCCTTTAGGTCTTTGTCAGATTTTGATATAATTATGCTGGCCATATAAAATAAACTGGTAAGTATTCCTTTATTTTCTGCCTTGTGTAAATTTTACAGAAATTAGTTCTTAAAGTCACCAACGAAGTTCTCTAGTCTGCTGTTTCTTTGCATCATGCCTTTACAAAAAAATAAATAAAGTAGCTTCATCAAAGCATAACTCATTCTACTATTCACCCATATAAAGTTTACAATTCAACATTTTTCTTTTTCTATTTTTAATTGCTTTACACTGTTGTGTTGGTTTCTGTCATACAACAATGTGAATCAGCCAAAGTATATATATGTCCTCCTGACCCCTGAACCTCCTTCCCAATTCCCAAACCATCCCAGCCCTCTAGGTTGTCACAGAGCACCAAGCTGAGCACCCTGTGCTATGCAGCAACTTCCCATTAGCTATCTATTTTACATATGGCAGTGCTTATGTTTCAGTGATACTCTCTCAGTTTGTCCCACATTTTATTTCCCCTGCTTTGTCCACAAGTCTGGTGTCTATGTCTGCATCTCTTAAACAGTTTTCTTGTATTCAAAGGATGGTACAATAATCACTACAATCAATTTTGGAAGATACAGTTTATTCTAAAAAGAAATCCCATATTCTTTTGCAGCCACTTTCCATTTATTCTCAACCCCTACAAACCTAAGCAACCACTAATCTACTTTCCAACTACACAGACTTGCCTAATATAGACTTTTCATATAAATGAAATCATAAAAAATGTGATCTTTTGTGACTCGCGTCTTACACTTTGTATACTATTTTCAACATTACGCAAAAATGTTGTAGCATGCGTCAATATTTCATTACACTGTTAAAGAGATTGGTAAACAATGTCTATAGGCCATGCAGCTCTAAAATTATCCAATCTCATCATCACTCTTTTCATCTTTCAACAGTGGTGTCTATCCCATGTACCATTCTCCCATTTATTTGATGATCAGTAACGGAACAACTGGCTTTCTCTGGTCGCTCAGTTGGTAAGAAACCCACCTGTAATGCAGGAAACCTGGGTTCGATCTCTGGGTCAGGAAGATCCCCTGGAGAAGGAAATGGCAATCCACTCCAGTATTTTTGCCTGGGAAATCCCATGGACAGAGGAGCCTGGCAGGCTGCAGTCCATGGGGTCACAAGAGTTAGACAAGACTTAGTGACTAAACTACGATTACCAATGGAACAACTCCTATGCGGCAAGTTCTAGTGTTACAAAATAGTCTGGTCAAGGAGACAAGCAAGTTAAAAGATGGCTGCAATATACTATGAAAAGTAAAATTAGAGAAGCTAAATTCCAGTACTTTGGCCACCTCATGCGAAGAGTTGACTCATTGGAAAAGACTCTGATGCTGGGAGGGATTGGGGGCAGGAGGAGAAGGGGACGACAGAGGATGAGATGGCTGGATGGCATCACTGACTCGATGGACGTGAGTCTCAGTGAACTCCAGGAGTTGGTGATGGACAGGGAGGCCTGGCGTGCTGCGATTCATGGGGTTGCAAAGAGTCGGACACGACTGATCGACTGAACTGAACTGAATTGAGTACAAGCCTAGTGGGATGCACTGAAAGCTCAGTACCAACAAGAATTACAATAAAGTGAATTTTGAAAGAAAAGTGGAAATTAGTTAACTTTAGTGTTGAGACCAGAGAATAGATTTTTCAAAGTAGAATAGAATTTTCAAAGTAAAGGGGACAGTACATTAAAGAGAGTAAAGAAAATTAATCTGTGACTTTCAAAACCACAGATGGCTTTATAGTTGAAGCACTGGGCCTGACAACTGTAGTGACAGGTATCATCTGAGCACACCATCACAGGGAAGTTACCATAAAGTTCTGGGGAGGACTTTAAATTTTCCATTCTATATGTAAGGCCCTTATAAATCATCACTCCAGTCCACACACACACACACACAAAAGGTGATCAAACTGAAAAAGTATGTTTGAAATACACCGAGCACTCCCTGTGCTTTTGAACAAGACAACTGCCTCAAGAGAATCTATTTCATCAGAGCCTAACTGCCTGGGGTTTTACCAAAGCCCAAACTCACCAGGAGAAAGGGAGATATGAAAACATAGCCTTCTCCAGTCTGTGATGTGGGAAAAGAGAAATACCCAACTCAGGCTTACTAAAAGACAGACCTAATCATATAGAATGCTTCTCCTTTTCCACACCTCACTAGGGCTGTTGTACCACAGTAAGGGATTACAACTAAAAGACATACAAGGCTTAGATCCTATTGAAGGACTCTCTAGACCCAAAGACAACATTGGAGATAAAAACAAGGATATTTCAGAAAATTTAGCCTCTGATACCACAGCTATAGCTGTGGAGTAAAGTCTGACTCCTAGTCAGCTAAACTTAAAGCTACACACTAACAGCCTCTCTACCCCAGTTCCTTTAACTTCATACAGTATGTCTGACTTTTACAAAAATTAACAAGATGTGCTGAAGGTCAAAAAACACAGTCTAAAGAGACAGAACAGGTATCAAAACCAGATTCAGTTGTGGCAGAGATGTTGGAACTATAAGACTGGAAATAAAAAAGCACCTATGACTAATACGCTAAGGGATATAATTTAAAAAGTGGACAATATGCAAGACCAGATAGATAATAAAAGCATCTCAAATGTTAATAATTAAAAACAAATGTTAAGAAAATACAAATTACAGATAAAAAATGAAAAGATTAGTTATCATTACCAATACCATATTTTTAAGTGGATAATAAGGGATTATTATTAAAAAACATTATGTTCACAAATTTGATAACTTAGAAGAAAACAGACCTATTTCTTGAAAGATGCAATCCATCAAAAGTCACACAAGGAGAAACAGACAATCTCAATAGGCCTAAATGCATTAGAGGAATTGAAGATGAATTAATACCTCTCCAAAGATAAAGTACCATGCATAGATGGGTTCACTGGTAAATCTACAGAACATTTAAGAAGAAATGATATCATTTTTCTACCATCTGTTTCAGAAAATAGCAAAAGGAACATATTTCCTAATTCATTCTATGAAGCCAAACCAGGCAAAGACATTTTAAGAACGGAAACTGCAAATCAATATTTCTTATAATCATAGATACCAAAATTCTTAACAAAACATTAGCAAATCAAAACCAACAATATATACAAAGAATTACACAGCATGACCAAGTGTGATTTAATTCTAAGCACTCAAGTTTTATTCAACATTTGAAAATATTCATGTACTCTGAGGCTATTTTTCTATGTGCATACACATCTAAAATTGTCATGAATTTCACTTTATCATTATAAAGTGTTCCCCTTACAGCCTACAAATGGCTTGAGTGGAAAATATGGTGTGGCTTTAAGTAGGGAGAATTTTTTTTCCACATGTGCAGCTTGAAATACAGTTTAGCCATCTGCAATGAATTCTTCACTTTTGCCTGTTATTATATGAGAAGTCTTGATTGTGCATATTTATTGATATAGCTAAAATTTTCAAGTCATTCTATAATTAACAGTTTATCTTTCAATTTTAGAAAGAGAAATGTGCATTCTAAGTGGGGGAGTTTACTAATATCAAACCAATTTTCTTGTCAAGAACAATTAACAAAGCAGATAAAAGAGAAATAAATCTTATTTTTAAAGGCATCAGAGAGGTACCAGGTTTCCAAGGCAAACCATTCAGAATCACAGTACTCCAAGTCTATGCCCCAACCAGTAAGGCTGAAGAAGCTTTGAATGGTTCCATGAAGACCTACAAGATCTTCTAGAACTAACACCCAAAAGAGATGTCCTTTTCATTATAGGGGACTGGAGTGCAAAAGTAGGAAGTCAAGATATACCTGGGGTAACAGGCAAATTTGGCCTTGGAGTACAAAATGAAGCAGGGCAAAGGCTAATAGAGTTTTGCCAAGAGAAAGCACCAGTCATAGCAAATACCCTCTACCAACAACACAAGAGAAGACTCTACACATGGACATCACCAGATGATCAACACCGAAATCAGATTGATTATATTCTTTGTAGCCAAAGATGGAGAAGCTCTATACTGTCTGCAAAAACAAGACCAGGAGCTGACTGGGGCTCAGATCATGAACCCCTTATTGCAAAATTCAGACTTAAATTGAAGAAAGTAGGGAAAACCACTAGGCCATTCAGGTATGACCTAAATCAAATCCCTTACATTATACAGTGGAAGTGACAAATAGATTCAAGGGATTAGAACTGATATATAGAGTGCCTGAAGATCAATGGATGGAACTTCATAACATTGTACAGGAGGCCATGATCAAAACCATCACCAAGAAGAAGTGCAAGAAGGCAAAATGGTTGTCTGAGGAAGCCTTACAAATAGCTATGAAAAGAAGAGAAGCAAAAGGCAAAGGAGAAAAGAAAAGATATACCCATTTGAATGCAGAGTTCCAAAGAATAGCAAGGAGAGATAAGAAAGTATTTCTCAGTGATCAATGCAAAGAAATAGAGGAAAACAATACAATGGGAAAGACTAGAGATCTCTTCAAGAAAATTGGAGATACCAAGGGAATCATTCATGCAAAGATGGGCTCAGTAAAGGACAGAAATAGTATGGACCTAACAGAAGCAGAAGATATTAAGAAGAGGCGGCAAGAATACACAGAAGAACTGTACAAAAAAAGATCTTCATGACCCAGATAATCATGATGGTGTGATCACTCACCTATAGCCAGACATCCTGGAATGTGAAGTCAGGTGGGCCTGAGGAAACATCACTAAGAACAAAGCTAGTGAAGGTGATAGAATTCCAGTTGAGTTATTTCGAATCCTAAAAGATGATGCTGTGAAAGTGCTGTACTCAATATGCCAGCAAATTTGGAAAACTCAGCAGTGGCCACAGGACTGGAAAAGGTCAGTTTCATTCCAGTTTCAAAGAAAGGCAATGCCAAAGTATGCTCAATGTACCTCACAATTGCACGCATCTCACACACTAGCAAAGTAATGCTCAAAATTCTCCAAGGCAGGCTTCAGCAGTACGTGAACCGTGAACTTCCAGATGTTCAAGCTGGATTTAGAAAAGGCACAGGCACCAGAGATCAAATTGCCAACATTTGCTGGATCATCGAAAAAGCAAGAGAGTTCCAGAAAAATATCTACTTCTGCTTTATTGACTATGCCAAAGCCTTTGACAGTGTGGATCACAATAAACTGTAGAAAACTCTGAAGGAGATAGAAATACCAGACCCCCTGACCTACATCTTGAGAAATCTGTATGCAATTCAAGAAGCCACAGTTAGAACTGGACATGTTGTAGGGTACGGAGAATACCAGACCCCCTGACCTACATCTTGAGAAATCTGTATGCAATTCAAGAAGCCACAGTTAGAACTGGACATGTTGTAGGGTACGGAGTTAAAGAAAGCGAGGTTCAGATAAAGAACGAGACTGGCACTTTACAGGAACAGATCACCTTTAATGAGGGAAAAGGGGCAGCAGTCAGATTAGTGAGCTGCTCAACTAACCCAAGAAAAGAGTAAATATATATAGGCATATATGTGGAAATCTACTGTCTTAAGGGGGCCTGTTCTTCTCCAAGGTTGTTCAGAGTAGTTATCTCTTAAGTGGCTGAGGCAAGGAATTCTGGAGATAAGCCAGAGGCTGGCCAGCTGGGAGCTGGGCAAATCAACCTTAATGTCCATTCTTTTTTTCGGGTGGGAGAGTTCTATGTTTTGCATAGAATGGTGGGGAGGACCCGCAGAGAGGGGAGTTTAACTCCAGGCTGTTTTGCCATGTAACTTTCCTTCACATGGAACAACAGATTGGTTCAAATCAGGAAGGAGTAAGTCAAGGCTGTATACTGTCACCCTGCTTATTTAACTTATATGCAGAGTACATCATGAAAAACACTGGGCTGGATGAAGCACAAGCTGGAATCAAGATTGCTGGAAGAAATATCAATAACCTCAGATATGAAGATGACACCACCCTTATGGCAGAAAGTGAAGAAGAACTAAAGAGACTCTTGGTGACAGTGAAAGAGGAGAGTGAAAAAGTTGGCTTAAAACTCAACATTCAGAAAATGAAGATCATGGCATCAAGTCCCATCACTTCATGGGAAATAGATGGGGAAACAGTGGAAACAGTGACAGACTTTATTTTTGGGGGCTCCAAAATCACTGCAGATGTTGACTGCAGCCATGAAATTAAAAGACACTTGCTTCTTGGAAGAAAAGTTATGAACAACCTAGATAGCATATTAAAAAGCAGAGACATCACTTTGTCAACAAAGGTCCGTCTAATCAAGGCTATGGTTTTTCCAGTAGTCATGTATAGATGTGAGAGGTAGACTATAAAGAAAGTTGAGCACCGAAGAATTGATTCTTTTGAACTGTGGTGTTGGAGAAGACTCTTGAGAGTCCCTTGGACTGCAAAGAGATCCAACCAGTCCATCCTAAAGGAAATCAGTCCTGAATATTCATTGGAAGGACTGATGCTGAAGCTGAAACTCCAATACTTTGGCCACCTGATGTGAAGATCTGACTCATTTGAAAAGACCCTGATGCTGGAAAAGATTGAAGGCAGGAGGAGAAGGGGATGACAGAGGATGAGATGGTCGGATGACATCATAAACTCAATGGATGTAGTTTGAGCAAGCTCCGGGAGTTGGTGATGGACAGGGAAGCCTGGTGTGCTGCAGCCCATGGGGTTGCAAAGGGTTGGACACGACTGAGTGACTGAACTGAACTGAACTGAGAGTTACCAAGACTAGTAAGGACTTGAAGAAATACTTAAGTGGTAAAACCCTTTCTACTTTCCCTCAGATAGTATAATTTTTGGAATTTTTAAACAACATAACAAACCTACTTAAATATTTGCTTTATTCTGTAACATATTCTCAAGAGTTCAAAACTACTTCAATATTTCTTTATATTTCTTGAAATAATTTTCAAAATTTCTACACTTGTGTCCTTAAATGAATAGTCTCTAAGAAACCTGAAGTCTGGCAATGCACACTGCAAATGTACATTCAAACAATAGGAATTTTTAACTGATACATATACAGGGGGTATATAATTTTTGCTACATACTGGCCTCACTTAAAACAAAAATCTAATCAGAGACAAAGCTTCTTAGTTAGACAGATGAGAAATTAAGGCAAATAAATTGTCATCATGTCTAAATCTCCTGTGATTGCAAGCTTATATATTTCCTCATTGGCTTCAGATGGAACTGCTCTGCACTGAAAAGGCAGACAGGATTAACTTGCTGTCAAGCAAGGAATGAAAACTAATCCTTGTTGACAAGGTGTATCTGTTGTGAAGAAGTGATGACACTTTCTTCTAAACACTCCATTTTCCAAATGTTCCCTACCAAAATCTTGTATTTTTCAAAGTTTCGTGCAGGCAATTCTCAGTAAGGAATGTTTTAAAAAGCCTGATAAAGACATGCTAATATAATGCCTATATTTACATTTGATTTACTTGTATACTTAGGGCACATTGATTATTTTCTACCAAAAAAATGCAAGTGAGGAAATTTTAGACATGCACATCTGTATCTTTTTTAAGACATGCTTTCTTCTAAGTTTTGGAAGACTACTATACTAGAACCTCTCTACCTGATAGAAATACATTCCAGGACCCACAGTGGATGCTGAAAGTGAGAATAGCACAAAATCCTATATATATTATGTTTTCTCCTATATGTACATACCCATGGTAAAGTTTAGTGTATAAATTAGGCACAGTAAGAGGTTGACAACAAAAATTACCAATAAAATAGCACAAGTATAATAATACACTGTAATAAAAGTTATGTGAATGTGGTCTCCCCCTCTCTCAAAATATCTGATTGTGTAAGTGTAATGCCTTTTCCATCTTAACTGAGCATTTATGTACTGTGGCTATTACTTTGCAGTTTGAGGTGCACGGATTTCTTTTTCCTTCATCACAATTTCACAGATGGAAGATCTGTTCTTACTGAACATCTTAGCAATCTCAGCATGTGACTTTTTTTTTTAATCTCATTAAGTCAAGAATTTTCACTTAAAGGAAACACTTGATGGCTTCTCTTTGGCATAAATTGCCAGCATCACTACTTTTGTGCACCGTGACCATTAAGTAAAATAAGGGTGACTTGAACACAAGCACTGTGATACCAATAGATCTGATAATGAAGATACTCCTAAGTGACTAGTGAGCAGGATATGTTAGACAAAAGGATGATTCACATCTGGTGGGCCAGCATGAGATTTCATCATGATACTCACTGCTCAGTCAGTCAGTCATGTCTGACTTTTTGCAGCCCCATGGACTGTAGCCTGCCAGATTCCCCTACCCATTGAATTTTCCAGGCTAGAATATTGGAGTGAAGTGCCATTTTCTCTCCCAAAGGATCTCCCCAAGTCTCCTGCATTGGCAGGCAGATTCTTTTCCACTAGTACCACCTGGGAAGCCCCATGCTACTAAGAATGATGTGCAATTTAAAATATATGAATTGTTATTTCTGGAATTTTTCATTTCATATTTTTGGGACTCAGCTGACCGTGGGTTAACTGAAATCATGGATGAAACCTCGGATAAGGGGGGTCTGCTGTACTTCAAAATAATGTATCTTTCTCAGTATGTTTTATTACTTGATATAACTCAATTTTATATGTCATAGTAATAATATATCAGGCTGAGGACATTTTGAAAAGAAACATTCTTGTTCAAAAGACTAGCAATTCAAGATGCTGAAAATACTTTGCAAGATCTAGGGAATTTTTAATCTCAAATTTACAAAAGTCAGTAACTCTTCCATATTCAGTTCAGTTCAGTTTAGTCGCTCAGTCGTGTCTGACTCTTTGTGACCCCATGAATCGCAGCACGCCAAGCCTACCTGCCCATCACCAACTCCCAGAGTTCACTCAGACTCATGTCCATCGAGTCAGTGATGCCATCCAGCCATCTCATCCTCTGTCGTCCCTTTCTCCTCCTGCCCCCAATCCCTCCCAGCAGCTTTTCCTAAATAAATGATTTATCCTATTTAATGTTGAGAAGTAGTGCTTGTAAAGAAGGTCAGCATTGATTTTTATAATAATTACATGTGTTTAAAGATGTCCTCCAGTATATATAAGTGCTGTGATTATATAAATGGTTTTTCTCCCTTTGAGGCCTCCTCTCTAAACTGAAGGTTTATCATTTTATCACGTACACTTTAGATATTTATTTGCATAATGGAACATACAGAAATAAAGAGTTAGGCATGACTGGGAAGCTCTTTGTTGACAAATAAGATCCATCATTTTGTTGCTACGTTCAATTCTGTAATAGAGAATAGAAACAACCAGTTCCTAGAACAGAGTAATCTGGCTGGAGTGGATTTCAACAAACATTTAGTTGCACAGTTCTTCATTTCAACGTGTGGGAAACAGGACCAGAGAAATCGACTCTTGTCCACATTCTCCATATCAGTGTGAGAAAACATCAAATCTGAAATTTGAACTCCTATGTGTCTATACACAGCCCAGCAAGTATGTCGATGTCCTCTCTGCTGGGGGAAACAGATGCCAGAGAGAGTGAAGAAAAGTGGCCCCAAGCAACCACCAACAGTTTCATTTCCAGTATAATCAATGTATTTCTGAAAAAAAATTTAAGTTATCATGAAAAAAGATCTAAACTTGGAGTTAAAGTCAAAAGGAAATTCACAGACACTTTTACTGTTTTGGCCCCAAACAAGTCACTTTACAACACTGAATCTGTTTCTGTTTCCGCCTACTTTCTTTCATAAGGGTGTATGAGATAAATGAGTCATTAAATTTGAAAGCTCCCTGAAATCTGTAGAGTGCTAAAAAGTAAAGGCATTAAAAAACTGTATGAAGCATTCTTAAAGCTGTTTGTGGCCAATTTGGCAAGTGTGATTTGGCAAGTGTGGAGCCAAGAAGCAGGCCTAGCAATTTATCTCCATTTCCAATATGTAAGATATGCAGAAATTAAAAATTTTATTAATGATATTTTATTCATACATGATATATATATTAAAGATGACTTTATTTTCTCTCCTTAAAGCCTCTTACAGGGACTTGCACATAGCAGGCTCACTAAAATATTTTGTTTATATTATTTAAAATATTAATTATATGTTCATACACAAATAGAGTTGAATACTCTTTTAGTTTTATTTTATACAATCACTCTTAAACAGAAAAATGGAACAATTAATGCATGAAGAAGGAAATAAAAATATAAAGAGCACATTTAGACTCCTAAAGGACATAACTGTAGGCACCATAAAGATATTAAAGTATATTTGTATTCATCTGTACATACCATAATAGCATCCCAAACCCAAAAGATCTATACTTTAAGAGTTGTGCTTTGTCTTTTAAAAATAAAGTATTTGTGAACCTAAAACACATAAAAATACAATAATAATAAATATATTTAGATCATAACAGACAACATGGAAAGCAATATTAATAAAATATTGAAAGAAAACATGAAGCTTCAGTTCAACAAAATACACTGCTCAAATAAAAAATATTTTATTTTATTTTAACATATTTGTCAGTGAGAAACTGTTCAGATAATTTGTTTAGGGGTAAATGAGCATACTGATACTCATCAAATATTTAGTAGTAAGTTCTAGGCTCCCAGATACAAAAGATGAGGGTCCTTTTTTGTGAAATGTGTCAAGTTATAAATTTGTTTTACTCTATGCAATGCATTGTGAGACAGTTGGTTTTTAATTTCAAGGGAAAATATAGAAACTTTCATATGTTTGATTTTTACTAATAAAATATTAAGCCATAATATCCTAAAATATGTCATGTAAAGTTAATAATACTAAAGATCAAAAAAAGCTTGAGTTAGGCATTTTATTTAGATGTAGCAATGTACCTATTTTGGGTGAGAGCTGAGAGGGAATACATCTGACAGGTAAACTTAAAAACACTGAATAGTGCATATTAGCTTATATGGAAAACTTTGGAGACTCCCTTGAAGGAAATGACTTCTAATCAAGTCCATAACTAACATTAGGATATATACAGATATATTTGGTAGATTTGGAAGAACAAATAGAAATGAAACTGTAGGGAACCAATGAGATGCATAACAGATTTCCTCATAATGGAAAATGTCTGGTTTAGAAAGACCAATTTAGCATCAGGATATACCTTTTAGATTGGGATTGGCAGTACTAAGAATGAGAATCAAACTAACTCAGTAATTTAGTGAGTATAAAGATGTCTGAGAAAAATTATTCATTTGAATTGAAAGAATCAACCTAATAAATTCTATAACATGAAAAAATGTGTGCATATTTTAGGAGAGCTTACAAAATTTCAGTCACTTGGCAGCCTACAAATTTTAAGAATATAAGGAGATAAGCTCTATAAATATAAACAAATTGTGGAAATTTAAAACTATTTAAGAAATATTTTTCTTTTATAGATTAAAAGGGCAGAAAAATGTATTATTTTCAATATATGGTTTTCCTACAGATTAAAATTATTTCTACAGATTACAAAAGAAGAAAACTGCAATAAACCTATAATGAATTTCTTAGAGATGATGGTATATATTTAGTTCTGAGGTTTTACAATATGAAGTAATTTTTTTTCCTTTTCTCTTTCTATTCTCCTCCTACTCCTCTATTGCAGACCCTTTTCTGCCACTCACAACTTGCTTATTCATCTCAAGAATTTCGAGCTAAATCATAACATTACTGCTAGCCTTCAGGCTTTTCCCTAGGGAAAAACTAAATAAAATGCACAGAACCTTTGTAGAGAATAACACAGTCTCTCTAGACATGTCTTCTCTTTGTTGAGAAACCAAACTAAAGAAAAAGCTAGTGAATATACACGATGACTGAGAAACCAGCTGCACAGAAGTATTTGTCATTTTCATACAAAATGGTAAACACAATGAACATGGTTCAAAGACTCATATTCACAAATCATTTACTCACTGACCACTGAGACATACACCTCAATTAAAAAATAACACGAAGTGGAGAAACATATCACTATACTATTAACTTAAAATTTAGAAATCCTTATGTCCTAAAATTATTTCTCTAAGATTAAAAGTATTGAGGGTCTAAATTTTTACTGTTTATATGATGTAATAATATAATGAAGAGAGGCATATTAGGATAAAATGGAAAATATGTACATTCATTTGGCCATATTTTTTAATTAGTTAACTTATTTGGCTGTGCCTGGTCTTAGTTGCAACACACAAGCTCCTCCATCTTCCTTGCAGCATGCAGAATCTTTTACTTGCTGCACGTGGGATCTAGTTCCCAACCAGGGATTGAATCCAGGCTCCCTGCACTAGAAGCGCAGAGTCTTAGCAACTGAATCACTAGAAAAGTCCCAAGTTGGCCATATTAATGAATTAAGAATGAAATAGGCAGTTATATCCTTACCATGAAAAGTTTGAAGCTTTTAAACTATATAAGATCCCATACAAAGTTCCCAAGTATAATTATATATATATGGAAAAAAAATCTATGGACCAAATAGTAATCTCTGGCACTTGAAAGGATAAAGTACCAAAGAAATAATATACAAATTTGAAAACAGGAAAAGAAAACCACAACAAAATGGATTATAGCATGCCCTTTTAATGTCATCATGTACCTTTTCTAATAACAAATCTTTCATTTTTTGGACCCAAGTGAGTGTATCTGTTTGTTTGTTTTTTTTTTTTTACTTTATATTTATTATTTAATTTTAGTTCACAAAATGTGATGTTGCTATTAACTTGTAACTTTCTGTCTGGTGGACAAAGCTAGCCCAAAGGTATGGATTTATTGCCTTGTAAGACAATAAATAGAATTGTATGTAATTAACAATCTTATCCTTACAATACTCTTCTCTTCTCTTCCTCCTACTGCCAAGTTGCTAAGTCACTTCAGTCGTGTCCGACTCTGTGTGACCCCATTACGGCAGCCCTCCAGGCTCCCTGGTCCCCGGGATTCTCCAGGCAAGAACACTGGAGTGGGTTGCCATTTCCTTTTCCAATGCATGAAAGTGAAAAGTGAAAGTGAAGTCGCTCAGTCGTATCTGACTTGTAGTGACCCCATGGACTATAGCCTACCAGGCTCCTCCGTCCATGGGATTTTCCAGGCAGGAGTACTGGAGTGGGGTGCCATTGCCTTCTCCCGTCTCTTCGTCATCCTACTCCTTTAACTTCATATACTTCAATAAATTCTCAACTTCTTGAATGTTCTTGAAATAAGCTTTACTGTTTTTATTTGAGTGATTTCCTCATTAATGGGTATTAAATCTTTGACATTTTATTGAGGTGTAGAATGGATCTTTAGAGTTATTTCCAAGTGCCAATATGCTGACAGTACTTTTTGTTTCAGGTTATTGTTCAACTATGGTTCTGATTCTACTTTATGTATGACCAATAACTTATTTCTTACTGGGCTGCAGCAACGATTAGGATTCTAGTTCTGTAATCTGAACTTTTGATAATCTTTTCTGAGGTGATGGAGATCTTTTTCAGTCAGGTGAGAGATGATATAAATCTGTCTATTTAGTTTTTTATTCTGTTCATTTGCATTCTTTGTGAACTTCAATTCAGTTCAGTTCAGTGAACTTAATGAAGAACATAATTCTTGCCCACTAGAAAGAAGAATCGGAGAAGGCAATGGCACCCCACTCCAGTACTCTTGCCTGGAAAATCCCATGGATGGAGGAGCCTGGTAGCCTGCAGTCCATGGGGTCGAGAAGAGTCGAACACGACTGAGTGACTTCACTTTCACTTTTCACTTTCCTGCACTGGAGAAGGAAATGGCAACCCACTCCAGTGTTCTTGCCTGGAGAATCCCAGGGATGGGGGAGCCTGGTGGGCTGCCGTCTATGGGGTCACACAGAGTCGGACACGACTGAAGTGACTTAGCAGCAGCAGCAGAAAGAAGAATAGCTCTTTGAGACCTGCAGCATTGATTTTTTGTTGTTATTGTTTTGTGCTTATTTTTGTGACTGATTTGTAAAAACAAACCTGCAAACTCTACATATCTGTGTATTTAGGAAACATCTGTACCTCTTGATGTGAGTTTTGAAATTGTTCCTTCTTTCATGCTACACCAATATATTGAACTATAAAATCTCTTAAGGGGCACTGGTTAATTAGCTTATAGAGACTAATAAATGTCACATAAACCAAATATTAGGGAACCCATGGCAACCTACTCCAGTATTCTTGCCTGGGAAATCCCATGGACAGAGGAGCCTGGCAGGCTAGAGTCCAGGGGGTCACTAAGAGTTGGACATGACTGAGCAACTAAACAAAGTTTCAGGAAACCTGGGGGGGGGGGACTTCTAAAACTTTATGCTAATATAAGTATTAGTTAAGAATTAATAAGTCTTCAGTTTCATTTTTGTCTGTAAGCTTAACAAAATGTTCAAAATCCTTACTTAAGGACAAGCCTAGCCCAAAGGTATGAATTTATTTCAAATATTATTGTTGTTGTTGTTTAGTCGCCTAGAGTGTCCAACACTTTGCCACCCCCATGGACTTCAGCACGCCAGGCTTCCTTGACCCTCACCTTCTCCCAGAGTTTGCCGAAGTTCACGTCCACTGCATTGGTGGTGCCATCCAACCATCTCATCCTCTGATTACCTCTTCTCCTTCTGCCTTCACTCTTTCCCAGCATCAAGATCTTTTCCAATGAGTTTTCTGTTTGCATCAGGTGACCAAAATATTGGAGCTTCAGCTACTGCTTCAGTCCTTCCAATGAGTATTCAGGGTTGGTTTCCTTTAAGATTTATGGGCTGGATCTCTGCTGTCCCTGGGACTCTCAAGAGTCTTCACCAGCACCACAGTTTGAAAGCATCAGTTTTTTAGTGCTCTTCCTTCTTTATGGTCCAGCTTTTAAAACCATATGTAACTACTAGAAAGACTATCAGATCAGATCAGATCAGATCAGTCACTCAGTCGTGTCCGACTCTTTGTGACCCCATGAATCTCAGTACGCCAGGCCTCCCTGTCCATCACCAACTCCCGGAGTTCACTCAGACTCACGTCCATCGAGTCAGTGATGCCATCCAGCCATCTTATCCTCTGTCGTCCCCTTCTCCTCCTGCCCCCAATCCCTCCCAGCCTTGATCATACTGAATATTCACTGGAAGGACTGATGCTGAAGCTGAAACTCCAATATTTTGGCCAATGATGCAAAGAACTGAATCCTTGGAAAAGACCTTAATTCTGTGAAAGATTGAAGGCAGGAGCAGAAGGGGACAACAGAGGATGAGATGGTTGGATGGCATCACCAACTCAGCGGACATGAGCTTGAACAAGCTCCAGGAGTTGGTGATAGACAGGGAAGCTTGGTGTGCTGCAGTCCATGGGGTTCCAAAGAGTCGGACATGACTGAGCAACTGAACTAAATGGATACAGACTGCCTAAGTTTGTCATAGCTTTCCTGCCAAGAAGCAATCATCTTCTAATTTCATGGCTGCAGTCACCATCCACGGATATTTTAGAGCCCAAGAAGACGAAATCTGTCACTACTTCCACCTTTTCCCCTTCTATTTGCCATGAAGTGAAATAAAATCATTAATAAACAATATTTTGTTGTTGTTTAGGGATTCCCTGGTGGTTCAAATGGAATCTGCCTGCAATGCAGGAGACACGGGTTCAATCCCTGGGTTGGGAAGATCCTCTGGAGAAGGAAACGGCTACCCATTCCAGCATTCTTGCCTGGAGAATTCCATGGACACAGGAGTCTGGAAGGCTACAATCCATGGAGTTGCAAAGTCAGACATGATATCACTAAGTTGGTTCCAACTCTTTGAGACCCCATGGACTATAACCTGCCAGGCTCCTCTGTCCATGGGATTCTCCAGACAAGAATATTGGAGTGGGTTGTCCTCCTTCAGTAGATCTTCCCAACCCAGAGATTGAACCCGTGTCTTCTGCATTAGCAGGCAGATACTTATGAGCCTGCAGGGAAGCCTCCAAATAATATTTAGATACTTTGTAAAATATTACAAAGTGTGAATTTTATATATATATCAGAGGCCTGGCGTGCTGCAATTCATGGGGTCGCAAAAAGTCGGACATGACTGAGTGACTGATTTGATCTGATCAGTTCAGTCACTCAGTCATGTCCGATTCTTTTCGACCCCATGAACCGCAGCACACCAGGCCTCCCTGTCCATTACCAACTCCCAGAGTCCACCCAAACCCATGTCCATTGAGTTGGTGATTCCATCCAACCATCTCATCCTCTGTCGTCCCCTTCTCCTCCTGCCCTCAATCTTTCCCAGCATCAGGGTCTTTTCAAATGAATCAGCTCTTCATATCAGGTGGCTAAAGTACTGGAGTTTCAGCTTCAACATCAGTCCTTCCAATGAACACCCAGGATTGATCTCCTTTAGGATGGACTGGTTTGATCTCCTTGCAGTCCAGGGGACTCTCAAGAGTCTTCTCCAACACCACAGTTCAAAAGCATCAATTCTTTGGCACTCAGCTTTCTTTATAGTCCAACTCTCATATCCATACATGACTACTGGAAAAACCATAGCCGTGACTAGACAGACATTTGTTGACAAAGTGATGTCTCTGCTTTTTAATACGCTGTCTAGGTTGGTCATAATTTTCCTTTCAAGGAGTAAGATACACACACACACACACACATATATATATGCACACCTTTTTTGTTACTTTAGCATGCTACAGAGTGGCTATACTTGGGGGTCGAGTTAATGAACATGTCCATTTAGTCAATTAAGAATGGGTAAAAGTAGTGTGGGTATCAGTAGGTAGCCCATTATTTTGCTCTAGATCCTTTGTTGTCTAGAAACATGGTTGACACTGACTACCTTCAGTTGCAATAGAACTTACCTGACTGAAAGTTATAATCAATTTTGATGTTTGAGATTAGACTAAGAATTATAATGGCATGGAAAAAATGACTGCATGTATGCAATAAGTTCTTGGTTTTAAGAGAAAGAAAGAGCATAGTCTTGTCCTCAAGCAAGTTTTTAAAAATGAACTGATGCATTTTTTACTGCCACATATTAGTGCAAGACAGAATTTAGGTATCAATTAATATCATAATTGAAGTATGTTGTCATTTCTTAACACCAGTCAGTTCAGTTGCTCAGTTGTGTCTAACTCTTTGGGACCCCATGGACTGCAGCATGCATGGAGTATTGAAATGGTATGCCCAAACAGCTACATTTTCATGCCTCATCAGAGTATCCAAATAAATGTATGATTTTGTTTTGTCCTCATCATGTCCTTGATATTTAAACAATGAAAAATATATTGCTCATCAGAAGGAGCTGAGATTTCTTCTCTCATGTTTACTTAAAGTATTATATTGTCATACTGATTAATTGTTCTTAGACACCTAGGAGCCTATTTTAATCAGATGACCAAATTTTCCGTGCTAATCTTTTTTGTTTTCCTTTAGATCAAACCCTAAATTTAGTCCAAAAAATGCATGTCTTTTCTATCTAAAACTAAGTTTAGAGTTCTTAGAGACATTTGGAGAATAATAAAGGCTTGTTTTTCCTCATTTAATCAAAAGGGAAATAGAAAAAAATTAGATTTATTTGAAATGCTCCATATGTCTTGGCCTAGCTTAACACTATTATAAGAGATGCATGGAAAGAGATTTCAAAGTAAACGATGATTTTATACAAGTAAATTGTGAATTACATAAATATTTCAGAGATTCTACAATTTTCAAAATGGATTTCAAAGCCCTAAAGATTTGTCAATGCCCTCGCTGTCCTTAACATGTCCTCAGAGGCAACGCTGATACAATTCTTATGAAAGAATTATTCCTGATACCCCGATAAAGAACTTTACTCCTCTCCTCACTGATACTGCTCTGTAATAAATTAAACACAGCTATTCAGTCTCATCTACATATGTTCTCTGCATTTATCTCAAGCATCTACAGATATTCTCTGTATTTATCTCATGCTTGGTTCTGTATAAGATATAGGCAAATGTTCATCTTCAACAAAGAAAGGTATGCTTACTTTCCTGGAAACCAATAAACAAGGTTTTTTTTTTGTTGTTGTTGTTGTTTTTAAACTACTGATACCTATAGGAATAGACTCACAGTGTTAGGCTTTGGAGCTTAAACCTACCATCATTTAGACAATGGTCAGGCTGTACCAGGAGATTCAATCAGGTATCAAGGTTTTTGTTGTTGTTGTTTTAATCTAGAAGTGGAAAACTATACATGGTCATTTGCAGATTTCTGCCTGGGAGAAAAGACACGCTCAATGGGATTTTATTGCTTCAAGTTTTATATCTGAACTAGAAATCTTCTAACAGTCCCTTTTTTAAAATGTGTAAAAATACTCAGTTGCTCTGGTAACTACTAGGCTTCCCTAGTGGCTCAGACGGTGAAGAATCTGCCTGCAATGCAGGAGACCCAGGTTTGTGCTCTGGGTCAGGAAGATCCCCTGGAGAAGGAAATGGCAACCCACTCTAGTATTCAGGCCTAGGAGATCCCATGGACAGAGGAGCCTGGTGGGCTACAGTCCATGAGATCGCAAAGTGTGGACATGACTGAGGGACTAACTCTTTCTTCCTTCTCCCTTTTCACTAGGGTGTGATTCTGAATTACCTGTCCTCTGCCCAAATCCAACCCAGGCTTCAAGCCCAGAGAGCCCCTTCCCTTCCTTAAGTCTTCCCCCAAGCCCTCAAGTCCTACAGCATCTCGCATCTACACCACTGGTAACTACATTTTAACGCCCACTGGTTCCTTCATTAATGAGTTCAAAATTCTTTGACATGTTCATTCTATATATTTATGAGTCAAGTTCTGAAAAATATGCTTTGAGAAGGTAAATTTGCTATGCTAATTTCTGTATTTTTTAATGCTTACATTGATTTTATATTACTTTGCTATCAGAAAAAAAGTCAAAAAGAAATAAAACAGGTTATTTTGTATCTGATATAGCAAAGCTGTTCTAGGGGGGATACATTGTCTTTTGTAATATTTTAATACATGGAAAGTCAAACTTTTTGTTCTTTCATAACTAAAAATACCACAGTTATTTGGTGTTGAGCACCCAGTTCACCTTCAATATATCTGAAATATAAAAGAGATTCAAAATACAGTGGTAGTATGTGATCTCTCAGATATGCTCAAGGGCACTCCTGTTCTGCATTGATTAAAAGTATTCTTACCTTCTCTGACACTACTGGTTATGCCTTCTTACTTATTTATGTGAACTGGGTCTGTCAGACAGTGGCAGCCTGCAAGTGAATGATGGAGAAGAATAGACAGGTCAATGTTACATCCCAAACTCACTGAAAATAGAAACTCAGCACCACTTTTCCGCTTTTTCCTACACACACCCTGAACAAATACTCCCTTGAAGGAAAGGGCTACATACCATTGTCCTACAAAATATCCTATTACAAATGGAGCCCAGTTGCAAAAAGGCAATAAAAACTGTCCTAAAAAATATTTTGGCAGTTTATTTTTATGTTACTTTGGTTGAAGCAGGAAAGAAAATAAAACTCAGAATAAAAATAGATTTATCAGAATTTTATTTCAAGTAAAAATTGTACTAAATGGAAAAAGAAATGTCATCTTTTGCTACATTCCTGTTGGGTTTGTCAGTATAAGACTGAAGAAAAAATTTTTAATGAATTCTCTGTGGCAACAAAATTTGTCACTTAGGGTTCAATTTTTAGATGAAGAGACTGTATCTTAGGTTGCTCCTTGTTTTTGAAGAGTTTGTAATTCTTTCTAGTGATACTTTTTTCCCTGCTGACATTTTCAGTTTGCACAAATTGTATCAACCATTTGAAAAATTTAAAGGCTTTCCAAAAAAGTAGTTTTAGGTCTTTTATGGAAGGATATTTATGGATCATTTAAAAGTTTGAAGAAAAATTCAAGGTGAATTATCTACCCTACCTTCAAAGGCTTGACTAGAAAAGAAAAGCATGCCGTATTGAATAGTGAGATGGTAACATGTTGAAGCTATTTTTGGAACTGTAAATTTGTTCTGATGTTTCAAAGATATTGGTGTTATCTAGATGCTTTGGCTATTTCTACAGGGCTAAAAGTTTCTGAAATAAATTCTCAGATGAAGAAATTCTTGTTTGGAACTTTAGTTAAGGGTGCTACTAAACTTGGAGAAGGCAATGGCACCCCACTCTAGTACTCTTGCCTGGAAAATCCCATGGATGGAGGAGCCTGGTAGGCTGCAGTCCATGGGGTCGCTAAGAGTCCGACACGACTGAGCGCCTTCACTTTCACTTTTCACTTTCATGTACTGGAGAAGGAAATGGCAACCCACTCCAGTGTTCTTGCCTGGAGAATCTCAGGGACGGGGGAGCCTGGTGCACAGAGTCGGACACAACTCAAGTGACTTAGCAGCAGCAGCTACTAAACTATAATATTAACTTCAATGTGCTGACTCATTAAGTAAATAAATTTTAAAAAATCTATATTCAGTCCAACAAAATGACCAGAATGAAACATCCAAAAAAATATGTAAGATGTGAAAACATGAAGATTAGTACAGTTATTTGGATATTTTTTATATTTGCTCTTAGCAGAACACCATCACAGATATTTTTACATCACAGAGATCAGGAGTCATTCCACCCCCTAAAAGATCAAACAGAAATGAAGTGACTGGACGCCCAGTGGCTTTCGCCTATGAAACAGAGGTACAAGTGCCCACTCCAGAGAGAGCCCCACACCTCAATCAAAACTCTCACTTGTCTTCCATTATAGCTCTCTGTTGGTTAAATAATACACTGTGGATATTTCTATTACTCAACTTCCCCTTCCTTTTGATGACTGCAGGCTCCACTGAGTCATTTAACTTGAATGAATTTGACAATAAATAAGTTGTGTATTCTCTGCAACCCATTTCCTTTCGGCTGGATTTTACATTTCCTGAAATAAAAGTCCAAGAAAAAACATGTCTCCTGTGACTTATTTAGCTTATTTTTATGCATGAATATGCATATGTGTGTATATGAAGAGGAGTTTACTTGGAAGGAGTACTTCTTTAATTTAGAGAAGTAGTTGTACATTAGACAATTCTAAAAACAGCTTATGCCCCCATCCTTTTATGACTTATCCATTTAGGCAAAGTCAAGAGCATAGGGGGAAAATATGTTTCTAATGCATCAGAGAACATTTTGGGCTTAGATTTAAAATTTTCAATAGAGAAAGAAAAAACAATGGCCCCTAAGGAACGGATTGAAAATGAAAAATAATTCAAAGGAACATTTGTTTTTGTTCTTAAATCACTTAGTCACACAAAAAAAGTCACTGTAGAAGAAAAGAATGCTGTACAATTATTTTAATGTAATCTGGAGGAAATATTAGGCTATTTTCAAAAACTAGAAATTTTAAAGTTACAAACTCTAAATGATACTGATATTACTACTTCCCTATTCTGTTTTATTCTTTCTCCTATTTATACTGAGGGAGGAAAGGAACAGGCCGAAGGAAAAGAAGGAAACTCCATCTTGCACTTTCAGTGAGCTTTGGACTATGCGCCTGGTAGCCATGGGGATAACATACCATGGCCGAACTGGCCTCCCAGAATGATAAACACCAGATTCTATACCAAGATTTCCCATTGCCAAAAAGAATGTAATAATCCCCTTGTAGTCAATCACCTCTGTAATCTTTATGGTACCCATTGGTATAGGCTACAATGTATAACCAGCTGACCCTTCTGATTATGAATCATGGCTGTAACCTGATTGTATCTCCCTTTAACACTTTCCAGGCTAGGTTTAAGGAATTTGGGGATGTGGGCTTGAGCAGTACATTTAAGGTATACAAGGTTTTCACAAAGGTCGGTGTGGGTCCTTGGCTAAGAGGAGACTTTGCCTTGGGCCTGCCAGTGTAATAAACTGCTCTCCACTATCTGCACTGTCCTTCTGAGTGAGTTTGTTTCCCAGAAAATGTGGCTACAACAATACTATTTAATGATTTCTTTTGTTAATGATTATGCTTAAGGCATCAGTTCAGTTCAGTCGCTCAGTCGTGTGCGACTTTTTGCAACTCCATGGATTGCAGCATGCCAGGCCTCCCTGTCCATCACCAACTCCCATATACTCAAACTCATGTCCATTGAGTCAGTGAGGCCATCCAACCATCTCATCCTCTGTCATCCCTTCTCCTTCTGACCTCAATCTTTCCCAGCATCAGGGTCTTTTCAAATGAGTCAGATCTTCGCATCAGGTGGCCAAAGTATTGGAGTTTCAGCTTCAACAGCAGTCCTTCCAATGAATATTCAGGACTGATTTCCTTTAGGAAATCTTAAGGAATACTTTGAAAAAAATGAAGTGCTTTAAAGTATTTAAGAACAAATAGCTCTATTTGGCCTTTCCCACACTTTTCCGATACATTTTGTTAATGGGAAGAAGTTAAAAGTCTTCAGATCAATGCTTTTGCTTAGAGGAAACTTAACATCTTTATATTTGAATCTTGTAGACTTGTTGCAAATCACAGTAATAAATGATGTCAAACTTATACTTGTAATTAAATGTTCTTCAGGCCTGAAATATTATTTGCAGTTTATCCTCTGGTAAGTCACTATTTTCAACTCTATGTATGTGTGTGTGTTATTTCATCACACACACACATATGTATATATGCATTCATCCATAAAAAGACAGAATTGTCGATTAATCTACTAAAAACGAGGTGAGAGGAGATAATTATAATAATTTGCTTATTCCTTGAGTAAACGGAATTTGACATAAGAAATGATTTGCTTGAAATGTTGACACTTAGGCATTAGTTGGTAGCATTACTGATCCCACTGTCAACAATATGCTGGTTTACTAAAAATGAATATATATGAACCTTAAACTATTTGGTAAAAAACTACTTAGTATACTAATGGTCCCCTTTAGGCAAAGAGTCTGATAATTCATTCAGATAATGGAGAGTCAATGTTGAAAAAGCTATTTATTCAGATATCGGTAAAAAGAGTATGTTTGTTCTTAAATATATCAAGAGATAAAATCAGCTTTTTAGATAAAATAAATAGGGAAGGATAGAATACATTCAAATAAATTTTTTAGAACTCTTCTTTTAATTGAACTTTTATTACCATCTTAATATTTGGCAAAAGATACCACAATCCACAGAGTGGAAAAAATATTTGCAATATATATACTCTAACAAAAAACATATTTAAAATAAACTTATTATAGGAGAAAGACAAAAATCTAACAGAAGAATGTACAAAAGACTTGAACAGATATTTGCAAAAGATACCAGATATTTAAAAGCCAATAAATATCTGAAAAGGTATTCCTTACTGTTATCTATAAATGTTTAGGTTGACTAAAATGGAATATCCTTACAAAAAGATACTACACAGTAACAGGAATGAATGATTTGCAACTAAAGGCAAAAGCATGGATAAATTTCACAAGTAAAATGTTGAAACAAAGAAGTCAGAAACAGACGGGCACATAATGTATGATTCCATTAATAGCAAAAAGAAGCAGAACTAATCTAAGCTCTTAAGTCAGGACAGCAGTCACCTTTATCGTTAGGGTTATTAAGTGAAATGGGGTACTCAAGAAAGATTTTTGGTATCTTAATAATGCCCTACCTCTCAATCTGGGGGGCAGTTCCATTACTGTGTTCAGCCTGGTGAAGACTCATTGACTTTGACCCTTGAGATATGGTCTTTGCTTGACAAAATTTCAAAAATGAAAGTTTATCTCCTGAACACTTCCATGAGAAGAAAGAAAGATATGATATTGTGGACGAAATTATATTTATGAAAAATAATATATATAATAAAATATGAAACTATTCACCTATAACTCTTACTGTTTTAAAGATATATGTATGACAAGCTTCTTTAAACCATAAGTTTCTTTCCAAATAATTACCATTCATAATTAAAATAAAAAATGAGTTTTATTATACCTGTATTTGATTTTAGTTTAAAAATATATCAATATATAATATAGCAATGTATCTACATAAAAAAAGTGAAGGATTCACTATGATTGGCCTCCATTATATCCCCTTCTGAGCTTCCCTGGAGGCTTAGATGTTAAAGAATCTGCCTACAATACAGGAGACCTGGGTCCAATCCCTGTGTCAGGAAGATCCCCTGGAGGAGGAAATAGCAACCCACTCCAGTATTCCTCCCTGGAAAATTCCATAAACAGAGGAGCCTGGTGGGCTACAGCTCATGGGGTTGCAAAGAGTGGATAGGACTGAGCAACTAACACAGACAGACACAGACATATCCCCTTATATGTTCACTTATATGGCCTCTGGTTAAAACCATATGGATTACAGTAGATGATGATGTAAAGGGCTATAGTGTTATTAATATGGCAGTCTTAAATAAAACTACCATGTCTCATATGGAATGATTCATTTTCGCACATTCTTTGGCACTTATTCTGTAGAAATTGATTTGACAAAAATTTTCCTCTTCAAAGCTTCCACAAGCCTCTTATCCTTATCCATCAGAGGGCAGACAGAACGAAAACCACAATTACAGAAAACTAACCAAACTAATTACTTGGATCACAGCCTTGTCTAACTCAATGAAACTATGAGCCATGCTGTGTAGGGCCATCCAAGACACATGAGACATGGTGGAGAGTTCTGACAAAACGTGGTCCACTGGAGAAAGGAATGGCAAACCACTTCAGTATTCTTGCCTTAAGAACCCCATGAACAGTATGAAAAGGTAAAAAGATATGACATTGAAAGATTAACTACCCAGGTTAGTAGGTGCCCAATATGCTACTGGTGAAGAGTGGAGAAATAGCTCCAGAAAGAATGAAGAGGCTGAGCCAAAGCAAAAATGAAGCCCAGTGGTGATGGAAGTAAAGTCCAATGCCATAAGGAACAATATTGCATAGGAAC
Source organism: Bos indicus (assembly GCF_029378745.1). Classification (NCBI taxonomy): domain Eukaryota; kingdom Metazoa; phylum Chordata; class Mammalia; order Artiodactyla; family Bovidae; genus Bos; species Bos indicus. The sequence continues at coordinate 23,752,240 of NC_091763.1, forward strand.
CTGGAATGTTGCGTCCACGAATCAAGGTAAGTTGGAAGTGGTCAAATAGGAGATGGTAAGAGTGAACAGTGACATTTTAGGAATAAGTGAACTGAAATGGACCAGAATGGGCAAATTTAATTCAGATGACTATTATATCTACTACTTTGGGCAAGAATCCCTTATAAGAAATGGAGACGCCATCATAGTCAACAGAAGAGTCCAAAATGCAATCTCAAAAATGACAGAATGATCTCTGTTCATTTCCAAGGCAAACCATTTAATATCATAGTAATCCAAGTCTATGACCCAACCACTAATGCTGAAAAAGGTGAAGTTGAACACTTCTATGAAGACCTACCCAAGACCTTCTAGACCTAACACCAATAAAAGATGTCCTTTTCGTCATAGGGGACTGGAATGCAAAAGTAGGAAGTCAAGAGATACCTGGAGTAGAAGGAAAGTTTGGCCTTGTAGTACAAAATGAAGCAGGGCAAAGGCTAATAGAGTTTTTCCAAGAGAACACAATGGTCATAGCAAACAGCTTTGTCTAACAACATAAGAGATGACTCTACATATGGACAACAACAGATGGTCAATACCGAAATCAGATTGATTATATTCATTGCAGTCAAAGATGGAGAAGCTCTATACAGTTAGCAAAAATAAGACCAGGAGCTGACTGTGGTTCATATTATGAACTCCTTGTTGCAAAATTCAGACTTAAATTGAAGAAAGTAGGGAAACCACTAGGCCTTTCAGGTATGACCTAAATCAAATCCCTTACATTATACAGTGGAAGTGACAAATAGATTCAAGGGATTAGAACTGATAGACGAAGTGCCTGAAGATCTATGGACAGAACTTCATAACATTGGACAGGAGGCTGTGATCAAAACCGTCGCCAAGAAGAAGAAGTGCAAAAAGGCAAAATGGTTGTCTGAGGAAGCCTTACAAATAGCTATGAAAAGAAGAGAAGCAAAAGACAAAGGAGAAAAGAAAAGATAAATCCATTTTAATGCAGAATTCTAAAGAACAGTGAGCAGAGATAAGAAAATCTTCCTAAGTGATCAAAGCAAAGAAATAGAGGAAAACAATACAGTGGGAAAGACTAGAGATCTCTTCAAGAAAATTAGAGATACCAAGGGAACATTTCATGTAAAGATAGATATAATGAAGGACAGAAACTGTATGGACCTAAGAGAAGCAGAAGATATTAAGAAGAGGTGGCAAATACACAGAAGAACTATACAAAAAAGATCTTAATGACCCAGATAACCACAATGGTGTGATCACTCACCTAGAGCCAGAGATGGAGCACAAAGTCAAGTGGGCCTTACGAAGCATCCCCATGAACAAAGTTAGTGGAGGTGACAGAATTCCAGCTGAGCTATGTCTATTCCTAAAAGATGATGCTGTGAAAGTGAGGTACTCAATATGCCAGCAAATTTGGAAAACTCAGCAGTGGCCACAGAACTGGAAAAGGTCTGTTTTCAGTCCAATCCCAAAGAAAGGCAATGACAAAGAATGTTCAAACTATAGCACAATTGTACTCTTTTCACACACTAGCAAAGTAATGTTCAAGATTCTCCAAGCTAGACTTCAACAGTACATGCACAGAGAACTTCCAAATGTTCAACCTGGATTTAGAAAAGGCAGAGGAACTGGAGATCAAATTGCCAAGGTCTGTTGGATCATATAAAAAGCAAAAGAACTCCAGAAAAACATTTGCTTCTGCTTCATTGACTATGGTAAAGCCTTTGACTGTGTGGATCACAACAAACTGTGGAAAATTCTTAAAGAGATGGGAATACCAGCCCACCTTATCTGCCTCCTGAGAAATCTGTATGCAGGTCAAGAAGCAAGTGTTAGAACCAGATATGGAACAATGGACTAGTTCCAAATTGGGAAAAGAGTATACAAGGCTATATATTGTCACCTTGCTTATTTAACTTATATGTAGAGTATATCATGCAAAATCCTGAACTGGATGAAGCACAAGCCAGAATCAAGATTGCCAGGAGAAATATCAATAACCTCAGATATACAGATGACACCACCCTTATGGTAGAAAGCGAAGTGGAACTAAAGAGCCTCTTGATGAAAGTGAAAGAGGAGACTGAAAAAGCTGGCTTAAAACTCAACATTCAAAAAACTAAGATCATGGCATCCGGCCCCACCACTTTATGGCAAATAGATGGGGAAACAATGGAAATAGTGACACACTTTACTTTCTTGGGCTCCAAAATTACTGCAGATGGTGACTACAGTCATGAAATTAAAAGACGCTTGCTCCTTGGAAGAAACACTGTGACAAATCTAGACAGCATATTAAAAAGCAGAGACATTACTTTGCCGACAAATGTCCATCTAGTCAAAGCTATGGTTTTTCCTGTAGTCATTTATGGGTGTCAGACTTGCACCAAAGTGAAAGCTGAGCACCAAGCCTTGATGTTTTTGAACTGTGGTGTTGGAGGAGACTCTTGAAAGTCCCTTGGACTGCAAGGAGATCGATCCAGTCAATCCTAAAGGAAATCAGTCCTGAATACTCATCGGAAGGACTGATGCTAAAGCTGAAGCTCCAATACTTTGGCCACTTGATGCTAAGAACTGACTCACTGGAAAAGACCCTAAAGCTGGGGAAAGACTGAAGGCAGGAGGAGAACAGGATGACAGAGATGAGATGGTTGGATGGATGACTCAGTGTGCATGAGTTTGAACCATTACAGGATGACAGAGATGAGATGGTTGGATGGATGACTCAGTGTGCATGAGTTTGAACCATTTCTGGGTGTTGGTGATGGACAGGGAAGCCTGGCGTGCTGCAGTCTATGTGGTCGCAAAGAGTCGAACATGACTGAGTGACTGAACTGAACTTTCTTCTTGAGCTCCATGATAGGGAGCCCAAAAGCAGCTTACTTTTATATGTTAAAGCCAACAGTGCAACTTCAATGTAGAACTCAGATGAATTCTCTTCTTCTATCATAATATACACACATAGGCTTTGATTTTCTTTGATACGCCATACAAAATTACACATGATGTTCTTATATGTGGTCTACAGAACATCATAGACAATCTACTGTATTGGAGCAGGACCCTATGGGGCCATCCTGGGACAGGCCTTCTCCCATAATCTGCTTTAGCTCCTCTCTGAAGTACTTAGACAACAGTATTTGATGCAAATCTCCTGAACTGTTTTGCAGATGTGAAAACCCCCTACCAAAAGGAATATGTTAACTACCTGATGGGTGAGCACAAAGCCCCAGGCTTCCTAGAGCCTAAGGACTGATAATCTTAACCCCTGTGACACCACCCTGTTCCCTCATCATCAGTCAACCAGAGAAATGTGCACAATCTGATCATGCACCCGTGACCTCTTTCTCCCTCACCTGGCTATTAAAAAATGCTTTACCAAAACCCATGGGAGAATTCAAGGCTTTTTAGTGCAGGAGCCACCTCAGCTCCTTGTATGGCCTTGAAATAAACTTTTCTCCACTCCACACTCCCATGTTTCAGGCTTGGTTGGCCTCACTGTGTTGTCTGGCACACGACTTGTGTTAACAAAACCGTTGACCTCAGACTGAGACTTGAACCCATGTGCTGGGACTCAAATCCAGCCAATACGCAGGTTGAGACTCAAACCCACATGACCAGGACTTGAACCCAGCCAAGACCCACGGTGCCTGGTTTCAGGACCTATTGGACCTCAGGTTCTTGATGTCTCATCACAGAAGGTACTCAGTGACAGATAAAGTGGATTTATTCAGATTCAAAGACAAGCACACCCCACAGACAGAGTGTGGACCATTACAGAGGGCCAGTCTGGCACAAAATGTGGCATGGTTAGCTTTTATGGGCTGGGTAATTTTGGGCTAATGAGTGGGAGGATTATTCCTATTACTTTGTCTAAGGGGTGGAGATTTTCAAGAGTTGGGCCACTGCCAATTTTTGGTCTTTTGATGGTGTCTTGGAACTATCATGGGCTTCCCTTGTGGCTCAGCTGGTAAAGAATCTGCCTGTAATGTGGGAGACCTGGGTTCAATCCCTGGGTTGGGAAGATCCCCTGGAGAAGGGAAAGGCTACCCATTCCAGTATTCTGGCCTGGAGAATTCCATGGATTGTATAGTCCATGGGATCACAAAGAGTCAGACACAACTGACTGACTTTCACTCACTGAAACTGTCATGGTGCTTCTGGGTGTGTCATATACCTTGCTGATGGAGGATCAAGACAAGTTGACTGTCTTCCATCTTGGACTCACTTGATTCTAATCAGTTTATGTTGTGTTACTGGGCTATACTATTCTTTCAAAAGTTGAGCCCTGCTCAATGTTTTGTTGTTGTTGTTGTTGTCTGACTCCTTGTGACCCCATGGACTGCAGCATGCCTGGCTTTCCTGTCCATCACCATCTCCCAGAGCTTGCTCAAACTCATGTTCATTGAGTCTGTGGTGCCATCCAACCATCTCATCCTCTGTTGTCCCCTTCTCCTGCCTTCAATCTTTCCCAGCATCAGGATCTTTTCCAAAGAGTCAGCTCTTCACATCAAGTGGCCAAAGTACTGGAGCTTCAGTTTGGGCACCAGTCTTTCTAATGAATATTCAGGGTTGATTTCCTTTAATATTCAGGGTTGATTTTCCTTGGTTTGATCTTCTTGCAGTCCAAGGGATTCTCAAGAATCTTCTCCAACACCATAGTTCGAAAGCATCAATTCTTTAGTGCTCAGCCTTCTTCATGACTACTGGAAAAAAAACATAGCTGTTAACTAGAAGTAACACCACATTGATCCTGATGAGCAAAATGCTACATGTATCCTAGATCACCTAGTAATTCATTATCAGAATATAAAAGAGATTTCATGCAGCTGTCCTGCAACAGCTTTTGAGATCCAAATGTGTGTATCTCTTCCCAAGTATGGATTCTGAAATGCACTTTGATAATTTGAAATAAGCCATGGTGATGATGCTGAGTAGGGCCCTGTGGGACTCCTGGGCATAAAGGCCTTTTTGTTCCCCATCCTTGCAGGCAACACTCTAGCCTCCATGACCTTCTCTGAGTTCCAAAGGGCAGAACAGTCACTAATCAAAGGAGAAGCAACAAGGAAACCATATAAGACAAGGTAAAGTGACCAGAGAAGCACATCAAGTTTAGGAGACAACCTAAGATCCTGCAAACACCATAAGCTTGTCAACAACCCCACCCTTTCAAAATTTTGCAGAAAAGAAATGAGGATTATGACTGCCTTGATCCTTATCACATACCTCAGCTAGGGGAAGCACAATGACCGAAACCACCCACCCTGGTCAGGCACCATAGTAACCATTTGCATGAGTTATTTTATGACAGGAGGTCCTAGTGGCAGAGCAATTCTCCCAGGTTCCCTTATGTTACTGCTCCCGGGTGCTCCTTACCCAAAAAACCTCTTCCTTTATCAGCATGTAGGGCTGACATGCTTGGAAATGAATTGTCCAAGTGTTAGACAAGAGCCCACTCTCAGGCCCTGAAGGGATCCCTCTTCCTGCAACACTCCTGTTAGACAAGAGCCCAAGTGTTAGACAAGAGCCCACTCTCAGGCCTTGAAGAGGTCTCTCTTCCTGCAACACTCCTGCCTGACTCTATAACCTCTCCCTATTCCCCAGGAAGGAGGGCACAGTTTTTGAGGTGCTAGCACCCTTTGCCTGGCAAATTAATGAAGCCAATCTTTCCTTCTCCATAACTCTCTGTATTTCAGTTTGGCATTGGTGCACAGAGAGCCAAATTTTGGCAATAGTGGAAGTAGTTCTATAAAAGAATTTACATATCTAAAAAAGAGTACTTTTTTTTTTCTTTGCTAGAGAGCTAATTGTTAAACATTTCAGTTCAGTTCAGTTCAGCTGCTCAGTTGTGTCTGACTCTTTGTGACCCCAAGGACTGCCACATGCCAGGCCTGCCTGCTCATCACCAACTCCCAGAATTTACTCGTTGAGTTGGTGATGTCATCCAGCCATCTCATCCTGTTGTCCCTTTCTCCTCCCATCCTCAATCTTTCCCAGCATCAGGGTCTTTTCCAATGAGTCAGTTCTTCACATCAGGTGGCCAAAGTATTGGAGATTCAACTTCAGCATCAGTCCTCCCAATGAATATGCAGGACTGATCTCCTTCAGAATGGACTGGTTGGATCTGCTTGTAGTCCAAGGGACTCTCAAGAGCCTTCTCCAACACCACAGTTCAAAAGCATCAATTCTTCAGTGCTCAACTTTCTTTATAGTCCAACTCTCTCATCCATTCATGACTACGGGAAAAACCATAGCTTTGACTAGACAGACCTTTGTTGGCAAGGTAATGTCTCTGCTTTTTAATATGCTGTCTAGGTTGGTCATAACTTTTCTTCCAAGGAGTAAGCGTCTTTTAATTTCATGGCTGAAGTCAATGACTGCAGTGATTTTGGAGCCCCCAAAATAGTCTGTCACTGTTTCCACTGTTTCCCCATCTATTTGCCATGAAGTGGTGGGGCCAGATTCCATGAGCTTAGTTTTCTGAGAGTTGAGTTTTAGGCCAATTTTTTCACTCTCCTCTTTCACTTTCATCAAGAGACTCTTTACTTCTTCTTTGCTTTCTGCGATAAGGGTGGTGTCATCTGCATATCTGAGGTTATTGATATTTCTCCCGACAATCTTGATTCCAGCTTGTGCTTCATCCAGTCCAGCATTTCTCATGATGTACTCTGCATAGAAGTTAAATAAGCAGGGTGACAATATACAGCCTTGACCTACTCCTTTTCCTATTTGGAACCAGTCTGTTGTTCCATGTCCAGTTCTAACTGTTAAACATTTACCAACACACTACTGGAGAAACTCTATAGATATTGAGGGGTCTGGATGACAACTGTCTGTGATGTTCTTGGATATTTAAGATAAAAAGAAAGATTTTACATTGTATTGTACTTCCTGACACTAACAACTAAGACAACAGCTTTAGGTCTTTTGAGATTTCAGAAGTAGCATACAATATACTTGATAATAATATCCCAACTCATTTATTATTATCAGTTGTGAATAGTTGCTAGCTGTGAGTGGATCCCAGTGGAAAGGGATCTGAAGCAAGTTCAAAACTGCATCCATAATCTACATGTTACTGTGTTACTAAGTCATGAAAACATGGGTTATTTCAGAAAATCATCATGCAGTGGAGATCATCTAATCAGGACAGAACTAACAACATTCTAAAAAATATGAGAAAATTACATGAACAGGCAGTTTCACAAACAGACACATCCATTACCTCAGCCAAACAGGATACAAATACTATCTTTCAGAAAAGTATGGAAAGGGTAATTTAACTTATTTGCATATCCGTTATTCTGAAGAAGGGAATGGCAACCTGCTCCAGTATTCTTGCCTGGAGAATGCCCATGGGCAGAGGAGCCTGGTTGGCTACAGTCCATGGGGTCGCAAAGAGTCAGACATAACTGAAAGACTAACACTACTGTATCGATCATTTCACTCCCCCACACCTTCCCCCACCTCCAATGCTGGTCAAAGTCGAATTTCATGACAAGAGGAGCTAATATCCCTGATTTCAGGTGTATTACCTGGTCGTTCTCCAGCAATTGCAGAAGTCAACTTCTGGAGGAGGGAATGGCAAACCACTCCAGTATTCTTGCCTTGAGAACCCTAAGAACAGTATGGAAAGGCAAAAAGATAAGACATTGGAAGATGAGCCTCCTAGTTCAGAAGGTGTCCAATATGCTACTGAGGAAGAGTGGAGAACTAGCTCCAGAAAGAATGAAGAGGCTGGCTGAGCCAACGTGGAAACAACACCCTGCTGTGGATGTGTCTGGTGGTGAAACTAAAGTCCAATGCTGTAAACAACAATATTGCACAAGAACTTGGAATGTTAGGTCCCTGAATCAAGGTAAATTGGACATGGTCAAGCAGGAGATGGCAGGATTAAACATCAACATCTTAGAAAATCAGTGAACTAAAATGAATGGAAATGGGCGAATTTAATTCAGATGACCATTATATCTACTACTGTGGGCAAGAATCCCTTAGATGAAATGCAGCAGCCCTTGTAGTCAACAGAAGAGTCTGAAATGCAGTTCTTGAGTACAATCTCAAAAATGACAGAATGATCTTGGTTCATTTCCAAGGTAAACCATTCAATATCACAGTAATCCAAGTTTATGCCCCCAACCACTGATGCCGTGGAAGCTGAAGTTGACCTGTTCTATGAAGACCTTCAAGACCTTCTAGAAGTAACACCAAAAAAGATGTCCATTTCATCATATGGGATTGGAATGCAAAAGTAGGAAGTCGAGAGATACCTGGAGTAACAGGCACGTTTGACTTTGGAGTACATCTGTAAGTAGTGGGAGGATAATGAGACTTTGGGCTTCAGTCTCAAATGGGTGGAAGACCAAGGGCACATGGGTTAGTTGTCCTGGTAGCATCTGCTGGAGCAAGGGAACAGACCAGGAGGCAGGTAAGGATAAAGGGATCTGACATCCACCATGACTGAGATATGCCCAGCGTACATACATTTACAAAAACTGATAGTCTCACACAAAATTTAAATATATAGCTAAATTTTGCTTACTTGAAACAAAATACTACTGTCAAATACTTATATCAAGTACTTTTCTAAGTGATTTACATATATTAAGTAATTTACTCTGCATCAAACCTGTGTCATGGACACTGTTGACTTAGAAGCTTAAAAGAAAAGAATCTACATAAGAAAATCATGAAAAATAAAGAGGTGAATTATAATTTTTAAGCAAAGTAGCATGCACGGCAGAAAACAATAAATGTGGAAAGAAGTCACACTATAATATAAGCAAGTATGTATATTGCAAAGGCATAAGGATTAAAAACATATGCCAGCAATGGAGCAATAATATTATATACCTAGTGAAAATGAGCCCAAATTCAGGCTATATATGTCAAAACAAATCAAGTAGCAACAAATCAAAATGAAAAATTATATTCAATACAAATAACACCCTCATATAGTCTGATGACAGAGAATGCTAAGGCTTTAATACAGAAGGAGAAAAGTAATTCACCAGAGAGCACCATATAATCTTTCAGACTATCATGTCATTTCCTTCTCGTGGACAGGCTTATGGGAATGAAAGCAGATGATGAAAAGCTGTACCGAAGACAGAAGAAGGAGCCTAAGCTATGCGTGTTATAATTGCTTTCTAAAAGGAATTTTTAAGTCTTTCCTTACCACCAGTGCTTTCAAATGATTTATAGAGCAATGAGATTATCTAGTTTGAAGGACTGGTAGAATTCCTTTGTGAAACCATTTGAGCCTGGCACTTACACGATAGTTCCTTAATCATTTTCTTGATTAGGGAATTGCCCTGTTGAAGCTGTCTAACTCGACTAGGGTTATTTTTGTTAATGTGTATTTCCCTAAGAAATTATCCATTTCATTGAGGTCTTCAAATTTATTTTAATTGAAAATATACAAACTTATTTAAATTTAAATTTCTTATGTTTCAGTAGCCATCTCTACTTATTATTTCTTATTTTGAATGTTTATGCCTTCTTCTGTTTTTTCTTCATCAATTGAGCAGCTAATGGTAGGTTTGTTTTAATACCATATATTCATCATGAATGAAAAATTTACTGTAGTTGCCTTATGACAATTTTTTGCTGCTTTAATCTAGAAATTCATGAATACCTATCAGGAAATCTATGAATATGCTTCACTGCTTAATGGTTCAAAGGAGGAAAAAAATATGAATTAAAGAAATCTCAAATTTTATAAAATAAATCACCATCCATTTGTGATTTTAAAACAAATAAAATTCTTAGTAAAATATCAATAGAAGAGATATTTCTATTAACTGAAAAATACTACAATATATTAATATTAGGCAATATAACTATTTTATTTACCTGAAAATGTTAGCTAATATTCTGCTGGCTCAGATGATGAAGAATCTGCCTGCCAATGCAGGAGACGTGGGTTCAATCCCCAGGTTGGGGAGATCCCCTGAAATAGGAAGTGGCAACCCACTCCAGTATTTATGCCTGGAGAATCCCATGGACATGGGAGCCTAGTGGGCTACAGTCCATGGGATTGCAAAGAGGTGGACACAACTCAGCAACTAACACTTTCACTTTCAGGACTGCTTTTATTTACCTGAAAATGTTAGCTAATATTAAAAGTGAGTGAAAGTCGTTCAGTCCTGTCTGATTCTTTGCTGTAGAGTCCATGAAATTCTCCAGACCAGAATACTGGAGTGGGTAGCCTTTCCCTTCTCCAGCAGATCTTCCAGACCCGGGAATTGAACCGGGGTCTCCTGAATTGCAGGCAGATTCTTTACCAACTGAGCTATGAGGGAAGCCCTTAGCTAATATAGATTAGAGAAAAATAAGAGCTAAAATATTTAATCAATGGCGAAATTATTAAAGTCTCACAAAGCAAATCAGTGATTCTAAAAATTTTGTGCAACAGTCTCCCTTCCTGGGGGAAAAATGTCATATAATTGACAAAGTTAGAAAATTTTGCATGAAAATATTTTATACCTTTAAAATTCAGTTATTATCTACATATAATATACAGACAATATTATGAAGACACATTTCTCCTTTTTTTTAATCAAAAAAAAAAAAGGAGATTACCACTTCAGAAAAAAAAGGAAATTAATACAAGCTATCAGTCAGTTCAGTTGCTCAGTCATGTCCGACTCTTTGCGACCCCATGAATTGCAGCATGCCAGGCCTCCCTGTCCATCACCATCTCCCGGAGTTCAGTCAAACTCACGTCCATCGAGTCAGTGATGCCATCCAGCCATCTCATCCTCTGTCGTCCCCTTCTCCTCCTGCCCCCAATCCCTCATACCATCAGAGTCTTTTCCAATAAGTCAGCTCTTCACATAAGGTTCCAAAGTGCTGGAGTTTCAGCTTCAGCATCATTCCTTCCAAAGAATACCCAGGACTGATCTCCTTTAGGATGGACTGGTTGGATCTCCTTGCAGTCCAAGGGACTCGCAAGAGTCTTCTTCAACAGCACAGTTCAAAAGCATCAATGCTTCGGCGCTCAACTTTCTTCACAGTCCAACTCTCACATCCATACATGATTACTGGAAAAAACCATAGCCTTGACTAGATGGACCTTTGTTGGCAAAGTAATTTCTCTGCTTTTCAATATGCTATCGAGGTTGGTCATAACTTTCCTTCCAAGGAGTAAGCGTCTTTTAATTTCATGGCTGCAGTCACCATCTGCAGTGATTTTGGAGCCCAGAAAAATAAAGTCTGACACTGTTTCCACTGTTTCCCCATCTATTTTCCATGAAGTGATGGGACCAGATGCCATGATCTTCATTTTCTGAATGCTGAGCTTTAAGCCAACTTTTTCACTCTCCTCTTTCACTTTCATCAAGAGACTTTTAAGTTCCTCTTCATTTTCTGCCATAAGGGTGGTGTCATCTGCATATCTGAGGTTATTGATATTTCTCCCAGCAATCTTGATTCCAGCTTGTGCTTCTTCTAGCCCAGTATTTCTCATGATGGACTCTTCATATAAGTTAAATAAGCAGGGTGACAATATACAGCCTTGACGTACTCCTTTTCCTATTTGGAACCAGTCTGTTGTTCCATGTCCGGTTCTAACTGTTGCTTCCTGACCTGCATATGGGTTTCTCAAGAGGCAGGTGAGGGGGTCTGGTATTCCCATCTCTTGAAGAATTTCCCACAGTTTATTATTTTTTTTTTCTTTTTTTTTTTATATAGCAATAATCGCGCCTCGGATAAACCTCATTGGCTACGATACTGCCACTGCGCAAAGCTCCCACAGTTTATTGTGATCCACACAGTCAAAGGCTTTGGCATAGTCAATAAAGCAGAAATAGATGTTTTTCTGGAACTCTCTTGCTTTTTCCATGATCCAGCAGATGTTGGCAAATTTGATCTCTGCTTCCTCTGCCTTTTCTAAAACCAGATTGAACATCGGGAAGTTCACGGCTCATGTATTGCTGAAGCCTGGCTTGGAGAATTTTGAGCATTACTTTACTAGCATGTGAGATGAGTGCAATTGTGCGGTAGTTTGAGCATTCTTTGGCGTTGCCTTTCTTTGGGATTGGAATGAAAATGGACCTTTTCCAGTCCTGTGGCCACTGCTGAGTTTTCCAAATTTGCTGGCATATTGAGTGAAGCACTTTCACAGCATCATCTTTTAGGATTGAAATAGTTCAAATGAAATAGCTCAACTGGAATTCCATCACCTCCACTAGCTTTGTTCTTAGTGATGTTTTCTAAGGCCCACTTGACTTCACATTCCAGGATGTCGGGGTCTAGGTGACTGATCACACCATCGTGATTATCTTGGTCATGAAGCTGTTTTTTGTACAGTTCTTCTGTGTATTCTTACCACCTCTTCTTAATATCTTCTGCTTCTGTTAGGTCCATACCATTTCTGTCCTTAATTGAGCCCATCTTTGCATGAAATGTTCCCTTGGTATCTCTAATTTTCTTGAAGAGATCTCTATTCTTTCCCATTCTGTTGTTTTCCTCTATTTCTTTGCATTGATTGCTGAGGAAGGCTTTCTTATCTCTCCTTGCTATTCTTTGGAACTCTGCATTCAAATGGGTATATCTTTCCTTTTCTCCTTTGCTTTTTGCTTCCCTTCTTTTCACAGCTATTTGTAAGGCCTCCCCAGACAGCCATTGTGCTTTTTTGCATTTCTTTTCCATGGGGATGGTCTTGATCCCTGTCTCCTGTACAATGTCACAAACCTCCCTCCACAGTTCCTCAGGCACTCTGTCCATCAGATCTAGTCCCTTAAATCTATTTCTTACTCCCACTGTATAATCATAAGGGATTGATTTAGGTCATACCTGAATGGTCTAGTGGTTTTCCCTACTTTCTTCAATTTAAGTCTGAATTTGGCAATAAGGAGTTCATGATCTGAGCCACAGTCAGCTCCCGGTCTTCTTTTTGCTGACTGTATAGAGCTTCTCCATCTCTGGCTACAAAGAATATAATCAACCTGATTTCGGTGTTGACCATCTGGTGATGTCCATGTGTAGAGTCTTCTCTTTTGTTGTTGGAAGAGGGTGTTTGCTATGACCAGTGTGTTCTCTTGGCAAAACTCTATTAGCCTTTGCCTTGCTTCATTCCATATTCCAAGGCCAAATTTGCCTGTTACCCCAGGTGTTTCTTAACTTCCTCCTACTTTTGCATTCCAGTCCCCTATAATGAAAAGGACATCTTTTGGGGGTGTTAGTTCTAAAAGATCTTGTAGGTCTTCATAGAACCATTCAACCTCAGCTTCTTCAGCATTACTGGTTGGGGCATAGGCAATTCAATCAATTCAATTCAATTAAACTGTACTTAAAGTTAAAAAAATAATAACTTGAAAAATCAAGAAATCCTGTATAACTAAGAGCTAGTATGATACTAGAATCTTTTACATTAATATTAGAATATTGCTGTCAATAGTATTAAGTCCTTCATTTAAAACATCTGGTCAAAAAAATTTTTTTTCAAAGAATATTGTAGCAATGAAAAGAAAGAATCTATATTTTTGTGCTGTTTTGTTTATGCAAATCTATACCTGAATGAGTTCATCTAGAAAATCCAAGCAATGATTTGGAAAATTATAAAAATTAAAATTGATGATTTCAGTAAAGTGGATCATAATCAGGGTTGGCAAACAATTCTCTGCAGACCAAATCAGCCTACTGACCATATTTGTAAATAAAGTTTTCTTAGAACATAACCATGCCCATTCCTTTAGGTGTCATCTATGACTGGTTTTACAGGTAGAGTTAGAGTACTTATGCCAGAGACTCTATGGCCTTCCAAAGTCTAAGATATTAATATTTAGCCCTTTATAGAAACATTTGATAACCCTGATGAAGATAAATATTTGATAATCAAAAATTTTAACCAGCAATTAATAGTTCCAGAAAGAGATAACAAAGAAAGATACAGAGAGGGAGATTTCTTGGACCTGAATCCTATGGGTTTTCAGATTATATATAAGGACTGTCTGATTACTCCATAGAAAGAAAAACATCACAGTAAGCCAGCCAAGATCATAATGATACTTCAGACCTATATTCAGATCTTTTTTCCAGAGAAGGAAAAAGGTTACATATAAAATTTGCAGGGTATTTCAACCTACAGGTATTCAGTGTATTTCTAGAAGATCAACCTAGAAAATTAAAAGTCAATGAAATAATTCCAGCCTACAATTTAAGGTCAAGTCATGATTACACATATGAGGTCTTTAAATGCTTTACTCCTGATCTCTTAGAAAATACTCCACCTAAATTAGGAAGTAAATACCAAAATGGAACACATGAGATCCAATAGAGAAGTCAGAGGAAGAAAATTCTCAGGATGATGAAAACATGGTAATATTCAAAGCCATATGTGCAGTGGGTTTTGTGAATAAACAGGTCAGATGGGAGCAAGGGAAACAGAGAGATCCAGGAACGACATATCAAGGGAAAAATAGTAAAACTTACAGATGTATATTAAGTATTAGATCATATTGAAAATAATTTTACAGTTCTTTGAAAGCATTTGGGTGCTGAGTTAGTGTTAAGTATATAGCAAAAAGCAAATGAAGTGAGTGAGGTAACTCCAAGATAAAGAAAAACTCATACAAGAAATGAAGTGTTAGTGTCTTTAGCATAGAAATGAAGTGTGAAAGTTCTGACAATGACTCAACTGAGAGCAATATTTGCAAAACCATAAAAATGTAAACACTGAAATCTGACTTAACCAGGAAGTTGGATATTAGTATTTTAGGAGAATGGCTACAGAAGTGGAGTCCCAAAGGGAAGAACTCTACAAGGTAAATCCTCTTCTATAATGTAAGTCCATAAGTAAAGTTTAACAATGAAAAATAGACATGGTTCTGTAAACTACATTAGTTAGAAATGTGGAGACAATTTTTGAAAAGGAAGATGGAGGGCAAAGGGAAGTGATAATGGGTGATGGAAAAAAGGGGGGCATTGTTATCACTAGCTGGGTACTACTATTAGAGATTTAGAAACAGAACAGAATTTGTCAATTATGATTCAGTAAAGCTGGAGAAAAGTAATATAAAATGAAATAAATAAAACCCAAACAAAGTATTGCTTAAGAATGCATGTTCTATATTTAAAAGGCCTATGTATAAACTGAACTTGGCCAAATATTAACTGCAACTTTGAGTGACTAAATCTGTCTCAATTTTTTTCCTTTTTAATATAGGTATAAAAAAAGTAACTACACAAGAGACATAATAGACAGTATATGAGCTATTACAGGTAAGACTTTTATTTTAAAAACAGATTTTATTTTGCTAAAATAGCAATTATGCTTTTAAAATAATAGGTATAAATGAGAAAACAGTATCTTTACAGTAGATCTACAAAAGAATAATCTGTATTAGTATTATCTAAGACCTATACAGTGTTAGCAAACTGAAAGAGAGAAAAATTTTGAAAAATCCTGAATATGAAATCAGTCTATTTAAAATTGCTGTTAATTCTAATAATAAAGCTATATTTTCTGGTTGTTGAATCAGACTATTTTATTTTAAGACAACTGTATACAACATTTATGAAAAAGGTGAATAGAATAATTTTCATAAACTTTTATAGACTACTGGCCCTTAGAAATTTTTTCCTAGGAAGAAAATCTTAAACATAAAAGAAAGAGGTTCTATGAACATCAACAATTTAGGTAATTTTAGAAATGTTTCTAAGAACCTAGTTTTTTTCAATTTGGTCTCTTATAGATTTCATAATTTATTATGATATTTACCATTGCATATTCACAACTCTTTTATAGATGTCAGATATCATTCCCATTATACCAATAATATTTGTAAATTAACCAATAACTATAATTCCTGGTTACTAGCAAATATTACTATCCTTTTGATGAGATGGGGAGAACTGCTTTAAAAATGTATATACATAATCTAAAAGCTTGGTCCAGAGATAAACACTTAAAACTGTGTGAAATAGTCCTGAACTCAAAGGAAAATAAAATAGTTCAAAGATTTTTCTTCTCTCTAAATAGAATAATTATTTTGAATGGAGACTGACCTCATAGCAACCATTAACTTTCACTAAAAACTGAAGAATTTAACCACCCAGTGTGTGACATCAACAGGATTTCTAGTCTCAAAGTAGTTTGCCTAAATATACCCAGAAATACCACACCTGCACTTAAGAAAATGTCTTAGCATCATGGGAAAAAAGTCAAAGATCATGCGATCTCCTCTGCTGGTTCAATCCTGCACTCATTACTATTATATGCACATCCAGTTAGTAATGATCCCCTCCCTGGCTTAACTGCAAAAGCATCCCCTTTTTCCAAGACACATTTTAGGATTTTCTAGAAAAAATGATGTAAAATTCCACACTTTCTCCTGACTAGCTAATCTTTTAAAAGGGACAGTATCAACCCACTTATATGGCATTGTAAGAGCATTTTCAAAACTGTTTCTTTCAAAACAGTTTCAGAGAACAAAAACAGTTGCATACTAGGGATAACTGAATAGCTCCCTACCAGAGACAAGAGAGTCGGAGAAGGCAATGGCAAACCACTCCAGTGTTCTTGCCTGGAGAATCCCAGGGATGGGGGAGCCTGGTGGGCTGCCATCTGGGGTCACACAGAGTCGGACACGACTAAAGCAACTTAGCAGCAGCAGCAGCAGCAGAGACAAGAGAGTAACTGGACATAAAACAAGCTTCTTAGATAAAACTTAGCAGAAATGTATATACAGTTAATTGCTGGGGTGGACAAAATACGGTGGGACAATCTTGACTGGCCAGACACAAAATGGGGCAGCAGACATCTCACAGGTGGTGGAAATAGCATATCAGAATGATTACCAGCCAATGGCTCAGTGGGTAAATATTCGCCTGCAATGTAAGAGACACAGGAGACGTGGGTTTGATCCCTATGTCCAGAAGATCCCCTGGGGAAGGAAATAGCAATTCACTCCAGTGTTCTTGTCTGGAGATTCTCATGGACAGAGAAGCCAGGCTATAGTCCAAAGGGTCGCAAAGAGTCAGACACGACTGAGCAATTAAGCACACACCAGACCAGCCTGGAGCCCTGCTGAATGGATTTGAATTCCAGCTCTGCGTCTTACTAGCCAGGTACTGAACAACTGATCTATCCATTGTGTGCCTTAGTTTAATCATCTGTATAATAGACACAACCCTAACACCAACTTCTTAGGACTGCAGCAAAGAATAAATTGACTCCTGCCTCTATTTAGATCATAGCAAACATCGTCTTCCAACAAAACAACAGAAGGATCTACACATTGATATCACCAGATGGTCAACACTGAAATCAGATTCTTTGCAGCCAAAGGTGGAGAAGCTCTATACAGTCAGCAAAAATAAGCCCAGGAGCTGGCTGTGGCTCAGATCATGAACTCCTTAATGCCTAATTCAGACTTAAATTGAAGAAAGTAGGGAAAACCACTAGACCATTCAGGTATGATCTAAATCAAATCCCTTATGATTATACAGTGGAAGTGAGAAATAGATTTAAGGGACTAGATCTGATAGAGTGCCTGAGGAACTATGGACGGAGGTTCGTGACATTGTACAGGAGACAGGGATCAAGACCATCCCCATGGAAAAGAAATGCAAAAAAGCACAATGGCTGTCTGAGCAGGCCTTATAAATAGCTGTGAAAAGAAAGAAAGCAAAAAGCAAAGGAGAAAAGGAAAGATATACCCATTTGAATGCAGAGTTCCAAAGAATAGCAAGGAGAGATAAGAAAGCCTTCCTCAGCAATCAATGCAAAGAAATAGAGGAAAACAACAGAATGGGAAAGAATAGAGATCTCTTCAAGAAAATTAGAGATATTAAGGGAACATTTCATGCAAAGATGGGTTCAATAAAAGACAGAAATGGTACGGACCTAACAGAAGCAGAAGATATTAAGAAGAGGTGGCAAGAATACACAGAAAAACTATACAAAAAAGATCTTCACGACCCAAATAATCACGATGGTGTGATCACTCACCTAGAGCCAGACATCCTGGAATGTGAAATCAAGTGGCCTGAGGGAGCATCACTAAGAACAAAGCTAGTGGAGGTGATGGAATTCTAGTTGAGCTATTTCAAATCCTAAAAGAGGATGCTGTGAAAGTGCTTCACTCAATATGCCAGCAAATTTGGAAAACTCAGCAGTGGCCACAGGACTGGAAAAGGTCACTTTTCATTCCAATCCCAAAGAAAAGCAATGCCAAAGAATGCTCAAAATACCACACAATTGCACTCATCTCACACACTAATAAAGTAATGCTCAAAATTCTCCAAGCCAGGTTTCAGCAATATCTGAACTATGAACTTCCAGATGTTCAAGCTGGTTTTAGAAAAGGCAGAGGCACCAGAGATCAAATTACCAACATCCACTGGATCATGGAAAAAGCAAGAGAGTTCCAGAAAAACATCTATTTCTGCTTTATTGACTATGCCAAAGCCTTTGACTGTGTGGATCACAATAAACTGTGGAAAATTCTGAAAGAGATGGGAATACCAGACCACCTGACCTGCCTCTTGAGAAACCTGTATGCAGGTCAGGAAGCAATAGTTAGACCTGGACATGGAACAACAGACTGGTCAAGGCTGTATATTGTCACCCTACTTATTTAACTTATATGCAGACTACATCATGAGAAACGCTGGGCTGGATGAAGCACAAGTTGGAATTAAGACTGCTGGGAGAAATATCAATAACCTCAGATATGCAGATGACACCACTGTCAACCACAAATTGGCACTTACCAAGAGCACTGCCAGTGACTGAACAACAAATGCATTTGACATTTGTCTCTATGGAGACTGAATTCCATGCTGCTATGGCTGTTGTCCTTCAACAGTCCCTGAGGGAGTTCACGGTGGAGTGAGGCACACTGTGCTCCCCGGGAATCTGGTGGGACAGGATTAATATAGTTGGATGTTTTTAGGAACAGATTTTATGATCTCAATCCTTGCATCTACTCATATCTAGAGAAGCACTAAATCCCTTCATGGTGACATCAGACCCTCATGACTAACAAAAAACCTTTTGTAAATTGAGTGCTTCATGGTATCGAACTCCCCCCTTCACCAAAATGTTAGATATTGACTTTCCCCTACTGCCGCTTTGGAGCAGTCTCTCAGAGCTATCTGAGACACTGCCTCCTGGGCTGCAGTTCTCATTTTGCCCCAAATAAAACTTAACTTGCAACTCTCAAGTTGTACATCTTTTTTAGTTGACACCACCTTTATGGCAGAAAGGGAAGAAGAACTAAAGAGCCTCTTGATGAAAGTGAAAGAGGAGAGTGAAAAAGTTCGCTTAAAGCTCAACATTCAGAAAACTAAGATCCTGGCATCTGATCCCATCACTTCATTGGAAATAGATGAGGAAACAGTGGAAACAGTGTCAGACTTTATTTTGGGGGGCTCAAAAATCACTGCAGATGGTGACTGCATCTGGTGACTGCATCTTGTGACTGCATCTGGCTGGTGACTGCAGCCATGAAATTAAAAGATGCTTACTCCTTGGAAGAAAAGTTATGATCAACCTAGACAGCATATTAAAAAGTAGAGACTTTAAAGTAGTGCCAACAAAGGTCCGTCTAGTCAAGGCTATGGTTTTTCCAGTGGTCATGTACGGATGTGAGAGTTGGACTACAAAGAAAGCTGAGCGCAGAAAAACTGATGCTTTTGAACTATGGTGTTGGAGAAGACTCTTGAAAGTCCCTTGGACTGCAAGGAGATCCAACCAGTCCATCCTAAAGGAGATCAGTCCTGAATATTCATTGGAAGCACTGATGCTGAAGCTGAAACTCCAGTACTTTGGCCACCTGATGTAAAGAACTGATTCATCCGAAAAGACCCTGATGCTGGGAAAGACTGAAGGCAGGAGGAAAAGGGGATGACAGAGGATGAGATGGCTGGATGGCATCACCGACTCAATGGACATGAGTTTGAGTGAACTCTGGGAGTTGGTGATGGACAGGGAGGCCTGGAGTGCTGCAGTCCACAGGGTCACAAAGAGTCGGACACAACTAGTGACTGAATTGACTTGCTGACTGTGTTTAGAGTAAGAGTAGCTGGTAGAAAGAACATCCACATGGTCGACCAAAGGTATAATTTTCTTGTTCCTCAATTTGCTCCCGGTCTGTATCCGATTATTTCTTTTACCCTAGATTTGCTGCCCTGTGGCCTTTTTAGAGATTATTTCACATCTGTGTGAAATACTTCATATAAAAATTCAGGCAGAAAATTCATGTGAAAATTGACCTCCCTCAAACAAAGATTAACTGGTAAATGATTGCCAAGCACTTGGAACCCCTTAAGTGTTCCAAAAACGTTGCTTGTTAACTCTCCTCATCCTGAGAAGGGCCAGCTGATGACAATCCTAGGCTGAAGTATCTCATGTCATATAAATAGTGAATACAAAGTTTTTGTCAAATTTCCAATTTGCAAGCGGCCAGAGGGCACACTAAGAAGACAGTCACAGAAGAGCATTGCATTCTGCACCTGGCATGAGATTAGTGGCTGCTTCAGGGAGATGTTATTTCCAGCATTTGGTTTTCAATTTGACTTATTTTTTCACATTTTTCACATCTGACTATTTAAGGGAGCCTCACATAGCAATCTTCTTGTCATATAAGAAGATCATATGGTGAAAGACAATATTATCTGAGAAAAATCTGGACTGAGACTATGGAAAAAAATTAATATTTTTTGTGTGTTTAGTAAGTCTTGCAGATGACATCACATTGACAATTTTTATTGTCTTATAATCCTTTAGGAGAGATACTTAATGGTCCCAATGGTATCTTCAGCAGAAGTACACAGTGAAATCTGAAAGCAAGCTGTTTCATGGTATTGTGAATTGCACAGGAGAACCATCGAGAGATAAATATTCATAAGTCATTAACAAATTCCAGATAAGTTCATGATTATTCATCATAAGTGCACATGTACTCAATTTTATATGAATTATTCATTGGCTTTGTTTATGAACATCTTTAACTGATTAATGGTAAATCTTGATGAATATTCCTGAATTGTTCAAACCAAAGCACAGATCATAATGAATGAAGTCATGCATTGCTTTTCAGGAGTGTGAGATGAATAGCTGATACTGGGAAAAAAAAAATAAGAAATTTCAATGGTTTTGCAAATATGTCTGGTTTGGAAATCTTAGGGCTTAGCTTTTGATTAGTAACACATTGACAATCAACATCCTACTCTTTAAGCTATGAGTTTTGGCTTCAGACTCAGAAAAGGTGATGCAATATGGTGCCAGGAAACATGCCTCAAGCACTTTAGACTTTCTTTGGTCCAGTTTTCTGAAACCAGGCCTCAGCTTTTCAATAGGTAGATCATCTGTTTAAGTAGCTTCTTCAACTATGACATTTAATTCTAATTTATCCAATAATGTTAATTTTATTTGTGTTTTACTGTGGCATGAATGCTAAGTTGCTTCAGTCATGTCTGACTTTGTGCAACCCTGTGGACTGCAGCCCTCTAGGCTCCTCTGTCCCTGGGATTCTCCAGGCAAGAATATTGGTCTGGGTTGCCATACCCTCTTCCAGGGGATCTTCCCCACTCAGGAATAGAACCCAGTCTCCTGCATTGCAGGCAAGTTCTTTACCATCTGAGCCACCAGGGAAGTCCTTTACTCGTGTAGTAACTATAGAAATTACTATGAGTTATACCCTCCTAACAGATCTTTAAGTGTATAATGCAGAACTGTTAATTCTAGGCATGATAACATACAGCAGATCTCTAGAATGTATTCAGCATGCATTACTGAAACTTCACACCCACTGCTTAGAAGCTCCCCATTTCCCCTTCTCTCCTAGCCCTGGCAACCACTATTCTGCTCCCTACTTGTATTAGTTTAACTATTCTGGATATCTCATATAAGTGAATTCATGCCATATATATCCTCCTGTGGCTGGCTTATTTCACTTAGTATAATGTTTTTACAATTCATCCATGTTTTTGCATATTGCACAATTTTCTTATTTTTTAAGGCTGAGTAATAGTCCATTGTATTTTTATATCACATATCCACTGACGGATATTCAGGTTGGTTTCCATATCTGGCTACTGTGACTAGTATTGCAATATGGAAATGCTACTATCTCTTCGAGACCCTAATTTCAATTATTTAAATAAATACCCAGAAGTGGGATTGCTAAATCATGAGGCAGTTTTGTTTTTCATCTATTGAGGATCCCCATACTATTTCCCAAAGTGGCATCACCATTTTTGCATTTCATCCAAAAGTTTACAAGGGTTGCAATTTCTCCACATCCTGGACAATACTCATCTTTTCCTTTTAATATCCATCCTAACAGGTATGAAGTGATACCTCATTGTAGCTATAATCTGTATTTATCTAATGGTTAATGATGTTTAATGCCTTTTCAAAAACCTGTTGACCATCTGTATGGCTTCTTTGGAGAAATGTTTATTCATGTCCTCAGTTCATTTTTAATGCTATTGGTAGTTGTTTCAATCTATTCATTGTTTCTTTTTCTCTGAAGAGTTTTAGTTTGACTGAAAGACATAATATTGTTCAGTTCAGTTCAGTTGCTCAGTTGTGTCCGACTCTGCGACCCCATGAATTGCAGCACACCTGGCCTCCCTGTCCATCACCAACTCCCGGAGTTCACTCAGACTCACGTCCATCGAATCAGTGATGCCATCCAGCCATCTCATCCTCTGTCGTCCTCTTCTCCTCCTGCCCCCAATCCCTCCCAGCATCAGAGTCTTTTCCAATGAGTCAACTCTTCACATAAGGTGGCTAAAGTACTGGAGTTTCAGCTTCAGCATCATTCCCTCCAAAGAAATCCCAGGGCTGATCTCCTTCAGAATGGACTGGTTGGATCTCCTTGCAGTCCAAAGGACTCTCAAGAGTCTTCTCCAACACCACAGTTCAAAAGCATCAATTCTTTGGTGCTCAGCTTTCTTCACAGTCCAACTCTCACATCCATACATGACCACAGGAAAAACCATAGCCTTGATTAGACGGACCTTTGTAGGCAAAGTAATGTCTCTGCTTTTGAATATGCTATCTAGGTTGGTCATAACTTTCCTTCCAAGGAGTAAGCATCTTTTAATTTCATGGCTGCAATCACCATCTGCAGTGATTTTGGAGCCCAGAAAAATAAAGTCTGACACTGTTTCCCCATCTATTTTCCATGAAGTGATGGGACCAGATGCCATGATCTTCATTTTCTGAATGTTGAGTTTTAAGCCAACTTTTTCACTCTCCTCTTTCACTTTCGTCAAGAGGCTTTTTAGTTCCTCTTCACTTTCTGCCATAAGGCTGGTGTCATCTGCATATCTGAGGTTATTGATATTTCTCCCAGCAATCTTGATTCCAGCTTGTGCTTCTTCCAGCTCAGCATTTCTCATGATGGACTCTTCATATAAGTTA
The DNA here is from genome assembly GCF_029378745.1 of Bos indicus. NCBI lineage: Eukaryota > Metazoa > Chordata > Mammalia > Artiodactyla > Bovidae > Bos > Bos indicus. Next base: position 23,775,638 of record NC_091763.1, read on the forward strand.
AATAAGCAGGGTGACAATATACAGCCTTGATGTACTACTTTTCCTATTTGGAACCAGTCTGTTGTTCCATGTCCAGTTCTAACTGTTGCTTCCTGACTGTATATAGGTTTCTCAAGAGGCAGGGCAGGTGGTCTGGTATTTCCATCTCTTTCAGAATTTTCCACAGTTTATTGTGATCCACAGAGTCAAAGGCTTTGGCATAGTCAGTAAAGCAGAAATAGATGTTTTTCTGGAACGCTCTTGCTTTTTCCATGATCCAGCAGATGTTGGCAATTTGAAAGTCCATACTATCCAAAGTGATCTATAGATTCAAAGCAATCCCTATCAAAATCCCAATGGTATTTTTTATAGTAGAAAAAACAATCTAAACTACATTTGGAAACACAAAATATCCAAATAACCAAAAAATTTGGAGAAGGAAGAACAAAGTTGAAGGCATCACATTTACTTATTACAAGATGTACTGCAAAGATACAGTAATTAAAGAAGTATGGTATTAACATAAGGAAAGGCATTCACATCAATGGAACAACATATAGAAAACCCAGAAATAAATCCATGTATCATATGGTCAATCGATCTTTGACAAGGGTGCTAAAAACGCACAATAAGGAAAGATTAGCTTTTTAGAAAAATTGATATCCACATACTGAAAAGTGGATTGGGCCTTAATCTTACATCATAAACAAAAATCAACTTAAAATTGATTAAAGACTTAATTCCCCAGACTCTAAAGCTTCTATATGAGTACACAGACATAAAAGCTCATGACACTGGTCTGGCAATGTTTCACAGATAAAACACCAAGGCAAGAGCAACAAAATGAAAATAGACAAAAAGAGGGGTATACCAACAAAATTCTTGAACATCAAAAATAACCTTATTTTTTCATAAGAATTGAAGTTTCTAGATGAGAGATTATTTTAAAGCCAGTCAATGAAGCAGATTAAAAAATGGAAAAATTTAAAGAGAAAATAGTCTGTTTTTTTCTATGTTAAAATCTTGTAGAGTTCTTGTACATATTTATGTGTATTCATGAGTCAATTTTCATATATATTTTCTTATTTCAGTATTTTTAACCTGACCTTTGATATTTTACTACAATAACATTTTATGATGGAACTGGAAAATAACATTCTGGTATTAGTAATTCAAATGGCACTAAAATACTAAAGGCAGAGTTATTTTGTGGCATAGACTTTAGTCAGAGTTTACTACTAAGCTATTATTAGAAAAGTCCACTGAATCAGAGCAAGTCTGAGAATGAAGGCAGATCCTTTGGGAAGTCTGGATAAAGGAAAAAACTGGATTATAAAATGAAATAAGTAGAAAAACCAAGTGAAAACATGAAACAGGGAATCTAGGAGGAACATTTTACTGAAGTTAGATATTTATTATTCTTGATTTTTATATTTTAAAAAGTAAGCACAAGGGATAAATCACAAGCCCTAGAATGAAATTTTCCTTTGAATAAATGGCTTACTTCTAAAGTTTCTGTGGATGCTCTGAACCAGATAAACTGCTTGACTGTTCCAAAAATATAAGTACATTCTTCTTAGACCAACCAAATTGCCACACCATATCTCTTGGTATTAATTTTGTTAAGCTAGTGATCCCCAATCAGGTGTATATATTCCAATCATCTGTATGGCTTTTTGAACACATATACACTTTGAGTGAGAATTCTGAGGGAGAGGTGTATGTCTAGGTTAACATGTTCCACAGATGATTATAATCCCTACAGCAGTTTCCAATGTGTTCATATCACATGTGGTAGACTATTTCCATTACTGACCTTCTTCTGCTCCCCACCTAGTGTTCATGTTTTTTGACCTAAAACCAAACAGAACTCTCCCACTATTACTATGGATTTAGGCATAAGACTTGCTTTGGTCGATGGAATATTGGCAAGTATTTTAAAAGCAGGGCCTTGCAAAGTATTTGGAAGCTCTCCATTGTGCCCTTGCATCTCTGTCCTCACTGAGAGAATATGCTCAGCCTAGACATTTAAGGGCGAATGCTGAGAGCCAGCTGCACCAGCTTACCACAGCTAACCTACATCACTTTATAGCTGGTTGATTACTAGATCTGAGAATAAGTCCAGCCAGAATGAACAGAACTGACCAGCTAAGACCAGGTTAAATCAATGAACTACATGTTCACGGGCTAATAACTGCTTATTATTTTAAGCCACTCAGTGTTCATATATTGCATAATTCAGCATTAGACTCTCAAAAGAAAGTCAGTATACCATTTTAAGCAATAAATTATTTTAGCTAGATTCCAATTTATATTTCCAATTTCAATTCTTTGGAAAAGTCCAAGGTAGAACGGGAGAATTATGGAAAATAGAATTAGATACTGAGCATATTTCACGAGAAATATTTTAACTTAGTGATTTTGGTCATATGACCCACCAAATCCGATGACCACATGATATACGCAAATACTTTAATCCCTTGTTATTCCATTATAAATGCCACATAATATCCATTGAGTCTATTAAAATCTGTATCTAAAAATAAGCTACATAAACATTAATGGAGTAATATGTAAAATTTAAGAATTATTTTATTCATTGATCTATTACTTTTTAAGAATAATGTTTTTGTTACTCTACTATATACAAATATATGTTAATTATGATACACATATACTATATATGTGCAAATATATAAGCACATGAAAGAAACCACATAAGACAACAATAAAGATAAGAAAATTACTTATCTTACCTCTCAAAAGATAAACAATCTTAATATTAGAAAGCATATTCTCCATTGTATATCATGCTATTTGATCACAGTTGTTTTCCAAGTTTTTAGAAAATAATGTCATGAATCTGTTTGGCTATAATTATTAATATTCCATTTTTTCAATAGCACTTTAATGACTCATACATTTGTATGTATGTAAAGAAGATATACTGTGTATTAAGAGATGCATTATACAGAGATGGCACATTGCATATGGGGAGAAAATATATTATCATGTACAGATAATTATGTATATATCACAGAAAAAAGAAAGATTCAAATGTAGCCTAATATATTCCAGTTCAAGAGTACAATGAGGAACAGAAATCAGCCTAAAAAAAGGAAAAAATCTGAGAAGGGAAAGTCAGAGAAGTAAGAAGAAAATCAGAAAAGTGTGATGTCCTGTAAATTGCAGAAGCCAGTGTTCCAAAAAGAGGGTGCAGTCAACTGGATTGTCTGTTGCTATTCATGAAAGTCATTAACCTTCATGGAGCCACCATGAAAGAGGTACTCACTTCTCCACTATGGGAAACATAACACAGAAGACATAAGAGAGAATAAGGAGACTGAAACACTAAATATAGTGGAACATACAGAAATCTATCAAAGATAACTTCCTCTGTCTCCAATAGATTATCCAATTAGCTCCAGTGTCTTGGCCTACATAAACTGGGGATGGCGAAGAATGGTAGTACTAAATGGTCAGCAGTCACATGTGGATTTAAAATGTGAGAATCCAGAAATCTGGGATAAATGGAGACAGCAGAAGGTGCAGACAATACCAAAAGAGAAAGAAAGAAAAAAAAAAAGGAATGAAGGAAGGAAAGGGGGAATCTTAAATGTAAATATCAAAAATGTTACTGTGTCTTTCAGTTTATAGACTTAAAGTGTGCATTATATAATGTGTTATGTTATAGTGATGGAAAGCAGGGGTGATCTTGGAGGTGATCTTGAAAATTTTCTTAGAAATTTTGGTTTTTGACCTGAATTAGAAATAGTACTTAAACTACCTCTATAGCTTTCTTGCACAGAAAAAGCTGACACAAAACTTTATTTGGTGAGCTAGTCATATTTTTTTTTTTTTTTTTTACTTTATAGCTCCTACAAAAAGCAGAGTTCAAATTCTAGTAATCCAGAGTGTGCAGAGCATTTTGTGGAAACTATATGTGGCATCAGAAAAAAAGATGATGGAAGTGATAAAAACCTGTATCACAAAGAGTAGAGAATTTGAGTACAGCTACTTAGAATGCACTCTCCTACAAGAATTATGAACCCATGCCTCAAACTTGGATTCCTGAATTTTGGGTTTCAAATCATTCCAACTTGTCATTCAGTTCTGTAACTTTTTTTTTTTTTTAATCAGTAATGATATTTGAAATTATAGACTTTAGAGATCTCAGGTTTCCTTATAACAATGCAAAAGAGAAGGAAAAGAGATGAAGGGTAAGAAAAAGGTATTTTTACAGCTAGCTAGGGCTGAGTGATATTTAAGATTTTACTTAAATGGCAGCTCCTATTTTATATATATATATATATATATATATATATATATATATATATATATATATATACAGTGCTCACCTGCACTGTTGCAGTAATGTTGGTAGACTCTGGGAACACCATTAAGTACTGGTAGATGAAAAATTATTGAAGCATCAAGTTGAGATACATAATCTTTTAAGTCAAAGAGAACGTCACTTCATCATCAGTGACAAGGGACAGAGAGACCATGTCCTGGGCAACATTTTCTGTCCAGTATCATCATATAAGAATAATCAAGCCATTTTCCTTTTTAATCTAATTTAACGCAGGTTTTAAAACAGGTTTTTGTTTATTTTTAAATTTTGTTTTAGGACAGACTGCTGTCTCCATTACATTTAGACTGATGTAACCGAAGTATTATGAGTCTGATGTACCGGTGGTATCAAGCTCTGACTGCCCAATTTCATTTTGGGATTGTCTCCTCAGGGCTATACATTTTAGACATCAACCACTATTGCAAATTGAAGCAGAAAGGTTAAGAGGCAGCAGAAAAAGTAAAGTGTAGGATGACATATATAAACAAATGGTAGAAGTGCAGTTACACTCAAGCCAACAAAGTCATGGTCAGAAAACCATTTATCTGGCATGTAGTTGCTTATTCAATAGACAATTTTTCAAAGCAGGTAGATCTGTGGAAGAACTACTGTTAACTGTGTCTGAGAGCAAATAATGATGGAATTTAGGGAAACAACACTGTTTTCATCTCCATATATGCTCCTCAATAATTCTTTCCTATAAAATCCCCAGCTATGGTTTTTCCAGTAGTCATGCATGGATGTGAGAGTTGGACTATAAAGAAAGCTGAACACAGAAGAATTGATGTTTTGAATTGTGGTGTTGGAGAAGACTCTTGAGAGTCCCTTGGACTGCAAGGAGATCCAACCAGTCTGTCCTAAAGGAAAGCAGTCCTGGGTGTTCATTGGAAGGACAGATGCTGAAGCTGAGACTCCAATATTTTGGCCAACTGACGCAAAGAGCTGACTCATTTGCAAAGACCCTGATGTTGGGAAAGACTGAAGGCAGGAGGAGAAGTGGATGACAAAGAATGAGATGGTTGGATGGTACCACTGACTCAATGGACATGAGTTTGAGAAAACTCTGGGAGTTGGTGACGGACAGGGAGGCCTGGCATGCTGTGGTTCATGAGGTCGCAGAGAGTCAGATTTGACTGAGCAACTGAACTGAACTGAACTCCTTTTATTTCACTGATTGTCCCAGTATGAAAATTTTCAAGTTTTTGTTTCAAACTTTCTTTCAAGCTCTCTCCTTAATTTTGATTTTTAAAAATGTTTATTTCAGGATTAGTAAATAGCAATGCTTCAAAGAACTGTATATTTGTGGGCAAACAGAATACACGGGCATGTGCTTTTAGTGGAAAAGATGAATTATCACAGTATAAGCTTGCCATGTTCTAATGAACTCAGTTGATTCAATCCATTGTTTCTAAATTATCTGGGCTATTATCACTTTGCTCATGTGATAGACACCCAAAAGTTCCCAAGTTACCATGACTCTTTTCTTGGATTCACTGGATTATCCATACTTAGATATGATCATACTTAGGTTATTCATACTTAGATATGATCTTCATGGCTTACTTAATGCTTCTTTCAAGGTTATTAGAGATTCTTGCAGCCTGTGGTGGTTTAGTCGCTAAGTTGTGTCTGATTCTTGCAACCCCATGGACTGTAGACTCCCAGGTTTCACTGTCCATGGGATTCTCCAGGCAAGAATACTGGAGTGGGTTGCCATTTCCTTCTCCAGGGGATCTTCCCAACCCAGGGATCAAACCCAAGGCTTTTACACTGCAGGCAGATTCTTTACCAACTGAGCTAGCAGCCTATTCTCTTTTAAATCATTGTCTTGCTCATATCCTTTACAAAACAGAGCCACATCTGAAACTGAGCTGGAGTCCAGGATCAAGGTAAGAACTGAAATGTTTATGGAATCTAACAATGGTGGCTTAAATTCTGCAGAGTTTTATAGATTGGAATGATATACAATTATATATTTTTATGGAAAATTAAGTTTATTGAATTTTGCGCATGACTGGATAAAGATTCTTCTATCCTGAAAATAGTTTAAGAAAAAAGCAAAAAACATTTTGAAGCAAAATAACATAAGCTATATTTGAGAAACACTAAAATGCTCTTCCCAAAAAAGCATAAAGTTGCTAAAGTTCAATTATCACTTTTATAAGGTTTATAATAAATATTATGCTTTTTAGATATTTAAAGATCTCTATTATTAAAAAAAATAAAATAAAAAACTTCTACTACTTAAAAACATGTACCCTCCCAGTTGTATTATTTACAAGTCAGATGGCCTTGGGAAAGTTATCTGACTTTTTCTTTATCTCTACATGTGTAAAAGATATACACATGTATATATATATATACTTGTATACATATATACAAGGATATATACATGTCCTTATATCAGATGAAATAAAGCTAAATGTGAAATTCTTCATAGTTGAGCTGAATAAATACTACAAAGAAAGCTGTTTTGTGCCAATAGGGTCAAAGAAGCACTGATGATAATACCTCTATTAACAGTGACATGAAAACCATTTAGATGGTTTATGAAAATGGTTCACTGGGCCTTTTATCATTTGACTTGTTACTATGTTGTCAACATTTTAAATCAATTTTATGCTGTTTTTTGTCATTTATTTACAGAAAATGACATTTTAAATAACACCAGAAGGAAGGAGATAAGTGAGTTCATATGAACCTGAAGAAAAAAGCTGTCTAGAAGGGGGAACAATAAAGAGTTAAAAGTGTACACTGGAGCATGCTGGTATATTTCAGAAACAGCACAAATGCAATTGTTGCCGGCACAAGTAAAAGAAGAGGAGCTTGGTAGGACATGAAAGAGATTAGGGAGGCTATATCATATAGAGTCTCATTGGCCTTGATAAGGAAATTATAGTACTTTGAGGAAAGTATGTAACTTTCCTTATATTTAACATGAATAATTGATTTATGGCAGTCTGAGATGCTGATATATACGTAAAAAAAATTAAACATATTAAACTACCACTTCTAAACCAGTGCTCAAAACTTCTAACTAAAACTCAAATCATGCAATTACTTTATTATTCTGTTATAATTTTAAACTGTTCCATTATAGACCACATAGAATCTAAAAAGATATTCATCTAAACTCTTAGCAGTATAATATACAAATAAGTGTTAATTGCTCAATCATTATCTGACTCATTGTTACCCCTTGGACTATAGCCTCCAAGGCTCCTATGTCCATGGGATTCTCCAGGCAAGAATACTGGAGCAGGCTGCCATACCCTCCTCCAGGGGATCTTCCTGGCCCAGAGATCAAACCCAGGTCTCCAGCATTGTGGACAGATTCTTTACCATCTGAGCCACCAAGGATGCCCCAAAGAAATAAACACAATTTTAAAATCTTAATTTCAAGACAAATATAGTGAACATGCTATTTTTTTAAAGTGGGCAATAACTTTAAAAGTTATCCTTAAATAAATTTTTATTTTAAATAAAATTTAAATGATACCACAGGTATATGACTGCCTAATATCAAAAAGAACTGAGTCAACATTAGAAAGCTTTTTTCCTCTTTCCACTATGATAGCACCATGGACAGTGACTAGCCAATACCAAGAGTTAAACCAAGTCTGTTGGTTAATATCGAAAATTCACAAATACCACCAAGTTTTTAAAAGTAGACTTAACTACCTAACAAGGCTCTAAGGTAATAATTAAAATCAGATATATGATTTAGTTCCTAAGCTTCATGAAAGAGCATAGTATAACACAAAGAAAATTGAATCAAGAATAAGGACAAGTATTTAAATATAGCTCTAAATACAGAAAACCAGACTGTCTTTGGTAGGCCAATGAATGTTTCAGGAGTTCACTGTATTTGTTATAAAATGGTGAGGTGGAAAGGAAATTTACAAAATGTTATCTTAGGTCCTCTCTGTTCTAAATTTTAACAATATTACCTAAAAGTTGTCCTACAAATTTGGATGAATGCAACCCTAATTGATACATCCATCCCATTGATACAAACTTTCAATGCTTTCAAATCCAATCAGAAAGAATGTCTATCACAAATAAGTGCTTCAATATATTGAATACCAAGCAGAGACCAGGGTTCATTTCCCTGGGTCAGGAAGATTCCCTGGAGAAGGGAATGGCAACCTACTCCAGTAATCTTGCCTGGGAAATCCCATGGACAAAGGAGCATGGTGGGCTACAGTCCATGAGGTCGCAAAGAGTCAGACATGACTGAGCGGCTAACACTTCAAGCATCAACTATATGCAAGTTAGAGAAGAACCAAAACAAGCTAACTTGGCAGTATAGAAATTTCATATTGCAGCTAAAAAGATCAGAGTCAGAATGACTGGCTAATTTAGTGGATACATTACATCATAATGAGTCATTCTTTCTATGATTTTTCTCTGCCTACATGTATGTTGACTAAGTCTTTTATGTTGGCTCAAGTCATGCTCCCAAACAAGTGCCAAAGTTTCAGGTGTCACAAAGGAATCCATCAGAGAGAAGACTTATTTTGCCTCTACTTTTTCTTGCTATCAGTGAGAATAAGTCTTTTCCAGAGCCCTCCTTGCAGATTTTCCCTCATGTCTATTGAGCCAGAAGTCAACCACATGTTTCAGCCATCAGCATGAAAACTGAATTATAATCATAGGCTTAGCTGAACAAAATTAGCCCCAGGTACATACACTCTGAAATATATGACCTTTAGTATTTGGCTCTCCAGTGCCTGAACAAAAGTGGCGTTCTGTTAAAAAGAAAAAATGAGAAATGGCTATAAAGTCTACATTGTTTAATTTAAAAAGAAACACACATTCTACCCTACCCTGTATTCTTCTCTATATGCAAGCTGACATTGACAGACATGTACAACTGCTTTGCAATGAGGTATCATTTAGGAAATGGACCATTTCTTAATAGAAAGACTCTTCATCCATGACTTTTCAAACTCTTGACTTTTATCAATTATAGCATCACTATTATATGATTTTTAGATTGACAAATTGTAATGTCTTATTAGTACAGCACTTATAACTCTAGTTCAACTGATAGGTTTTTGACGAGTATTACAACTACCTTGTTTCATACAATTATCCCATAAAATTTATCCCAAAAGCTTATTAATAAAGCATGACCATTTCCAGTCATTCTCATTTCCAATTTGACACTAAACTATACTGAAAAATTTTACTAAATTACCTTTTACCAGATATAATGTAACATTATCTTACCTAAAACCAAATCGTTTTCTTAAAACTGCATTTTACCATTTCCCTCAATCTTAATACCCTTAATATCTACATTTTAATTTTTACTGAATGCTAATAACCCTAAATATTATGATATAAATATGATGTGCAATTGACTTAAAATATTAATGTAATTATTCACTTAAAATCTTCTTCAAATCAGGACTTCCCTAGTGGCGGTGGATAAGAATCTGCCTGCCAACGCAGGGCTCATAGGTTCGATCCCTGGTTTGGGAAGATTCCACATGCCGTGGAGCAACTGAGTTTGTGGACCCAAACTACTGAGCCCAGACTCTAGGGCCGATCAGCCACAACAAATGAGCCCCAGTGCCACAACTATGACGCCTACACGTCTTAGAGCAGGCAAGTCACAACCACTGAAGCTTCGTGTTACAACCACGGAAGCTTGTGCACCTAGAGCCTGTGCTCCACAACTAGAGAAGCCATCAACATGAGAGTCCCTGCACTGCAACTAGAGAGCAGCCCCTGCTCTCCGCAACTAGCGAAAGCCCACGAACAGCAGTGAAGACCCAGAGCAGCCAAAAATAAAAACAAATAATAAAGCGGTATAGACATGTCAAAACAAAATCTTAAGAAAAAAAAAAAATCTTTAAATCATCCTAAGAGGGTATGCTTTAGTTTTCTTTGCCAGAGAAAGCCATTAGCACCTAACAGTATAAAAGTTTTCAAGTTAACATGCAAAATGTGAAATTTTACTTTCCAAAGCCCTAAGCCAATGAGGAGGTATTAAGCATGATTAGCCTTACTTTATCAATGACACAATGCACAGACAGGTTAACAGATTTCAAACACCAAAATGAGAGACTGAGAACAAGGTCAACCTGAGTATATTAACCAACTCTATTCTTAATTCTCTCCGTCACAAAAATATGATTAATACAGCAAATGCAGGCTTGTTACCTGATTATTATCCCTTCTGGGTATGACATAATCCTGCCTGTCTCTTTACAAATATATTCCATGTGTGATGTTGATCCAGTGCTCTGCAAAACACACCAGGAAGGCATTAAAGACTCTTTGCTCAAGAGAAAAAAATCATTAGATTTATGCGAGCACTGAAAATGGAGATTTATATTGTTAAATGCCATATGCCATTTTAGCAGGGCTCTGGTTTTTCCAAATACGACATCATAATTATCCTATGAGGGAGACAAAGAATGGGAAAAATAGTGATTAGTTGATCCTTCAAAGAGCAATGGCTTTTGGATCTAAAAAAATAGATTATTATGTATCAATCTTCTGATAATGTACTTTAGGCTTCTTTTCTTGAACATATGCAATATGAAAGGTCATATTTCGTCCCATAAAGCATTGGGCTGGGCTCTACTCTTTGTGTCAAAGCCTAAAGTCAATGGATAATTGCCATGAGAATGCTGCTTCTAATCTCTCCTTCACAGACTGCATTTAATATGTCATAGTTTCTGAAAATGAGGGAAATGACAAAGGCAGAGGTAATGAAGTCTGAAGACCCACTAGCTCAGAAGGTATGCACTATCTCTTTATTTATACTGCTTAATATTTGGTGATCACACTTTTTGAGTAGCTCAACTGCCCTGTGAAATGTCAACTTGCCACAGACAGCAGCATCCTTATGAGAACCTAGTGTTTAAAGACAAGTGGTACACATTGGTGGAATAATACTGAAGGGTGGACTATTATCACTTGGAAGCATTTCTCAGAATATTAAGGTCAGGTGGTCTTGCTTTGTGAAATCTCTGCTTATGCATTTAAGTTGTGCACCTTATAAAATCTGCACTTATGGATTAAGAATTGCCTGTAAAACTTTTCTGTATGTAAACTAGGATTTATTAGAATCTTGAAAATAAATTCCTCAATAAAACAGTGAGTAACACTTTATAATGAACAAAGCCTTATGATTGCATAATTAGGCAGAAATACATTATTTTCAGGAAAAATATTTGTAGAAAATTGTAAACATGGAGGTAAAGTAATATTTCTGTTTTCCATAAGAGATTAAAGGTCACAGGTTCAGAGGTCCACAGCCATACTAAAAAGGCAATTAAAGTTCAACAAAATCTATGAAGATTTCATAGCGGTTGTCCTTCTGACTTTAACAGGTCACTAGAAGGCAATGGCACCCCACTCCAGTACTCTTGCCTGGAAAATCCCTTGGATGGAGGAGCCTGGTAGGCTGCAGTCCATAACGTCTCTAAGAGTCAGACACAACTGAGCGACTTCACTTTCACTTTTCACTTTCATGCATTGGAGAAGGAAACGGCAACCCACTCCAGTGTTCTTGCCTGGAGAATCCCAGGGACAGGGGAGCCTGGTGGGCTGCTGTCTATGGGGTCGCACAGAGCTGGACATGGCTGAAGCGACTTAGCAGCAGCAGCAGCAGGTAGATATTGTAAGAAAATCAAATGGATTTGTTAATGTACATAAGTGTGAAGTCAAGATCTTTTAAAAAAGAAAAAAGTTGCTTTATTTTGAAATAAAGCAACAAATGAATAAATGGACAAACATAATTCTTATAAACACTGAAATAATGCAATTAGGTGGAGTTTGCTTTATTGAACACTTATTCTCTGTCAAATCAAATGTTCCTGTAAATCAAATTTTCTGATATTACATGTACTTTTCCTACAGAAAGTTTTAAATTAATTTTGCTTTAGATTTTTTTATTGCTTTCTATTGATTTTTTATAAAATACAGACATAATAAATAGATATGAGGGAGAAAAGATGAACCACCCACAACAGGTATATAAAAAACTGCCTTTTCTCTGATTATCCTGGAGGAAACTTAAAAAGTACACTCAGAAAAATGTAACATTAACATAACATTAATCATTACCCTTTTGTTTTAGCACAAGACTGCCCTATCCAAACATGTGGGTTTTTTAATTATTTTCTTTGGTAGATGTTGAGGGTTTTAAAGAGTTCAACAGTTAATAAACTCAGTTAATTTAATTTACATTTATCAAGTCATATACTACATTTCAGCATCAATAAGTTGCAATTGGAAGTTTATCTCATTTAATAAGATATGAGAGAATTGATTACCAAAGAAGAAAAGCTGGAAAGTATGTGACTCATGAAGACATTTGTTAAATTTTCAGTTTTCTAAATAATTTAGATGGTATAAATTTGCTATGAAATTTTTAACTGAAATTACTATTCCAAATGGGAAAGAAACACAATAAATGAAAATCAACAGTTATTTAAAAATAACTAAAAATTAAAGAATTAAAGTATTGTTTACTCCCTAGAGTAAATGAGATTTACTTGAACAATTTCAGATCTATTATACTAAGACAGTATGTGGAACAATTTTTACACACTTGTTTTCAGGTCTTCAAAATTGTCAACAATTATTTTTCATATCTTGTTGTGGCAAAACGTAGCTACAACATTTACATCAATCTATGTGTTTTTACATTTATGGCAAAACCATAGGATAGTTATCACCTGATGCTTTTATTAAATTGAATAAAACACTCAATTATTAACTAACATTAATAACAACTATTCGCCCAGGATATTCTATGACAGAATAAACTAGATACTTCACCCACAGTTGAAGTCACAATAAACGAAAGATACGGATAGTATAAGAGGAAACTAGAGTTCAGAGAGGTGAAGTGGCTCACCCAAAGTCACTCAGTTGGTCAGAAACAACCAAGATTGAACCTATGCCTATTTGATTCCATTTTGAACTCAGATAGCATATTCAAAAGCAGAGACATTACTTTGCCAACAAAGGTCCATCTAGTCAAGGCTATGGTTTTTCCTGTGGTCATGTATGGATGTGAGAGTTGGACTGTGAAGAAAGCTGAGTGCCGAAGAATTGATGCTTTTGAACTGTGGTGTTGGAGAAGACTCTTGTGAGTGTCTTGGACTGCAAGGAGATCCAACCAGTTCATTCTAAAGGAGATCAGTCCTAGGTGTTCTTTGGAAGGAATGATGCTAAAGCTGAAACTCCAATACTTTGGCCACCTCATGCGAAGAGTTGACTCATTGGAAAAGACTCTGATGCTGGGAGGGATTGGAGGCAGGAGGAGAAGGGGACAACAGAGGATGAGATGGCTGGATGGCCTCACCGACTTGATGGACGTGAGTTTGAGTGAACTCTGGGAGTTGGTGATGGACAGGGAGGCCTGGCATGTTGCAATTCATGGGGTTGCAAAGAGTTGGACACGACTGAACTGAACTGAACTTTTAATAGCAATTATGTGTCACCTTGACAGCTAATATTCTTGTCACTTGCATATCAAGCAGTGCAATGGATTATAAAGAAAAAAATTAGGCTAGAAACCTGTTTAATGGAGTTGGTTTAAATTTAATTCAAAATACTTTGTTGGCATAACCTGAAGCCATACTCTCAAATTGTTGATAAAAGGTTTTTATACAGAAGAACCAGCTATGTAGGGCTAACATTTCTATCATTTATTATTTATTCATTGCTTTCCTCCAAAAATGATCTGGGGCATTTCTAAAATTGACAATACATTTATAATAGCTTTTAACACCCTAAATAATGTGGCAGAGTAAAGACTGGCTGATCCTGGAATTTTCTAACTCAAAAACTAACAAAAGTAATTGATAAGGATATCTGGGTTGTGTGTTTTCCAAAAGCAAAAGGATCCAAATGCACTGGGGAAAAATTCAAAGCTCAAAAATATCTCTAAAAAGGACAGAACATATTCCAACCAGGTGGTGTAAGCCCTGTGACAGAACTCCTGACTAACTGCCAGTTCCCAAACTGAATACATAGTTCTAACTCAGCACTTTTGACCCTAACCCACTCCCACCTTCCCTTACACAAATACTGGCATATGTTCAGGCTCCTGGAAGACCAAAGAGAACATACAATTTATCCCTCTCAGATAAAATGTTAGATGTGGAGACAAACAAGTCTTAGATAAAACAGTAAGAAGAGTTAAGGAAAATTTAACTAAATCACATGAGAAAAACAAAATATAAATACAATTGTTCAAATTAAAAATGAGTGTAACTAACTAAAATAGATAACTAATGAGAACCTATTGTATAGCACAGGGGACTCTACTTAATGCTCTGTGGTGACCTAGTGGGGGTGTCAGTCGCTCAGTCGTGTCTGACTCTTTGTGACCCCATGGACTGTAGCTCACCAGGCTCTTCTGTCCATGGAATTCTCCAGGCCAGAATATTGAAGTGGGTTGCCAAACCCTTCTCCAGGGGATCTTCTTGACCCAGAGATCAACCTGGGGTCTCCTGCACTGTGGGCAGATTCCTTACCATCTGAGATACCTGGGAAAACATTGGTGATATAGATACGAAGAAAATGTTTGGCCCCATAGGAGGCTGGTCATCTTGAGACAGAGAGCAAGATACTTATTTCGCAATCAGTGCTACTGATGTATGGATCATTTATTTTAAATGCCTATAAAGATCAACATTTTGTACGAAAAATGTGTGTATAAAAATTATGTGTTCTCCTTAATTCTGGTGCTTTGGGACTTGTAAATGGATTATTATTATTATACTTTTCACAATAAAAATATTTGTAGATAAATAAAAAAAGAGGAGATGGTATGATCATTCACCTAGAGCCCAACATCCTGGAATGTGAAGTCAACTGGGCCTTAGGAAGCATCACTAAAAACAAAGCTAGTGGAGGTGATGGAATTCCAGCTGAGCTATTTCAAATCCTAAAAGATGATGCTGTGAAAGTGCTGCACTTAACATGCCAGCAAATTTGGACAACTCAGCACTGGACACAGGACTGGAAAAGGTCAGTTTTCATTCTAGTCCCAAAGAAAGGCAATGTCAAAGAATGTTAAAACTACCACACAATTGCACTCATCTCAAAGTAATTACTTTGAGCAAAGTAATGCTCAAAATTCTCCAAGCCAGAATTCTACAGTACATGACCCTCTGTGAACTTCCAAATGTTCAAGCTAGTTTTAGAAAAGGCAGAGGAATCAGAGATCAAATTGCAAACATCTGTTGGGTCACTGAAAAAGCAAGAGAGTTCCAGAAAAACATCTACTTCTGGGTTATTGATTACTCCAAAGCCCTTGACTCTGTAGATCACAACAAACTGTGCAAAATTCTTAAAGAGATGGGAATACCAGATCACCTTACCTGCCTCCTGAGAAACCTCTATGCAGGTCAAGAAGCAACAGTTAGAACTGGACATGGAACAACAGACTGGTTCCAAATCAGGAAAGGAATAAGTCAAGGCTGTATGTTGTCACTCTGCTTATTCAACTTATATGCAGAGTACATCATGTGAAATTCCAGGCTGGTTGAAGCACAAGCTGGAATCAAGATTGCCATGAGAAATATCAATAACCTCAGATATGCAGATGTGCTGTGTTAAGTCACTTTAGCCGTGCCCGACTCTTTGTGACCCCATGGACTGTAGCCCACCAGGCTTCTCTGTCCATGGGATTTTCTAGGCAACAGTACTGGAGTGGGTTGCCATTTCTTCCTCCAGGGGATCTTTCCAACCCAGGGATCAAGCCAGCGTCTCTTATGTCTCCTGAAAAGTTCTCCTAAAAGCATCCAACTATCTAAAGACCTGTCCCACCAGATTCCCTGGAGCACCTCACTCCACCTTGAACTCCCTCAGGGGTTGTTGAAGGTCAACAGCTATAGCAGCTTGGGGCTCAATCTCCTATAGAGGCAGATGGCAAATGCCTTTGTTGTTCAGTTGTTGGCAATGCTCTTGGTAAGTGTCAATTTCAGCCCCCTAGTGGTCATAAATCCGAGCATACTTTGGGGGGCCTTTCATGACCATTTTGTCCCATGTTGCTGGGAAGGCTTGTCCCCAGTTCTGAAGAAGGTTTTTGTTGATAGGCCACTCAATGTGTTATTTATTACTGGACTAGGCCTTAAAAGTCAAAGTTCTCTGGACACCTGTATTCTAGTTATGGTGCAGGAAAGTATTCCCTTTTGTTACATCTTCCTATATCTAGAGTTACACTATTACAATCATTGATCATATATCGAGCTATACATTTGATCAACTGCTATAAGTCTAGTCATTATTATTTTTGTTCGAGGCTCAGTCATACATTTGGTAATACAAGAAACAATAATCTTGTGAAACGGGCAAAACACAAATAGTATAGTTAATATTATTAGCAGAATTAAAAGTAAATACTTTAGCCATGAACCTCCCACATCAAACCAGTTTTTTAAAAGATCATCAAGATGAGGTAATGGGTTACTTAAAGCAGAAATCTGATTTTTCATATGGTTCATCATATGTGTTACATACATTAAAGGATTTTCAGGAATGAAAATATAGTATTCACTTTGAATGGTAGCACAGATATCTCCCTGAGATGCTGTAAGGTGTCAAGGGCCTTGCAGTTGTGTAGCACTGCCTTTCTCAACAGAGAGATCTCAGAATTCAATAGGCTAATAGCCCAGTTACTATCATTTAAAGCTTATGAAATTTAAGGCTTCGATATGGCCAATTACATCCTCTAACCCCAATGAAGTCACACACACATACATAAAGCTGCTAGATGGTCATACCAGTAGAATACAGATCTTTGACCCAATGGGATCATACCATTGGTAGATTGGTTGGGATTACCTCTAATTTGTTAACATGTATGACCTTAAATTCATGGGACTCCCATCCTACACCTTCATATTCGTCCCTGTAGATGTCAGGGCCATAAATTAGTGCCAGAAATCCACTGAGTTCCATACCAATCACTCTCTCTAAGGGGAATAATAGGCATATGTCATAAAGCACCCAGCCTTGTCTCGTAATTATCAGGTTGATCATATTTTTAGTATGATTTAACCATTCCCAGCATAGAGGGGGAGAAGGCAATGGCAACCCACTCCAGTACTCTTGCCTGGAAAATCCCATGGATGGAGGAGCCTGGTAGGCTGCAGTCCATGGGGTCGCTAAGAGTCGGACACGACTTAGCAACTTCACTTTCACTTTTCACTTTCCTGCATTGGAGAAGGAAATGGCAACCCACTTCAGTGTTCTTGCCTGGAGAATCCCAAGGACGGGGAAGCCTGGTGGGCTGCTGCCTATAGAGTTGCACAGAATTCAACATGACTGAAGCGACTTAGCAGCAGCAGCAGCAACACAGAGGAGCTTTTAAACTTAAATGACCATAGCCTGGTGTTAACCATGTAGATTCACCCCGTAATTGTGGGAGTTTTCCCACAATTAACAGATAAGAGGTTAATTTTTTATTCAGACTTAGCTCATCATTCCGATTGAGTTTGAATGACCCTAAGAGAAAACTTAAATCTATGGCCAGCATCAGAGCAGGTATGTTAATTGGCCAGGTGAGGAATCCCATCTAGTAATATCATGAATAGATAGAACAGGACTGAACATTCATCTGAAATAAACCTTAAAAGCTTCTGCACATCAAAGGAAACTATCAGCAAGGTGAAAAGACAGCCTTCAGAATGGGAGAAAATAATAGCAAATGAAGCAACTGACAAACAACTAATCTCAAAAATATACAAGCAACTCCTACAGCTCAACTCCAGAAAAATAAATGACCCAATCAAAAAATGGGCCGAAGAACTAAATAGACATTTCTCCAAAGAAGACATACAGATGGCTAACAAACATATGAAAAGATGCTCAACATCACTCATTATCAGAGAAATGCAAATCAAGACCACTATGAGGTACCATTTCATACCAGTCAGAATGGCTGCGATCCAAAAGTCTACAAATAATAAATGTTGGAGAGGGTGTGGAGAAAAGGGAACCCTCTTACACTCTTGGTGGGAATGCAAACTAGTACAGCCACTATGGAGAACAGTGTGGAGATTCCTTAAAAAACTGGAAATAGAACTGCCTTATGATCCAGCAATCCCACTGCTGGGCATACACACTGAGAAAACCAGAAGGGAAAGAGACACGTGTACCCCAATGTTCATCGCAGCACTGTTTATAATAGCCAGGACATGGAAGCAACCTAGATGTCCATCAGCAGATGAATGGATAAGAAAGCTGTGGTACATATACACAATGGAGTATTACTCAGCCATTAAAAAGAATTCATTTGAATCAGTTCTAATGAGGTGGATGAAACTGGAGCCTATTATACAGAGTGAAGTAAGCCAGAAGGAAAAACACCAATACAGTATACTAACGCATATATATGGAATTTAGAAAGATGGTAACAATAACCCTGTGTATGAGACAGCAAAAGAGACACTGATGTATGGAACAGTCTTATGGACTCTGTGGGAGAGGGAGAGGGTGGGAAGATTTGGGAGAATGGCATTGAAACATGTACAATATCATGCATGAAACGAGATGCCAGTCCAGGTTCAATGCACGATACTGGATGCTTGGGGCTAGTGCACTGGGACGACCCAGAGGGATGGTATGGGGAGGGAGGAGGGAGGAGGGTTCAGGATGGGGAGCACATGTATACCTGTGATGGATTCATTTTGATATTTGGCAAAACTAATACAATTATGTAAAGTTTAAAAATAAAATAAAATTAAAAAAAAAAGAAATATATTTCCTAGGGTGTATCCAACAAAGCCCTAGAGAACAGAAATCCCCCAAGGTAACCCAGAAGTACTAGACACAGGTATTTGGCCACAACCAAACAATCGGATTGAGTTTTAAACTAGCATAGAATCATGTCCATGAAAGAAAATATTTGATTGATAGGCATAGGTCCAAGGAATCACAAAAACATTATAAATGATCATAAAGGTCAGATCAGCATCTTGGGCAAGCTGTCTGCTTCTGATGTCATCTTCTTCTCGTCCTGGTGTAGTGCAGTTTCCTCTGTTTGAGCACTGTTTTAAGCTGAGTTTGAAGTCAGCAGCATTCTCTATAGACCAGTCCAGCTTAGGGGCCTTTGGAAGTGGGAATTAACCCAGGAGTCAATTTCCCTTCAGTTTCATTGGGTATGAGCTAGTTAAGAGTACCTGATAGAAAGGTCCTTCCACCCAGGTTGGAGACAGTTCCTTAAATTATGTCTTCTTCCAGTCTTGGTTGCAGGTCATGTGTGAGGCACCTGATCTTCATCCAAAGAAAGATTACTGAGATAAATGTCAGAAACAACCCTAGGGTGTCCCAAATTCACCTGCACCCACCCCCGACCCCCCGCCAGAGGAGGCAGATGGGCACAAGGGGCCACTGCTGGTACCAAAGCTCCAGTTCCTCGTGGAGTCAGGTGGAAGGAAGTAAGTCCTCTCTGGGTCACTTCGTCGCTTGCCATAATTATCGACTAAAAAATGATGTACAACTTGAGAGTTGTGAGTTAACTTTTATTTGGGGCAAAACGAGGACTGCAGCTGGGGAGGCAGCACTGCAGACACTTTACCATCTGAGCCACCAGGGAAGCCCACATGCAGATGACACCACCCTCATGGCAGAAAGCGAAGAAGAACTAACAAGCCTCTTGATGACACTGAAAGAGGAGAGTGAAAAAGCTGGCTTAAAACTCAACATTCAGAAAACTAAGATCATGGCATCTGGTCCCATCACTTCATGGCAAATAGATGGGGAAACAATGGAAACAGTGAGATACTTTATTTTGGGGGGCTCCAAATCCACTGCAGATGGTGACGGCAGCCATGAAATTAAAAGACGCTTGCTCCTCGGAAGAAAAGCTATGACCAACCTGCTGCTGCTGCTGCTAAGTCACTTCAGTCGTGTCCAACTCTGTCTAGACGGCAGCCCACCAGGCTCCCCCATC
Organism: Bos indicus; assembly: GCF_029378745.1. NCBI lineage: Eukaryota > Metazoa > Chordata > Mammalia > Artiodactyla > Bovidae > Bos > Bos indicus. The sequence goes on from NC_091763.1 coordinate 23,795,908, forward strand.
CCTGGGATTCTCTAGGTAAGAACACTGGCATGGGTTGTCATTTCCTTCTCCAATGCATGAAAGTGAAAAGTGAAAGTGAAGTTGCTCAGTTGTGTCCGACTCTTAGCGACCCCATGGACTGCAGCCTACCAGGCTCCTCTGTCCACGGAATTTTCCAGGCAAGAGTACTGGAGTGGGGTGCCATTGCCTTCTCCCATAACCAACCTAGAGAGCATATTAAAAAGCAGAGACATTACTTTGCCAACAAAGGTCCGTCTAGTCAAAGCTATGGTTTTTCTAGTAGTCATGTGTGGATGTGAGAGTTGGACAATAAAGAAAGCTGAGAGCTGAAGAATTGATGCTTTTGAACTGTGGTGTTGGAGAAGACTCTTGAAAGTCCCTTGGACTGCAAGGAGATCCAACCAGTCCATCCTAAAAGAAATCAGTCCTGAATATTCATTGGAAGGACTGATGCTGAAACTGAAACTCCAATACTTTGGTTACCTGATGCAAAGAACTGACTCCTTGGAAAAGACCCTGATTTTGGGAAAGATTGAAGGCAGGAGGAGAAGGGTATGACAGAGGATGAGATGGTTGGATGGCATCACTGATTCAATGGACATGAGTTTGAGCCAGCTCCAGGAGTTGGTGATGGACAGGGAAGTCTGGCATGCAGTCCATGGGGTCACAGAGTCCGACAAGACTGAATGAACTGAACTGATGCACACTTATAGCTGATTCACTTTGCTCTACAGCAGAAACTAATACAGCAATGTGAAGCAACTCTACTACAATAAATTCTTTTTTTAAAAAAAAGACATGAATGAAAGGAGAAATGAGGCAAAATGACTTCTATCCATGACACTATAAGAAGATACACTAAAGACATTAAAATCAGAGTGATGAAGTGTTCAATTCTGACGTTAAACAAAACCCAGACACACAAAATAACTTCACTAGTATTATAGGTGTTTCCATAAAAGAATTTCAACACAGCATACTTTGAACAAAATGAGATATTAAACATGAGATGATTAACGTGAAAAACTAAACAAATAGGAGGATTTTTGACTCAGAGGAACAAAATCATGAACCAAGCAACAATACTACAAAAGTAATGAGTTTGAGAAAGTGAATAAAAATATCCAAAATAAAATGACATAAAGGACTTAAAAATCACAGTTAATACCAAATACTAGAAAAAGAACCAATACAACAGAATAATATTTTCTTCCACTGAAAGAAGAATTAAATAAGTACACTGAAAATGCATGTTGTATTACTTAATTAAAAAAAAAAAAAACTGTTTGGATTATTCAGGGAAAATGACACACTGAGACACACCCTGTTTAAAGTGCTGTATTTTCAAGAAAAAAATTTTTTTCAGGCAATCAATACAAAAATAAAGGGGAGAGAGTTTATGGGAGTGGAGGAGAAAAAACTGGACTGCTCTCAGACTTCTCATCAATATCCAGTGTCATGAGATAATTAAAGACTGAAATATTCCAGGAAAAAATAATGTGATTTAATTTTTTTTTTATCCTCAGTTTATCTGTCCTTACAGTATAAAATTTATGGGCAGATATTGCTAAACTGAAATAAGTCAAGGTAAATAGAACACATGGTCCCTTGCTTAAAAGATAAAATGTGATAAAATTCAATTTAGGAATTAAACTTTAAGAGCCAGAGAATGGCTCACCAGACCCGATTTCTTTCCATTTTCCCCATTCAGCAACAGAAATGTACCAGATTGGGGTCAATAAACTTTTCAAAAAGGGTCACATAGCAAGTATTTTAGGCTTGGCAGGCTTTAGGGTTGCTGATACAGGTGTTTTCCTGTGCTGTCTTAGTTAAAAGTAGAAAAAATGAGTATGTAAATAGACAGGTATGGCTGAATCTCAGTAAAAATGTATTTACAAAAACAGGGAGTATGCTGTTATTTGGCCTGTGGGCTGTAATTTGTCAAAATGTGGCTTAGATGGTCACTTTCCTATTAGCCTCAGGCCTGCAGTGAGGTGAGCTAGAGGAAAACCTACAGTAACCCACCAAAGAAATGTCATGAAGAGAAACAAACATGCTTTTTTTCTTTTTAATTGTAGGATAATTGCATTACAACATTTGTTTCTGCTGTACAGCAATGTGACTCAGATATAAGTATACTCCACCTGGTTTTAAACTGAGATTTTGGTATTTTTGGTTAAGTAAGCATAACCCACTATGTTCTGCATGACAAAAATGACAGAATTTTAGTAGACTGAATTGAAACATTTAGTAGACTAAATTGAATCTCAAATAGAACTAAGCTAGTTCATATTTGTGAGATAATAAATCCAATGATATGCTAAAAAAGTGAAAGTGAAGTCGCTCAGTCGTGTCCAAGTCTTTGGGACCCCATGGACTGTAGCCTACCAGGCTCCTCTGTCCATGTGATTTTCCAGGCAAGAATACTGAGTAGGTTGCCATTTCCTTCTCCAGGGAATCTTCCCGGCCCAGGTATTGAACCCGGGTCTCCCTCATTGCAGGCAGACGCTTTATCATCTGAGCCACCAGGGAAGTATGCTAAAAAAGGATTAAAATGCTAATCAACAGACAATCTGTAAATAACTTCTTATGCCTCCATACAGGTGACCTACAACATGAGAATTCTTTACTAGGAGCATGAAAGACTAGCTATCTTTGAAATATCCCGGCGTTAGTCATGGTTCTCTCTTACTCTCTCTCTAATACCTATGTATATATTATGTGTGTGTGTGAGTGCACACTTGTGGTCCGTTGCTTCAGGTGTACCCAACTTTTTACAACCCATGGACTGTAGCTCACCATGTTCCTTTATATATATATATCTTTCCTCTATAATTGCATAATTCATGTATATGTGTGATTTATTGTAAAGAATTGGCTAATGCAATTATTAAGGCTGAGAAATACCATGACCTGCCATCTGCAAGCAGAAAACCCAGGAAAGCTAATTGTATAGTTCTAGTTCTAATATAGCTCCAAGTACAAAGGCCTGAAAACCAATATAATCAGAACTGATGGTATAAAATCTAGTCCAAATGCACCAGGATCGCTTATGGTATAAGTCCTAGTTGAAGGACAGAAGACTAATGTACCAGCTCTACAGCCAGGCAGACAGAATACATTCTCCTCTCCAACTTTTTGTTCTATTATTCAGGCCCTCATAATTGGATGATGCCCACCCATACTGAGGAGAGCAATATCTTTACTCAGTCTACTGATTTGAAAGCTAATTTCCTTCTGAAACACCCTCACAGACACACCGAGAAATAATATTCAATCTGGGCACCCCATGGCACAGTTAAGCTGACACAGAAAATTAATCATCACAGTTCTTCTGCTCAAATAGTAAAGATAAAGGATAAAATCTGGAGCCTTTGTGGCTCAGACAGTGAAGAAGCTGCCTGCAATGCAGACCTGGGTTTGATCCCTGGGTCAAAAAGATCCACTGGAGAAGAGAATGGCAACCTATTCCTGTATTCTTGCCTGGAGAATTCCGTGGACAGAGGACCATGGCGGGCTACAGTTCATGGGTTTTCAAAGAGTCAGACATGACTGAGTGATTAACACTTCACTTCAAAGGATAAAATATTTTTAAAAGCCTCTTTTACAAATAGTTTAATTCATCCAACAGTAAAGAGAACAGAAATCCAAGAGGTGAAATAAGATAGAATGACAGGTGTATACACACTGCGTACTTTTAGTAATTACAAGCGGTCCATTTTCATCATCAATGTATGTTACTGAAATCTGCAGTAGAAATTATAATTTTAAAAATAATTCTAAATTTTTATGTTATGATTTTCTGTAATTTCCAGCTATAAACTGCACATCATTACAATTTTTAGCCACCTGGCCAAAGGTGTATCATTGTGATGGTTAAATTATAAGGTGATATATTGAAGAAAATCTGAATCACCGAAATTTTCATCTGTTGTGTCATTAATAATTTCCTACTACATTGAAATACATATGATGTGCTAAATATAGTAAGTATTCTCTTTTACTGCAAGGAGATCCAACCAGTCCATTCTGAAGGAGATCAGCCCTGGGATTTCTTTGGAAGGAAGGATGCTAAAGCTGAAACTCCAGTACTTTGGCCACCTCATGCGAAGTGTTGACTCATTGGAAAAGACTCTGATGCTGGGAGGGATTGGGGGCAGGAGGAGAAGGGGACGACAGAGGATGAGATGGCTGGATGGCATCACTGACTTGATGGACGTGAGTCTGAGTGAACTCCGGGAGTTGGTGATGGACAGGGAGGCCTGGCGTGCTGCAATTCATGGGGTCGCAAAGAGTCGGACACGACTGAGTGACTGGTGTGATCTGATCTGATCTGATTCTCTTTTACTAACTAGTCAAGGATATGACTATTGTAATATATTTAAATGTATTTGCAGCTTTCCTACTGACTTAAATTTTTTTCATTTTAGACTCGCTTTTATGGGCTTTATAATTAACTTGATTTTTGTGTGTTTCTGTGGGATTCTGGTAAATAGACATCCAAATACTTAAATGTGAAAAATCCTATTGAAAATATCAGTTTTCTCCCAGTTGCTCATTTAAAAGAGATGTTTTTATATTGAGCTGTTCTTATTCTCCTCTAGGAGTGTTGATATGATTGCCTTGTTGTTATTTAGTTGCTAAATTGTGTCTGACTCTTTGCAACACCATGAACTGTAGCCCAACAGGCTCCTCTTGTCCATGGGATTTCCGAGGCAAGAATACTGGAGTGGGTTACCACTTCCTTCTCCAGGGGATCTTCCCAACCCAGGGATCAAACTCATGTCTCCTGCATTGGCAGGCAGGTTCTTTCCCAGTGAGCCACCATTTTCATTAGCATTCTGCTCAAACTCATGATTACAAATTGTATAAATATGTGCTTCAGTTTTAATTTGTGTTTTCACCTATATTCACAGGAAACAGAAGTGGAGAGTCCATGTCACTACTAAGAAAACTAATAAAATGGTGATCTAGTGTGGCTGGTGGAAATAAATTCTCTCTTTAATTGCTTAATTCTTCATTTACTTTCCTTGTTTAGACACAGCTAAATTACACATAAATGAGATGGACAGTCATGACAATGTTAAGGACATGTGGTTTTGCTTGCTTCTTCAGGGTAAATTACTGACATTCAGAATTAGCTGCAATATAAACAACATTGGGGAAGCAATTACTAAACAATTAATTTTTTTTTTAATCAAGCAGGGTACCCTCCAATGTTATTGATGGAGGTTGCTCATTCTCATGCTCCCTCTGGGGACTCTCACCAAATAAGATGTGTTCAATATGTCTTCAATCCATTCTTGGCAACAGCAATAAAGGATATATCAACCTATGACATCTCCATAAACAGATCAATGAACCAGAGGCCTCAAACAAATTTGTATAGACCTTGTTCCCATAACACATTTCACTGGCTGTGCCTTCAAGTATCTCATTAGCCGTCCATTTAGTTTAAGACATTCTCTTTCCCCCCAGGGGCTTCACTCTGTGTGCTCTATGGTGACAGAATGTCATTATCAAGCTTGCCTGGATGCACAGTCTTCATCTACAGTGTCAAAAAGGTGTTCCTGATAATGCAAGGGGCCATTCAAGTAAAACCTTAGAATTATTGGTTTTCCTGTGCAAGTTCTGAATCATTATCAGTCTAACCTTTTAGCATAATGGAAAGATTACCTGATAAAGCATTGGCTTTCTTCTTTTATAGACTGATCATCATAAATTTCAATACTAAAAATCACCCTAATGTATAAATTTGTTACAAGTAAAAAATTACATGTACTCAAGGTAATTTTCACGGGATGTTCTCAGTTTTTTTTTTTTTTTTTTCTCTTTTAACATGAGAATTGATGCCCATGAAAGCAGCAATAGAATTATAATTATCAGTCTAGCTCCTCACACATAAAAGCCAGTAAAGATGTAAATATTAGAGATGGCGCCATTATTACAGTGTGTCATATAAGAGCATGGGTGGGTATGCAAATTAGATGACAAGGGGCAGGAATCTTTTATTTCATATTTTATTGCAGGATGAGCAGGCATTATTGTCATTAAACTGAGAAAATCATTATTCAAATATGTGTTCTAATCTCTCCTTTTATTTCAAATGAAGATAAGAATAGGTCCAGGGATGCCAGAGGATTATGTGATAGAATTTATATAATAAACTTTCCACAGAACATGTCAAATAGTAAGTTCTCAGAAATGTTACCTGTAATCAGTAGCAGCAGCAAGAACAACAGAAACAATCATCAGTACCATCCTCATCATCATTTGAATCTATTCCTACCTCTCTACTCATACTTCCTCTGGCTTAATCTGATCTCCAGCTCCTAACCTAGGTTGATATGATACATTCCTTATTACTCTACCTCTTTTCAAATTTATCAGTCTTTGACAGTAGTGTTTTTTTTTTTAATTTGAATGAAAATTGATCATGTCTCTCCACTACTTAAAACATATCTACAGCAAAATCCAACTCCTGAATATATAAGTTTTGATGATTTGATCATCATGTGTCCCATCTGACTCATCTCATACAATCAATCCATCTATTAAGGAAACTATACTCCAGGTGTTTCAGAAGTGCAAGCACTTCTTAACAGAAAATTCCATCCAGTCACAATCCCACATTCACCTGGAAAAAACATGCCATCTTTTCCTCTAGAAAGCTCTCCATGTCCCCCCAGTACAGATGTGTGCTTCTGTGCTTCCAAAGCACCTCATTCATACCTCTCTCATATACGTTACTGTCTTAGGGTTAATATCTCTCCACATAGATGTTATGCTTCATAGTGTAGAGGCTACACATTCCGTATGTTTAGTCCTTGCACAGTGCCTCATGCATAGCTGAAATATACACGAATGGGAAATGAATGCTATTTTTTTTTTCAGCCTTCCTTTTTGTAAAGACTTCTTGTTGTACATGATCTTATTGTCTCCAATAAACTACATCAAATTATTACAACCTCCAGAAGTACATTTCTCAGTAATTTACACAGCCAATCCCAATTCCTTCTGATGCCACAAACTAATATTCATCAGCTTCCAATTATTTGTTCTCTATTTTTTCCTTTGTCTAGTGCACCTCTACATTGTTTTCGAATTGATCTTCCAAAGGGAGAGGGGGAAATGAATTTACTCTCAAACTCAGACTCACCTATCAGACCACTCATATTTTCTCTAAACATATTTCTGTTTGAATTTCCACTGCATGCACTCATACACACACACACACAAACTTCCTCTTCTCTGATTTGACTCCCTCTTAAATCTTTGGCATTCTTCACGGTTGCTTTAAGTTGCAATGGTCTTACTCCACCACCTCAACTGGTCAAACTATTACCAATAAGAGGCACAACCTTTAAACTTACATGCTCCCTCCTGAAATCAACAACAACAAAAGTTTTTCTATTTATATTCCAGTTATGTAATTGCAGTTATATAAGTTCCTTAGGATCCTCAGAGAACTTTGTTATTCTCCTAAGATACCTAATATGTTCTACTTCTCACATGAACTTTTCAGCCTAAATTATATCTATTTAAACTAACTCCACCTTAAAAAGAAGGCCAACAGTGTTATTGCCCTTTAGATCATATAAATTAAACCCTGTATGTTTTTTAAATTTGTATTTTAATGAAAGCCATGGATAAGCAACTTAGCTTATTATTGGAAAGCTGATGTAAATACTTCAGGTATTACCAGGCTTCTATTCAGAGTAACAGAATATTTTCATGGCTTTTCTCTTGGTATTTTGGAGGTCAACTTTTTTTTCTAATAATACTATAATCTTGCTTTTCTGTTGTTAGTGGTAATTTTTCATTGTGTCAGTATCAGGATGTAATTGCTTTGTGGTCAAGGTGTCATTTTACTACTCATAAATCATGACAAACTTATCTCTCTCTTCCATGTTAGAATTTTTATTTCATTTAAAAGTGTACATTGTACAAATGAACTTATTTACAAAAAAGAAACGGAGTCAACAGATGTAGAAAACAAACTTACAGTTAACAAGAGGGAAAGGGTGAGAAGGATAAATTGGGAGACTGGAATTGACATAGAGACACTACTATATAAATACTGATAACGAATAAGGACCTACTATCAGAAAACTAAGATCATGGCATCTAGTCCCATCACTTCATGGGAAATAGATGGGGAAACAGTGGAAACAGTGTCAGACTTTATTTTTTGGGGCTCCAAAATCACTGCAGATGTTGACTGCAGCCATGAAATTAAAAGACGCTTACTCCTCGGAAGGAAAGTTATGACCAACCTAGATAGCATATTGAAAAGCAGAGACATTACTTTGCCAACAAAGGTCCATCTAGTCAAGGCTATGGCTTTTCTAGTGGTCATGTATGGATGTGAGAGTTGGACTGTGAAGAAAGCTGAGTGCAGAAGAATTGATGCTTTTGAACTGTGGTGTTGGAGAAGACTCGTGTGAGTCCCTTGGACTGCAAGGAGATCCAACCAGTCCATCCTAAAGGATATCAGTCCTGGGTGTTCACTGGAGGGACTGATGCTGAGGTTGAAACTCCAATACTTTGAAACTCCAAAGTATTGGAGTTTCAGCCTCATGCGAAGAGTTGACTCAATGGAAAAGACCCCGATTCTGGAAAGGATTGGGGGCAGGAGGAGAAGGGGACGGCAGAGGATGAGGTGGCTGGATGGCATCACCGACTCGATGCATATGAGTTTGGGTGAACTCCAGGAGTTGGTGATGGACAGGGAGGCCTGGCATGCTGCAATTCATGGGGTCGAAGAGTTGGACCCGACTAAGTGACTGAACTGAACTGAACTGATATAGCACGGGGAACTCTACTCAATACTCTGTAAAGACCTATATGGGAAAAGAATCTAAAAAAGAGTGGAGATTTGTATATATATAACTGATTCACTTTGCTATATAGCAGAAACTAACACAAAACTGTAAGTCAACTGTATGTTAATAAACATTAATTTAAAAATTAACAAACACCTGCTTTTCACAGCAAAAACAAACAAAAATGTATACGTTTAAATAGTTGATGAATATCTAGTTAAGCAAGGGATCATGTTTCACTTGAACGAACACAGGCTGAAAACCTGAGGCCATTTATAAATATTGGCTCATGAAGGTGCAAATTTTCTTGATTTAGATTGCTGTAAAGAGGAGTCTGAGTTCAGTGCAGTTGCTCAGTCCTGTCCGACTCTTTGCAACCTGATGAATCGCAGCATGCCAGGCCTCCCTGTCAATCACCAACTCCCAGAGTTTATTCAGACTCACACCCATCAAGTCAGCGATGCCATCCACCCATCTGATCCTCTGTCGTCCCCTTCTCCTCCTGCCCCCAATCCCTCCCAGCATCAGAGTCTTTTCCAATGAGTCAACTCTTCGCATGAGGTGGCCAAAGTACTGGAGTTTCAGCTTTAGCATCATTCCTTCCAAAGAAACCCCAGGGCTGATCTCCTTCAGAATGGACTGGTTGGATCTCCTTGCAGTCCAAGGACTCTCAAGAGTCTTCTTCAACACCACAGTTCAAAAGCATCGATTCTTCTGCACTCAGCTTTCTTCACAGTCCAACTCTCACATCCATACATGACCACAGGAAAAACCATAGCCTTGACTAGACGGACCTTTGTTGGCAAAGTAATGTCTCTGCTTTTCAATATGCTATCTAGGTTGGTCATAATTTTCCTTCCAAGGAGTAAGAGTCTTTTAATTTCATGGCTGCAGTCACCATCTGCAGTGATTTTGGAGTCCCCGAAAACAAAATCTGACACTGTTTCCACTGTTTCCCCATCTATTTTCCATGAAGTGATGGGACCAGATGCCATGATCTTCGTTTTCTGAATGTTGAGCTTTAAGCCAACTTTTTCACTCTCCTCTTTTACTTTCATCAAGAGGCTTCTTAGTTCCTCTTCACTTTCTGCCATAAGGGTGGTGTCATCTGCATATCTGAGGTCATTGATATTTCTCCCTGCAATCTTGATTCCAGCTTGTGCTTCTTCCAGCCCAGCATTTCTCATGATGGACTCTGCATGTAAGTTAAATAAACACGGTGACAATATACAGCCTTGACGTACTCCTTTTCCTATTTGGAACCAGTCTGTTGTTCCATGTCTAGTTCTAACTGTTGCTTCCTGACCTGCATATAGGTTTTGCAAGAGGCAGGTCAGGTGGTCTGGTATTCCCATCTCTTGGAGAATTTTCCACAGTTTATTGTGATCCACACAGTCAAAGGCTTTGGCATAGCCAATAAAGCAGAAATAGGTGTTTTTCTGGAACTCTCTTGCTTTTCCCATGATCCAGTGGATGTTGGCAATTTGACCTCTGGTTCCTCTGCCTTTTCTAAAACCAGCTTGAACATCTGGAAGTTCACGGTTCACGTACTACTGAAGCCTGCCTTGGAGAATTTTGAGCATTACTTTACTAGCATGAGATGAGTGCAATTGTGTGGTAGCTTGAGCATTTTTTGGCATTGCCTTTCTTTGGGATTGGAAAGAAAACTAACCTTTTCCCGTCCTGCTGAGTTTTCCAAATTTGCTGGCATATTGAAAGCAGCACTTTCACAGCATCAACTTTCAGGATTTGAAATAGCTCAACTGGAATTCCATCACCTCCACTAGCTTTGTTCGTAGTGATGCTTCCTAAGGCCCACATGACTTCACATTCCAGGATGTCTGGCTCCAGGTGAGTGATCACACCATTGTGATTATCTTGGTCATGAAGATCTTTTTGTACAGTTCTTCTGTGTATTCTTGCCACCTCTTCTTAATATCTTCTGCTTCTGTTAGGTCCATACTATTTCTGTCCTTTATCGAGCCCATCTTTGCATGAAATGTCCCCTTGGTATCCCTAATTTTCTTGAAGAGATCTCTAGTCTTTTCCATTCTGTTGTTTCCCTCTATTTCTTTGCATTGATCCCTGAGGAAGGCTTTCTTATCTTTTCTTGCTATTCTTTGGAACTCTGCATTCAGATGCTTATATCTTTCCTTTTCTCCTTTTCTTTTCACTTGTCTTTTTTTCTCAGCTATTTGTAAGGCCTCCCCAGATAACCATTTTGCTTTTTTTGCATTTCTTTTCTATAGGGATGGTCTTGATCCCTGTCTCCTATACAATGTCACGAACCTCATTCCATAGTTCATTAGGCACTCTATCTATCAGATCTAGTCCCTTGAATCTATTTCTCACTTCCACTGTATAATCATAAGGGATTTGATTTAGGTCATACCTGAATGGTATAGTGGTTTTCCCTACTTTCTTCAATTTCAGTCTGAATTTGGCAATAAGGAGTTCATGATCTGAGCCACAGTCAGCTCCAGGTCTTGTTTTTGCTGACTGTATAGAGCTTCTCCATCTTTGGCTGCAAAGAATATATCAGTCTGCAGCTGTGACCGGCGCACATAGCATGGGCGGTTGCGACCAGTGCACATAGCGCAGCTGAGAGGAGCTACCCCACGTCCAAGGTCAGGAGCAGTGGCTGAGAATGCCAGGCTGCGATGGTACAGGAACGTCCGAGAGTACCTACCCCACGTCTGAGGCCAGGGGCGGTGGCCGGGGGGAGCAACCCCACGTCCAAGGAGTGGTGGCTGCATGGGCACAGGAGAGCCTAGAGGAGCTAGGTCAAGGTCAGGAGGGGCGGCGGTGAGGAGATACCCCTCGTCCAAGGTAAGAGAAATCCAAGTAAGACAGCAGGTGTTTCAAGAGGGCATCAGAGGGCAGATACACTGAAACCATAATCACAGAAAACTAGTCAATCTAATCACACTAGGACCACAGCCTTGTTTAACTCAGTGAAACTAAGCCATGCCCTGTGGGGCCACCCAATAAGGCCAGGACATGATGGAGAGGCCTGACAGAATGTGGTCCACTGGAGAAGGGAATGGAAAACCACTTCAGTATTCTTGCCTTGAGAACCCCATGAACAGTATGAAAAGGCAAAAATGACAGGATACTGAAAGAGGAACTCCCCAGGTCAGTAGGTGTCATATACGCTACTGGAGATCAGTGGAGAAATAACTCCAGAAAGAATGAAGGGATGGAGCCAAAGCAAAAACAATACCCAGTTGTGGATATGACTGGTGATAGAAGCAAGGTCCAATGCTGTAAAGAGCAATATTGCATAGGAACCTGGAATGTCAGGTCCATGAATCAAGGCAAATTGGAAGTGGTCAAACAGGAGACGGCAAGAGTGAACATCAACATTCTAGGAATCAGCAAACTAAAATGGACTAGAATGGGTGAATTTAACTCAGATGACCATTATATCTACTACTGTGGGCAGGAATCCATTAGAAGAAATGGAGTAGCCATCATGATCAACAATAGAGTCTGAAATGTAGTACTTGGATGCAGTCTCAAAAACGACAGAATGATCTCTGTTTGTGTCCAAGGCAAACCATTCAATATCACAGTAATCCAAGTCCATGCCCCAACCAGTAACGCTGAAGAAGCTGAAGTTGAACGGTTCTATGAAGACCTACAAGACCTTTTAGAACTAACACCAAAAAAGATGTCCTTTTCATTATAGGGGACTGGAATGCAAAAGTAGGAAGTCAAGAAACACCTGGAGTAACAGGCAAATTTGGACTTGGAATATGGGATGAAGCAGGGCAAAGAGTAATAGAGTTTTGCCAAGAAAATGCACTAGTCATAGCAAACACCCTCTTCCAACAACACAAGAGAAGACTCTACACATGGACATCATCAGATGGTTAGCACGGAAATCAGAGGAGTCCTCAACCACTTTAATCAATTTAAACATATTGGACACAGAAGCAGAAAAGCATATTACTTTTGGTATTTATTTCACTTTGTCAAGGATTTCTACTCATTTGATAGCTGTGGAATTCCTTTTTACTTTAAAAATCTACCTCTATTATTTTGAGTCCTATATGTCATGGATGGGCTTCCCTGGTGGATCATCAGTGAAGAATCTGCCTGCAATGCAGGGGACTCAGGTTTGATCCCTAGTTTGGAAAGATCTCCTGAAGGAGGAAATGGCTACCACTCCAGTATTCTTGCCTAGGAAATTACACGGACAGAGGTGCCTTGCAGGCTATAGTCCAGGGGATCACAAAAGACTTGAACACAAATTAGCGACTAAACAATAACAGCAGTGTCAAGGATATCTCTTGAATATTCACATGAATTTAAATAATTTGTTTTCAGAATTTTAGTGGGAGAAAAAGAATAAAATTTTCTCTTAAAGGATGAACATCAGTATTTTCTAGGTATAAAAAATACATTTTCTGAGATATAATCTCACTAAAAATGATTATTCTGCTTTTTAAAAATTATAGATAACCTATTTCTTTTCAAAAAGGATTCTGAGGTTACTTGATCACATTGAAGCCATACCTGCAAACATGACTCTGCTTTAAGTATGTTTTTAGTAAAACTCCTTTTACTCTCTTCTTTAGGGTAAAAGAATCTGCCTGCAATGCAAGAGACCCAGGTTCAATCCCTGTGTTGGGAATGGCAACACCCCCCAATATTCTTGCCTGCAGAATTCCATGGACAGAGGAGTTTGGCGGGCTGCAGTCCATGGGGTCACAGTCGGACATGACTTAGTGACTAACACTTTCACACTTTGGGGTAAATGCAATTTTTTTTTACTCACTATAAGATAGCATGCATTCATTTATTCAAATAATTTTAACTGTATGCCTTCCATGTACTAGGTATATGTTAAATGCTATTTCAATAAATGACTGAGACTATAAAGTAAGACACTGGTTAAAGGGTACACTCTTCTATTGTACTTTTTATCTAAAGGGACTCTTTTTTGTGGATCTTTCCTAAAGTGAATTTTCCAATAGAAAACTTAGGAAACACCAACCTCAAATCTCAGCCAAACCATATGTGTAACAATCCTTTATTTGTATAATAAAACTTCAGGGAATATTGGTACAGCTTTTCTAAAACTCAAAACTACAAAGTACACAAATAGAACCACCCAATTCTATTGGGTAATGTTTGAATTTTCAATAATGAAGAATCTTTCATTTTGCTTAATGAAGATTAAGATAATGTTTAAAAACATATTTCTTAAGAGATGCCCTAAGATATAAAGTCATGCTGGTTCTGTTACTTTTTACTCATGTGCTTATTACTAGCCATATTTTATACATGATTCTTTCTCCACATAAGACAAAACATGTCCCAGAAATTTCCTCAGGGCAAATTTTGATAGATGAACACAGTTTCTGCTCTGGTGAGGAATTATCACCAGAGTAGGGAAGTGAGGAACTGAGAACATTTTTTACACATCATAATTTTATCTAGATCTGTTCTTGGCATAACAACTTATTTATATAGACATCTCAGAAATGTTCTTACAGCTGCATTATCTAAATTAATCCAATTAACTTTCCTGAGCAGGGCATTATAAAAGAGCTTTGTTTCCTAAAGGCTAAGGATAATATACAAATGTGTACCTTCATTCAAACACATTCATCAAATCAAAGGCAAATACAGTTAACAAAAATACCAAATATTTAAATAGGAACTGTCATCCACATACTTGGACTTCTCTTTAAGCCAGAAGCGAAACAGTCTGTTTCATATCCATGAAAATTGCTATGGGGATAAATGCAAAGCAATTCAGGAGTCAACTTTTAATTAGATTCCCTCACTTTTTATTCCTTTCATACAAGACAGTTCATTATTTTTCCCATGTGTTTATACATTCGCTATGCAATTCCTTTATATTATATTTTCTTTCCTTTTTGTTCTACTTTCAATATCTTTAGTAGGCTTTCCATCTCTTTTTGCTTTGTTTATGGATCTGTCAGGGGAGTGTAATCTCCTCGGTTCTGTCTCGTCACAACAAAGATTTGAAGTGATGGACATTAAAGCCCTCAGCGTGTCACAGCTCTCAGAGAGACCATGTTATAGCTCTTAGACAGATCAGTGTTACAGCTCCGTGTTACAGCTCAGTTTTATTTAGAAAATAGCAGGAAAATGCATCCTCGAGGCCTGAGGGCATGCTGACCCAAAGACGCAAAGAGAAGAGAGACAGCCTGGCCCTTTGGCTCCTCTTTTTATGTTTTTTCCTCCCCCCTGGACCTGCCCGATGTAAATTGGGATAGCCAGGAGTGCTGTTTGTTCTACCTGAGGTCTTCACTCTGGTCCTCAGACCTTCCTTTGACTTTCCTTTGTTCTATTTTCAAAGGGTTTTCCCTTCCTTGTCTTTTAGCCACCACCATTCTGGACTCCTGTTTCCTATTCTAACTACCTAACAGATCCAATTTTTGTAGTTTGTCTTTAAGTGTAAAGATGGCAATCGGTTTGGGGAGCACTGAATCTTGTAAATTTTGCTACATTAGAGTAATATAAAATTATGGATTTAGTAATTCAGTTTTATTAAAGGAAAAAATATTTTAAAGTATAATACTTGAGTGTTTAAAAATTCTAGCTATAAAATTCAAGGTACATTTAGATATAACTTCAAATTTTATTCAATTTTATAATGTTTTGAAAACAGACCTGGGAAACATGGTATTCTGGATCATCATTTTATAATCTTCAAGTTGTTTGGAATTTATCTATTCCTCATCCTATGTGATGCACAAAAATTTACTTCAGGCTTTGATTAGTTGCTAATTAAATATCTGGAGTCCTGGTAATTGTCTTATTATGCTTAGAAACTGTGATAAAATATTTTGATGCATATCTTAAAATTCTTATTCTAGTCCCCACCCCAACTCCACCACGAGTAACTGAGGATACCTAGTAATACTTCAGTAGACTTCTACAGATTATAAAGCACTTCATTTGCAGACTATTTATCTGGTCCTCAATAACCTTGTCAATTTTATAAAATTTCAATTACATCTGCAAAATTTCCCCACAGCAGTAGCCAGTGTTGGAGAGGAAAAACAGATTTCCCTTTACTCTTCTGAATTCTTGGTTAAGACACCACTGTAATTAAAGACAGATTAACAGGAGAAAAATAAACAGAAGTTTCATAACATGTATAGCTCTTGTATACATGGGAGAGACAGGAAAACTGAATAACTCTCAGAAATGGCCTAAGCCCACCACCTGAAATACCATCTTTAACTAAAAACAAAAGAAGATGTTTGAGAGGGCAGTTATGGGAGGTTTTCAAGCAAAGCACATAAAACAAGGGTATGTTTGTCATGCAAATCTAAGTCCATGTATTTTCCATGATACATTTCTAAACAGTCACTCATCCTTCTCTTCCTGGAACAGAGGAGAAACCTTTGCAAATGGAGATTTCCCTTATAAATATTTTTTATGAAAGAGTAAACTACTAGTTTTCAGAACTTCCCTCATGTCTCTTGTTGTTTTTTTTCAATAATAGGCTCAGGATAATGCTTATGCCAAAGCAGCATATTTGGGGTTGCACATTCTGCTGTCCTTCACTAGATTCATGTTTTGTTGAATGAGCAGAAAGGCAAGTCTTGGGGGATGAAATTTTGTTCCCCTTTTATTTGGATTACCCAAGCATCTCTACTGCTTTCTGGTAAGAAATTTTATACCTTCAATGTGTATATTTTATATCCATCTTCTCTTCCTAACAGTGTGTCTCTGTATAAGGCCAAATATCTGTAACACATTTCTTATTCTAAAAAACTGTAGATCTACAATAGCTTATCTATATCTATATTCAGTCTACTTTTCTAATTGAATGGACCAAGTATGATTCCAAATGCACAGAATTTTAAAGATGGCTTCAGTGAATTGGTTCGGGGTTATGCCTTTGGTTCTCTGATACGATGAAAGTCAATAATAACTCTGCTTCCTAGGATAGTAGCAATCCATGGCTGCAGTTGCAAAACAATTAAACAAATTGCGTCTATGGAAACCTTAATCAAATATCTAAAGACATAACTGCAGGTGACCAAGTATTTGCTGCTGTAGAGATGTTAGTGAAAATGAAAATAATGGGGTTGTTTGCTTCCTTCTACCTGTACTGAAGAACATGGATAAAAGAAAATAAGGAGCTGAAGGATTTAAGTTTTTAGCATAAGGACCACATATAATAGACCTCAAATTTTCTGTGACTCCTTTTATTTCCTATAACCATCAAGATTTCCAAAAACCAGACCCAAAGTCTCACTTTATAGATGGATGAATTACAACACAAATTCAATTCTCAACCTCTCAAAGCTTCTTTTGTTAAAGTTATCATCATGGCTTAGGAAATAAGACCCTGAAAACTGGGACAGTGGCTTATGTACAAATTTCACTGAAGCTGCTACTGCTTCACGCTTCAGTCGTGTCCGACTCTGTGCGACCCCATAGATGGCAGCCCACCAGGCTCCCCGTCCCTGGGATTCTCCAGGCAAGAACACTGGAGTGGGTTGCCATTTCCTTCTCCAATGCATGAAAGTGAAAAGTGAAAGTGAAGTCACTGACTCTTAGTGACCCCATGGCCTGTAGCCCACCAGGCTCCTCCATCCATGGGATTTTCCAGAAAAGAATACTGGAGTGGTGTGCCATTGCCTTCTCCTCCACTGAAGCTAAGGACCTTGAAACCATAAATTCTATGGTGACCACTTGGCCAGCAGAAATGGCTCTTCGAACCCTGCAGAAGAGATTAGTTTTCCTGACCTAAAAAATATGTAAGGTCTATCCCAGAAGTAGTTGTCTTGCCAGAGGTGCTTATGTTCCTTACAGCTACCACTAACTCTTACTTCTTACTTCTAGACATTATAATCAAACTCCAAATTCACTGATGCTTTTCAGTCATGGTGCTGGAAAAGACTCTTGAGAGTCCACTGGACACCAAGATTAAACCAGTCAATCCTAAAGGAAATCATCCCTGAATATTCACTGGAAGGGCTGATGCTAAAACTGAAGTTCCGATACTCTGGCCACCTGAGGTGAAGAGCTGACTGATTGGAAAAGACCCTGATGCTGGGAAAAATTGAAGGCAGGAGGAGAAGGGGACAACAGAGGATGAGATGGTTAGATGGCATCACTGACTCAATGGACATGAGTTTGAGCAAGCTCTGGGAGATGATAAAGGGCAGGGAAGCCTGGCGTGCTGCAGTCCATGGGGCTGCAAAGAGTTAAACACAACTTATCGACTGAACAATGACAACAAATCTTATTAGGCACCAAAAGATGAGATACAAAATTTGATGAGACAGTGCAAAGAAGAGTTGCATGATTCTACCATGTATATTTAATAGAAACATAGGAATATGTGTAAGATTAGGGTAGAATATAATATAATGTTTGATTAGGGTGAATTTATTGACATGCTTATTCCAGATCAAATGTATCCATTTCAATGGTTCAGAATGGTCTGTTTGGTTGGTTGACTAAAATATGAACAAAAGACAGTCTATATCAAATAAAACTAAACTTCTGCATTTTCCTTATTAAACTGTAAAGGCAGTTAACCAAAGGCTTAGTGTGACTGGAATGGTAAAGTGAACTTAATATGTAAGACATCTTACTCACCCCAAACCTTAACTATGCTCCCCAGAGTCTAAAAAACAATGTCTTAACCAAGCTTGTGAGAAAAACATGAAGGGAGCCCCTTGCCACCATTTTAAAGTAGCTCTATTGTGCCTCTTCTTTGTAAACTGTTTATAGAGGAAAGTGCTATGATCAATTTCTAGTTCAGTTCAGTTCAGTTGCTCAGTCGTGTCTGACTCTTTGCGACCCCATGAATCGCAACGCTCCAGGCCTCCCTGTCCATCACCATCTCCCGGAGTTCACTCAAACTCACGTCCATCGAGTCAGTGATGCCATCCAGCCATCTCATCCTCTGTCATCCCCTTTTCCTCCTGCCCCCAATCTCTCTCAGCATCAGAGTCTTTTCCAATGAGTCAACTCTTCACATGATGTGGCCATTAAAATCCTGGAGGGTTTCAGAAGCCAGGTGGTAGCACTTAATTATCAAGGACATGGTGAACAAAGTTAATTGGCTGACATGGAGTTAAGAAATTAATCGGAATAGTCTGATCCACAGAGATCTTTTTATTGACTAGGGGATCATGGTATCCCTACAAGTTAAACAGATGGGCAGCTTATTAACATTGGACTTGATTCGTATAAGTGGAAAACTCTAGCCCAGATCTTTACCCCTACCCCCATCACTGCAAATATTTTGATTTGGTCTGAGACAGAGCCCAGGTGTCAGTCATTTTTAAAGCTTACCAAGAGATTCTGTCATATATCTAACAATGGAAAACACCAAGTTAAGCTATTGATTTTTTTCCTTTGACCTTTATAAGAACTGAATAAGAGGAAAAAATTGGCTGATATGAATGTCACTAGAGTGATTCCTTCCACTTGCTCTAAGATAAATGAATAAGAAATGAAAGAAATCTTGGGCATCTAAGATATAAGGATGAAATGTAGATATATAGATAGATGGATAAAAACATTGATTTACATTTAGGTATAATTACACCTTAGAATTTGAATACAGCCCCATGGATGAGGCAGTTGGTATCCCTGACTTGTATGGCTATATCCAACTACAGAGATGTTTTGATTATATACAAATAATGGGTACTATATGTATATAATTTTAAAATTTTACCTCATATATTATAGTATATATACATATATAATAATATAAATGTGGCCATGTTTAAAACCTTAGAAATGGTGACAAATGAAATTTAAAAATAGAAAACATGATGGCAAATGATTAAAATGTAAGAATATAGTTGGAAAATTGGTTTGTAATGGTTACTAAACTTAAGACAAATTAGGAATACTGCTACCTAACAATATATAAATAAATATACATATATTTTAAATTGATTTATAATAATGCCTGGCATGAGATGTTCTCACCCTGTCTTATAGAATATAATCACATCAAGTGAGGTATAATTTTAATGATTATATCAAGAATGAATATTCTGATTCATATAAACAATTTTCTCTAACTTGATAGTTCTAATTTCTACAATGTTAAAACTTACCCCACCATCATTTCACTACCCTGCTTTTTTCAATTTCTATCAGCCTTCCTTACCTACCTTAATTTCTAAGGTCAGTCAATATAAACACTCCCTTACATATGCCCTGAGTTTCTTTGCACCTCTCTGACATGGTCAAATTTACCTGGATTATTACACCCAATTTATGAACCCCTGAACAGATGTAATTGAACATGGCTGGAGGGAGGCACATGACCTATTCATGATTCCACCTATAAAAGAAGACTATTAACCTCAAATACACTGGCCCTTCATGCTTTCATACCATTATACTATACTTCCAAAGACAAATATCTCACGATTTCTTAATTCCCAATACTTCCCCACCAGCCTCAATCTAAGATATTAATTATTTTGTATTCTACAGAGAAAATTAGTGGCAGCTGCGCAGTGCTAGAGCAATGCTGGAGCATTGCCTTTCTTCGGGGAATGCTCAAACTACCACATAATTGCACTCATCTCACACCCTAGTAAAGTAATGTTCAAAATTCTCCAAGCCAGGCCTCAACAATACATGAACCGTGAACTTCCAGATGTTCAAGCTGGTTTTAGAAAAGGCAGAGGAACCAGAGATCAAATTGCCAACATCCGCTGGATCATGGAAAAAGCAAGAGAGTTCCAGAAAAACATCTATTTCTGCTTTATTGACTATGCCAAAGCCTTTGACTGTGTGGATCACCACAAAATGTGGAAAATTCTGAAAGAGATGGAATTACCTGACCTGTCTCTTGAGAAATCTGTATGCAGGTCAGGAAGCAACAGTTACAGTTGGACATGGAACCAAATAGGAAAAGGAGTACGTCAAGGCTGTATATTGTCACTGTGCTTATTTAACTTGTAAGCAGAGTGCATCATGAGAAACGCTGGGCTGGAAGAAGCACAAACTGGAATCAAGATTGCCGGGAGAAATATCAATAACCTCAGATATGCAGATGACACCACCCTTATGGCAGAAAGTGAAAAGGAATTAAAAAGCCTCTTGATGAAAGTGAAACAGGAGAATGAAAAACCTGGCTTAAAGCTCAACACTCAGAAAACTAAGATCATGGCATCTGGTCCCATCACTTCATAGCAAATAGATGGGGAAACAGTGTCAGACTTTATTTTTCTGGGCTCCAAAATCACTGCAGATGGTGACTGCAGCCATGAAATTAAAAGACCCATATTCCTTGGAAGAAAAGCTATGGTCAACCTAGACAGCATACTAAAAAGCAGAGATATTACTTTGCAAACAAAGGTCCATCTAGTTAAATGGTTTTTCCAGTAGTCAGGTACGGATGTGAGAGTTAGCCTATAAAGAAAGCTGAGCACCAAAGAATTGATGCTTTTGAACTGTGCTGTTGGAGAAGACTCTTGAGAGTCCCTTGGACTAGAAGGAGATCCAACCAGTCCATTCTAAAGGAAATTAGTCCTGAATATTCATTGGAAGGACTGATGTTGAAGCTAAAACTCCAATACTTTGGCTACCTGATGCTAAGGGCTTACTCATTTAAAAAGACCTGATGCTGGGAAAGATTGAAGGCAGGAGGAGAAGGGGATGACAGAGGATGAGATGGTTGTATAGAATCACCGACTGAATGGACATGAGTTTGAATAAATTCTGGGAGTTGGTGATGGACAGGGAGGCCTGGCGTGCTGCAGTCCATGGGGCTGCAAAGTTTTGGACACGACTGAGCGACTGAACTGACCTGAACAAGGAATATGGAAACAATCAGAAAAATTACTTCCACACATTACCAACACCACATCCCAGCATCTGCTCCCACGTTCTCTGCTTTAATATCTTCTTCCATAGATGAATAATAATGGAACAGGTTAAACAAGGCCATTCTGCTTTTAAAAAAAAAATGGGTATTACTTCAGTACTGTTCAACTGGAAAAATAAGCTAACCAACTTAGGTTTTAAAAACCTTCAATGAGTTCATTTAAAAACTGTGATGTAAGAAGTAGTAAAATCAAACAATTTATCATAATAAAGTAGATGTATCCTTTGCTAGGGGCTTCCTTGGTGGTACAGTGGTAAAGAATCTGCCTGCCAATGTAGGAGACATGGGTTCAATCCCTGGATCGGAAAGATCCCCTGGAGAAGAAAATGGCAACCCACTCCAGTATTCTTACCTGGAAAATGCCATGGACAGAAGAACCTGGTGGGCTATAGTCCACGGGGCTGGAAAGAGCCAGACATGACTTAATGGACTGAGCATGCATACACACTCTTTGATAAGATACTTTTCTTACTCAACTAACTTTCTGTAGCTTTTCTATTAAATCTGCATCTGATCCAACCTCAAATCTTCTTGTGAAATGTCTCAAATCAGTAACTCATAGCACAGTCTGAACTAAAAAGCTCAGAGTTTCACTATATTGCGATGAAGAGCTTCAGTGGAGATAGTATAACTGATTGGAACACTAACTGCACAGCCATTGTTTCACACATATAGTTATGGGTGATAAGTGGCAGGCAAAGCAAGATCAAAACCAACGAATCAAAAGTCCATTAACAGTATTGTCCTCTGCTTGCTGGTGGCTGATCAGCTTTCTCCCTACCTTTTTACCTGAGCCACTTATCTCTGTGGTAGCTATGGAGTCTCCTTGGTAATGCTCTTCTTGTGCGACCCAAAAGGCACAGCCCAGATCTTTTTCCATAGCCTTTTGGGTTGTGAGTTTATCATGACAATAGCATTTTTCATCAGTCCATATTATGCTGTTTTTGGCCTAAATAATCCAGGATATAATCCTAGACAAAAGCTGGAGGAATTTAGTTTTGAGTTCAGTCACTTAACTTGAACCAGATAAAGCCTTTTCCTGTTTGTAAAATGTTTAATTCACTGATATATTCATTTGCTCTTAGGAAGGAAGAAAAAGATGGTATTGTACTCCTCTTCATCTCTTTTTCATATAATTTCTTACACAGAACTAAAGAGAGACATTTTTCAATAATGTTTCAATAATGTTGTGCTGCAAGGAAGAATCAGTTCTGAGTCCATGTTGGATCCATTTCCTCGACTTGCTTTTTGTTGCTTTCGTTATTATAATCACACATACTGACCTGCCTCAGGGAACCCTGCCCCTCTACCTGAATATTAAACCAAAGTGCCTTTGTTCAGGATCCTGTCCACCTGTGGATGGCTACAGGAAGGAAGAAATTAGCACACTCCTTCCCTAGGCTTGTCATTCTAGGAAACACTTGCAAGATTAATGCACTTTTTACTTTGTTTCCCCACCTCCCTCCATCTTTGTTCTGTAAAGAAACTGGCATCCAGACCCCTATAAGATGGTTATTTCAAGACATTAATCTGCCATCTTCTCAGTAGTCCTTGTCTCAACATCTCTCAGATTTATTGGCCTGCTGTGCAACGAGCAGAGCAAGCTTGGACTCGGTAACAGTTGGAGTATAGCAGACTCAGGGGTAATAGCAGTTAACCATCTGCCAAGATGTTAAAATGCTAGAACTGTTTGTAACTGGATTCAGATATTAAATGAATGTCCCTAAGGTCCGTCTAGTCAAGGCTATGGTTTTTCCTGTGGTCATGTATGGATGTGAGAGTTGGACTGTGAAGAAGGCTGAGCACTGAAGAATTGATGCTTTTGAACTGTGGTGTTGGAGAAGACTCTTGAGAGTCCTTTGGACTGCAAGGAGATCCAACCAGTCCATTCTGAAGGAGATCAGCCCTGGGATTTCTTTGGAAGGAATGATGCTAAAGCTGAAACTCCAGTACTTTGGCCACCTCATGTGAAGAGTTGACTCATTGGAAAAGACTCTGATGCTGGGAGGGATTGGGGGCAGGAGGAGAAGGGGACGACAGAGGATGAGATGGCTGGATGGCATCACTGACTCGATGGACATGAGTCTGAGTGAACTCCGTGAGTTGGCGATGGACAGGGAGGCCTGGCATGCTGCGATTCATGAAGAGTCGGACATGACTGAGTGACTGAACTGAACTGAAGAGTGGTGCATCCTACACAGCCTGAAGTCACCATCCCACTTAAACCATACAGGGTACCAGGGAGCTCCTGCCAAAGAGAACTTTAATGTAATGGCTGAGAATGAACAGAGAAGGACACAGAAATCAATCATGAGACTAGGGCTTGATATATTTTATAATAAAGTTATGAAGTACTATAGAAATTTAGAAAGTAGAAAGAAAACTATTTTTGGCAAATGATGGCCTCAGGAAACAAATGACCACTGAACTATGAACCACATAGTGGGAATATTTTTATTATGATGAAGACCAATATACTTCCACGTCCAAGCTCAAATTTGCTTTCTAGTTCATAAGAACAGCATTCTACACTGTGTATAACTTTGTTGCTGTTTGTTGTTTAGACACTGAGTCATGCCCAACTCTTTGGCGACCTCATGGACTGTAGCCCACCAGGCTCCTCTGTCCATGGGATTTCCCAAGCAAGAATCTTCCCTAGTAGGGAGGTTGGGGATACAGTGAAAATGCATTTGTGTTCAGAACACAGGGGCCAGAACTGGACATAGGACATAGAACTGCTGCTTCTATGTCCTATTTACAAAGTGTTCAGTGAGGGACGGGGGGCTCTGAGGGGCCTCAGGTTAGGGTCAAAAACATGCTAGAGGTAGGTTTCTATTATCAGACTATTGTCAAGAGAGCCAGATGTTACTGCAAAGAAGTAATTTATTTTGATAATAAGAACTATACATAAAGGTGGGCCCTTAGATAAAAGGTTAATAGATCTTTCCCAACCATGTTTTATCTTTTGCCTCAGCCTCAACTCTAGAATACTTTAGCTATTATTAATCTCTTCTTTGCACAATGCTGCTTAAAAAAAAAAAAAAGGAAAAAAACCTCCTATAATAATGTTTATGTTTGCTAGAGGTTTTACGTTTGTCTTCTAGACAGGGGGCATCTATATACATACAAACAACAGATTAGTCAGATCAGTTCAGTTCAGTCCATTCAGTCGTGTCCGACTCTTTGAGACCCCATGGACTGCTGCAGCACGCCCAGCTTCTCAATCACCAACTCCCAGAGCTTACCCAAACTCATGTCCATCAAGTCAGTGATGCTATCCAACCATCTCATCCTCTGCCTTCCCCTTTTCCTCCCACCTTCAGTCTTCCCCGGCATCTGGGTCTTTTCTAATGAATCAGTCCTTCACATCAGGTAGCCAGTATTGGAGTTCCAGCTCCAGCATCAGTCCTTTCAATGAATATCGAGGACTGATTTCCTTTAGAATTGACTGATTGGGTCTCCTTGAAGTCCAAGGGACTCTCAAGACTCTCAAGAGTCTTCTTCAACACCACAGTTCAAAAGCATCAATTCTTCAGCACTCAGCTTTCTTTAAAGTCAGACTCTCACACCCATATATGACTACTGGAAAAACCAGAGCTCTGACTAGATGGACATTTGTCGGCAAAGTAATGTCTCTGCTTTTTAATACGCTGTCTAGGTTGGTCATAGCTTTTCTTTCGAGGAGCAAGCGTCTTTTAATTTCATGGCTGCAGTCACCATTATCAGTGATTTTGGAACCCAAGAAAATAAAGTCTGTCACTGTTTCCCCATCTATTTGCCATGAAGGGATGGGACTGGATGCCATGATTTTTGTTTGTTGAATGTTGGGTTTTAAGCCAGCTTTTTCACTCTCCTCTTTCACTTTCATCAAGAGGCTCTCTAGTTCTTCTTCACTTTCTGCCATAAGGGTGGTGTCATCTGCATGTCTGTAGTTATTGATATTTCTCCCGGCAATCTTGATTCCAGCTGGTGCTTCATCCAGCCTTGCATTTCACATGATGTACTCTGCATATAAGCTAAATAAGCAGGTGACAATATACAACCATGACTTATTCCTTTCCCAATTTGGAACCAGTCTGTTGTTCCATGTCCAGTTCTAACTGTTGCTTCTTGACCTTGCATATAGATTTCTCAGGATGTAAGTCAGGTGGTCTGGTATTCCCATCTTTTGAAGAATTTTCCACAGTTTGTTGTGACCCACACAGTCAAAGGCTAGGCAAGTTAAACAAGTAAACCAATTGGTAGGTCCTTGGGGGAAGGACTGCAAATAAAAATACTTTACAAAAGAGTCACATAAAAAAAAAAAAAAAAGAGGTGTTCTGTCTCTTAAATATGCAGGAGATTCTGGAAGAAGCATAAAACTAAACAGACATGGGTATGAATTCTGTCAACCTGTGACCCTCAGACATGTTAGTTACTCACTGTGACTCTCAATTTTCTTATCTAAAAGTAGAGATAATATCAACTATTTTTAAAAATTATTGTAAGCATTAAAGACAATATCTATAAGTCATCAAAAACAGTACCTGGTATTGCAAAGATATTCTATATATATTTTAATTTTCTATGTAAATGCTAGGATGCTAGGATTTCTTGTACTGATAACCAGGCTCAGGCATTCAGTGCAGTTGTATACTCTACTAAGAGCAAGCTGGGAACCAGCCACAAATTAAACCCCCTTCTGGTGAGACACATAGCCTAACAGAAATTACACTGTTGAAAATTAGAGGACTTGGGCTTGGAATTAGAAATTACCACCTACTGATTATATATTTCCATAAAAACATGTAATTTCTTTGAATCTAAGTGTTTTCATATAAAACCAGTAGCATTCCACCTTGAACTGAAAGTGAAAATGTTAGTCACTTTATCGTGTCTGACTCTTTGCAACCCCATGGACTATGTAGCCTGCCAGGATCCTCTGCCCATGGAATCCTCCGGCATGAATACTGGAGTGGGTTGCCATTCTCTTCTCCAGGGGATCTTTTTGACCCAGGGATCAAACCCATGTCTCCCGCATTGCAGGCGAAATCTCTACCATCTGAGCCACCAGGGAAGCCACACTATACCTTAGTAATACTGTAAAAAAAAAGAGACGTTTGTAAAACAGAATGTACACTGTATAGTGTAAGAAATGTAATAATACCTAAATTTAACCAATCACAGAGCATGTATTTTGGCTAAATGGAAGTATAAAGGGCTTCCCAGGTGACTCAGCAGTATAGAAAGAGATGCAGAAGATGCAGGTTTGATCTCTGGGTGGGGAAGATCCCCTGGAGGAGGAAATGGCAACCTACTCCAGTATTCCTGTCTGAAAAAATCCCATAGACAGTAGTGCCCGGTGGGCTATAGTTCATTATATTAAATTAATGAAAATTTTATAACAGCCCCTTATTGTAATCTGTTGCTGCTTGTAATCATGGGAAATAAAAGGATGTGTACTTTTGCTAGGTACCATGTAAAAATAAAACTCAAGTGACCAGATCTAAAAATGAAAGACCATCATGTAAATATATGATTCAAAGACTTTCCTTTCCCCAGACACCCTATCATAATGTAGCACTCTCATGGTCCCTTGTACTGAAATGACCAACATTTTCTCAACTTTGGAACTTACTATGAGTTAATATGTAAAAAAATTCCCAAAAAATCTATTCTCTAGTAAAAGCATAAGGGTCTCCAGAATCTTTTCACATTGAGAAAAAGTTTAATTCTGCTTAATGGAAGATACTGAGAGAATTATGTTGCAAACTGATGAATGGAAACAAAATCCTCTCCTTTCAAAGACTGAGTGATGATAATCCAGTTTTGTTGGTCTAGAGACAATAATCCAAATGCTTCACAAAACCCTAAAGTAAAATTGAAGGCTTTAATCTAGAATTATTCCTAAGAATAGTGTACTTTAATATTCATAACTTGCTTTAATATTTATATTTTAAAGTCAATATTTTAATGAAATCACCCTTCTTTTATTCCCTACAGAATCTTTTAAACCTGATATTCTGTGGATGTCAATCTACTGTTACTTAATTTTTCATTCTTGGAAATTAAGTTAAAGTGGTTGATCATAATTCATCTAATTTCTCTTCCTTCTTATGGTTTCTTCAGAAATTTAGAGCATTTTCTTCTTCACTCCCTCTTTCCCCGCTGACACTCCTGTGCTCGGCCTTTAGTTTTTGCCATTCATATTCTTACCTAAGTCCTCTTGTTCTAAATCACTGCTTGCAGTTTTGAGACACAACCATAGGGTTGAAAATGAATTTCTTGATTATTTTCTTCTCTCTGTTTTATAGCACAACTCCTGTCTTGCTTGCCTTGAATCGCAACAGGGCTAGCAAGTAATTTGCCTCTGGTTGGTAGGGCTTTTTTCCCTATGCACATCTTTTCAAAGGAGAAGATGGCTGGCAGCTACTCAAGCATGTGTGATAGTAGATATGCCTGGTTCCCTGGGCAGACAGAAGAAAAGCAGCTGTGGACATATTTCCATGTATCTATCAGGGTGGAGGGGGAGTTTTCTAAGGGAAAGGAAAAAAAAAAAGTAGCTTAGGTTGATTGAAGCTGAAGAAATTATTCAGTTTTCAAAGAGAATATTCTTTGAATATTCTTTGAGATAACCCCTCCCCCCCTTTTTTTACAGTTTTTATTTTATAATGTTATAAGT
Source organism: Bos indicus (assembly GCF_029378745.1). Taxonomy (NCBI): domain Eukaryota; kingdom Metazoa; phylum Chordata; class Mammalia; order Artiodactyla; family Bovidae; genus Bos; species Bos indicus. Next base: position 23,824,262 of record NC_091763.1, read on the forward strand.
AGCTTGTGTTAAACTATGTGCCTACTATGAACTTTGTGATGCTTCTTTTGAACATATGATTTGTCTTACTTTTTAAAATAAAATTTAGTTCTCTAATTAAAAAAAAAAAACTTATTTCTGATGATTTACAGTAATTTTAGACAAAGCTATGTTCCATGGGATCAGTTTGATTAGTTTTCTGTGATTGTGATTTTCATTCTGTCTGCCCTCTGACAGATAAGGATAAGAGGCTTATGGAAGCTTCCTCATGGGAGAGACAGACTGTGGGGGAAACTGGGTCTTGTTCTGATGGGAGGGGCCATGCTCAGTAAATCTTTAATCCAATTTTCTGCCATTGCCTTCTCTAGTGGGCCACATTTTGCCAGAACTCTCCACCATGACCCTTCCATTTTGGGTGGCCCCACACAGCATAGTTCACAGTGTCACTGAGTTAGACAAAGCTGTGGTCCATGTGATCAGTTTGATTAGTTTTCTGTGATTGTGGATATCATTTTGTCTGCCCTCTGAGGGATAAGAATAAGAGGCTTATGGAAACTTCCTGATGGGAGAGACTGACTGGGGGAGACTGGGTCTTGTTTTGATGGCTAGGGCCATGCTCCATAAATCTTTAATCCAATTTTCTATGGATGGGCAGGGCTGTGTTCCCTCCCTGTTGTTTGACCTGAGACCAAACTATGGTAGAGGTAATAAAGAAAATGGCAACCACCTTCAAAAGGTCCTATGTACACAATGCCACACTCAGTACCCCCGACACTGCAGCAGGCCACTGCTAACCCATGCCTCTGACAGAGACTCCTAGACACTCATGGGCAAGTCTGGGTCAGTTTCTTGTGGGATCACTGCTTCTTTCTCCTGGATCCTGGTGCATACAAGGTTTTGTTTGTGCCCTCCAAGAGTCTGTTTCCCCAGTCCTGTGTAAGTTCTGGCAGTTTTGGAAGAGAGTTCCAGAAAAACATTTACTTCTGTTTTGACTATGCCAAAGCCTTTGACTGTGTGGATCACAACAAACTCTGGAAAATTCTTCAAAAGATGGGAATACCAGACCTCCTGACCTGCCTCCTGAGAAATCAGTATGCAGGTCAAGAAGCAACAGTTAGAACTGGACATGGAACAACAGACTGGTTCCAAATTGGGAAAGAAGTAAGTCATGGCTGTATATTGTTACCCTGCTTATTTAACTTATATGCAGAGTATTGAAAGTGAAAGTGAAGTCGCTCAGTCGTGTCCGACTCTTAGCAACCCCATGGACCGCAGCCCACCAGGCTCCTCCGTCCATGGGATTTTCCAGGCAAGAGTACTGGAGCAGGGTGCCACTGCCTTCTCCAAGATGAATATGCAGAGTACATCATGTGAAATGCAAGGCTGGATGAAGCACCAGCTGGAATCAAGATTGCCGGGAGAAATATCAATAACTATGGACATGCAGATTACACCACCCTTATGGCAGAAAGTGAAGAAGAACTAGAGAGCCTCTTGATGAAAGTGAAAGAGGAGAGTGAAAAAGCTGGCTTAAAACTCAACATTCAACAAACAAAAATCATGGCATCCAGTCCCATCCCTTTATGGCAAATAGATGGGGAAACAGTGACAGACTTTATTTTCTTGGGTTCCAAAATCACTGATAATGGTGACTGCAGCCATGAAATTAAAAGACGCTTGCTCCTCAGAAGAAAAGATATGACCAATCTAGACAGCATATTAAAAAGCAGGGACATCAGTTTGCTGACAAATGTCCATTTAGTCAGAGTTCTGGTTTTTCCAGTAGTCATGTATGGATGTGAGAGTTGGACTTTAAAGAAAGCTGAGAGCCAAAGAATTGATGCTTTTGAACTGTGGTGTTGGAGAAGACTCTTGAAAGTCCCTTGGACTGCAAGGAGATCCAACCAGTCAATTCTAAAGGAAACCAGTCCTGAATATTTACTGGAAGGACTGACGTTGAAACTGAAACTCCAATACTTTAGCTACCTGATGTGACTCATTTGAAAAGACCCTGGTTTTGGGAAAGACAGAAGGTGGGAGGAGAAGGGGATGGCAGAGCATGAGATGGTTGGACGGCATCACCAACTGGATGGACATGGGTTTGAACAAGCTTGAGGAGTTGGTGATGGACAGGGAAGCCTGTCGTGTTGCAGTCCATGGGGTTGCAAATAGTCAGACACAACTGAGCAACTGAACTGAAAGTAATTTTGGAATCAAAAAAGCCCTGTAAAAACGTTACCTTTGAAGAGACCAGTCCTCATCAGATCAGATCAGATCAGTCGCTCAGTCGTGTCCAACTCTTTGCGACCCCATGAATCGCAGCACACCAGGCCTCCTTGTCCATCACCGAATCCCGGAGTTCACTGAGACTCACGTCCATTGAGTCAGTGATGCCATCCAGCCATCTCATCCTCTGTCGTCCCCTTCTCCTCCTGCTCCCAATTCCTCCCAGCATCAGAGTCTTTTTCAATGAGTCAACTCTTCACATGAGGTGGCCAAAGTACTGCAGTTTCAGCTTTAGCATCATTCCTTCCAAAGAAATCCCAGGGCTGATCTCCTTCAGAATGGACTGGTTGGATATCCTTGCAGTCCAAGGGACTCTCAAGAGTCTTCTCCAACACCACAGTTCAAAAGCATCAATTCTTCAGTGCTCAGCCTTCTTCACAGTCCAACTCTCACATCCATACATGACCACAGGAAAAACCATAGTCTTGACTAGACGAACCTTTGTTGGCAAAGTAATGTCTCTGCTTTTGAACATGCTATAGGAATGTGAATAGTGTAAGTAGCTTACCACCTGGGGCCAGCATGAAGTTTTTCCCTCAGGGGTATAGAATTACATATCCATCAATTGCATTATGGGTGGTTTTGCCTTTCTTTGTAACCATCTGGTAGAGGCTGCTTTACAGACAGGATATTGAGTAAGAGTTCTGTTCTGGTATGATAATAACCACAGGGGGGACCTGCAAATATTCATTTAGTGATAGTGTCTGCACTTAACTCAATATGGCCTTGTTGTCACTTGTCAAGGAAATCAAAGGCACATAGTGTGTATTGAATACCAGATAATATCTAAGTGTATCAGTCATGCTTCAGTAATCCCAAAGGTTTAATTTAAAGAGAGAAATGGAAAACTTGTATTGTCTAAAAGTTAAGGGTCTAGGACATATGTTCTAGAAATAGGAAATTGTAAAATGCTACATATAATCCCCCCCCCTTTTTGCAATTTTCTATGTTATTTCATTGGTGTATGAATTAAACTAGAAATACACTTTTGTTTTAACCAGCATAAAATATATTTACCTTGATATCTGACTATTTGGGCTTGTTTAGGGCAATAGTTCCCAAAATAATTATAATTATACTGTAGAAATTGTTTTTCTTTTTCTTTTCTCATGTTTAACATGAGATCTTACTCTTTTTCTTCCTGCATTTTTTCCTACTTTTCTACTTTTCTATACTTTTATATTTTCCTACTTTTATATACAGTCTTTTCCTATTTTTTTTCTACTTTTATATACAGTCTTTCATCCTTTTGTTTTTTTCTCTTACAATTGAAAATAATATTCTAGAACAATGGAACATTTTCATGAATGTTGGTATCATATTTTTAACATCGTTCCTCTACTCCTTCTCACCCTGCAAAAAATGATTGAGCCTGAAAGTCATTTTAAAAAATGCTCAAATATGAAAAAAAAAAAAAATCTCTAGTTGCTGTGACTTGTGATCAAAGAAACTATAGTGCAAGGATTGAACAAGGAAAGGAATACTTGAAAACAAAGGAACAGGTTAGGATGCTAATATTTCAGTCATGCAACCCATGTAATTGTTGGCTGTTGGTTTTATATTGAAGGAAATTCTGTGTATGCTTGAAGTATTGATTAAAAGATCAGAGAAATGAAAAAAAAATAGTGTTAAAAATGACTTATCACTTAAATTTCAATGATATAACACCTGGCATATGTGTGTGCTATGAATATATACAATACATAGATTTATCAGGAGTGAGTAATGAGTGACAGTGCTTTCCAGTCACATCTTGAGTATCACATCTGTCATGTTGTTAAAAATAATTGACTTCCTGGAACACAGAGCATTGGTTTATGAAAAATAATTCTAAAACATCAAAATAATTTAATGAGCTTAAAAACTCAAAATTCTCAATAACAATAGTCTCATCATTCTGTTTCAAATCTTTCTGCCTATAATTTTTTAACCACTTTGTTAAAGAGGAGGTAAGTGAAGAAAGAGACCAGGAGGAGAAGGTTCTTTCCATAGCTTCCTGAGAGTCTTGGTGTAAACACTGGTTCCATCAACCAATGGAAAACTGGTTATCCATAGAACAATTTCTATCACTGGTGAGCAAAACAGTGCTCCAGGAAGGGCAGAATGTGGCTTAATTGCTTGCATAATGAAGTTAAGAGTTCTGCAATTTTTTGGATAAAAGGATATATGGTATTAGTCAAACCCTGGGCTCTAGAACTATGTTAAGCTATATAAATTTATCACTGAGAATTTTTTATTACTTTCCCCAATTGGTTGATACTTTTCCTACATTGAAATTTATTTTCTCTTTGAATATGAAGGGCTTCTTCCACAGCCTTCAAATATGCAGAATTTCTTAACACTTTTTGTCCATTTGTCAATGACTTGTATCTCTGGAAAGTTTTAGAATAAACTTTTCATCCACACTCTTTAGGAATTCCAAAATGCATGAAAAGTGAAAGTGTTAGTCGCCCAGTCATGTCTGACTCTTTGGGACCCCATGTACTGTAGCTTTACAGTCTCCACAGACCATGGGATTCTCCAGGCAAGAATACTGGAGTGGGTTGCCATTCCCTTCTCCAGCGGATATTCCTGATCCAGGGATTGAGCCCTGATCTCCTACAGTGTAGGCAGATTCTTTACTGTCTGAGCCATCAGGGAATATACTGGAGCAATTATTTTTGATTCATTTTACTTGGAAAGCAGTTAGTACTTTTGATATGACAACCTACGTTTTTCAATTATGATTTTTTTCCCCCTGCCCATATTCTGTCTTTTATTAGTTAAATTACTAAGTGCTGAGTGTATTCTAATTTTGAAGAGGAAATAATTCCCCAGGAATTTGGAGAATGTTTTGTAGGACACAGGACTAGGTATATGTCCTGAAACAGATGGTAAAAGGCGTGAGGTCTTACTAGGGGTAGAATCCTGTAGACATGTAGTGGGGACAGACAGGTAAAATCAAATGCAGGTCAGCATACAAATCAAAGATTGAAGACAGTGGACCAATTTGCTTTTCATGAAACAGTTTTACAGCAGGAGATTGATAGGAATGATAGTCCAAAAGAACTATTATGCTCACATTGAGGAGGTCATTCAGCTCAAGCTCCAGAAAATATTTTACCACCGGCAAGGGAAGGTCAGTGAATATTTTTGCTGGGGAGTAACATGACTTAAAGTATTTCTTAAAAAGTGATCTGATTGTGTTGAGGGGGAAAGATAGCAGAGAGATGAGGTAAGAGGCAGTAAAATGATACAGAAGACTTTTGCTGGAAAACTGTTGCTCTGCTTCACTGTTTTCTGAAAAGGACAGTCTCCTCGTTTCTGAGTCCCCAAAACTCTTCTGCCCTTTGTTCAATGGGTAGCCTGGCCCTGTCAGGGTCTTACCCTCTGTATTCACCAAGTGTAATTTGACATCCATTCCGAATCTGTTAGTGGCTCAGTGGTGCCCAACTCTTTGTGACCCCATGGACTGCAGCCCACCAGGCTCCTCTGTCCATGAGATTTTCCAGGCAAGGATACTGGAGTGGTTGCCATTTCCTTCTCCAATTCTAGCTCAATTCTAAATTTGCCCACTTGCTCCTCAGAGCCCCATCTCCTTCCTTCTCCCACTCCTTCCCCTTTGATCACATTTCTTTTTAAAAATACATCTATTATTGCTACTTATCTTGAATTATTATTGCCGTTGTTTAGTTGCTCAGTCATGTCTGACTCTTCTTGACCCCCATGGACTGTAGCCCGCCAGGCTTCTCTGTCTGTGGGATTCCTCAGGCAAGAATAGTGGAGTGGGCTGCCATTTCCTTCTCCAGGGAGTCTTCCTAACCCAGGGATTGAACCATATCTCCTGCATTGGCAAGTGGATTATTTTCCATTGAGCCTGTTACTTAGTTCTGAACCTGTTCATCTAGACTGTCTTGAAGACAGGAAACTGTTTTAGTCACTTACAAACTCAGAAAAATTGCTTGTGAAATTTGAGTTAAATAGTAACAGCAAGGTACACGTTGTATGTCTGATGATTTTCCTTACTCTTGGATGATTTAAGCAAAGAGTAACAGACACAGCATGTAATTAGATTCCACTGTACCACCTGCACAAGATAAATCATAATCATGACATCCTAAATACTGAAAATACTTTGAGGCAATGAGCTGCTGAATCAGTATTCATCAAGTTTAGGCATATAAAACAAAATTCCAATTATCTATCTGAGAAGTATATTCTATACAAAACTGCAGAGACATAAATTAATGTGAAAGCATTTAAAACAACATGGTTGTCTGGATGATACATTACAGCACATACAACCAAGACTTAGTTAAACAGAGAGGACAGCCTGTTACGCAAATATTGACTTTTCAATACTTATCTATTCAGAAATAATGTACAGCTCGAGATAGTAAATTCTCAATTAACCTTAATAAAGCTGATCAACAGAAAATGAAACCCTTTCTAGTAAAGATAAAATATCCATGAAGGCAGAATTAATAAATCAAATGCACTACACATGCTGATTTCATAAATAAAACTCTTAAAAATTATAAAACAGCTTTTAAAATCAAGTTCTTTAACATGTTACTAGGTAATATTTGCAGAGAAGGCAATGGCACACCACTCCAGTACTCTTGCCTGGAAAATCCCATGGATGGAGGAGCCTGGTAGGCTGCGGTCCATGGGGTCGCAAAGGGTGGGACATGACTGAGAGACTTCATTTTTGCTTTTCACTTTCATGCACTGGAGAAGGAAATGGCAACCTACTCTAGTATTCTTGCCTGGAGAATCCCAGGGACGGGAGCCTGGTGGGCTGCTGTCTATGGGGTCGCAGAGTTGGACACGACTGACATGACTTAGCAGCAGCAGCAGCAGGTAATATTTGACATATACAAATATTATACATGTATAATCTATGAAGCTTAATAACAAAACAAACTTCCCTCTCAGAACTAACCACTCAAATCAAGATCTATAGCATTTCTAGCATGTCTTGCTTCGAATATGTACTTTTGACTTTATTTTTGAAGTCTCTGAAATATTATGGTATATGTCACTATTGTTGACTTGCTTTTCACACTTGTTTCTAAATTTCACACAAATTGGTAACTGTTACTGTTGCTGCTCATTCATTTTTCACTGCTTACAATATTCATTCTCCTATAAGTGGGCTTTTTAAATGCTTCTAGCTTTTTATTCTTGATAGCATTGCTATAAATATTTTCTGGACTGGTTGAGATACAGAATCTTTTGAGGGCAGGCAATGGGTGGAGGTTAGAAATAGAATTACTGGATCATTTGGTGTATGAATAGCTGCCCTTACAAGACTGTGCCAAATTGATTTCCAGTGTATACCAACAATATGTAGAAGTTGCATTGACTCACATCTTTGCTATTAGTTCACATTTTTCCAAAATATATTCAAATATGGGCTATGTATTAAATATATTAGATCCTGGTCATGATAGGGAGCAGGAGGGAATAGATTAAAATTAGAGGTTCAGGCTAAAAATCAGCAAAAATACACTAACAAAAAGAGAGGTTGCAGTTGACAATAATAAAAATGTAATATAACTTATATATTATGTTTAAGTAGATATACAAGTAGAAAAATGTAGTACAGAAATAATAAAAATATGCCATGAAATGTAGAGAATAATTCATTAAATACTTGAAACTGACCTAGAATAATGAATAAAAATTAATTTGGTTAGCTATAAGAAATGAGGTTTACACTTATTTTCTCTGCATTTTGAAGATACTATTCTAAGATCTGTCACATCCATATTGCTGTTGGCAAACACTGTCCATCAAATTGTTGAAATTTGTCCTCTAATATCTTTAAAGATCTGCTTTTATTTTTTTTTCCATTTTGTGTTTCCCTCTAATAGTTTTAAACATTAGTTACTTCTACTCTATTTTCAGCAGTAATAGAAATGTCCAGTGGTCATTTTCTGAGATATTTCCTTTCTTTCATTTATTCTGTCCTCCTGGGATTTAAATTACATATATACTAGGACTTCTGTAATAGCTAGAGCTCACTTTTGTTTTTTCAATCCCCTTGCTTCTTTGTGTCATACTGTAATTTCTTCAGATCTGTTTTTCAGTTCACCAGTCTCTCATTAGTTTTGTCTACTCTATTGACATTGAGTAGTATTGACTATACATTGATTTTTAAAGTTATTTCAATAATTATATTTTTCTTTCTTAAAGCTTATTTTGGTTCTTCTAGATATCCCAATCATTTCAAAAAGTTTGTTGGCTTTTCCTTTCTATTGCATGCATGCTCAGTTGTGTCCAACTCTTTGTGACCCCATGGACTGTAGCCTGCCAGTCTCCTCTGTCCATGGAATTTTCCAGGCAAGAATACTGGAATGGGTTGCCAATTCCTTCTCTAGGGGATCTTCCCAACACAGGGATTGAACCCGCGACTCTTGCATCTCCTGCACTGGCAGGAGGGTTCTTTACCACTGAGCCACCTGGAAAGCCCTTCCTTCCTATTATGTTATGGTTTATGTTTTTATCTAAATATTTCACGTATAATTATTTTATATTTTATATATGATGATTCTGAAGGATGCATAACAAAATATGCCACTTTGGCACAAGGATTATTCTCAGTGAAAGGTACTTGAAAAACAGCACATGTAAGAAGAGCATTCTAATTTTCTCTCTTCTTGGTGGCGTGTGCGTGTATGTGTTCAGTCATGTCCAACCCTTGATGACCCTGTGGACTGTAGCCCATCAGGCTCCTCTGTCCATGGGATTTACCAGGTAAGTGGGTTGCCATGCCCTTTTCCAGGGGATCGTCCCAATCCTGGGACTGAACCTGAGTCTCCTGTGTCTCCTGCATTGACAGGCGGATTCTTTATGAAGGAACCACCGAGGAAGCCCTTTCTTCCCAGAATAGGAGATAAAACCCTCATATAAAAATGGCGTCCCCGTATCAGGAGAAAAGAAACATTCTTTGATGGGTGCTAAAACCTAGAGAATTCTGTACAAACAGATCTTGCTAAAATAATTCTTACCTTCAATTAGCCTCCCTATATATCTTACTTTTTCATAATTGCCTCTTTTTGTTCAAACTAATATAAAAAATATTTAGGTTTTATTACTTCTTTGGATCTTCCTTTCATTCTGTCACATAAAACTGATATTTTCGTGTTTGTCTCTTGGTAATACACTTTATGTCAATTAAATTCTCCGGCCCATCTGAAAACCTGAACAAAGTAAAGGTTAAGTTTTGCCTCTCATACAAATTCTAATAGCTGAGGCAATGGGGGCTCCTGAAATAACGCTGATTTTTAACTCTCACTCCTGGTCCTCCATTTTGGGGTATGTTTGGTGTTCCCTGATTATAGGCTTGTATTTAGTTGAATTAGTGATCTTTCAGAGTCGATATTTATTTCTTCCTCTCAGCAAACAGGGAGCTACCAACTGGAATTGATTTATTCACCTTTTAGTGTCCTGACCTTCATTTAAAGAGCCTAAGGACTCCTATCTTTGCAACAGCTTGCTGTCCAGTGACCTGACTACAGCACTGATGGTGTTTATGTTGAGAGGCACCACACCTTTTAGGTATTAAACAGGCTCCAATTTCAATTTTGATCTTTTCACTATCTTTGTTGCTTTTGTTTGGTCTCCTTGGAGATATCCTCAACTTTTGATTAATCCAATAATATAATAAAACCATGGGCTAGGCAAGATTTAGTTTATATTCCTAAAGGCCATTCAAAGCAATTACTGGGAATGAAATTTTACAAGTTTGACATTTTCAGAGGTTAGTACATCTAGTACATACTTCCAAGTAAACATGCTGGCTACATTATCTGGGTTAATTTTCATATTGGTAACTATAGCACAAAATCATCTTTGTAAATTAAACTGATATTAGTGTCAAATAATACTGAATATTTTGGTAAATTTTTAGAACTAAACTAGCACTTTTACTCCATCAAGTAACAGAGTTCCCTTAAAGCATGTGTTAAAAGACCTTGGGCTTCCCTGGTGGTACAGTGGATAAGAATCTGTCTGCCAATACAGGGAACATGGATTCGGTTCCTGGTCCAGGAAGATCTCGCCTGCTATGGAACAACAAAGAGTATGTGCCGCCACTACTGAGCCCTCACTCTAAGGCCTTCAAGCTGCAACTCCTGGGCCTGTGTGCTGCGACTCCTGAAGCCCACACACCCAGAGCCTGTGCTCCACAGCAAGACAAGCCACTACAGTGAGAAGTCCACGCAGGGCACTAGAAGGTGCCCCCGCTCTCCACGGCTTGACAAAGCCAGCCCACAGCACCTAACACCCAGTGCAACAAAAAACAAATAATTTTTTTAAAAGACCTTAGGAAGTCGGCATTTCTTTAGTCGGCATTTCTCCTCCTCTCAAAACATTGATTAGTGTGCTTTTGCCTGTGGGCTTAGCCTTATGCTAATTTCCAAAGTCAAAAATTATCTGGGCTACAGGGTATTCATTGAGTCCCAGCTGCATACAATGTGAAAATGGAAAGGAAAGTGATAGTCGCTCAGTTGTGTCTGACTGTTTGCAACCCCATGGACTGTAGCCTGCCAGGCTCCTCTGTCCATGGAATTCTCCAGGCAAGAATACTGGAGTGGGTAGCCATTCCTTTCTCCAGGGGATCTTGCCAAGCTAGGATTTGAACCCAATCTCCTGCACTGCAGGCAGATTATTTACCATCCGAGCCACCAGGAGGTTCAATATGAAGTTTCAGAACTCTCATAACATTCCTAATCCTTTGGTCCTTACTCACGTATGCATGCTAATGACAATAATGTAGAACATATGAATCACAATCCACAAACCCAAGTACTCAGCAAATAGCCATCTTAAATATGTATTAAAATAATCAAATCAGAATGGATTCTAAGCCTTGGTACATGGCAGGTGGGAAATTCTAATTAAGCCATTATTAAGGCCCTGTTCTTTTTTAAAGTCCTGGTGAAATATGACCTGGAAAAGGAAGTCTAACACACTAACATTTGAACTGTAGTCATCACAACTAAAACTGGATAAGTGTGAAGAGGAAACTGTTTTAATGGTTTACTTGTAGTGCTCATGCTGTCCAGAGAAACTGGGAATTCTCATGTTCATTGTTCAGTATCCATAGTCTTTCTTTACAACCTTGGTTTTGATGTCTTCTCACCTACTGTCCAGAGAAGGCAATGGCACCCCACCCCAGTACTCTTGCTTGGAAAATCCCATGGACAGAGGAGCCTGGTAGGCTGCAGTCCATGGGGTCACTGAGGGTCAGACACGACTGAGCGACTTCACTTTCACTTTTCACTTTCATGCGTTGGAGAAGGAAATGGCAACCCACTCCAGTGTTCTTGCCTGGAGAATCCCAGGGATGGGGGAGGCTGGTGGGCTGCCGTCTATGGGGTCGCACAGAGTCGGACACGACTGAAGGGACTTAGCAGCAGCAGCACCTACTGTCAGATAAGAGGAAATATTTCTCTCTTTTCTCGTGATGTTTCAAATTTTCCTTTTCTCCTCTACTTACATTCATAAACAACTCTCCAATTCCTTCATCCCAAGGCTTTTAGGCATCATATGGCAAGAAAAGATGTATCTTTTAAATGACTTTTACTTTTGACCCAGCAAGGCAATTTGTCCTGAGGCTTTGGTGCAACACCAAAGATCCCGCCTCCGTCAAGGAAGGAGAGGGAGAGGGAGAAGGGCAGAGAGACAAGACCAAAGTATTATCTTGTCACAATAATTACTGCTAACATTTCTTGAATGCCTGATACATGTAAGAGATGGAGCCAAGAAACTTACTGCCATCTCATTTCAAAATAATCTTATGAAATAGGTATTATCTTGGTTTCACAAAAGGCTAAAAAGAGTTTAAATCACAGGCCCTGATCTCACAGTTACTAAACTGAATAACCAGGATTTAAACCTCAACAATCTGACTATAAATTATACTGCCTTTGGTCATTGATTAGGCTCCTGCAATCCTGCTTGTTCCCTAGTTCTTCTTTTGTTGTTTTTTGGTCATTAAGTCATGTCTGACTCTGCAAACCCATGGACTGTAGCCTGCCAGGCTTTTCTGACCATGGGGTTTCCCAGGCAAGAATACTGGAGCAGGTTGTCATTTCCTTCTACAAGGGATCTTCCCAACCCAGTGATTGAACTGCATTGGCAGGCAGACTCCTTACCACTGAGCCACATGGGAAGCCCCAGTTCTTCTTTCAGTAACTACCTAAGTTATCTATCAGACAGGACCTAGCAACCAAACAACAACAAAGTTACCCATCTAGGAGTTTCAATTAGCCTTAGATGTCTGTCTGCCTTCTGAGAGTTTTCTCCTAGGATTTGGAGTCCTTTTATTATTGAATCTCAGGCTGAGGAATGGAAATTTCCTTGTCTGTTGACAGACTTCTCTAATGCCAACTTCTGTTCATGGCCAGCCATTCCATAGAGTCCCCAAAAGTCATGCTTTGCAAATTTTTTGAAACAACTTGCTGCTACTGCCCTAAGCCCTTCTGTGACACACTGAGGTGGTAGCACAGGCTGCTCACCTTGTCTGTCCCATCAGTAGGGCTATGTTTTGTGCCTCTCTCTTTTCTCATTTTTCCCTGTACTAGACATCTGGTAGGATGCACTGGATGCCAATGTACAACGAATGAAGCATGTAGACTCCAGTCAACTGAGAGGTCCTTTAACAGTCAAAGTCATTTTGCTCAATGAGTAAAATATTTACACTCTATATACATTTGGTCTTTGGTGTCATATTTATAATCAAAAGGAACTTAAAAATACGCTTGTACTCAGTCAAGAAAGTCTTACAGGAGAAAATAGCATGGAAACCTTCTAGTTAAAATATGTAAAACACACACCGTAAAACTTTCCACCACTATAAAATAGCTTGCCCACTGACATGTCATGTTTTCTTAGAATGGAAGGAGTGATGGGCAGATTTTGAGAATGACTTTAACTGTCCTGGCGAACACTATCCCAGTACTGCTCATTTTGCAAATGTTCAAATATGGTGATTAGGCAGAAATTAGAAAGCAAGAACATTTAAAAACAGATGAATAGCACATGGTAAATTATATAATAGAAAATTTCATAGTATAATCAAACTATGATAAAATGTGTATATACCACTGATCAACTGAAAAATCTCACATTTTTATTACTTGGCCAGTATAAAAAGACAAGTATCTGTGTCAAACTTGAATATCATATTTATAAATATTTCTCTTTCACATGCATAAACTGTTATCAGACCCAGAAAGAACACTGATTTTTTAAGGTCTGGGATCTTGGGCTAAAATTCGTGTCACTAGGCAGATGAGTATGCCACAAAAGTGCAGTCAAACTTTCTATAGGACAATCCAAAGAAACTAGCATCTGATTGACTTTCTCAGTACCTTCTATACCGTATCTTTGATTTATAAGCAATAATTATGTTGTAGTTACTTAAATAACACTGGAGTACAGTACTTTATTCAAATGTTTCACAGAATAGAAATTAAAGGTTGAAAATTTAATTAAATAAGTTCAAAAGGTTATCTTTCACCCACAAAAGCATTAAAAAATGCAAGTAAGAAAAATAAACAAGTACCTGACTCTTACAAATACCCTAACATTCTCAAGTGGTGTGTAAGTGTGGGGGGAGTGGTTCACACATATTTTTAGTAAGCAATAATAGATGTTTCCAAAATATATTTACCTATAGCAGCACTTCCTCAATTATGATTATGTATTTACATACCTATCTATGTCTGCCTCTTTACGACAGGCTACAAAGTTTTAGGAATCATTAGAATTTAAGTGCCAAGATGTTCTGAAGAGTCATTAGTGTTTGGAGAAATTTTAATGTCTTATTTGCAAGGGAACAGGACAGGTGGCATAATAACTTCATTTACACCAATAGGGTCAAAATATCACATGATTCCTGCACTAAAAATTTTAAAGATGAAATAAGATATTGAATAAATAATATCTCAAATGCCATCTTCAACTTGCTTCCTATTAATATTTGAAAAATAATTGCTTTCTGAATGCAAATGACTACAAAAACCTTATTAAATAAAGTTATTAAAAAGCCTACTCAAAAGAGAAAGGGGATATATATGTGTATGTGTATATATATATAGCTGAATCACTTCATCATATGACAGAACCTAACGCAATATTGTAAAGCAACTATATCACAATAAAAAAATTATGTAAAAGTAATAAGTCTAGGAAAGCATGAATACAATGAAATTTATTATTATAATAGTTTTAAGTTTGTTGTAGCTATATAAACTTATATATTCAGAACAAACAACAGAATAGAAATACATCAAGATATTAATGATGGTTATCTCTAGACAGTGGTATTATGGGTAACTGTCTTTTCTGTATTTTCCATGTTTTTAAAACAAATAAATTGTAGTGTTTAAAAGAAAAATGAAATGCTATCTTTTTTACCATATCTTAGATGAAACTATTCTCACCTTTCATGTTTATCCATGTACTTCACAATGTCAATTTCCATTATTCTCACAGTAGAAGATGCTAGGATTATTATTCGATGTCTCTTTAGGATATTCTGTAACAGAGAAATTTAATGATTATTACATGATAACACCACAGAGCAAATGCTATTATCTATATCTACTTTCTTCCAAACCAGAGGAAACTGGAAAGCTTTGATTTCACCTTCAAATTTTAGGGATAGTATGATCTAAACTGTTGTTCATAAATAATGATTTAAAGGAAAATCTACATTAGAAAAGAAGGAAAGGTACTTTTCTTATTAAAATGTCTACAATTACATATTTCTTATGAAAACTAAAGTAAAGCATAGATCTAATCCTGTGCTCAAAACATAATGAAATCCTGATATACAATCATTTAGTTAATTCTTGCACACTTTATAATCTTTGAAATATAAACATTAAGTTGTGTCAAGTTAATGCTATAAAAATTTTAGATTTTTAGTAACTGACTCTTTTAAGTCTGCAAGATCAGTATTTTCTTATTGTAAATCTAACTTAAGTCACTAGTTTCTTAAAAGAAGCTGGAATCTAAATAATTTATATATGAAATGAAGCTTAACATGTGGCTCAAACATTGTAATCCCAAATGAATTACTAAAAGAAAGAAAGATAGAATTATTTAATATTTCATGAAAGGTAGGCTTACATACCATGCCTTTTAATAATCTCTTAATTTTTTAAAAAAAGGTTAGCTTTACGTTTTACAAAGTGATTTTGTCTAGACAAAGGAAATAATCAGCAATTTTTGTCAAAGTTCTTTTCATTAAAATGAGGTGATTAGATATATAAGTTGTCTTGGTTGTGAGAATGCATTACAATTTTATTAAAATTAAACCAAAAAAGACCATATCACATTACCTTTATTGCTACTTAAAATGACCTATTTGAACAAGGCATAAAAATTCAGTGTTAAAGGCACAGTTTTTCTGGAGGGTGCATGCTTTCCGGATAAAAGTATTACCACAGAACATCCCCTACAGTTTACTCTAGTGCTCTCATGATTTCAAAATTACTGAAGTATTTACAGCATATACTTGTTAATGTCTTCATAAAATATAAAGACAAAAGCTAGGTTTGCAGTAAAATTTCAGTGTGCTGGTAAATTTACATGTGCTTTTTAATAGTCACTCTATTATTTAGTTCATATTCTATAGTTCAATTAAGTATCACAGATATAAAATAGCAATGACTTAAACTTTAAAAGCATGGAAGTCCAGGCTAATGAGCACTCTGCAGGCTCATTCCCTCTTGTTCTTCTGCTATCTCTAGGGTTGGCTTCCTCTCCTCAGGATCCAAAACTGCTCACTGCCACATTCACAATTTAGTCATTAAAAAACTGTGTGAGAGGCAGTCGACAGCACAGTCCTTCCTCTTATAAGTTTACATTTGGAACTTGCATTCATTACCTTTTAAGGTAGCTCATTGCTCATCATTTAATCTCAAAGCTGCAGCTGGCTACCAGGGAGACTGGAAATTATAATCTCTACTCTGGATGGCTTTGTAATCAATTAACAATAAAGAGCTCTGTCTCTATCAAAGGGAAGAATATATACCAGGAGAAAAGAAACAGTACTTGATGTAGTCAGATTTGCATAAACTTTGAAAGTCTAGTCCCTCAAAACCACAATGAGATATGACCTTACACCTGGTTATTATTGAAAAGATAAGAAATAGTAAGTTTTGGTGAGGATGTGGAAGAAAAGGTAATCCCTGTGCACTACTGGTGGAAATAAAAATAAAACAGTAAAACAGTATGGAGGGTCCTCAAAAAATTAAAACTATCATATGACCCAGCAATTCCACTTTATGAGTATTTAGCTGAAGACAACGAAAACACTAACTCAAAAACATATATGCACCGCCATGTTCACTGCATTACAATTCACAATAGCCAGGATATGGGAGTAACCTGAGTGTCCATTGCTGTATGAATGAATAATGAATACATAAAAACAGAATATTACCCAGTCATTAAAAAAGAATGAAAAAGAAGAAAGGAAAAACAATAGGCTTATAGAAGATTCACCGATCAGCTTGGAGGCTGCCAGAGCAGTGTGGGGATCTAGTGGACATGAGTCTAGTCCCTGAAAAATTATAATGGTTAAAAGAATATGAAACAGAGAGTCCTTCCTTGATTTAGATATTATACTTGTACTAGATCGATGATCATTATTTTGACTTTTATTCAATAATATGCCTGTCATAGGATCAAATTCAGGTGTCAATTTTGGAATCCTTCCCAACTCTGTAAATACTGATGCCCTAACAAAACCAAGACAGCTAAATTTGGGGGTGTGGTTCCTACAGCAAAGATTCAAAACAAGTCACAGAAACCCAGGTGAGTCTTGTAAAGGCTACCAGAAGGAATCAGTTACTAAAGCTATTATAGTAATACTGTTTTTAGCAGTGTTTCTAATTTAACTTCAGTTACATTTTACATCTGTGCTTACCATTCATCTTACATTTCAGTTTTTCTTTCCAGAATTGTTTTCCTTTCATTTAAAGTACATATTTTGGAATTTCCATTATGAAAAGGTTCTCTAATGCCTCATTAAAAATAGTTTAAAAATTCAAAAAAAAGTTTCTGTACTAGCAAATTTCTTGCGTGAAATTTTGCTATATTCATGATAGTATTATGTTGACAGTTACTTTCTCTCAGCACATTACGACAATATTCCCTTGATTTCTATTGGCTTTCAAGGTTGCTGTTATAAACTCAGCCATCTAATGACTTTTTCTTTCAGTCCGAAGCCTCTCTCTGAGATTTAATTAAGACAAGAAGTAACACTGTTACTTGACGTAGATTTAGAACTGTTTTCACAATTATATTAGAGTCACACACTTGAATTGTGGCCTACTTTATGAAGACAGATAATAGTTACGTTTATTTAGCACTTACTATGTGCCTAACCGCTGCAGTGGAAACTTCTCACCTTATTTGTCTAGTTCAGTTCTCACAATAAACCTTTTGCTGAACGCGCTCTTCTTGTCTCTGTTCCATGTTCGAAATGTGAGGCTCACGAAGTTTGGAGAATCTCTGCCATATCCCTCAGTGAGTGAGTGAGGCAGGAGCAGGGAAAAGACTGCATTCACCTGGACAACATAGCCCCGCTCCGGTGAAATTAATTCAACACGTGAAACTGATTCATCTTCTTAAGGTCAGGAGGTGCAGCGATTCGCAGCCCGTGGGGCTAAGCCAGAACTACATTTCCCAGAATCCTTTTCTCAGAGGCCTCAGGTGAGTGGCCACAGGCGCGTTTTGCCTAAGGTTTGGAAGGCGTGAGGGAAGCAGTCGTTACCCATCATAGGGCGTCCAGTTAGCTGTGGTCAGTGTCCCAAGTCCAGTGCCTACCGATGAATTCAAGATTGCCTCGCTGTTTCTTGCTCCATGTCCTACTCTTCCGCCAAGCAGCCAGCTGTGGTGGCAAAAGCAACCCCGTCCCCAGCCTCCTGCCCCATAAGATGCAGAGGTCACAGCCCCGCAGAGGCCTCTCTGGGCTCGCGTGTCCTGCTTCCTCGGCTGCAAAAGGCTGCCTCCCGTAACCCCCGGTCAGTGTCCACTTTGCCATCCATGCCCGTCCTGAGGGGAGCTGGCCTCCAAACCCACTTTCCCGACCTTCTTTCTCCAGGCCTCCCACGACAGTGTGTGGTCCTATGCCTCCAATATATCCGTTATTCTATTATGCAGTAAGTAATCGCATATCCCTAACTGAACCCTGACTGAACCCAGAGGGAATATAGTATTGAATTACTGCTCAAGTACTGTTTCCAAAACCTTCTTGTGTGCTCTCCTTTAAGTACAGATATTCTGGTTGCTAAGTGAGGCCACGTTGTGACTTTTATGGGCCCTAGACACTTTTGTCTTTGGGGTTCCTTTTCATCCATAAAAAAAGATATTAAACATTATATTTTACAACTGTTGATATAAAGACAAATAGAATCCAAGTTGTTTTTTTCTTTTAACTGCCAATTTTGAAAGATATTAGAATACTCTTAAGATTCTAAAAGTACCCTACCTCCCCCAGTGGCTCAGCAGATAAAGAATTCTCCTGCAATGCAGGAGATGGGAGTTTGATTCCTGGGTGGGGAAAATCCCCTGGAGGAGGGAATGGCAACCCACTCCAGTACTCTTGCCTGGGAAATCCCATGGACAGAGGAGCCTGGCTGGATACAGTCCAACGGGTCGCAGGCAGTCATGCACAACTGAGCACACACACACACCAACACACCATGGAGCCTAGGAATTGTGTCTACATGGCTAAAGGAGAAGCTAGTCCTGTTACTAGGTTTGACTAGGGACCAGCAATATGCGTTTTAGTAACTCTCCCTTGGTGATTCTGCTCATTAGACAAGTTTCAGAAGTGCTACTAGAGGACTTTGAGTGTCTCAGGACCTGAAGGAAACTGTGATCGTGTTGAAGGATAAACAACAAAACCAACCTTCATATGAAACCTTCATATTTGTGGGGAAGCACTTTTTAAAAAGTATTTGTTATCTCGTCACTTAGTCATGTTCAACTCTTTTGTGACCCCATGACTATAGCTTACCAGGCTCCTCTGTCCATGGGATTTTCCAGGCAAGAATTCTGGAGTGGTTTGCCATTTCCTTCTCTATTTAAAAAGTATATTGACAGCAAAATTTAGCTCTGAAAAATAGCAGACACCCCACCCTATGTCTTACGCTTATAACACATCTGATTTTCAAGTGTTGTTTCTTTCCCGTGGATTGATCTTGCCATAGAATCACAATAGTGTTACTGCTGTAAGGAAATAGTTCTAGACCAATGAATTCATCTTACAAGCCCTCTCTGAGAATTAAAGTCCAAAAGCAAAAGAAAGTTATGATAAACTAGGTCTATTCATAAAGAAGAATTTCCCAGACTGCTGTGCTTATAAAGCTCCAGCATAAAATTGATTTGTTTTTATTCGTTTCCTGTCTCTGAATTAAATTTTAATCTCCTTCCTGCAGGGAAATAAACTGTATAATATATTCCAGGATTTAGGACAGTTCTTTAATCGATGGGGACTCCTTAAGAAATGCTAATGATGAAAACCAAGAAAACAAGTAAATTTAATATTTTATTCAACCATGAAAATGAATACAAAAGTCCTGAGCACAACCAAATATAGTACTCAGTACTGCAAGTTGTTTTTGTGAAGCTATTCAGTATATTCTCTTAAGCCACTTATATGTGTATATATCTAATCTCTATTATTAGATGCTTTCTTGATTATATATATTTTTTGTATTTGATTCCCAATAGCACCTCTGCATTACCATAAAAGTTGAGATCCCTCAAAGATAACTTTTTGTACTTAATGAAAGAAGAAATAATTTGAGACAGGTTACAAAAACATATTTCTAGTCATTCATTGTGAGGGCTGGGAAATGGGATAAACTAGGATAAGGAACGTGCCTGCTAATTCAGGAGACGTAAGAGATGCGGGTTCAATCTCTATGTCAGGAAGATCCCCTGGAGGAGGGCATGGCAACCCACTCTAGTACACATGCCTGGAGAATCCCATGGACAGGAGCCTGGTGGGCTACGGTCCATAGCGTGGCAAAGAGTCAGACACGACTGAAGTGACTTTGCATGCATGCAAAGTTTGCAGATATGAGGGAGCAAAATTTGCTGCCCCCACATGTGTCTTTTTGACATAAAGTTTATCTTCAGTTCAGTCGTCCAGTCGTGTCCTACTCTTTGTGACCCCATGAACCACAGCACGTTTCTTTATAAGGGTGGTAAAAATACTAAAAATACTATTATGTATATTCAGATATCATTTTTCATAGAAACCTGAAAAGAGAGGTTACTGGACATTTTTCTGATTCCTCAGGGAAATGGCAGTTGAGTTTTCCAAATATTTGAACTAGGCATACTTTGGGCTTTCCTGGTGGCACAGTGGTGTAGAATCCACTTGCCAGTGCTGTAGACACAGGAGATACATGTTTGATCCCTGGGTCAGGAAGATCCCCTGGAGGAGGAAATGGCAATCCACTCCAGTATTCTTGCCTGGGACATCCAATGGACAGAGGAGCCTGGTGGGCTGTTGTCCATGGCATGACAAAGAGATCAACACCACTGAGTGACTGAATGCACGCACACGTGCACACACACACACACACACACACACACGCACACATAATTTACTTCTTCCTTACATCTGCTTCCCAAGATGCTCTTGTGATGAAACATCAGAATACAAGCAAGTTCATTAAAATAATATACAGGGTAGAGCACAAGTTGACAACTTTATGTGTAACTTAAACATTTATTTCGTAAATATTATGAATTACAAGAGTTATTTTGACTTTGAAATTATTTTAAATCTCAAAGTGATAAAACAAAATGGAATGACTTTTAACTTTTCTTTAGGAGGCTGCTTTTATTAAAATTGGTAGAAGGCAAGTTTTGATGTAGTTCCAACCTCACAAATAATGGTTTCCTGAGATCTCCATCTCCCATACCAAAGACCTCACTAGGAAGGGCCCTTAGGAGCCTTCTTTATACATGAGACTTACCATCTGTGTTGCACTGGTTATGCCAGGGGTAAACATTTTATTCAATTTTAACCAAATTCCCTCCAATAAAATGGAAATTGAGGTCAGCAGGTATTTTGCACCAGGTTAGGTTCCTGAAAGTGGTCAGGTCAGTATTGAAGTGAAGAACCTGTCTATTGAGAAACAAAAATGTTGAACTAGAGAAAGAACAACGTCGGAGATGTAAAAAAGCAGCCAGAATGAGATATATGGACTCAAAGACAGAAAAGAAAAGAAATCAGAGAATGACTACCTGGATTCTCTGGTTCTGTCACTTCCATTATGAATTCCCAGTGTACATTTTTACTCTAAGTTTTCATAAGATAGTTCCTTCCTCGCAAAATAAATTCCTCCTTTTTGCACAAGCTTGTTCTAAGCATGTTTCCATAATATGAAGCCCAACTATCTCTAAGGCATCATCCTGTAATTATCACTTGCAAATATTGGCCAGAAAAGTATTTTATTTTCTTCCAACATTTTAATGCCCAATCAATTGCACATGTTTTTGTTTTCTCTATGCAATTTATCCAAGACACCAAATTGACCTGCATTCACAGGTATGAATAACAAACCATATGTTCAGAGGTACCATGATGGTTTTCTGATTCTGCTGCCTGTCAACATTTCCAAATCAAACAATAAACTAATAACCAAACATTAATTGAATATAATTATTTTAAAATATTGGAGCTGTGGAGAATGCAAAGAGAAAATAATGCAATTCACATGAGAAAACATAGTTTTTCAATAACAGACTGTCTTGACTATATGAAAAGGAGGTGTAGAAAATGTTCCAAGTAGGGGTGGTTTAAACACACAAAAATCGTTCCCTCTAATTTTCTGAAGGAGTCGCATCATACAATAATTTAATCATCCTTTGGAGAGTTCATTATACAGTATTTGGATTTGAAAGTAATTTACAGTCAGTGGTTTGATTGAACTTTTCAAAATTATTTCTCTTCATATAAGGCAGAAATAATTGCTTGGTGTGGCACTGAGTAGTTTCACTTATACGTAAAATAAATTAGCTCTGACTGAACTAAGCAGAAAATGAATTTATCCAATACTGAGTAATATTCAGCCTAATGAGAAGGGCTGAAGAACTAAGATCGTAGGTGATGTACAGTGAATAATGCTTAAAGCTCTCCTGGAAAACTGATCTAGCCAGGACACTGTCTGCCCCCAGGCACTGTTAAAAGGAGCTCCCACAACCCAAAACTGGCTGCTGTGGATATTTTATAGGGCTCTCCACAGAGTCAGCACTTCACCTCAGGAATTTGGTTTCCCCGTACCTGACACTCTGGAGAGAATTCTGTAGGTCCTGCTTCTTTGCATCATTAGGACACATTTCAGAGTCTAGCAGAGCAGAGGATGCAAAGGATTCTGGGAAATAATGAGCATGCCATTTTCAACTTCAAAGGGACAGGTAGGCGCTACTCACTCAAAGGTCCAAGGAGTAGAGAATTCCCTGAACATAGAAAGGTGGTCACTATCCTGATTAATCAGGAAGTGTGAGAACTGTCTGCTGTGCCAACGGCTAGTACAATTGACGGCAATGTTGTTCCTTTTTCAGTGTTGTTCTTAATGACTTTTCTCATCTGAAGTTGCTTTCTATGACAGTGATTTAGGGCAAGTGTAGCCAGAGGAATTCTCATCCCAAATAAAATGTCACAAGTCGAAAGTATTTTTGTTTCATGGGTTTTACTGGTTTTCAGCACAACAAAAATACGAGTTGATAAAATAAAATGTATATAGAGGCAATACTGAGGTGTAGCTGAAGTCATTTTTTCAAAGTGATCACATGTGTAATTCACAGTGACTGTGAGGATTTTCAGAATCTCTTTGGCCAATGTTTGAGCTTTGGATAGGCCACTTCCACTTTCTAAGAGATGAAAAATGTGTGCACTTATTTTCTGGTTTCCTTAATGTCTAAGGAAACAAAAAAACCAGAAAAGTGGGGAAAAAAAATTCCTCAATAGGGGCTTCCCAGGTGGCATTAGTGGTAAAGAACCCACAGGCCAATGCAGGAGAGATAAGAGGCAGGTTCAATTCCTGAGTTGGGAAGATCCCCTGGAGGAGGAAATGGCACCCCACTCCAGTTCCTGCCTGGAAAAATCCTGTGGACAGAGAAGCCTGGTGGGCCACAGTCTATAGGGTCTTAAAGAGTTGGACAGGACTGAGCATCTTAAGCACATACAAATATACACATTTGAAGACTTTATGGGAAACAACTATCACGTCTGGCATTCACCTGAAATGTGAAATGGTGACTGTAATTTGTCATTAAGAAGGAAAGATAAAAATTACTCCCAGGAACCTGGGGACATCGGTATAATGGCACAGAAGTGGATATAATCATATGAGAGGATTAAACAATAGGTCCTTTGGAGAAGTGAGGGAATATATGGCCCCATAAGCTACCCTAGAGAGCCTTGCTGCTCAGACAAAAGGATTCCCTTCCTTACTCATGATTATGGCAAATTTGATTATTTTCATTAGTACTCTTCCTAAATCCCATACCATCTCTGGGCCAATGGAGTTGACTCTTTTCTAGGAGTTGCACTTTCTCTAGTGATAGAAGGAGTTTCAAGCCAAGTGAAGTGTGGTCATGAAATTACCATTTGCTACTTTCCATTCACCTGTCTCCTCCAGCCCTTCCCAGAGATGTTCACACCAAGTGGCCAGAGCCCTTTAAACCAAAAGAAGAGCCATGAAGGTACAGATGCCATGAGTATGAATTAATTATGATTTATTTACTGGTTTATGAAATGGTTTTCTCCTAATTCTTACTGACATTTTTTTCTTATACAAAAATAAAAACAGAAATCTCAGGAAATATATTGCAAGACAGTGTAACTTAATACACTAGGTGATTAAAAAATCCAGAAACCAAAGATTTAATCTTGATTACGTCTCAGCTCATGATGAACTACGTGAAACAAGCACCTGAAATATCCCAGCTTTTCTGCTTCATTCTAGAAAAAGAATGATGTTTTCCTGCAAAGGTGGGGGGCAAATTTGCCACCGTAAAATATATCTCTCTGGTAAAAGGATTATGTTTAAGAAATGGCAGACACAGGAGAAACTCTGAAAACAGAGGTTTCCCTCTTATGAGTCATTTATTTTATTTTTTGACATCAAGGACACCATTCTGCTTTATTGACTAAGCTAAGCCTTTGAGTATGTGGATCACAAAAACTGGAAAGTTTTTAAAGAGGTGGGAATACCAGACCACCTTACCTGTCTCCTGAGAAACCTGTGTGCAGGTCAAGAAGCAACAGTTAGAACCAGACATGGAACAATTGACTGGTTCAAAATAGAAAAGAGTATGTCAAGGATGTATACTGTTAGCCTGTTTATTTAACTTCTATGAAGACTGCTGTTGCTGCTGCTGCTGCTAAGTCGCTTCAGTCATGCCCGACTCTGTGTGACCCCATAGATGGCAGCCCACTGGGCTCCTCTGTCTCTGGGATTCTCCAGGCAAGAATACTGGAGTGGGTTGCCATTTCCTTCTCCAATGCATGCATGCAGGCTAAGTTGCTTCAGTCATGTCTGACTCTGTGTGACCCCATGGGCAGCAGCCCACCAGGCTCCTCTGTCCACGGGATTCTCTAGGCAATAATACTGGAGTGGGTTGCCATTTCCTTCCCCATCTATAAAGACTACATCATGTAAAATCCTGGGCTGGATGAATCACAAGCTGGATTCAAGATTGCCAGGAGAAATATTAACAACCTTAGATATGCAAATGATACCACTCAAATGGCAGAAAGTGAAGAGGAACTAAGCCTCGTGATGAAAGTGAAAGAGGAGAGTGAAAAAGTTGGCTTGAAACTCAGTATTCAAAAAACAAAGATCATGACATCTGGCCCCATCACTTCATGAGAAATATATAAGGAAAAAGTGAAAAGAGTGACAGATTTTGTTTCCTTGGGCTCTATAATCACTGTACACAGTGACTGCAGCTGTGAAATTGAAAGATACTTGCTCCTTAGAAGGAAAGCTGTGACAAATCTAGACGGCATTATTAAAAAGCCGAAACATCACTTTGCCAACAAAGGTCTGAATAGTTAAAGTTATGGTTTTTCCAGTAGTCATGTATGGATGTGAGAGTTGTACCATAAAGAAGGCTAAGTACCCAAGAATTGATGCTTTTGAATTGTGGTGCTGGAGAAGACCCTTGAGAGTCCCTTGGACTGCGAGGAGATCCAACCAGTCCATCTAAAGGAAATCAGTCCTGAATATTCATTGGAAGGACTGATGCTGAAGCTAAAACTCCAATACTTTGGCTACCTGATGCAAAGAACTGACTCCTTGGAAAAGACCCTGATTTTGGGAAAGGTTGAAGGCAGGAGGAGAAGGGGACAACAGAGGATGAGATGGTTGAATGGCATTACCAATTCAATGGACGTGAGTTTGAGCAAAGTCTGGGATAGTGAAGGACAGGGAAGCCTGGTTTGCTGCAGTTCGTGGGATCACAGAGTCAGGCATGAACTGAGCTCCTGAAAAATAGAAACATCAACAATCTGTCTTATACTATTTTACACACAGTCCCCATTCTTGAATTCTACTGCTTCTGTTTAGTTACTAATTCATGTCTAACTCTTGTGACCCCAGAGACTGTAGCCTGACAGGCTTCTCGGTCAAGGGATTTCCTCAGGCAAGAATACTGGAGTCGGTTGTCATTTCTTTCCCGAGGGGATCTTCCCGTCTCAGAGACTAAACCCACATCTCCTGCTTGGCAGGCAGATTCATTACCACTGAGCCACCTGGGAAACCCCCATTCTTAAATAGCACAATTAAAAGCATACTATGCATTTTATAACTGTTGTATTTAGAAAGCCATTAGAATCTCAAAACATTAAAAAGGAAAGAAAAAACCGAAGAACATTTTAAAAGCAAAGCAATTTTAACACATTTGAACCGCTCACTGGGTTCTCAGATCTGACTGAAAACTGAAGTTCACATCTACCTGAAGTTACTTGACTAAGATCACTGTTCTGAGAGCCTGACAATCACTTCAGAAGCTTCTTCAAGGCCAATTCAACAAGAAATTTCCATCTACCATCAATATCTGTGTTATGGCGTCATGAACCTGTGTACCTTGTAACTGTGTAACAACGGGCATGTACA
Source organism: Bos indicus (assembly GCF_029378745.1). Classification (NCBI taxonomy): domain Eukaryota; kingdom Metazoa; phylum Chordata; class Mammalia; order Artiodactyla; family Bovidae; genus Bos; species Bos indicus. The sequence goes on from NC_091763.1 coordinate 23,850,682, forward strand.
ATTCCCAGTCCTAGAGTTTTGCAAAATGTTTTAGCAATGGAAGTGTAACTGACTATTAAATGCTGTGTCCTAGGGGAACAGTTCTAAACCTTAATAAATATAAGATGTAGACATCATGATTTATTGCTGCATAAAGTGACCTTGGGGCTTCCCAGGTGGCTCAGTGGGTAAAGAATCCTCCTGCCACACAGGAGACATGGCTTCAATCCCTGAGTTGGGAAGATCCCCTGGGAGAGGAAATGACAACCCATTCCAGCGGGATTACTTGGAGAATCCCATGAACAGAGGAGCCTGACAGGCTACAGTCCATAGGGTCATGAAGAGTCAGACACGACTCAAGTGACTTAGCATGCATGCATGCAAAGTGACCTTGTCTACAGGTAACTGGTTATCTCTACGAAATTCAGTGAGCATACTGGGTCAAAGCAGGTCTCAGAAATGGTCCAGGGGCCAAACATATCTCAGCAAATACACACCTGTTAGGCATGCAGATATCCAAGGCAGATTCTGGTTGCACAGGGTCTAGCAAGCACTGACCTCAGTAAAGTCACAGGTCATTGGTGAGCATCAGTAGCCTCAGGGTACATATGTTCCATTTGATGATAGCTCTCACTTTGCCTCCTATGGCTACTGCAGGGAGAGGAGATAGCATACCCTGGCAAGTCTCAGGGGCTTTACTAAGCAGGTGCAACATAAGGATTCAAAGAAAAAAAAAGCAAAGAGAAAACAAAGGGAGTCTTTATAGTCCTTTTATATATTGATTGTTAGAGCAACGTGTCCTTTTTTAAACTGTAAAGCATTAAAAGATCCTAGGTGTAAGAAACTGTGGTACATATATACAATGGAATGTTACTCAGCTTTACAAAAAGAATGCATTTGAGTCAGCCCTAATGAGGTGGATGAACCTAGAGCCTACTGTGCAGAGTGAAGTAAGTCAGAAAGACAAATGTTGTATATTAACATATATGGAATCTGGAAAAATGGTACCGATGAACCTATTTGCAAGGCAGCAGTGGAAACGCAGACATAGAGAAGAGACTTGTGGACACAGTGTGGGAAGGACAGGGTGGGGCAAAAGAAGAGAGTGGTATGGAAGCATATACATTAAGATACATGAAATAGATAGCCAGTGGGAATTTGCTGTATGACACAGAGAGCTCAACCAAGTGCTCTGACAACCTAGAGCGGTGGCAGATGGGAGGGAGGAGACATTTATATACCTATGACTGATTCATGTTGATGTATGACAGAAAGGCACACAATATTGTAAAGCAAATATCTTGCAATAAGAAAATGAAAAAAAAAAAAAAAAACTGGTAGGACATTACCTGGTTAGCCAGCATCTTCAGTCAGAGATGTTAATATTCACACAGAACTAAAAAGGGATAGTGGAGGATAAGCTTTGGATTCAGGGGCTTGTCCATAGCATTGACTATCGTCCCCACCACATGGTCTTCATCTGGTTCTTCAGTGGTTTATTATATGAGAGGAAGACTCTTTCTGGGCGCTTCTCAGGCAGGTCACAAGGAGTCAGACAGAACTGAGCACACACAGACAAGACTCTTTTCAAGGAAGTTGGCTATTTTTAAGCCTATGCATTTGCATAGAAAGAAGCAGTAGAAACAGTTCCTAAAAGACAGAATTGAAAATACTCACAGGAGAGTATCCATGCTCAGTCACTAGATGGAGCCCACACTCAATTCAGTTTTGGGGTGTTAGAAACAAGACTCAAACCAACAGGAGAATTAGAATCCTTTAAAATCCTCCTGCCAATGAAGGAGACTCAGGAGACACAGGTTCAATCCTTTGGTTGGGAAGATCCCCTGGAGGAGGAAATGGCAACCCACTCCAGTATTTTTGCCTATCCTTGGACAAGATGTGCCTTGCAAATCCCATGGACAGAGGAGCCTGGTGGGCTACATTCCTTGAGTTGAGATTGCAAAGAGTCATAAATGACTGAGCATGCAAGAAGATGCACAAATACAAAATATATTAGATGGGAAAGAAAGGTACTTAAAATAAACCCGGTGATTGGGGATGGCATTATACATATGTTGAAATTTTGCCAGAGGGTACTTTAGAAATTCCTGCTAGGCTATATGCAACAGCACAGTTGAAAATAATTTGGACTGGACCATGGGAAAATATAATTTTTAGCCTTGGAGTTGCATTGATGAATATGCTGCTCTGAAGGTTCTGAACTAGGAGTGTTGTTCTAGGGGTAAAATCCATCTGCTTATTACCCTCAGGAGGATAACCAGAAAAGCAGGGGTTGGTATTGGAGGAGCCCTCATGAAGGTAGATGCATTTTGGCCAAGAGACTGCTGATGTACACTGTTGAGAGAGGAAGTGAAGCCCCTGATTGACTTCAGGTCAAGGGCCAGCAAACCTTTCCTGTGAAGGCCAGACAGTATATATTTTTGGCTTTGCAGGCCAGATGGCCTTTGTCACAACTACTCAATTGTTCCAACATGTAGTGCAAATGTAGCCATAGGCAATATGTAAACAAGCAAGTGTGCCTATGGCCAGCAAAACTTTATTTATGCACACTGACATTTGAATTCCACTTAATTTTCATGTGTTACAAAAATTATTACTTTTTTTGATTTTTTTAAAAACCATTTAAAGGGCTTCCCAGGCACTAGTGGCAAAGAACATGCCTGCCAATGCAGGAGACGTAAGTGACTTGGGTTTGATCCTTGGGTTGGGAAGATCCCCTGGAGAAAGGCATGGCAACCCACTCCAGCATTCTTGCCTGGAGAATCCAATGGACAGAGGAGACTGGTGGGCTACAGTCCATGGGATTGCAAAGAGCAGACATGACTGAAGTGACTTAGCAAACATAGCAATCATTAAAACACTGAAGCCCATTCTTTTTCTTAGATTTTATTTATTTATTTATTTTTGGCTGTGCTGAGTCTTTACTGCTGTGCTTGGGCTTTCTCTAGTTAGTTGCAGTGAGCAGAGACTACACTTTGTTGAGGTCCGCAAGCTTCTCATTGCGGTGACTTCTCTCATTGCAGAGCACAGGCTTTAGGGTGAGGGCTTCTGTAGTTGCAACATATGGGCTCAGTAGTTGTGGCTCCTGGGCTCTAGAGCATAGGCTCAACAGTGCATGAGCTGAGTTGCTCTGGAGCATGTGGGGTCCTCTCAGACCAGGGATCAAACTTGTGTTCCCTGCATTTGCAGGCGGATTCTTAACCACTAGACCTCCAGGCAAGTCCCTGAAGCCTGTTCGTATCTCCTAGGCTATACAAAGACCGGCAGTAGGCTGGAATGGCCCATAGGCTGCTAGTGGCTGCTGATCCTTTTACTAAGGTGACAGGTAACTTTAACTACTGCGTTAAAGTGGAGCTCTTTTTACCCACCATGATGTCTCCTTTTTTGATTTGAGCCATCTGTCAAAGCCATACTTCTGGTCTCTTGTTCTACTCTTTACTCCTTCTTGAGGATGTAGATTTACCAGATTGATGGATCATAGCATTAGTTCATATTTCTCAATTGTACAGGAGTAAACTATTGAAGGTCCTAAATGCAGGAAGACAGTGAATCATTGGTGTGTCTTCTCACTACTTCTCTGAGAGTCAGTGCAGAGGAAAGTGTGTCCCGTTTGCAGGCTTTGTCCCAAGGACTTGTATAACACACTTTGTTTCAGGCCTCTCCAGCCAGCCAATGTATCAGGGGAAATTGACTGGATCCTGATTAGACCTAAGCCTTCATTTCCAACTCCTCCAGCGGTAGCTGGTTCAAGAAACTTGGCTGAAGGCCATTGAGCATTTGTAACAAGTGATGGTAAATGTTACTACTTAGGGATGGGAACAGCGACCTGAGTTGACTCAAATCTTTTTTCAAAGTTGGAGGAGCTGTTTTTCTTCTCTGTCACTGGATATGAACAAGGGAAGTGTGTTGCCATGTAATTAATGCTGGCATTTATCTTGAGACCATAAAGGAAGCAAACCCAAGGACAAAGCTGGTAGGCTGAGGACACAGAGCTGAGAGATACAGAGAAAGCTTCTACAGCTGTGACTCATTCATGAGGAGAGCCCATCTTACCCCTGGATGTCTTGTTTTGTAAGCAAATGCATTTATGTATTGTGTAAGACTTCTGTAGCTTATATATATATAATGAGCTAAGACGAACGAAAGAGCTTCTTGATGAAAGTGAAAGAGGAGAGTGAAAAAGCTGGCTTAAAACTCAACATTCAGAAAACTAAGATCATGGCATTCTGTCCCATCACTTCATGGCAAATAGATAGGGAAACAATGGAAACAATGACAGACTTTATTTTGCGGGGAAGGGGGGCGTTCTAAAATCACAGCAGATGGTGACTGCAGCCATGAAATTAAAAGACGCTTGCTTCTTTAAAGAAAAGCTGTGACCAACCTAGACAGCATATTAAAAAGCAGAGACATTACTTTTCCAACAAAGGTCCAGCTAGCCAAAGCTATGGTTTTCCAGTAGTCATGTATGGATGTGAGAGTTGGACTATAAAGAAAGCTGAGCACCGAAGAATCGATGCTTTTGAACTGTGGTGTTGAAAGAGACTCTTGAAAGTCCCCTGGACTGCAAGGACTGATTTCCTTTAGGATTGACTGCAAGGAGATTCAACCAGTCAATCCTAAAGGAAATCAGTCCTGAATATTCATTGGAAGGACTGATGCTAAAGCTGAAACTCCAATACTTTGGCCACCTGATGTGAAGAATTGACTCATTTGAAAAGACCCTGATGCTGGGAAAGATTGAAGGTGGGAGGAGAAGGGGATGACAGAGGATGAGATGGTTGGATGAGTTTGAGTAAATTCTAGGAGTTGGTGATGGACAGGGAGGCCTGAAGTGCTGCAGTTCATGGTGTCGCAAAGAGTCAGAAATGACTGAACAACTGAACTGAAGTGAATTAAAAGAGGACACAGTGATTTTACATTTGCTTTTCTTTTACACTGAATAAATAATAAATTATTAGTGAATAAAAAATGATGAAAATAGTCCACTTTCAAAAGACAACCAAAGTTAATATATTATCATGTCACTCCAGATGTTGCCCTAGGTATATATACATGGTTGGATGGCATCACTGACTCAATGGACATGAGTTTGAGTAAATTCTAGGAGTTGGTAATGGACAGGGAGGCCTGGTGTGCTGCTGTCCACAGTGTCACAAAGAGTCAGACATGCATGTATTTTATGTTAACAAGGATATAAAATAAAATACATGCATAATGTTTACTTTTGTTTTTCAGCAACTTAAAAATTTTAAATCAGATCAGATCAGTCACTCAGTCATGTCCGACTCTTTGCAACCCCATGAATCGCAGCACGCCAGGCCTCCTTGTCCATCACCAACTCCCGGAGTTCACTCAGACTCACGTCCATGGAGTCAGTGATGCCATCCAGCCATCTCGTCCTCTGTCGTCCCCTTCTCTTCCTGCCCCCAATCCCTCCCAGCATCAGAGTCTTTTCCAATGAGTCAATTCTTCGCATGAGGTGGCCAAAGTACTGGAGTTTCAGCTTTAGCATCATTCCTTCCAAAGAAATCCCAGGGCTGATCTCCTTCAGAATGGACTGGTTGGATCTCCTTGCAGTCCAAGGGACTCTCAAGAGTCTTCTCCAACACCACAGTTCAAAATAAACAGAAAAGTACAGTCTTCCAGAGGCCTTCCCAAGTGGCTCAATGGTAAAGAATCTGCCTGACACATGGCTTTGATCCCTGGGTTGAGAAGATCCCTTGGAGAAGTAAATGGCAACCCACTCCAATATTCTTGTCTGGAAAATCCCATAGAGAGAGGAGCCTGGCCGGCTGCAGTCCATGGGATTGCAAAAGAATTGGACAGGATTTAGTGACTAAACAACAACAGACTTTCCATGTAACTTGTACCCAGTTTATTACATTAGTGTGGAATATCTATCACAACTAATAAACCAATATTGATGTATTGTTGTTACCTAAAGTCCGTACTAAATTCATATTCCATTAGTTCTTACCTAATGTCCTTTTTCTGTTCCAGATTTCTTTCAACGATACCACACTCTCAGACTCAGGAATGAGGAGGAAAGAGGTATAAATGGCTACCCTCTGAGCACAGAATAGCCAAGATCTCAGATAGAGATAAGGAGCTGTCTATAGTGGATATCCCCCAAACACTAATAAGTGACTCTGATAAGGGAGTATCAATGGGTAGGGTTGAATCGGTTATGCTATGCTATGCTAAGTCACTTCAGTCGTGTCTGACTCTGTGTGACCCCATAGACGGCAGCCCACCAGGCTCCCCCATCCCTGGGATTCTCCAGGCAAGAACACTGGAGTGGGTTGCCATTTCCTTCTCCAAGCATGAAAGTGAAAAGTGAAAGTGAAGTCGCTCAGTCGTATCCGACTCTTAGCGACCCCATGGACTGCAGCCTACCAGGCTCCTCCATCCATGGGATTTTCCAGGCAAGAATACTGGAGTGCGGTGCCATTGCCTTCTCCGTTGAATCGGTTAAGTCATTCCAATTCATCTTTCTCCCACAGCTATCTCAGGACTCAGGTTGAAGACGGTACTTATTTAGTTACTTCTAGTCCACAAAGCAGAGAAGGCAATGGCACTCCACTCCAGTACTCTTGTCAGGAAAATCCCATGGATGGAGGAGCCTGGAAGGCTGCAATCCATGGGGTCGCTGAGGGTCGGACACGACTGCGTGACTTCACTTTCACTTTTCACTTTCATGCTTGGAGAAGGAAATGGCAACCCACTCCAGTGTTCTTGCCTGGAGAATCCCAGGGACGTGGGAGCCTGGTGGGCTGCTGTCTATGGGGTCGCACAGAGTCGGACATGACTGAAGTGACTTAGCAGCAGCAGTCCACAGAGATGGCCACAAGTGGGATTGCAGTAGTCATTCTGTAAGCCTCAGCTAAGTTGGAGGAGATTTATTGATATGTCTGGGTTGATGAAAGCATCCTGACCTAAAGACCTGATCTTTGACTTGGTTGTGGTAAAGAGCAGCATTTGTTGACAGACTGCAACCCTAAGACTTCACTGGTGGTTGAACACATTCTCTTTTGAAAGTTAGAGTGGGAGAGACCCAAGAGAGTTTCTTGAACTCCAGTCCTAGTATTGTAGTAGGACTTGAAGGCTCAGCAAGCCAAGCTTGTTAGTGCCTCCACAGGCTGCAGACAAGAATGATACTCCTCCAGAATCCAAAACAGGTGGAAAATAATAAACAGGCGAGGTGCTGGAAAAGTGGGGAGTGCTCTTTTGCCTTTCTCTCCTCTGCATACAAATACAAACTCCACCCAGTAAAGGCTTTATGTCTGAAACCTCTGACCAGCACGATTGATAGACACAAAAGCATAAGTGAGAAAATCTTAAAGATAACTACTTCTGAAATATCAAAATTATATCCCGTTACATCTACTTAAGAGGTAAAACATGTCTTTATATCTTCTCTCATCATATGTATTTTTTAAACTGAATTTGATTTTGCATTGAGTTCTGTTAAATAAAATTCCATTTATCACAGCAGAAAGGCCAAATGCATGCAAAGGAACTCATTCAAATGATACTGCTGTATAGATTTTTAAAAAACAAAAGTTAAAAACCAAGAAACATCATGGCACATTTTATTGAAAGAGAGAAAATATCTATTTTTATGAAATAAATTTTCCACCTCTTGGACTTTTATGTCGTATATCTCCAAACATTTTAAAATCCACATTGATTTCTTTAGCAACATGCATAATATCAGTCCTCTGAAAACCAGGTTGAAATTAAGCTATATATCTAGCCCATTGATGATCTACCCAAGATTCAACATGAAACTATGACTGGAATGGGTAAAGTAATGAGTTTAATATAATTAAATTTTATAAATGAAATATAAAACAGAGAAATATAAAATTACTAAATTGTACTACTTACAATTATAGAACTGTGATCATGTGAAATCAATATGGCTATAAGAAAAAGGAATGAGGAATGAAAAAAGAAACTGAGAGCTTAAGTTTGTGAAGTTTCTTATTTCATTTAACAAAGAGTCAATAAATGATGTAGGAATCTGGATATGTAGCTTACCAAAAAAATATGTTTTTATTTATATTTCTTTAATATTACCTTCATATTTTCTCTTATGTTTAGAAGGATTTATCTTTAGGAATTAATATCTTTCAGTGTAAAGAAACATTGATTTAAAGCTCAGTGATTCCTTTGGCTTTATTTAAATTTCTTCTAGTTTTGTAAATGTCATGTTAACTAAAATAACATGAAGAATATGATCACATTTTATCTTTCTTATTTATATCTTTGTTATTGATGCAAGAGTTCTGAACTGCTGTTTGTAAAAACCGAGGGCCAATATTTCTTGACAGTAACATTTGGGGGATTCTGACTTCTTTTTTAGAATATTTATAATACTTCTATGTATTTTTGAATCGCTAGACTTGATGAAAAAAAAGTGAAAGTGGAAGTCACTCAGTCATGTCCAACTCTTTGTGACCACATGCACTATCCTGTCCATGAATTCTCCAGCCAGAATACTGGAGTGGGTAGCCTTTCCCTTCTCCAGTGGATCTTCCCAACCCAGGGATCAAATCCAGGTCTCCTGCATTGCATGTGGATTGTTTACCAGCTGAGCTGTGAGGGAAGCCCAAGAATACTGAAGTGGGTAGCCTATCGTTCTCCAGTGGATCTTCCCAATCCAGGAATTGAGCTAGACTTGATATTTGCCCCCAAGTACATAGATGCATATGTGTATAAAATAAATAGATACTTATGCCATCCTTTTGTATATACACATTCATATATATGTAAATTTATGTAGTCTAGAAAAATAAAGGACAGTTTTTCTGGGCAGGAGAGGAGTGGTATTAAGGAAGAGAAAAAAGAAATGATCACTTTTTACTCCCTATATACTATATGCATTATCCTATATTACTTTTATAATTCTAAATGTCAAATTTTTAGTCAAGAAAAGAAAGAAGTTAAATTTTAAGAAGAGCACTTTTCTCTATCACATGCATGATTTTCTTATATTGATTAAAGCTCAAAGAAAAATGATGAGTTATTTGGTAAGGTCTGCAACCCAGTTCAGTGTGGAGAAGATGTGTATCTTATAGGTTGTTTTACAAAACAAAACTCTGAGGTCCAACCTCAGAGTTTTGTGTTCTGTATTTCCATGGAAATGTCTGAGAATTAGTTCCTTTAGACACCAAATGCCCTTTGTAGAACTGGTATACCCAGACCTACTTAATTGAAGAGAAGTTGAGTAGCAGTTATAGAATAACATGCATACTTTATTGAAAGTTATTAGTTGCTCAGTCGTGTCTAATTGTTTGCAACCCCATGAACTGTAGCCTGCCAGTCACCTCTGTCCACAGAATTCTCAAGGCAAGAATACTGAAGTGAATTGCCATGCCTTCCTCCAGGGAATCTTCCTGACCCAGGGATCAAACCTGAGTCTCTTGCATTGCAGAAGGATCCTTTACTGTCTGAGCCACCAGAAAGTCCATGCTTTATTGGGCAAACATATTTTTGCTCAAGTGATGAATAGATTGGAAAAACCTAGCTAAACTATTTCCCAAATATTTTTAAAAGGATATTCACATGTTGAGTCAATGAAATTATTTCAAACACTTCCTTGTTTTATGTTATAGATTCATGATAGAAAAAAAAAAGAATCTTTTCTTTAGAGCCTGATAGAGTACATTCTATTTTAAGTCAAACTTTCCTCTTTTCTTTCTCTGGGTAATGTTCAATTGTTAGTTTGAATCATGAACACATTACCTAGAGTACAGGAATTTAAAGAGTATGTAATTATATTTGCAGTAACAACTATTGGCTTTTAAAAAAGGTCTATAATATTGAAAACTCATGTAAATGTGTTTTAGGACAACTAGAAAATACTGTCATTAAAATAATTAATCTATTTTACATTCTTAAATTTTTAACTTAATTGGGATTTTAAATTTAATGAATCAGTTTTTATTTGCCTTCAAGAAACAAACATACACATATTCTCCTGTTTTCCAATAGATGTCAGTATCAAAAAAGAAAAGAGCTAGTCTAGTCATTTAATGTAACTGTCTTGCAGTACAAAGGAGAATATTCTTTTCCCTTCTTTATGGTTTCATGTACTCAGAATTGCCACTGCTGCTCCTGCTAAGTCACTTCAGTCATGTCCAACTCTGTGTGACCCCATAGGCGGCAGCCCACCAGGCTCCCCTGTCCCTGGGATTCTCCAGGCAGGAACACTGGAGTGGGTTGCCATTTTAATTGCTAGAGTTGGTCTATTCAACAAGGGACAGTAGTTTTAAAACACACAATGGTTATTATTTTTTTGGGGGGGTAGTAATTCATATAGTTAGTGTAGGTAGCAATTATGGTACTTCCAAAATGAAAGAAAATATGAAGGAAACATCTAAGTGTTTTCTAAATAATCCCTAGTTCTTTCCTTGTGCCTCTTCTCTGTAGAAAGATTTAACTCCTCCTGGTTACTTTCCATTTCCAAATGTTAATTCACAAATGGTTTTCAGTTCAAAAAAGGAGTTGACATATTTTTACATGGCCTTTGAAATGCACAGTGTTTTTTTAAAAACAACACTAGTCCTTATCTCTGTTCTGTTTTTACTATCATAGAATTTTAATTTACCTTAAATGAGACATTATATAAAGAATAAATATTAGTTGCCAGAGTTTTCAAATCAATTCATCAACAACATATAGAATTCAAGGCTGAAGAAAATCAAGGATTTAGAATTTTGTCAAAAATGGGAAGGAATTTACTCTGAAATTTGTATTTAATCATATGTTATCAGTATAAATTAGGTCCCAATAGACTTTTTAAATTTATTTTTTTAATTGAAGGATAATTGCTTTATAAATTGTGGAATCAAGATTGCCAGAAGTATCAATAAACTCAGATATGCAGATGACACCACCTTATGGCAGAAAGTGAAGAACTAAAGGGCCTCTTGATAAAAGTGAAAGAGGAGAGTGATAAAGTTGGCTTAAAGCTCAACATTCAGAAAACTAAAATCATGGCATCCAGTCCCATCACTTCATGGGAAACAGTGGCAGACTTTATTTTTTGGGCTGCAAAATTACTGCAGATGGTGACTGCAGTCATGAAATTAAAAGATGCTTACTCCTTGGAAGGAAAGTTATGACCAACCTAGATAGCATATTAAAAAGCAGAAACATTACTTTGCCAACAAAGTTCTGTCTAGTCAAAGCTATGGTTTTTCCTGTAGTCATGTATGGATGAGAGAGTCGACTATAAAGAAAGCTGAGCGTTTTGAAGAATTGATGCTTTTGAACTGTGGTGTTCGGAAGACTCTTGAGAGTCCCTTGGACTGCAAGGAGATCCAACCAGTCCATCCTAAGGGAAATCAGTCCTGAATATTCACTGGAAGGACTGATGCTGAAGCTGAAACTCCAATACTTTGACCACCTGATGCGAAGAACTGACTCATTGGAAAAGACCCTGATGCTGGGAAAGATTGAAGGCAGGAGGAGAAGGGGATGACAGAGGATGAGATGGTTGAATGGCATCACCAACTCAATGGACATGAGTTTCAGTAAACTCCAGGACTTGGTGATGGACAGGGAGGCTTGGCGTGCTGCACTCCATGCAGTTGCAAAGAGTCGGATATGACTCAGCGACTGAATTGAACTGAATAAGGACCTACTATATAGCACAGGGAACTCTATTCAGTACTGTGTAAAGACCTATATCGGAGAAGGCAATGGCACGCCAATCCAGTACTCTTGCCTGGAAAATCCCATGGATGGAGGAGCCTGGAAGGCTGCAGTCCATGGGGTCGCTGAGGGTCGGACACGACTGAGCAACTTCCCTTTCACTTTTCACTTTCATGCATTGGAGAAGGAAATGGCAACCCACTCCAGTGTTCTTGCCTGGAGAATCCCAGGGACGGTGGAGCCTGATGGGCTTGCCGTCTATGGGGTCGCACAGAGTCGGACACGACTGAAGTGACTTAGCAAAGACCTATATGGGAAAAGAATCCAAAAGAGTGGACATATATATATGTATAACTAATTCACTTTGCTATACACCTAGAATACAGGAATTTTAAAGAGTATTTAATTATATTTGTAATAATAACACACCTGAAATTAACACAATGCTGTAAAACAAAACAAATTAACCCAAACAGCATAAAAAGGATTATAATGAAAAGAATAATACAAGATAATGAAAATGAATAGCGTCCTCCCAGTCAACTACAAGTTCTATCTCTTCAGAAGCAAATCCCCCTACTATTTTTTGGTTTCAGTTCCACTAGTATTTATTTTGATCATTTAATTTTTTTAACAATTTTTTTTGAAATCACTAAAGATGTACAATGTCTGGGTTTCCCAGGTGGTGCTAGTGGTAAAGAACCCACCTGCCAATGCAGGAAACTCAAGAGATGCAGGTTCGATCCCTGGGTTGGGAAGATCCCCTGGATGAGGGCATGGCAATCCACTCCAGTATTCTTCTCTGGAGAATCAAAGGAGCCTGGTGGGCTACAGTCCATAGGGTTGCATTGATTCAGACATGACGCAAGTGATTTAGCATGTATACATACAATGTCTATTAATAGAAATTAATTAGCTCACATATGTCATCTGCTACATCTCTCTCCCTTCTCTACATCAGAAAACTGTCTTAAACCTCCATTTTTCATCCATTTTCCATCATCAACAGCATCTTTTGATCCCTTTCTCTGTAAAATGGAAGACATTAGAGCTTCCACCAATACCTCCACTTTTCTCTATCTCTTCCCCACTCTTTACTTTGTGTGATTCTCTTTTATAATTTTGATTTTAAAGATGTATAGATTCTCTTCAATAGCCAGTTATATTGTATACTATTTCCAAGAAGCATTCTAAGAATAAATATTGTTTATTTCTTTCTCCTGTGTGTGCCCATATCCTTTCCTGTGTCTCTCCATAGCAAAAATTCAGGGTAAAATTTATTTTATATTTATATCCCAAGAAATCCCCAATTATGCCCAAGATCATATTATCTACATATCCCACTCCTTCCAGCCCTCCTGACTCTGCACACTTCCTTTCTGTTCCAATCTCTTGGTTCTCAGCTTCATCCTAAGAAATCCTCTTACTACCTTCTTGGCAATGTTGAATCTATTGTTTCCTGTATCATGTTTTTCTCTTTCTTGGTTTATTCCTTGTTTTGCCAGAGCACGTTGTTGAAAAACTCACAAAGAAAGGAGTTTTCCAGGGAAAATTTCTCCGAATGACTTAAAAGTCTTTATTCTATCTACTTACTTCACTGATATATTGGCTGATTTGGAATTCTAAGTTAAACCTCATTTTCCCTCAGCCCTTTGAAGGCATTGTTACCTCATCTTTCCCCAGACTATTGCTATTGAGAAGGAAATTTGAAAAACATTTGGCCCATAACCTGGTCTTTCGCTCTGGAAACACTTAAGATTGATCCTTAACTCACAGAAATTTCATGGTGATACGTCTGATTATTAACCTTTTTCTGTTGTTTTGTTGTTCCTGCACGTATAAGTTGGTTGGTTTTTTGTTTGTTTTATGTGTTTTTTTGGGGGGAGGGCTGGCTTTCCCCTCCTATCTGGTGTTTGTTAATGAGAATGAGGCTCTAATTAAAATGACTGTATGTACTTCATCCACAAGTAGAGATTTTTGTCTCTCCTACTTAGGTTGTAGGTGAATGGTCAAGGAGCCTTGTGTTAAGTTTTGAAACCATTAACAAAGGTCCGTCTAGTCAGGGCTATGGTTTTTCCAGTGGTCATGTATGGATGTGAGAGCCGGACTATAAAGAAAGCTGAGCACAGAAGAACTGATGCTTTGAACTGTGGTGTTGGAGAAGATTCTTGAGAGTCCCTTGGACTGCCAAGAGATCCAACCAGTCCATCCTAAAGGAGATCAGTCCTGGGTGTTCACTGGAGGGACTGATGTTGAAGCTGAAATTCTGATACTTTGGCCACCTGATGCAAAGAGCTGACTCATTGGAAAAGACCCTGATGCTGGGAAAGATTGAGGGCAGGAGGAGAAGGGGATGACAGAAGATGAGATGGTTGGATGGCATTACCAACTCGATGGACATGGGTTTGGGTGGTCTCTGGGATTTGGTGATGGACAGGGAGGCCTGGTGTGCTGCAATTCATGGGGTCGCAAAGAGTCGGATACGACTGAATGACTGAAGTGAACTGAACTGAAGGCTTAAATGAAGCAGACTTTGTTCTGGAGTACCAGTGCCTAACTTACTCTAAGTCCATTAGAGAAAAATGCTTATTTTCTTTTTTTCGGGTAGAATCACCTGGCACTTGGCATTTTGTGCTAAATGCAGAGATGTCTTCCACATAAAATTTTAATGGATTCTTATTTTAATTCTCACATTTCTTCCCTATCCATTTCTATCTATTGAAATTCCTCAGGGACAGATCTCCTTTTTTTCTGAGTGAGAGCCCCATATTCTTCACTGGATCCTATGCCTGACTACTTTGCCAGTCACTGCTCATCCATGAATAAGCTTTTGCCTCCCCAAAGCTTCTAGCTTTCTGATTCTTCCCTTACTATTCTCTTCTTTATTTGTAGATACATACTTTTTATTCCATTACACCTAAAGGAATAGATTTTTAGAGGGAAGAAGATAGACTTGTTGGTTCAACATATCATCTGAAATTGGAATCCTTCCTTTTTTAATTTTAATATTCATTATAATGTAAAATTACTGGCGTTTTGGATAGCTATGTTCTGATTCTGTTGATTTTGTTTTATTTAAGAGGAAATTTTGTTACTCTGTTAATAGTGAATTAGTAGAACTCAGTGACTTCCAAAGCTTCTGAGGGTGTTGTAGATCGATCTTTTAGTTATAGATGGACTTCCCAGGTGGCTCAGTGGTAAAGAATTGGCCTGAAATGCAGGAGATGCATTGGGTCGGACAGATCCCCAGGAGAAGGAAATAGCAACCACTGCAGTAGTCTCGCCTGGGAAATCCCATAGACCGAGAAGCTTGGCAGGTTACAGTTCATGGGGCAAAAGAGTCGGATATGACTTAGCGACTGAGCAGGCACACACACATAATTATAGATAAAAACATACATCATACAACCATGTTCATATCATCATTGTCACAATAGCCCCAAAGTGGAAGCAACCCAAGTGCCCATCAATGAAGGATGAACAAAATGTGGTATATACATATAATGGAATATTCACCCTTCAAAAGGAAGGACATTCTGACACACAATGCAACATGGATGAATCTTGAAAACATTATGCTAAGCGAAATAAACTTGTCACATAAGGACAACTATGGTATCAGTCCATTTTTATGAGGTGCCTAGAATACTCAAAATCATAGAAACAGAATGTAGCATGGTGGTTTCCACGGATGGAGGAAGGAGGACAGTTAGTGTTTAATGGCCACAGACTTTCAGTTTTGGAAGATGAAAAGTTCTGGAGATGGATGGTGGGAAGAGTTACACAACAACATGACTATACTTAATGCCAGTGAACAGTACACTTAAAAATGGTTAAAATGGTCAGTTTTATGTTATGTGTATTTTACCACAATAAACACTAGTGAAACATATTAAATAATGTATTTCTTTGGTTCACATATGCTTTTCATTATTGATCATGATGGCAGGTATTAGCAGTTGAGAAGAATTCTGTATTTATATGTCTACTTTATCCTTTTTATATATTTTCCTTTCTCCTTCCTGACTTCAGAGAAAATAAAATTGCTCATATCCGAAACCCACACATTTGGAAGAAGATCCAAGTAAAGGGATCTCAGGGTCCCCATCCATCCTACAGGGTGAAAGAGAACAATAGACCAGGTGTTTGAAGTTTGCAAGTGTTAATTTTTTTTACCTCTCATGATATTCTGATGTTTCAATTTGCCGCATATAAAATGTTAATTTCATGTTTTATATTATTCATTTTCCTGGGAAAAAAACCAGGCTTAAACACCTTTATTTGTCTAGGTTTTGTTCTTGACTTTCAGTTCAGTGAGAGATGATGTAATATACCAGAGTATAGATTCAAATACTCCTGGTTCTCTTTCAGATCCTTCCATTTAACCACCACCATGGGCTTCCCTGTAGTAGGAAATGACAACCCACTCCAGTACGGTCTATGGGGTCACAAAGAGTCAGACACCACTGAAGTGACTTAGTACGCACGTACATATGACTTTTAGCAAGTTGCTAACTCTCTCTCAAAGGCTCAGTGTTCTCAGCTACCAAATAGATATAAATAACTACTTAATACGGTCAGTATGAAGATTCAAGGAGTTAGCACAAAAGTCAAGAAATTGAGAACCTGTCAGCATCTGTGAATATTTGGGGGTCAAACTGAAGTTTGAGTGAATTAGGCCTTTTAGCACCAAGGAATTATATTCAAATAAAAACATGTATAAAACCAATCTTCTTTGATGCCACAGAGGCACAACAAAGACAACACAGGGATTTTTTAGTTTATTAAACTCATAAAATTAGATACATGTTTCCTTTGAAAGTAGAGTTTTCTAAAATGTGATTGTCTTAGTCAAGTCCATATTAATTAGACAAAAAACAGATGTTCTAATCATTCCTTTAAAAACACTCTTAAAAGTAATACGTCCTGGAGAAACAACTTTTAATTTAATCTCTATCTCCACCAATCTGAATATTTTGACAATTTTCCTATATTTAATCTACATCTCAAATACCAGAATGCTCACCTGAATTTGAATTTCTGAAGATTTAAAAGAAATAAAATGGCATTTCTCTTTGGAGAAAGGTGAAAGAAGGAAGGAAGGAAAGGAGGGAGTGAAGCAGAAACAGAGGGAGGGAGGGAGTAAGGAGAGAAGGAATGAAGGAAAGAAGGAAGGAAGGATGGAGAGAATGAAGGCTATTTTTATAAGAAGAATCATGAGAGCTACTCATAAATTATTTTATTATCTGACACTGGCATTAACAATAACATTTGAAGAATCTATTCTTCTAAACGTTCCCCAGAATACAAAGTAAAAAAAAATTCTATAAGATTAAAATTCATGACAGCATTTCTTTCATATCCATATTATAATTTACTGTAACATCTTTAAAAATACCTTCAAAGTGGTCATTATCTCACTTACTGTTAGTCATTAATGCATGTTTTGGTTGAATATTGATTTTGCCCTTTTTTTTTTTTTCCAGAAAAATAAAATAAAAGACATGATACATGTAAGTCAGAAAATCTAAGGTCTTTTAGTTTGCTTGCCTGTTTTTTGGCAGTAAACACATTGGGTCTCAACTTCATTCTAACTTTATGGTATTTTATTGAAAAGGCTTCTTATGAATACATTTCTGTTTTTGGTAGCTGAGTGAATGAGGCCTAGGATTTCTGAGTATGTTTGACATCTCCTAAACCACACATTTTGGCCATGTATGATATATGGCTCTAGGATAAGTAGTTCTTTCATGAAAGACAACAGGGCTTCTGCCTTCTGACGTCCAGTCCGCATCCCAGGAAGGCTCCCCTTCTCGTGGATGCCAGGTGTGAACGGTGAGGGGTGAAGGCAGATGGTTTTCTGAAACGTAATCTTCGGCAGGGCTAGAACTTTCTTCTTGAAGACTGGAATCCAGGAGCCTTGCTCACTAAGGCTCTGAACCAAACGTGAACAGTAAAAACCCATGCCATGATCTCTAAAGAATGTGTATCTTGTTTTCTATGAGAAAAGTGTTAACAGAATTTCAATACCACTGCAACAGAGGCTTATTAAATTGGCCTAGAATCAAATTAATTAAATAGGTTCCAAAAGTTCATGGTATGTATTTTTCCTGTCCAATTTTCTAAATATAGCTCTGTCCCACATAACTTTCAAAATTTTATATACTGAGTTTTAATTGTCCTCATGCATAAGCCATTCAGTGGGCAAGCTATCAAGCCCCACATGCTGTAAACATAACCAAACCAACCTCTAAAACTCATCTGTGGGCATTTACAGGTATGTCTATCAATATTCTTTTCGCTCTCAATACCTTGGTCATTACAGCTGAAGATTCTCCCCTTTATTCGAAAAGTTCAGTCTAAGGCTTGTTGTCTCTTCACTTATATTCTGTTGGTAATTTGCCACTTGGTGAAACTGGCTTCATGAGTTCCAGAAAACACTTGGCTCCCAACAAAACAAAGGACCATTGCAAGCATTTTTGGTCAGTGGTGATTGAATGCAGATTGCAGGGTTGTTTTCCTAGACCACATTATGCTTTCAAATGTTTCTGCAGTAGTCGCATATTACTTTCATTATAATGATCATTATAATCATTTGCGTTTTCAAGGCCCTTTTTGTCCCTGGTATTTTATGAGGAATCTACTCAGAGTTTAGCTTCCTTTTCATCGTGTCTGCCTCTGCTAAAAGCTTCTGGGCTTCTGCCTAGCCATCTTCATTTGTGAGTGTGCTAAGTTACTTCAGTTGTGTCCAGCTCTTTGTGACCCCATGGAGTGTAGCCCACCAGGTTCTTCTGTCCTTGGGATTCTCCAGGCAAGAATACTGGAGTGGGTTTCCAACCCACTTTCGATCCAACCCAGGGATCGAAATTGTGTCTCTTACCTCTGTTGCATTGGCAGGCGGGTTCTTTACCACTAGCGCCACCTGCCAACTTCATAAATGGCTGCCAAGGATGAGCAGGAAGAAACCCATGAAAACCACCCAGTGTAGGTTCTACAGAGTGCATGTGTGTTCAGTCACTCAGTCGTGTCCAACTCTTTGTGACCCTATAGACCATAGCCTGCCAGAATCCTCTATCCATGGGATTTCCCAGGCAAGAAGACTGGAGTGGGTTGCTATTTCCTTCTGCTGGTGGGGGGGTGGGGGGGTGGGGTCGGGGGTGGGATTTTTCCCAACCCAGGGATTGAACCCATGTCTCTTGCATAGGCAGGCAGATTCTTTACCGCTGAGCCATCACGGAAGCCCTGTATCCTTTCCCATACTCATAGGGGGAAAAACAAGAAATTGAAGGGCATGCTTTGATCTCTTTTTCACCAGCATTACTTAAAAGCTGTTTTTTACATGAATGTGACTGCTCTTAGATGTCTTATGTAACAGAAAAGGTAAACTGAAGGTTAAGCCAGTCAGGGGGATGTAGGGCCAAAGCAGCTCCCAGTTTTTCTCTTCAGTGTCTGCTGCCTCTACACCCACATGCTTCTTTCTCTCCACTTCTGGTGGTCCAAGGCCTAGTCTGCAGATGTTACTCCCACACAGTGGAAACATTCCCTCTTGTGTCTGCACACTTCCAGGCTTTGCTCATATGGGAAAAGGAAAAATTGGAGAGAAATAATGAATTTTCTGGATTGGTCTTATTTCCTTTTGTGCCTTTCAAAAGTGCTGAAACAGAAAAAAAAAATTACTTTAGACCTAGTCACCTTTCCCACGCTGCTAGCAACAGAAATCACTTTATAAAGTCATTTTTTTTTACTTTTAAAAAGTAGATAAATAATCTGATCACACCATCTTTCAGAAGTCTCAAGAGAGCTAGTCTACATTAAAAAAAAACTTTAATAATTTTGTTTAAATTATATTGTTTCTAAAATCAGAGTTATAAATGCTGCAGATTTGGAAAATGAGAGTGTCTGGGGTTTACTCTACCTAAAGCATATAGATTGCATCCTGCCTGTAATTTTCAAATAATTTTCATAAAGAGATGCTCTTCCTTGTTTGTGCAGCAGAGTATGAGACCAGTATGCTGAAAATGTAGCATACTCACAGGAAACAAAAGAAAACAGTTGCTTTAATTTTCTCCATTTCCCCTCCTTTCTCTCTGTAAAGCCAGCCATTTCTTTGCCCTTGAATGAATCTTGAGCAGCATCCATAAATGACCCAAGTCTTCTTTGAATCTATAATTTCTTTAGTCATTTTAGTCATACAAATATTCTCAGTTCAAAAATTAATATGTCAGTGTCCAGTATCAGAGGTTCTTCCTCTCGTGTGACCTCTTCCATTCCAATTTGGCTTGCTGCAGGTGAGAAGTGTGTGATGAGTGTGTGAGTGAGTGAGTGTGTGTGTTGTGTAGGGGCGATACTAGGGGTTAAATCTTGGCTTCTTTTTAGTCTGTCACATCTTTTCTCCTAAAGCCCAGAATTTAGTCATGGTTGAAGCAGAAGAGTAAGGAAAAGCATTTCTGGCCACCATTGATTTCCTGCCGTTTTACCCACACCTGGGGTGTTAAAGCTAACTGTGTCTGCTAGGATCTCTCAGGTCAATTCCTGACAATAGTGATGCCTCCCCAACTGCTGGTCCTGGCTCCACCCTCACGCCAGCATCTGGCTGTACATTCCCAGCATCTCTCAGCCGGCATCCTGCCCCCCAGCTGTCCTATGCCAGCTCTCACACTCACTGTGGTTCCTAGTCCATGGGAAAACTTGCGAATGAGATTCAGTGCCATGAATGTGGTTACTTCCCAAATGCAGTCACTGGCTGCTTGGCCAGACAGGGATGGGTCAGACAGGAGTCCACTGAAACATGCCACAAACTTCAGGGGATGAACAGGATGCACTTAACTGGACTTTCTGAAGCTTCACGTGCCAAAGTTGAGGGAAGGGGAAGGAAGCACCACCACCTTTCCCAACATGAAAGGAGGGACAGGCGGAATCTCCACCCCATCAAGCTCTCTCCAGAAATTCTCGTATCCTCAATTCCTAAACTCATAAATCTTCTTTTGTGTGAGGAATCAAGAAACTTAGCACTAATTTTAGATGATGGAGATCTTTTCTAGTTTTCAACAATCTCATTTTGGAATTTAGGATTAGCTGGTAACTATTAACATTATCTTGTGTGCATGTATGCTCAGTCCCTTAGTCATGTCCTACGCTTTGTGACCTCATGAACTGCAGCCTGTTAGGCTCATCTATCCATTGTATTCTCCAGGCAAGAATACTGGAGTGGGTTGCCATTTTCTCCTCCAGGGGATCTTCCTGACCTAGGGATGAAACCCATATATCCGGCATCTCTTGCATTGGCAGGCAGATTCTTTACCACTGTGTCAACCTGTGAAGCCAACTATTATCTTGGGATTCAGCCAAAATGGAGGTTGAAGGAATATCAGTTTTACTTTGGGTTAATACATGGTCTTCAATAACTAGGGAGTTCACTAATTCATTCAGGACACATATTTCTCATGTGCCTCCTGTGTGCCAGTCATTATTTCAGTAGTTGGGGAAGCAGCACTATGAAATAACCAGAAATCCCTGCTCTTGAGGACACAGTGGAAAGTACTAGGTATTCTCTGTTGATTTAAAGAAAATAAACAAGAAAAATTAGGGAAACTAAAGCTTGCAAGTAATATGGATAAAAATAAAGAAAAACCCTTTTGGGATGTGTATGAGATATTAGTGTGAGAAAACTTCAATCAGAAGGCATTTGATTAAAGACCTATTAAATTGAGAGGTCAAATTATACAAATAATATCACTTTGCTAGGGTTTCCATAACAATGTGCCTCAAACTGAGTGGCTGAAACAACAGAAATTTTTGATCTCACAGTTCTGGAGGCTAGAAGTCCAAAATTAAAGTGTCACTAGGTTGGTTCCTTGCTAGGGCTGTGAAGGAATATATGCTGCACGCCTCTTTCCTAGCTTCTGGTAGCTTGCTGGCAATCTTTGTATTCTTGACCAGTAGGTATATCACTCTGATCTCTGCCTTCATGTTTACTTGGCATTCTCCCGGTGTGTATGCTTGTCAAAATTTCCACATTATAAGGACACCAGTCATACGGGGTTAGGGTCCATGCTACTGCAGTATAACCTCATCTCAACCTAATTACTTCTGTTAACTATGATATTTCCAAATAAGGGCACATTCTCAGGTTTGTAGTAGGGGTGAAGACTCAAATATGTGAATTTTGAGTGGACACACTTCAACCAATAAGGCCTACAAGCGGAGGAACACATTTCAGGCAGATGAAAGCAAGAGTAAAAATTCCGAATGCAAGTTCAGGGAAACCTGAAAGATGAGGAGACCAGTATCGCTAGACAGAAGTGAAGCAGGGGTGGGTGCCAGAGAAGATGGTTCAGAGAAGTAGTACCAACTGGCAGGATTATGTCGGATCTTATAAGTCATAGTTTGCCGGTGCTTTTTACTCTGAGTAGATAAGTAGCTGTTGGAGGGTTTAAAGAAGAATGACATTGTCTGACATATTTTAACAGAATCATTCTGGTTGCTTAGTGAGACTAAAGAGAAGGAAGTTAGAAACATGCAGACACATTAGAACAATACTGTAACACTAAGAAGAAAGGGTAATGGCTTGAAGCAAAGTCGTGGCAGGTGGAAAGAACGTGAGAAGAGCGGTGTTCTGAATATATTTTGAGGTTTGTTGAACACATTTTGCGAGAGGATTGTGGGTGGGTATGAGAAAAAAGAAGGTGGCGCAGATGGTAAAGAATCCACCTCCAATGCAGGAAACCCAGGCTCAAGGTTGGGAAGATCCCCTGGAGAATGGAAGAGCCATTCCAGTATCCTTGCCTGGAGAACTCCATGGTTGAGGAGTCTGGTGGGCTACAGTCCATGGGGTTGCAAAGAGTTGGACATGACTGAGCAACTAACATTTTCACTTTTACAACAGTTCTAGGGTTTCTGGTCTGAGCAGTGAGAAGTGCTTACAATCAAGATTCAAAGGACTGGAAAAGAGGCATAACAGGAACACAGTTTTCAATACCTGAAGGACACCTTTTAACTATCTAATTTAAGAGGTTCAGTGGCATAGTTACAGGGGATAACAGTGTAGATTCTATGGGTAAAAAATAAGGTCCTACTGTATAGCACAGACAACTTTATTCAATGTCGTGATAAATTATAATGAAAAAATATGAAAAAGAATGCATATGTGTATAACTTAGTCACTGCTATACAGTAGAAATTAGCACAGCATTATAAATCAACTATAATTCAGTCACACACACACACACACACATATATTCTAGAATCAGACAGAATGCCTAGGGTCAAATCCTAGCAGTGCTATTACTGGTTGTTTGAACTTGTGTAGTGCTTAATCTCATTCAGTTTTCTTAGGTGAAAGTGAGGATGATACCATCAACCTCAAAAGGCTGCTGTGAGAATCAAAGGAGTTAAAACATGTAAAAAACTAACAATACTGTCTGGCACATATGAAGTGCTATACAAGATTTCTTTTTTCTTACTATGTTTGAAGAGGCAAAGACAATGGATAAGAGCCTATAGCAATAAGGGTAATTATGGGTTAAAGAGACACATTTAGGGGTTTCAGTCTACAGATGATGTTAGTACTATGATTGGGTGATGACACCTAGACAGTGAGTGCAGACATCAAGAAAACTCAAAGACTGAGTTCTAAGCCCTCAGCACTGAAAGGATTAGGGAAAAGAGAGATGAGAAAACCCAGCAAGAGGGGTCCATGAGTTCAGATAAAAACAAGTGAGTGAGTTATTCTGTAAACTGAGGGAAGAAAGTATTTGAAGGTGGACAGTATGGTAACTCTCAGTGCTTACTGAGAAGTCCAGCAATGGAATGGCCTTGAACTGGTGACTGGACTTAACAATTGAGCATTATGCTATTTCAGAAAGAGCAAATTCAGAGAAGCATTAAGGGTAGAAATTCCCAACTCGGGTGTGTCCATGGGAGAATGGGAAGGGAGAAATGAGAAACAAGGATTATAGATAACTCCTTGAAGGCAATTTGAGTAAGGTCATGGAGATAAATGGGCTTCCTTGGTGGCTCAGAGGTTCAAGCGTCTGCCTCCAATGTGGGAGACCCAGGTTCGATCCCTGGGTTGGAAGATCCCCTGGAGAAGGAAATGGTAACTCACTCCAGTATTCTTGCCTGCAGAATTCCATGGACGGAGAAGCCTGTTAGGCTATAGTCCACGGGGTTGCAAAGACTCGGACACGACTGAGCGACTTCACCTTCACCTTCACCATGGAGACAAATAGGGTTAGCTAAAAGCAAAGGAGGAATGAACTAATAGCTCTTTTAAATTTGGGATATATAACAGCATTTTTATACATTGACAAAAATAATACAGATAGAAGAAAAACTGAGAATTGCTAAAGCAGATGGAAACTGTGACTCGAGCACAGAGGTTAGCTTTATTTAAGAGCCGGAGTAGCTCATTAATAGACACAGGTTTGGGTGGTAGGTTAGATAGGTGAAGTTCTCTTTGTTTGTTTTGTTTTCAGTGAAAAAAGGAACAAGGTCATTAACCAATACTGAGGACATTTTCAAAGTTTGAGGTGCAGGAACCAGTCATCAAGGATTATGGAGGAGTGAACAGAGCTGGGGAAGGACAGCATGATAGCTCAACAGAATTAAAAGCTCACTCGAGGTGTGCAGCCATGAATAGGTAAGGCCGTTTTCATGGCTGTGTATTTATCCATTTTCAGCTACAAGGGGACAGACATGCAGAAGACCTATAGTTGGATTTAACCATTTTGGTGATGTGTCAATACTAAGACCAAAAGAGCAGTTATAATGATCGACCATGAAATTCAACTATCTAGAAAATAAATGCTGGAAACTCACTCCAGTATGCTTGCCTAGAGAATTCCATGGACAGAAGAGCCTGGTGGGCTACAGTCCATAGGGTCACAAAGAGTCGACACAACTGAAGCGACTTAGCACACACACACTTTATCTGTTTTAGATGTGTTCTTCTTATTATCCTATTTAATCCTGTGACCCGCAGAGTCACAAAAAGTTGGACACGACTGAAGGTACTTCATGGACACACACAAGAAAGTAAGTAAATACATGAGAAACGGAGAGGAGGTGGAACGGCAGTAGAGATGCCTTGGTGGGGCAGACGTTGCCATGGGGTACCCAAGGCAGTGAGCTGATAAGAGAGAGCAGCGGTCAGAGGTATGTCTGAACAAACTATGTGTGAATTACAGTTATTGTAATGACAACAGGCCTGACAGAAAGTGGACAACAAAATCACTGGGGCAAGGAGACCACGGAATCGTGATGCTAGTATAATAGAGAGATCATTTAAGTGATTGAATTACTGAGAATCACAACAGGAGGAGAACTGGAGAAACAGTCCGTGAGCCACCAGCAAGTCTTTGTGCTGCAATCACTGTTGCTGAATTTGTCAAACAACAGAATTTTAAGGAGCATACTTTTCTTTGTATCAACAACATGTATATCACTTGTATATGTATGTATATATACATACAACTTGTATATCACATATATACAACATGTATATATACAACATGTATATCACTTTCCTCCCATACTCTCTGGGGTCTCATGAGACTGTGACAGTGATTTTCAATTATCAAGATGTCCAAATAAAGCCAAATTGTATATGGCCTTTGCCTCATATATTTCAGTACAGAGAGGTAAGTAGAGAAACAATTTCCTGTTGCATTTTTAAGCTGATAGGTTACATTTCTGAAAAAGTATAACAATTCCTTAAATGAATATTATTTACCATTTACATTTAATAATAACTTTAAAAGGTGCATGTTTTCCTGGTAGTCAGGAAGGAATTTCCTCCCGTGTTCTGGGACTTTCCCTACTGTTCCATGAGTCTGACTAGACTCATCAGTATCATATGACCTGAATTTCCCGAGTTGTTTGTTTAGTGCCTGTACTCAAGGTTTCCCAGTGCTATTATGTAGTGGGCAATTATTTTTAATTTCAGAGGAAGTATTCAGTGAGGGACTACCTGAGATTTTTCTCTCCATAAGAATGAAAAGAAGGGCAAAGAAGTAATTTATCAACTAGTAAGTCAACATGTGACCATAAGTCTACAGAAGGTAAAGTAGACCAGACTTCATATAAAACTGCTTTAACTTAACTAGCAGGAAATATGAGAATAGGAGAAGAAATGGAAGGAACAGAAAAGAAAACACAAAGCAAAGAACAGACAATAGGAATTAGAAAGGGAAGCGTGTCTGAAAAATAAGAATGACAATTTGTAAATTGTTCTAGGATTCTTTAATCGAGGAAGGAGGCTTTATTTTTCATGTTATAACTTTATAAAAAGACAAATACCATATGATATACTTAATATGTATAATCTAAAATACGGCTCAAATGAACCTATATACGAAACAAAAACAGACTAATGGACATAGAGAATAGATTTTTGGCCAAGTGGGAGAGGAGAGGGTGGGAGATTGACTGGGATTTTGGGGTTAGTAGATGCAAACACTTACATTTAGAATGGATACATAACAAGGTCCTACTGTATAGCACAGGGAACCTTATCAAATCCCCTGGGATAAACCATAATGGAAAAGAATATAAAAAAGAATGTATGTATGTATGTGTATATAAATGTGTGTGTGTGTGTGTGTGTGTGTGTGTATGCCGTGTGCTCAGTTGTGTCTAACTCTTTGCAACCTCAAGGACCAACTGTAACCTGCCAGGTGCCTCTGTTCATAGACTTTTCCAGGCAAGAATACTGGAGGGGGTTGCCCTTTTCTCCTCCAGGGGATCTTCCTGACTCAGGGATCAAACTCACATCTCCCGTGTCTCTTGCATTGCAGGAAGTTTCTTTATCCACTGAGCCATCAGGGAAGCCCATAATTACATTAAATATATATACTTAGTCACTTTGCTATATGCAGAAATTAGCAGACTATTGTAAATCAATATTATAATAAATTTAAAAATTATAAAATTAAGGTATTTCTTTGGGGGAAAATTTATTTTTAAACTTAAAAGTTCTCCTGGATATTTTGTTGAAAATATTACATAGCATTCATATTTTAAAGGGACAGAAAAGGAACAATTTCTTTATGGACAGTGGGAAAGACAATTTCAAATTACTCAGGAACCAGTAATCATAAGCTCAAAAGGAAGCTTTTGAAACATAAGAAATACTGCTGGGGCACAAAATCTCTTGCTAAATATCAGAGGATGTATTAACTTTATTTTTCCCATAGAAAAGAAATGTTTACTTTTTAGGGTGCAAAGAACCACCCCCTATCTCTGAGGACCTATTTATTTTTGTAGATGCTAGAATTCATCTCCTGAGGTCTGAATTCCTTAAGTCTGATAGGGAGCCCTGGGAGTAGCAGGTGTTTTGATGCAGATAAACCTCAGCCCACAAATTAAAAAATACTACCCTATCAGACATCACAGATGAGACTGAACAACAAACCACTCAACATGAATCCCTGAAAGAGAACTCTTCATGAATGAATAATTAAATTTAAGAGTTGCTTAATAAGTCTTCATAAGATTGAATGGACTCTTGAAACTGGTCAATGATAAAAAACAAAAACAAACAAAAAAAACTGCCCTTCAAGGATTTCAATACATGAGACCAAATTTGTATTACTTAGTAAGGGTTTGTAAGGCACAACTGCTTTAATTCTTGTTATTTACTAAGTTAATATATTTAGAATTTAACTTCATTTGCAGCACTTCATCACAGGACGCATCATGTTAGTGTTTAAGAACATGGAAGAATTTCCTGTCTTCAAAATATTATGAACAGATTACATAATGCTTATAGGTAGAGTAACTGTCTAAACTGTGCCAAACAAAATTTATATCTCTCTTTCATTCATTTCAGTTCAGTTCAGTTGCTCAGTCGTGTCCGACTCTTTGTGACCCCATGAATCGCAGCACGCCAGGCCTCCCTGTCCATCACCAACTCCCGGAGTTCACTCAGACTCATGTCCATCGAGTCAGTGATGCCATCCAGCCATCTCATCCTCTGTTGTCCTCTTCTCCTCCTGCACTCAATCCCTCCCAGCATCAGAGTCTTTCCCAATGAGTCAACTCTTTGCACTCATTTACACACACACAAATGTATGCATGTACACACACACGCACACACACAGACACACACACTTATTAATTTAAAAAAATCCATTCTATTACATTGCAGACTTATAGAAGAGTATATTTAAAACTATTTTCCCAAATAAATTTCTTTCAAAAAATAAAAATAACTAACCATATGATCAAAACAAATTAAAAAAAAAACCCTCCATACTATTTATCTAGATTCTAGATAGAGTTTTCTTAAAATGAGGACTGCTCTTTGAAATAAATGCTACTGCTTCATCAGCAAATTGATTTCTTCTAGCTTTCATACAATCAGTGGTCTCACTAAGCCTCTCTCCACCCTGTGAATAGTATAGACTGATAAACATTTTATACAAGCTATATACTTATGATGAATTTTATGGAAAAATTCAACACATCATTAAACATGCATTCATTTATTAAGTATTCTTTGACTTACTGATGCAAATTAGCAGCCTGATGATTTTGTTCCTGTAGGATACTGTATAGGATAAGGCACAGCTTCTTAGGATGTCATGTGGCTGCCGGACGCCATTGTTACACAGATTCCCCATATATCCTGTCCAGAAGGAATAGCCATCCTTGACACTGATTGACTTGGCACACATCATTTTACTGGTGAAGCTGCATTTTGTCTGAACGGGGCAGAGCGGGAGGTACAGAAACCATGATATGTGAACATCTTTCATACGTAACTTTGTGTTGAAGTGAGAATTCTCTTCACAGCACATCTATCTTTCACATCATTGCAAGAAGCCCTGGCTAAAGCCAAAAGTACAAAACTGGTGTCTACCAAACCTAATCGAGCACATTTTAATTCTGCTATTAATAATATCTTATTAAATGAAATATCAGGAGCAAACATAGAGTGATGGCATCCATATTTGTTTGATCACATCTCTTTGCCTACTAGACTTCCCTCTTCTCCCCAATCTCAGGGATGCTTACCTAGGTTTTAAACTTTCAGTTTGTTTTTTTTTTTCCCCACAGGCTTGTAAGTATATCCAAAATAACCTTATACTAAAGTGATAGTTTTCTCAGGGTGAAATATACATGCTTACTTAATTAGTCATTATCATCCCAGTCTTTTAATTTATATAAACAATATTCCCTTACATTGTGCATCTCTCCTGCGTATTTCTGAAACTCAAGGCTAGAATCTAGAGAAGTTTTCTTTCACTCTAGATTGCTTATAGCCTCTGCTGTTGTTGTTGTTTAGTCTCAGTTGTGTCTGACTCTTTGCGACCCCATGGATTGCAGCAAGGCAGGTTTCCCTATCTTTACTATCTCCCTGAGTTTGCTCAAACTCATGTCCATTGAGTCAGTGATGCCATCCAACGATATCATTCTCTGTTGCCCCCTTCTTCTCCTCTGTAACTTTTTAATTAAAATAATTTTGAAGAATACAGACTCTCTGGCACCACTTGAATCTTACTAAACCAGAATTCCAATGCTCTTACCAGGAGTTTTAATTTTTAAAAAGATCCATGGATAATCCTGATACATAAAGACCAAGGATGCTTCTTCCTATTTTCTGTAATGTAAATCTATGCAAGTTAGAATTTTGGATATATTGCTGCTAAAACAAAAGGAGAACACACCCAAGGAATGAACTTATGATTGACGGATGCTGGCGAGACTGGAATGATTGGAAAATCTGACTAAAGAGATATTACACTTGCAGAATTCCAAAAAGAAAACACAACCCACAAGAGAAAACCATCAATGCTTGCTTATTTGCTTTCTTTCTGGCCAATAACTTTTCTAACTGAGCCTTTAGTGAAGGAGGAGTTATCTGTTATGCTGTTGAGAAGAAAAGCCAGCAGTCTGGAGCAAGATCTGAAAAAATATTCCAGTAACAGATAGAACATTGTTAATCTACTTTCCTTGAGGTATATTTAAGATGGGGCCTGACTCCTTCCACAGTGCTGCTGAAAATCATGACATGAAAAGTATTTTAAGATTCTGAAAGCCAAACTAGCAACTAGCTCTGTGTTTTCTATCATTCCTTGGGATTCTGGATGGTCCAAACAAAAAATATAAAAATGAACATAAAAAGAGACTGCATTTTCTAGCTACTGTTGCTCTCCCTAATAAATCACATTACTATTCATCATAACATACACCATACTTTAAGAAATCCCACTCAATGCTTCTGCTGAAGAGCGTACACTGAATTACTAAATTATGTGTGTGTGTGTGTCAGTCACTCAGTTGTGTTCGACTCTTTGTGACCCCATTGGAGTATAGTCCGCCAGGCTCCTCTGTTCTTGGGATTCTCCAGGCAAGAGTACTTAGAGTGCGTTGCCATTCTCCTCTCCAGGGGATCTTCCCAACCCAAGGATCGAACCCAGGTCTCCCTCATTGCAGGCAGATTCCTTACCATGTGAGCCACCAGGGAAGATTGAATTATACATAACCAGTAAAGTGAAGTGTAAGAACCTCCAATAAACCTTCATACAAGCTGATCATGTTAAATGTAACAAAGTTCGCATATTTTGTGATTAACTGAACTTTGGATACTCAATGATAGATCCACCTATCGCTGAATCTCATGGTCATGAGGTGATTAGCTTAAGTTTAACCAAAATAGTTAGAAAGCACAAGATGAAGGGAAAGTAAGTGACACAACAAATAGAGTAATGGGCAGTTTTATCAAATCAAGAATAGGAATGAATTTCTTTTAGACATATGGCAATCCTATTACAAAAAACCCTGGGGTCTTATTGCTCTCAGATTATATGTTCTGTTCTCATTCATCTAGTCAACTAATTTGTCCTGTAACTAAACGGCTTATTTTCTGAACTTTGTTCTTGGAGCATCAAATTGAATGAGAAATTTTCTGAACTTAAACTCCTGATACTGTATTCCAAAGGTTTACCTTGGGGATATGACATCATATAATGGTGAAACATGGCCTTCTATGTCAGAATTCAGAGGTTTTAAATTTTCTTCTGACTATTGATTAAGCATGATAGGCCTGAGCACATTTTTAACCTTCCTCAGCCTTAGAATTCTCTTCTTTAAAATAGTTTCAACAGCACTTAATTACCAGGACAATAGAGAGTAAAAAAAAAAAATTGAGTATTACTCAATAAACCAGTGTATCTTTCCTCTCTCTACCTCTTCCTTTCAGTAGATTAGCAAACCTGAGAATACTCATAATTATTTCACAGTCAGTTGGCATTTCTCCAGTACAAGTGCTGAGTAATTGGTGAGTCCTATTTTTAGTGCTTTTCTCTTGAAAGAAAGAAGAGAGAGAGGTAAAGTGCTTCTAGTCAAGCTGCTGCTGCTGCTGCTAAGTCGCTTCAGTCGTGTCCGACCCTGTGCGACCCCATAGACGGCAGTCCACCAGGCTCTGCCGCCCCTGGGATTCTCCAAGCAAGAACACTGGAGTGGGTTGCCATTTCCTTCTCCAGTGCATGAAAGTGAAAAGTGAAAGTGAAGTCACTCAGTCGTGTCTGACTCTTAGGACCCCATGGACTGTAGCCTACCAGACTCCTCCGTCCATGGGATTTTCCAGGCAAGAGTACTGGAGTGGGTTGCCATTGCCTTCTCCTCTTCTAGTCAAGAGTAAGCTTAAATTACATGGCATCACTCAAGATTAATTTATTTTATTAATAATAGTTATATGATCTGTCATGTACTAGTGCTCAACAAGAGAAAACTAGACTGGAAAATTAATAAGGTGGAAATTAACAGGTCTTGGGCCTTGGGAACACTACCTGTCTGGGAATGGCTTCCACTTTCAGAGGCCTGAAAACTCCTAGCTTGAAAATGTTTGCATCTTTAAGAAAAGTCATTTTTAATCATAGTGAGAATAACTAAGAAAAGAAAATGGATAAATTTGAGTTCACTCAAAGAAAACTAAACTTCACCATAAAAATAACTTTTATCAATTTTGAATTCTTTATTTCTATTAACTACTCTTTATATATATATATCCTAGACCACTCCTATAAATTCATATATATTCAGGTATATATACATATTTATACATGATTCATGGGGAAACCAGTAAACTGTCCTACCACATTAAAAACCTACTTAATGATTTGTGAAAGCTCTCTTTTCTTTGCTGTTCTTGAAGGCTGTAACCTATAGACTGAAGGGTATTTAGGATGTAGAATATGGGTATTCAGAGTTTTTGTGCTATGAAATTAGCAGTTTCGAGCCAGCAGATGACTCCTTGATTTAACTGGATTCTAAATACACAAATTTCAGTAAGAATTGTTGGTAAGGGAAAAGGATAGAGCCTAATATTTGTTATGGGTTCAAGTATTTGCTCTAACTCTGTGTTAAATTAAGAAGTAAAAAAACAATGAATGAAGCAAAGCCAAATCCCTACTTCTGACGCTTGAGATATAATTTGTTAATTTTTCCATCATGCAAAATTTAACCTTCTTCTGTTTGTCCAGTTTTAAAAAAAATGTGCTTTATGAATATGCACAGACACCTGCAGTTCGATCCTTTTTACTACTTCCACAACTTTTCTCTATTCAAAACTTAAAAACCATATATTAAAAATAAGTCAGCCAATTGATCAGTCTCTTTAAACCAGCAATGAGCAGAGGCAAAGCTCAGTGAAGAACAGTATTAAGTGTTTTAGTGCTGATAGGTTTGGTAACTTAAACTGTGACTTTAAGAAATAAATGGGCAGAAGACCTGAATAGACATTTCTCCAAAGAAGACATTGTTGTTATTTGGTCTCTAAGTCATGTCCAACTCTTTTCTGACCTCATGGACTGTAGCTGCCAGGCTACTCTGCACATGGGATTTCCCAGGCAAGAATACTGGAGTGGGTTGCCATTTTCTTCTCCAGGGGATCTTCATGACCAAGGGATTGAACCCCCATCTTCTGCATTGGCAGGCAGATTCTTTACCACTGAGCCACCAGGGAAGTCCAGAGAAGACATACAGATGGCCAACGAACACAAGAAAAGATTCTCAATACCGCTTATTATCAGAGAAATGCAAGCCAAGACTATAATGAGGTATCACCTCACATCAGTCAAAATGATCATCATCAAAAAAATCTATAAAAATAAATGCTGGAGAGGATGCAGAGAAAAGGGAACTCTCTTACATTGTCGGTGGGAATTTACAGCGTTACAGACACTATGGAGAGTGGTGTGAAATTCCTTTAAATACTAGGAATAAAATTACCATATGACCCAGCAATTCCACTACTGTGCATGAACCCTGAAAAAAACCATAATTCAAAAAGACACATGTACTCCAATATTCATAGAAGCACTATTCACAATAGTCAGGACATGAAAGCAAAGTAGATGTCTACTGACAGATGAATGGATAAAGAAGTTGTGGTATATTTATACAATGGAATATTACTCAGCCATACAAAGGAATGAATGTGAGTCAGTTGAGCTGAGTTGGATGAACTAGAGCCTGTTATACAGAGTGAAATAAGTCATAAAGAGAAAAACAAACATCATATATTAATGCATATATATGGAATCAGAAAAACGGTACTGATGAATATGTTTTGCAGGGCAGGAATAGAGAGTCAGACGTAGAGAATGGACTTGTGGACACAGCAGGAGAAGGAGAGGGTGGGATGAATAGAAAGAGCCTCATCGACATATATACACCACCATGTGTAAAACAGACAGCTGGTGGGAGGCTGCTGTTTAACACAAGAGGCCCAGCCTGGCGATCTGTAAGGACCTAAAGGGGTGGGATGAGGAATGTGGGAGGGAGTTTCAAGAGAGAGGTGGTACACACATACTTACAGCTGTTTTGCATTGCTGTACAGGGCTTCCCTGGTGGCTCAGAGGTTAAAGCATCTGACTCCAATGCAGGAGACCCAGGTCGATCCCCAGGTCAGGAAGATCCTCTGGAGAAGGAAATGGTAACCCAACTCCAGTACTCTTGCCTGGAGAATCCCATGGACGGAGAAGCCTGGTAGGCTACAGTCCATGGGGTCTCAAAGAGTGAGACACGACAGAGCAACTTCACCTTCACAGCAGAACCAATACAACTTTGTAAAGAAATTATCCTTCAATATAAAAAAAGATTAAACAACAACAGCAAAAAATCTAAGAAATACTAGAAGAGGGAAAGTTTGAACTATTTCCTGTTTGTCAGCTCCAACCTAAAGAAATACATGGCAGATTTTTACAATTCCCATGAAAAATGTACACAGAATAACTGGGGTAATTTTATTTAGAGAGTATTATTAACATGGTTGTGAGACAATTAAAAATAATGCAGAAATACTCCACACTCTGTCTCAATTTGACAGAATAAATTGACCAAACATATTAGACATAGGCATCACAAATAATCTGTTGAATAAATGGATTCTGACAAATCCTGCTCATTTTCATTTTAGTGATGTCATTTTGTGTAACGTTATTCCTTACGTTATATGGCTTTCAAAGGTAAACCTAGCCTTAGGCAGACAACTCATGTAATACATTTTTATGACAACAAATACGTTTCCAAGCACAATTTTAGCAGACAGCAAGTGAAAAATTGTCAAACCAATGAAAATAAAATCTTCATTCTTTCAGCTGTTTTGAAGTTTTATTACTTCTTCTCATACTCATCGGCTTAGATGTTACCGGTGTACATAATATCATTCTATTTGACATCATTTTCTTTCCACCCTAGGAATAAAGTAACTGCAGCTGACTTTAATTTTAATAGAGAATGATAAATGTGAAAAGGAAGCAAGAGTATATAGATGTTATCTACCTTTCATTAGAAAAACTGTTCACACAATCATTATATAAGATAATTATATTTCCATAGAGAGTTGTAACATATTACAATTGTGGACAAATGATTAAAACAAGAGAATTGTGTACAAACGTAAGTTATCTCCAAGGGTCTGAGACAAGTTGCTTCACACTCCTTACTCCCCAGAAAGCAATGCAGATGGAAAAAAATATCTGAAGAAATAAAACACAGAGAGGAAGAACAATTAAAATGGATTCAACACTTCAGTTCAACTGAGTTAGAAATTCTAGGGGAAAGTGAATAAACGTATTTTAAACAATTAAATTATTCAAATTTAATCTAGCGGTTGTTCAGTAATAGAATTTAGCCAATCCAGCTTAAAACACATTATATGAAGAGTAGGATTAAAAAGCTCTGTTTCTGCGGCTTAAAAAAAATACCGTCACAGACCTGGGTCATTTCTAGGGATGAGGCTATAAAATTAGTGAATGAAACAGAACTGCCTTCTGGCACTTGGAAGATGTCTTCTGGCATTTGCAACATGCAACATACTGCATGTTGTTTGTATTGTACTAAACAACCTCATTATTTATATAGTTTAAGAAGCCTTTGGAAAAGGAGAAATAAAAATGTTATTAAGGAATCATTCCTCTCTGAGGCAATGTGACCTAGCATATCATGAACTTCACCCAATATGAATTAGATTTTAAAGACTGCTGACTTAACTTCTTAGTCTCTTGATCTTACCAGATATAAAACTGTAACTGCAAAATTCTCTTTAAAATTTAAGAAACTGCTGAATCATGATAAGCAGCCATAAGAGTTCACTGAGTTTATTCCTTTTGCTTTCAAGTGACACCACATATTCCCAATAAATCATCAAAATTTAGCCAAATAAAACTGTTGAGTTCTTATAGTCCTAACAAGAATAATTCCGCCATCCTCAGTAAGAGTTCACAGGTTGCAGAATTCCTCACTGTGTGTCATCTAAATGCCATAGTGACCCAAACACACACCTCTTTGACTCTTGTTGAGGTAACATCTAGGCACTAGTCATAGTCGTACACCTAGGAGGTTTCCAAAGTCAACCTTTCCCTTTATCTATGCATTAAATTAAGCTATATGATTTTACTTTCATGATCCTCACATTTTAGGTGTTATTAGAGTGACGATGAAAAATGCTCAAACAGCTGGGGACATGTGGATAGCTGTGAAAGTTTCTCAATATTTTCTTTTATTGTGCAAACTTCTT
Organism: Bos indicus; assembly: GCF_029378745.1. Taxonomy (NCBI): domain Eukaryota; kingdom Metazoa; phylum Chordata; class Mammalia; order Artiodactyla; family Bovidae; genus Bos; species Bos indicus. The sequence continues at coordinate 23,886,374 of NC_091763.1, forward strand.
CAAAAGATTAAAATAGGACCATGTGCCTCTTCCCCGAAAGATCACTATTACTGAAAGATCTAGTAAAATGCATACAAAGAAACATGTTTAAGTAAAAAGATGAAGGCATGGGGAATGTTTTGCGGTGACAGACTAAAATGAAGCCAAAGTCGTTGGCTGAGGCCAGTCATGCAGTCGCAGAAAATACCTTGAACTACTGTGATTTTGCTATTAAAGCCTGGATATGAAAATAACAACAAGACCTTCTTAAACCTGGATATTTAGATTAGATGGATAATTAGATTATAGGTTGTTCAGTTTCACATGAACCTTCTTTTTCTACAGAACCATTATCCTTCATTAACTAATGTGATAGTTTTATTCAAATCCATGTATTACTTCCAGCCTATAACATCAACAGTATAAAAAAAAGTAGCAAGAATAAAATAAAAAGTTATATTGAGGCAGGAGTTAAGAATAACATTAACATTCTGGAGTTGCCTCAGAAATCAAATGCAGTTTATTTAAAGGCTGGTTTTGATTTTGTTTCTTTTGACTGTGATTCAAGTAAAATGACCTCATGGGATTTCTCATGGTGGTACCAAGCAAAGTAATATCACGAAAAGGAAGTATTTGTGAAAGGTAGTAGACTGCACAGTGAATTACATTTATATATGAATATGGGTTAGTGGTGACAGAGGGATAGCTGAGAAGACAGTTTTCAAGTGGAACAGAGGTGATAAATCTATGATATCAGTGTAAATAGTTTAATTTAGGTCCATAATATTAATTGAGCAACTTGTGCTGTGCAAGGCACTGGGATCTGAAATATATTTGGCAGTAAAAGTTTTTATTGGTTTTGAAACTAATGCGTAGGGTCACATGGATTATTTCATTGGTTGAAGTCTAGGGAGTATGATTTCAGTGAAATCTGTAAAACTGTATGTACAATTTTGTGAGTCTGTCATAATTCTTCTGGTCCTTACTCTCTACCTACTAGATGATCTGTACTTTCATCTTGGGTCTCTGAAATATTAAGAACTTCTGATCTAACAAGAGAATGAAAAAGATTATAATTTAGTACATGCTTTTGCTGTTAATTCACTACTTCTCAACTGTATCTTTCTACTATAATTCCAGTACTACTTTCTTAAGGAGCTGTTCCTAACTGAAACACAGGGATCTTGTCTTTTCCAATTAACCAAACTGCTTTTAGGGCTTTCCTGGTGGCTCAGATGGTAAAGAATCTGCTTGTAATGAGGGAGACCTGGGTTCGATCCCTGGGTTGGGAAGATCTCCTGGAGAAGAGAATGCCAACCCACTCCAGTATTTTTGTCTGGAGAATTCCATGGACAGAGGAGCTTAGCAGGCTACAGTCCAAGTGGTCACAAAGAGTCGGACACAATTGAGCTTCTTACCAAAAAATGCAATGTTGCACAGTTTGTGGTTTTGTTTTCTGTTTTTGGTTTCCTATTTTTTTTCAGGCCCCTATGTGTTACCCCTCCAAGTAGATGGAGAAGAAAAGCTAATGAAGAACAGGAATCAGATTCACATTCAAGATTAATGTGCAATGAGACCCTTGCTTAGGCTTGGCACTGTCTTAGGTGCCTTTACTAGATTATAATGTTTTATTTTCATGGCAAACTTGGGAGAATTAGCAAACAGTTTGTTGGTGAGCAATGGGAACTCATCGTTTATGTGTTTTACCAAGGAGTAAATATTAAATATCAGAATATTAATCATGAAATATTAAATATCAGAACTGTTGTGATGTTTTTTGTTTACTTAATGACCTCCAGAAAATCAAACTACACATCCTGGAAAATTAGTTCAGTGAATGTGTACATCAATAATGAATTCATTTTCTCTTTTAGTAATCACCTATATTTTTTGCCAGTAACTACTAGATTGCTAAGACCTTTTCACAATCAATATTTTAAGCACAAAGTGGATTTTTTAAAATATATAATGAAATCCAAATTGGCACATGATCATAGAAAGTAAACACAATGAATAGGTCCTTCTCAAAATATTCATGACTGAACCAGACACCCTGTTTTATTAGAAAATAGTTAAGGAAGAAAACACTGATTTGCTTTTATATTTTTCAGTGTGTTTATATATATAATAGATATAAACATGTATTTCTTATATAATTTTAACATGGAAAATTACTTAACATGGACTCAGTATGATCACTTGATTACTACAGTCATTTCATTTAAAATTTTCCCTCATTCAACCTTTCTCTCAATTTTTGTATTAGGCTGTTCCTTTTAGTTCTCCATATTTGATCAGGTTAAATGTGTCATTCAAGATTAAATATTCATTAAAATATTTCTCAATCAACTATTTGTACAATGAAGGCAAGAGAACCACTACTTAGGCTAGTGTAAGAGTAAATGGCAACCATAGCATTTTTTTTTTTTTACAATATTCTTCCTTAATCTCTAGATATGATGTTTCCGGATACATAAACAAACTCAATGAACACTTATTTTACTCTAGGTCTGGGCAAGTCCCATGATTTTAACAGCTGGATTCAAAATATGAAACAGAGGAAGTTCACTCTTGGTGTCAAGCCCTCCCCATGTAACACATCATTAGTGGCCCTTGTCTTCAGGCTATTTCCTTGACTTCCCAGAGCCCTGGACTCTGATGCTTGAACTTTGGCCTGTACAGATGCTCTCCACGTTTTCTCCACCCCTTTCCCCAAAGTTCATCATCTGGCAGGTGGCTAATCTGAGCCATTAATCTATAATAAAATGTCAGTGGGAACTGACATGTCATTGTGCTGCTCCTCCCTGTTAGATAGAGACCTTATTAAAAATGGAGCAAATCTGGCATCTAATGTTTTTAAACTTTTAAAAATTGAAATACAGTTAATTTACAATGTTGTGCTAATTTCAGGTATACAGCAAAGTGATTCAGTTTATATATATATATATATATATATATATATATCTATATATATCTCTTCTTTTTCAGATTCTTTTCCATTATAGGTTATTACAAGATACTGAGTATAGTTCCCTGTGCTATACAGTTGGTCATTGTTGGTTATCGATTTTATATTCAGTAGTGTGTATATGTTAATCTTAAACTCCTAATTTATCTCTCATCCCTCCCCCTCTATCCTCTTTGGTAACCATACATTTGTTTTCTATGCCTGTGAGTCTATTTCTGTTTCATAAATAAGTTCATTTGTGTTTTATTTTTAGATTCCACATATAAGTGATATCATATAATATTTGTCTTACTTCCTTTAATAAGGTAATCTTTAGGTTCATCTATGTTGCAGCAAATAGTATGATTTCACTTTTTTATGGCAGAGTAATATTCTATTGCCTTCAAACTGTGGTACTGGAGAAGACTTCCAAGCCCTTTGGACAGCAAGGAGATCAAACTAGTCAATCTTAAGGGAAATCAACCCTGAATATTCATTGGAAGGACTGATGATGAAGCTGAAGCTCCAATACTTTGGTCATCTGATATGAACAGCTGACTCGCTGGAAAGGTCCCTGATGCTGGCAAAGATTGAACACAGAAGAAGAGGTGTCAGCGGATGGGATGGCTGGATGCCATCACCGATGCAATGGACATGAACTTGAGCAAATTTTTGCAGATGGTGAGGGCCAGGGAGGCCTGGCTTGCTGCAGTCCATGGAGTCACAAAGAGTTGGACACAACTGGGCGACTGAACAACAACAATATTCTATTGTATATATGTACCTCATCTTCCTTATCCATCAAGCTGTCAATGGAAATTTAGGTTGCTTCTGTAACTTGGCTACTGTAAACAGTGCTCCTGAAAATTGGCATGTAAGTATCTTTTTGAATTATGGTTTTCTCTATGCTATGCTATGCTAAGTCACTTCAGCCGTGTCCGACTCTGTGCGACCCCATAGAAGGCAGCCCACCAGGCTCCCCCGTCCCTGGGATTTTCCAGGCAAGAACACTGGAGTGGGTTGCCATTTCCTTCTCCAATGCATGAAAGTGAAAAGTGAAAGTGAAGTCGCTCAGTCGTGTCCGACTCTTAGCGACCCCATGGACTGCAGCCTAACAGGCTCCTCCGTCCATGGGATTTTCCAAGCAAGAGTACTGGAGTGGGGTGCCATTTCCTTCTCCGATAGTTTTCTCTAGATATATGAAAAGAGTGGGACTGCAGGATCATATGGTAATACTATTTTTAGTTTTATAAAGGTACCTCCATACAGTTCTTCATAGTGGCTGCACAGATTTACCTTCTCACCAACTGTGTATAAAAGGAAATTGTTAGTTGCTCAGTCATTTCCAGTGCTTTGCAGTTCCATGACTGTAGCTTACCAGTCTCCTCTCCCCTTGGAATTCTCTAGGCAAGAATACTGCCGTGGGTTGCCATTCCCTTCTCCAGGAAATCTTCCCAATCCAGGAATCAAACCCAGGCAGATTCTTTACTGTCTGAGCCACCAGAGAAACACAACAGTGAAGAAGGGTTCCTTTTTATCCACACCCTCTCCAACATCTATTATTTGTAGATATTTTAATGATAGCCATTCTCACTGGTGTAAAGTGATACCTCATTTTCATTTTGATTTGTATTTTTCTAATAATTGGATATGTTGAGCATCTTTTCATGTGCTTGTTGTCTATCAGTTTGCATTCTTTGGAAAAATGTCTGTTTAGGCCTTCTGTCCATTTTTGTTTGGGTTTTTTTTTTTTTTTTTTGGTATTAAGCTATATGAGCTGTTTGTGTATTTTTTGAAATTAATCCCTTATCAGTAGCATTGTTTGTAAATATTTTCCTCCCACTCCATATGCCTTTTGTTTATAGACTAAATTTGCTGTGCAAAAGCTTTAAGTTTAATTAGGTCCCATTTATTTACTTTTGTTTTTGTTTCTATTACTCTAGGGGATGGATCCTCCCAAAAATACTCCTGCAATTTATGTCAAAGAGTGTACTGCCTATGTTTTCTCTAGGAGTTTTACAGTATCCAGTCTTACATGTATGTCTTTAATCCATTTTTAGTTTATTTTTATAGAGGGTGTAAAAGTATGTTCTAATTTTGTTATCTTACAAGTAGCTGCCCAGTTTTCCCAGCACCACTTTTTGAAGAGACAGTCTTTTCTCCATTGTATATTCTTGCTTCCTTTGTCATAGATTAATTGACCAGAAGTGCCTGGGTTTATTTATGGGCTTTCTATCTTGTTCCATTAATCTATATGTCTGCTTGGGTCATATATGTTTGGCCATATATAATTAATGGATCTAGACTAACTCATTAATCTATATGTCTGTTTTTGTTCGAGTACCATACTGCTTTGATGACTGTAGCCTTGTAGTATGGTCTGAAATCTATATGGTATAATCTGTGTCATATCTGCATGGAGCAAGTTTATAGGTGTTATTTTTTTCCAACAACAATTGTTCACTTCCTATCTCTGTATCACATTTTGGTAATTCTCACAAATTTCACACTCATTATTATTGTATTTGTTACAGTGATCTGTGGTCTTTGATGGTAGTCCTATAACTCACTAAAGGTTTAGGTTATGGTTAGCATTTTTAGCAATAAAGCATTTTTAATTAAGGTATGTAAAAGCCTTTGACTGTGTGGATCACAATAAACTGTGGACAATTCTGAAAGAGATGGGAATACCAGACCACCTGATCTGCCTCTTGAGAAATTTGTATGCAGGTCAGGAAGCAACAGTTAGAACTGGACATGGAACAACAGACTGGTTCCAAATAGGAAAAGGAGTTCGTCAAGGCTGTATATTGTCACCCTGTTTATTTAACTTATATGCAGAGTACATCATGAGAAATGCTGGACTGGAAGAAACACAAGCTGGAATCAAGATTGCAGGGAGAAATATCAATAACCTCAGATATGCAGATGATGCCACCCTTATGGCAGAAAGTGAAGAGGAACTCAAAAGCCTCCTGATGAAAGTGAAAGTGGAGAGTGAAAAAGTTGGCTTAAAGCTCAACATTCAGAAAATGAAGATCATGGCATCCGGTCCCACCACTTCATGGGAAATAGATGGGGAAACAGTGGAAACAGTGTCAGACTTTCTTTTTCTGGGCTCCAAAATCACTGCAGATGGTGACTGCAGCCATGAAATTAAAAGACGCTTACTCCTTGGAAGAAAAGTTATGACCAACCTAGATAGCCTATTCAAAAGCAGAGACATTACTTTGCCAACAAAGGTCTGTCTAGTCAAGGCTATGGTTTTTCCAGTGGTCATGTATGGATGTGAGAGTTGGACTGTGAAGAAGGCTGAGTGCCGAAGAATTGATGCTTTTGAACTGTGGTGTTGGAGAAGACTCTTGAGAGTCCCTTGGACTGCAAAGAGATCCAACCAGTCCATTCTGAAGGAGATCAGCCCTGGGATTTCTTTGGAGGGAATGATGCTAAAGCTGAAACTCCAGTACTTTGGCCACCTCATGTGAAGAGTTGACTCATTGGAAAAGACTCTGATGGTGGGAGGGATTGTGGGCAGGAGGAGAAGGGGACAACAGAGGGTGAGATGGCTGGATGGCATCACTGACTCGATGGACGTGAGTTTGAGTGAACTCCGGGAGTTGGTGACGGACAGGGAGGCCTGGTGTGCTGCGATTCATGGGCCCGCAATGAGTTGGACAGGACTGAGCGACTGATCTGATCTGATCTGATATAAAGTCATTAAAGGCATGATTGAATTATACACTTAAGAGACTATAGGGTAAACATAATTTATCTGCAGTGGGAAACCAAAAAAATTGTGTAACTCATTTAGTGCAGTATTCCTTTACTATGGTGTTCTGGAACCAAATCTGTAATATCTCCAAAGTATGACTGTACTTCACTGTGTACATTTTCAGCCAAATTTAGACTTCTGTGTTGCTTTCCTAAAATTCTTCTGGAATGAATGTGCCTATTTAGTATCACTAACAAATCACACCCTACCTATAGAGTGAAGAGTATATTTTTATTTAAAAATTCTTTCTCTGATATTGGTGAAGTCCATAAGATACAAGTTAACTGGCTATTTAACACAAGGGTAACAACCACAACAGCAGCAATTTTTTTTAAGGGAAACACATTAAATATACAGAAGTTTTACTGAATTATTTGAAGAAAAATAAAACCAATTCTTTGTTAAGTATACTTTTGAACAATATATATTTTTTAAAGATGACTACTATCTACTATATAGATAGGAATTTAAAATCAGACCTGAATGGATAAAAAATATCTCTATTTCCTATTAATGCAAGAGAATAAATAAACACAAACAGAACTAGAATAGAAAGTGAAGCCACATGTATTGAAGGTCCTTCTGAAATGAAAACATTTGAATATTGTTGTTGTTGGTTAGTCACTAAGTTGTATATGACTCTTTGCCACCCCATGGATGTAGCCTGCCAGGCTCCTCTGTCCATGGGATTTCCCAGGCAAGAATACTGGAGTAGGTTGCCATTTCCTTCTCCAGGGGATCTTCCTGACCCAGGGATCAAACCCTAGTCTCCTGTTTAGCAGGCATATTCTTTACTACTGAGCCGCCTGCAAAGCCCTAAAATATATTAGATAACAATATTTTTTTTTCCCTAGAATTTTGCAAGAACACAATTTGACAAATTCCAACTCAAAATAAGTTGAGAACTATTGATTTTACTTCCAGTATATCCTATGTATGAACAAACTACTGAGTCATATGTAGACAAACAAAAGGCTTAAGAGAAATATTTCTAGACACTGCACCTTTTACTTGGAAGTCTTGTGTTCTCTGTTTTTATTTCTGTACTCTATGTAAGGGAAAGTATAATCACAGCTATGTTTAATAGAAAGTCTTATAAAGATTCATTACTATTTAGACACTAAATCAAACAGTATGATTTTGCATTTGCTTAAAAGTATATATTAATGTTATTAATTAAGGAAGAACAATATGAAAAGAAAGTTCTTGTGAATGCCCATGTACTAACAGTGGCTTATTTGAAAAGAATATATGTTTTCCTCAATCATTAATATTTTCTGAAATTAATGTTTAAACAAGAGAATACAATAAACATACCACAATCGTGTTTTTAAAAAGAAAACACAAAATAAACAAAGTTTTAAAATAATTCAGCTGAACTCCAAAACCAGAAAAATCAGGTATTTTATTATTTTTCTACTCAGTGCGGGGCAAAGATCCAGGACAAAAAAAGTACTAAGTTAATTTAGACAGCAAAGGCAGAATCTTTATTACAACCATTTCTTCAGTTCCCCAGAGATAACTAACTCCTATTGCGTACAATAATTTATTCACATCTTAAATCTAAATTGCTCAAGAACATGTTTTTACTTTTCAGCAGTACTTCTATAGAATATCCTATTGTTTACTCAGACCACCTTGGAGATATCACAGTGACATTTGAAAGCCATAATATTAGTAAAAAGATTAGAGATCACTTTAGTTCAGTTCAGTTTAGTCACTCAGTGGTGTCCGACTCTTTGCAACCCCATGAATCGCTGCACACCAGGCTTCCCTGTCCATCAGCAACTCCCAGAGTTCACTCAAACTCATGTGCATTGAGTCGGTGATGCCATCCAGCCATCTCATCCTCTGTCGTCCCCTTCTCCACCTACCCCCAATCCCTCCCAGCATCAGCGTCTTTTCCAATGAGTCAACTCTTCGCATGAGGTGGCCAAAGTACTGGAGTTTCAGCCTCAGCATCAGTCCTTCCAATGAACACCCAGGACTGGTCTCCTTTAGGATGGACTGGTTGATCTCCTTGCAGTCCAAGGGACTCTCAAGAGTCTTCTCCAACACCACAGTTCAAAAGCATCAATTCTTCGGCGCTCAGCCTTCTTCACAGTCCAACTCTCACATCCATACATGACCACTGGAAAAACCATAGCCTTGACTAGACGGACCTTTGTTGGCAAAGTAATATCTCTGCTTTTGAATATGCTATCTAGGTTGGTCATAACTTTCCTTCCAAGGAGTAAACATCTTTTAATTTCATGGCTGCAATCACCATCTGCAGTGATTTTGGAGCCCAGAAAAAGAAAGTCTGACACTGTTTCCCCATCTATTTCCCATGAAGTGATGGGATCAGATGCCATGATCTTCGTTTTCTGAATGTTGAGCTTTAAGCCAACTTTTTCACTCACCTCTTTCACTTTCATCAAGTGTTCTCCAAAACCTACCTACAATTCAGAGAATATACTGGAAGACAGTTGGCATGAACTAGCTACCGTGTATACAAAACCATCTGGTGGAAGCTGAATAAACCACAATTAACATAAAGTGAAAATAGATGCTACATTTCTCAAAAACATCTGTGGACTCTTTCCTTTCTGAATTCAAAGTTATGAATAAAGTGTCTTTATAGATATATTATTTTAAATATTTCCAGTATTACCAACCATTCTCTATGAGTCCAGCCATCTGGTAACATGGACGTTTAAGTCCCTGGTGGCTCAGATGGTAAAGAATCGGCCTACAATGCAGGAGATCCAGGTTTGATCCCTGGGTCAGGAAGATCCCCTGGAGAAGTGAATAGCTACCCACTCCAGTATTCTGGCTTTGAGAATTCCATGGACAGAGGAGCCTGACCAGCTGCCTGTCCATGGGGTCACAAAGAGTTGGATATGACTGAGTGACTAACACTTTCACTTTCTTTGATTATTTACTACATTCTTATCTTTCCTTATATGCAATGATGCATCTTCAATTTACACTGATTTCCTAAATATTTTCTCTAAATTTTCTAAATATTTTAATACATATACTCTCAATATCCAGGCTTCCTTCTTCTCAGTTTTTTCCAGATTAGTTTTGTTGTTGAAGTTTTTCAAAAGGACAGGTACAAAGAAATACCCAACTTACTAGAAGTAACACATAGAGGAAAATTAGACAACCAAAGTTGATAAGACATGACTTATACTCAAAGTATGATCAGAATGCTTGCCTTGTCAAAACAGAAGCCTCACTTTATATTTTTCTAATTGTCCAATTTCTTAATGATAATGATGAAATTTTAGAAAGTTTTCTTGAACTACAGTAAACAATATGGAGACATGAAGACAGAATTATAATAAGGTCAAATTAATAACAGAACAGATATCACATGTGAGAATGATTATTCAGATGAATGATGACCATTCTTTTGGGAAAACATCTTAGGAAAGATATATTTTGTGGATACAGTCTTTTTACACTCATAGCCTTCCTCTTACACTTATTATGGAGCTACACATTTAAAAAATTTCTTTATGAATGTGAGAAGGGAAAAAATCAGGACAATAAAAAATGTTAAGGATAGTCTGCTTTGGTTTCTATAATGTTGAGAATAAAACAAGAGTAGGAAATATAAAGGAACTCAATGAACATTCAGATCAGATCAGATCAGATCAGTCGCTCAGTCATGTCCGACTCTTTGCGACCCCATGAATCGCAGCACGCCAGGCCTCCCTGTCCATCACCAACTCCCGGAGTTCACTCAGACTCACGTCCATTGAGTCAGTGATGCCATCCAGCCATCTCATCCTCTGTTGTCCCCTTCTCCTCCTGCCCCCAATTGCTCCCAACATTACCTAGTTTATCTCTGTGCTGAGACATTTTTATGTATTAAAATTAGCAATGGGTAAACCATTAAAAATAACCTGACTCCTTGTAATGTGCACTGACTTCACTTTTTTAAAAAGTATAATCCAATGAATTTAAAAATTACTTACTATTATAATTTTTACTTTTATATTTCTGCAAATAAGTCTAGTTATAACTAGAAATAAAATTTTATTTAGTTTTCCCAAATATCCCTCACATTGGCATAAACTTGTTTGCCTCATACCCAGTAGGTTTTGAAACTGAAGATTTTTGAATAAAATGTTGCTGGATTAATCATGGTCCTTAAGTGTCCTAATAGGACTCTCCATAATGCTAAAAAAACATGATATTTAATCTAAAATTCAAAGTACCACATCTTTCTAGTGCCTTTTCTGACTACTAAAATGAAAAGCACTTACATGTCAAAATCAGAGCTTTGCTTCAACAAAAATTATCAAGAAAATCATACAGTCCTAATCCATCAAAATGCCATTTTCCTGGTAAATGAGAATTCCCTGCCATATAACCCTACCACAACAGCACACTGATTCTCAGTGTATCCTACATAGCAGTGCTCCTGGCATGTGTCTGACATAAATCAACACAGAAATAACTTTTAAAACTTGATGTACAAAAATTTGTATCTGGAAGAGAATATATTTACGCCTGCAGAATATCATTCAACACTACTGCTCATCCACGACTTTGACCCTACTGTTAAAAAAAAAAAAGTTCTTTGTACTTGCCTTCTATCTAGGAAACCAAACAAGTCTCTTAAAGCAATGAGTTCATTTGTAGGGGGGTGGGGGTTGGTGGGAAATGCCATGTTTACAGAAATAATAGTGATGTCTGGTTTTAAAAACAGGACAGTATATCTTGGAAGGATATGTTTTGCAAAGATCCTTTTGCATTGTTTTTGCTTGTGTCAAAGGAACGATTAGAGCCCCAGTAAATGGGAACTTCCCAGAGTAGGCTAAATAGAAGGCCAACAGCTCACATATGGCTTGCAGCTTGGGGGAGTTTCTCTCAATGTTCTGCCAGAGATGGGACTGCCCAAATGCTTTCTCGCGTAAGTCCTAAGTCGTAAACCGCATCCTCCTAGTCCAGCCATGCCGAAACTGGACCCAAGGGGATACAGAGTCTTGGCTGATGGGAAACAATGACTGCTTCCTAAGGAAGCCACAGCTGCTTTCCTGAGAGACACCCAGATGCCTGAATTTTTCCTTACTTTCCATTTCTGACTACCTGTTCTGGCAACAGTTCCAACAAAGGGTGAGGCAGGCAGCAGGCACCCAGCTGTTTTCAATAAGCCTTGGCAATGTAGGGACTGATTACATAAACACTACAAGCATTCAAAGAGCATATTTTCTAGCTTTTAAGCTATAATAAAAATGGTGTGCGCCTGTAGAAAAACTCTACATCTTCTCTGCTCCAAATAGTGATAATGACAACGGCAATGCTGATGATAAGGATAATACTAATAATGGCTTTAATTATGAAAGCAAGGATTATTATAGGAAACATGATAACATGAGCTGCTGGGAAACAGTTCAAATTATACAGAGAGAATTGGAAGGATGTGAAATTTCCACATTACGGGGTTGGTCAATGTTTCTTTATGGAACAGCAAGGTCAAAATGTGCACTCAATTGACTTGATTTCTTAGTTTTTCCCACAATCCTGGGCAAAAAACAATCAGATGTTGCATTATCACATAGGGTTCTCTTTATTTTACTATCAGGTCCAAAGACCAAGAGAAGATGTTGATTTACATTTTAATTAAGATGAATTTTTCTGGCTTAAAAAGTATAAATATAAATCTACTTCTTGGATTTGACAGTTGAAAACTGAAAGGTTTAAATAACTCACTCATGCCTATAGTTCACATATACAGGCTTATTATTTTTTAATTGTTTTCTATATTTGAAATATTAGATCAAGAATCTATATGAACAATGTAAGAAGTGAATTGGAGTTTCAGTAATCTATATTTCTACATGACTGCTCAATTTCCTGTACAAAGAAGTGATATCCCTGTTCCAAAGAACAGAATTGCATTAAACTTTTTTACCTTACACATTACTCATTTATTCTTACCTCATTAAGTCACAAAAATGAATGTTTGGCTAGGCCCATTCTCTTCAATATATCTATTGTTCTAGCCATAATTTTCTTACCTCCAAGATGTACTACATATTCTTTGATATGTATTTTAAATTGGACTCTTTCATAGAACAAATGATACAGAATAAAAACAACAGAGGGAATGTTTTTCAAATTGTTCTAGAAAAAAGTTTTGGACAGAGTGATCAATTGCAAACCCCAAAACAAAGCTCCTGACAGGAAATCTGAATATCAGGTATGAATGAGTGGAGGCGAAGAGTGATAAACCACATACACATGGGAATTAACTTGGGACAAAAGTGACCTTGGTCAAACCGGAACTCTGGAAAAAGAAGAAGAAGATTGGGTTGTCTCAACACAAATTATTTTACCCCAGAGATTACTTAGAATTTCAGTTTCTGCCTCTATAAAATGGGAAGAATAGTGTCCCTACTTTTCATAAGATTATGGTGAATACTGACTCATTTTCTCTAAAATTTAAAGCTATATAAAGATACAAGATGACTAAAGTATGTTAACTTTTGTGCTAAAAAGATTCAATAAATTAAAAGTGAAAACTGAGGGAAAGATAAGGAGATATAAATAATAGGCAGAATTTGGAACATTAGAGATTTTATAAATGCCAGCTCTGTGTCATTGATGGTCATAGTTAAAATGATGCTTTTAAAACTTGCCTATAATAACTGCAAGTAGAGTAGGATTTCAGTGGGTAAGTACAATATAGATTGATCATTGTCTGGAGTATTTCCATTATGTTTCTCATCCTGTAAGAGCATGGAAGTTCTATGTTCCTGATGAATTTTCATAACGCCAACCTTCTGAACTACATCTTTTAATGTCTTAAAGTGTCCTTAACTCTTTATTAAAAGAATTAAAAGAATTCTTTATGGAAAAGATAATAACTTTTAACAATCCTCCATTCCACACCTACTGCCAAACTACTGTTTTGATCTCTCATGTTACATTAAATTTCCTTTGCATAGCTAAAACTGTGTTAAAATAGTTGGCTTTTTATAGAGATGCTACCCAGAGGGATTCTGGGTAATATAATGGAAAATGTTTTTCTGAAAATTCCACAATAAATAACTAATTCCATAATGGTGGTATTTCTTAAAATACTTACTTTTGAGAAATGTTCAAAGATTATTTATTTAGTGCTAGGTGTGGCATCCATAAAAAATAATAGCATGAGTCCTAGTTCAAAGGTGAATGTACATATAAAAAAATTACATTGACTCTGTCCCGATTGGGTACCATACAGTTCATGAATATTTATTACACTCTTGTTTTATGCCAAGCATATCACTGCTGACAGAGCTCACTGGTGAGCAGTATAGTCCCTGAATTCATACGACTTAGAACTTCATAGTTTTTCATGAACATACTTATAAAAGACTGGTGTATATATGTGTATATATATATATATGTCCATATCCCTGGAGGAGAAAATGTTAACCCACTCCAGTGTTCTTGCATGGATAATCCCATGGACAGAGGAGCCTGGTACTACAGTCTGTAGGGTCACAAAGAGTTGGACACAATTGACTGGCTGAGCATATATATATATATATATATATATATGATGTGTTTGTGTGTGTGTGTATATATGTGTATCAGAGATCAAATTGCTAACATCCGCTGGATCATAGAAAAAGCAAGAGAGTTCCAGAAAAACATCTATTTCTGCTTTATTGACTATGCCAAAGCCTTTGACTGTGTGGATCACAATAAACTGTGGAAAATTCTTCAAGAGATGGGAATACCAGACCACCTGATCTGCCTCTTGAGAAATTTGTATGCAGGTCAGGAAGCAACAGTTAGAACTGGACATGGAACAACAGACTGGTTCCAAATAGGAAAAGGAGTACGTCAAGGCTGTATATTGTCACACTGTTTATTTAACTTCTATGCAGAGTACATCATGAGAAACGCTGGACTGGAAGAAACACAAGCTGGAATCAAGATTGCCAGGAGAAATATCAATAACCTCAGATATGCAGATGACACCACCCTTATGGCAGAAAGTGAAGAGGAACTCAAAAGCCTCTCGATGAAAGTGAAAGTGGAGAGTGAAAAAGTTGGCTTAAAGCTCAACATTCAGAAAATGAAGATCACGGCATCCGGTCCCATCACTTCATGGGAAATAGATGGGGAAACAGTGGAAACAGTGTCAGACTTTATTTTTCAGGGCTCCAAAATCACTACAGATGGTGACTGCAGCCATGAAATTAAAAGACGCTTCCTCCTTGGAAGGAAAGTTATGACCAACCTAGATAGCATATTCAAAATCAGAGACATTACTTTGCCAACAAAGGTCCGTCTAGTCAAGGCTATGGTTTTTCCTGTGGTCATGTATGGATGTGAGAGTTGGACTGTGAAGAAGGCTGAGCGCCAAAGAATTGATGCTTTTGAAGTGTGGCTTTGGAGAAGACTCTTTAGAGTCCCTTGGACTGCAAGGAGATCCAACCAGTCCATTCTGAAGGAGATCAGCCCTGGGATTTCTTTGGAGGGAATGATGCTAAAGCTGAAACTCCAGTACTTTGGCCACCTCATGCAAAGAGTTGACTCATTGGGAAAGACTCTGATGCTGGGAGGGATTGGGGGCAGGAGGAGAAGGGGACGACAGAGGATGAGATGGCTGGATGGCATCGCTGACTCGATGGATGTGAGTCTGAGTGAACTCTGGGAGTTGGTGATGGACAGGGAGGCCTGGCATGCTGCGATTCATGGGGTCACAAAGAGTTGGACATGACTGAGCGACTGATCTGATCTGATGTTATTTATAAATCTTCAGGTCAAATTTTCTTCACAATAATGAAGTTAAATATAAAATAAAAATGATTTACTAAAGCAAGGTCAATCACAGAGTTATGTTAACTCACTCACTGTACAAGTTTTTTAATGCTGGTATGCCTAAGTAGCTTCACCTGAAGAGTGTGGATAATCTTTCAGTTACTGGAGTAATTAAATTAATGTTCAGTTCAGTTCAGTTCAGTCGCTCAGTCGTGTCCGACTCTGCGACCCCATGAATCGCAGCACGCCAGGCCTCCCTGTCCATCACAAACTCCCGGAGTTCACTCAAACTCACGTCCATCGAGTCGGTGATGCCATCCAGCCATCTCATCCTCTATTGTCCCCTTCTCCTCCTGCCCCCAATCCCTCCCAGCATCAGAGTCTTTTTCAATGACTGAACTCTTTGCATGAGGTGGCCAAAGTACTAGAGTTTCAGTTTTAGCATCATTCCTTCCAAAGAACACCCAGGGCTGATCTCCTTTAGAATGGACTGGTTGGATCTCCTTGCAGTCCAAGGGACTCTCAAGAGTCTTCTCCAACACCACAGTTCAAAAGCATCAATTCTTTGGTGCTCAGCTTTCTTCACAGTCCAACTCTCACATCCATATATGACCACTGGAAAAACCATAGTCTTGAGTAGACAGACCTTTCTTGGCAAAGTAATGTCTCTACTTTTGAATATGCTATCTAGGTTGGTCATAACTTTCCTTCCAAGGAGTAAGTGTCTTTTAATTTCATGGCTGCAGTCACCATCTGCAGTGATTCTGGAGCTCAAAAAATAAAGTCTGACACTGTTTCCCCATCTATTTCCCATGAAGTGATGGGACCAGATACCATGATCTTCTTTTTCTGAATGTTGAACTTTAAGCCAACCTTTTCACTCTCCTCTTTCTCTTTCATCAAAAGGCTCTTTAGTTCTTCACTTTCTGCTATAAGGGTGGTGTCATCTGCATATCTGAGGTTATTGATATTTCTCCTGGCAATCTTGATTCCAGCTTGTGCTTCTTCCTGCCCAGCGTTTCTCATGATGTACTCTGCATATAAGTTGACGTACTCCTTTTCCTATTTGGAACCAGTCTGTTGTTCCATGACCAGTTCTAACTGTTGCTTCCTGACCTGCATATAGGTTTCTCAAGAGGCAGGTCAGGTGGTCTGGTATTCCCATCTTTTTCAGAATTTTCCACAGTTAATATAACATTATTACAATGTTTCATATGTGCAAATGCTTCAACAAATGTCAATAGTTTAGTTGATGTTATTGATTTGTTATTGTCACTATTGATGTTTCTGCTGCTGCTCAGCCATGTCTGACTCTTTGCGACACCCTGGCAAGGCTCTTCTGTCCATGGAATATTCCAGGCAAGAGGTGGTTACTGTTTCCTCCTCCAGGGGGTCTTCCTGACCCAGGGACTCACCTGTATCTCCTGCAGTGCAGGCGGATTAATGTTTTCGAAAGTTTGTTTGAAAATACAGCATAACGGTTATTCCCCCTCATTATATTTATCTTTATAATTTTTTACGTAAATCATTATCTGTGTATTCTAAGACATATAAAAACAAAATTTCTTTTCAAAGAAAAGATAAAACTGTAAATTGTAATTTTTACTTCTTTCATTCCAGTGGATCTTCTTATCCATTCACCTTAGAAAACTCTATCATAAGGATAAAGAGTCTTCAAAGTAGCAAAGTTTGATGCCCTGGGAAAAACAAAGGTTTTTGAGAGCATTGAAACTTGGGTTCTTGTCCTTTCTGTCATAAAATGGTTGAGTCATTTTATTTTCTCAGGATATCTGTTTCTTTAGTTTCTTTTTCTGTTCAATGACAGAGTAAAAATAGAAAATCTCTAAAGTCTATTCTTAGTTCTATTATCTGAAAAATAATAGAATTAACCAAGACAATATTATAATGGTAGAAAGTTTCCAGAATAGTTCCCCCAAATATTTAAATTTATAATAAAAAGAACACAATATTTCTTCATCTTGCCCTAATTTACTGCCACAGTAAGGTAATTGAAATAACAGCAGAAATGACAGGGGGGGAAAAAAAAAACTTAAAAAAAAATCATTCTTTACACATGTGGAATATGTGAATAGACTGGCAAAGAATGGGAAACATGATTCCCAAATCATGCATTTCTAAATATCAAGATCCCTAAGCTTCTTCCTGGATATAAGCTGACTTTCTGGCACTCTGTTGCCTGAAATTTAGAAAGCTAAGACCTGCTATATTCATCTTTGAAAAAATAACTTAGCGGATATCATCAAAAAGGTACAGAGAAGTGTCCGCAGCAGTGATTCTTAGAAAAATTTGCAGAGGCATATACTGAAATAAAAACAAGTAACGGACAACTTTGAAAGCTATTGGTAAATGATGAGTTTTAAGGACAACAGTAATTTCAAAGGTAAAATACTTTGCCTGTTTGTGTGTATAGTCCAAGAAATAACAATCATATTTCAGGAAAGCTGAGGTGGGGGAAGAAATAAAGTTTCACCATTAATGGTGAAGTTACTAAATGAAGCTTTCAAAACTTTTAGTTTTAACCTAGTCCATAATTCAGGGTCAATTGTTTCTCCAGTGAGAAAGAAAGATGAGAAGGGATAGGGGAAGAGAGATTATTACTTGAATTCGTTAAAACTGATGAATGGATACAGAAATTGTGGTACACATATATAATGGAATCTCAGCTATAAGAAAGAACACATTTAAGTCAGTCCTAATGAGGTGGATGAACCTAGAGTTTATTATAAAGAGTGAAGTAAGTCAGAAAGACAAATATTGTATATTAACACATGCATATGGAATCGAGAAGGATGGTACTGTTGAACATATCTGCAGGGCAGCAATGGAGAAACAGACATAGAGAACAGATTTGTGGAAGGAGAAGCAGAGAGTGGGACAAATTGAGAGAGTAGCATGGAACCATATACATTATTATATGTGAAATAGATAGCAAGCGGAAATTTGCTGTGTGACCCAGGGAACTGAACCCAGTGCTCTGACAACCTAGAGGGGTGGGATGGGGTGGGAAGGTTCAGGAGGGAGGAGACATATGTGTACCTGTGCCTAATTCATGTTGATGTATGGCAGAGATCAACACAATATTGTAAAGCAATTATCCTCCAATAAAAAAGAAAAGAAAAAAATCACCAATATTATAAAAATTCTGGGGGAAATTTATAACCAATATAAGATATTGAATAAAGGAATAAATATACTCTAGTACAGGATGAGTTTTCAGAAAGAATCTTTGTAGCTATAAATGTGTTTATAATTATGCCAAAAGGTATATTTTCTGGATTCTGGGGAAATGTGTTAATAATTTTCATAAATAAGTAAAGGCAAGTAGAACCTCTTTGGTTAGCTTCTGAAGTTAGCACGTGCAACAAAAGTTGTACAGAGTTTAAAATTACCCTAGAAATTCCCTTAAATTACCCAGAGAGTATAATATACATGGTTTTATGTAAACAAACCCTTTATGGTAATTCCTTCACGCACTCAAGTTTGAGAACCCTTGTGCTACTGAAGAGAGTAATCAAAGGAAAGTATGTAAATGTCTGATCATTTAAACCAATCTTGCCTTTTGATTAAGTGGAAAACTTAGTCAGAAAAAAAGAAAAGAAAAGAAAGGACAAGAGGGATGGAAGGAAAAAGGAAATGGATAATAAGCTCTAAATTGTTTCTGGTTATGTGTAAAGTTTATTCCTTTTTAACACTGAATCTCTACTACTCTAGTAATACATGTTACATGAGTGTGTTTACTTTTGTGAGGGTCAAACAAATATATTGGAGTTCATCTAGGATTCAGCACTGAATTCCAAATTCTGAGAGCAGCACACACGCACATATGATGTTACTCATCTTTACCTTGATATGCAGGGGAATATTTAGCTTGACTTCTTTGCCATAAAAAATTTTGTTTTAAAATGATGTTTTAACTGCTGGCTCAGATAGTAAAGAATCTGCCTGCAGTGCAAGAGACCTGGGTGTGATCCCTGGGTCAGGAAGCTCGCCTGGAGAAGGGAATGGAAACCCACCCCGGTATTCTTGCCTGGAGTATCCCATGGACAGAGGAGGCTGGTGGGCTACAGTCACAGGGATTTGTACATGACTGAGCAATGAACACTTTAACTGCCCGCAGCTTTTAGTGTTCATTGCTGTTTCTACCTGCAGCTTTGACAGCAGTGATAATTTAAGGCCTATGCAGGCAGAAGCTTTATTTCAAATGTTCACATGAATAAATCCAATTCAAATTCTGTCACAGTGTGACATGTATCCACTCTCTGTTATGAGTTAACTAATTTTAGGATGGAATATTATCTTTTTCTTTACCTAGTTATGATCTTCTACATTAAACCAGTCTATCACAGAGTATTTAGCATAGGGATTTCCCTTGTTATAAAGCTGGAATTATACAGATAAACTTTACAGAAGCTCATGATGAGATGACTTCTCATGACCCTTGAAAACTGCAGCAGGATGAATATGGACGGAAGTGCATTATAATTGACTGAATTGTTCTATGTTGTTATCAGTAGAAAACACATATATTCAGAAATGTTACTTTGCTTTCTTTTTCCCTTTTTCTCTTTCTTTTTTTCTTTGCTGTGGTGACGTTGAGCTACAAGCTCCCACAGGACCTGAAGTCTCAACACAGCTTGGGTTGCGGACTGGATTTCTCCCACATGAGTTTGGTGGCCGGGTCAGTCAGAATGATATTAGTACATTTAATTTTCAAAACACACAGTGGAACAGATGTGTTTTATAGGGACTGCAAAATGAAGTTCAGAAATAAGGGGGCCTGGGTAATGTTCCGGTACAATATGGTAAGAGATCACGGTATGAAACTAATTCCTGCCGATAATCATAACTCGTCTCTGTGAAAACTAGCTTATAATATTTGTGTATAGAACTGTGGAGACTATCAAGGCTACCAAGATTTAAAACAGTGCAGCAGGAGCTCCAGAACTTTATGTAAATTAACCCCACAACATGGAACACATTAACTTGAGGGTTTCAGGAATTTGGAACTCAGAATGCTTGGGATGTGGGTTTAATTGAAACACAGTCTTATGACAATCAGTTTTTCTCTGGAGACGGGATTTTTTTCAAGGTGCATGCAAATGTATAATTGGGCATTGACATATTACATCATAGTGATACATTTTAAACAACCCATATCTGCTTCACAGTATTTATTCCACTAAAATACCACTGGATATTTAAAGATTCCTCCTTTCGAGTCCAACCATCTGAATAAATGAACAGTACACGGAGGTGAGCCAGTCAACTCTCAGACGGGGCCAGGCCTCAAAGACTCACACGTACACAAAGCAGTTCTTCTGGAAAAAATGTTTCTGGGTTTTCAACATAAATCAGGGTCAACACATAATACAATCATGCTCTAGTACATTTAGAAGCTGGAAAACAGTCTAACTAGGCCAGTGATGCTTCCAGCAAACCTTCAGGCCAAATAGCAATCAGAGAATTCATGGCTTTGTGCTCAAACCTCATCTCTGTTCAAGTCCATGAAGGGGTTGCCTGTTCTCATAGGGAAATTTTAAAGGGGAGTTAGAAAACTAAACTTTCTCCATGGCTATGATTTTAACGGATTTCTTTTTCTCTTATTCTTTTCCTTTCCTTCTCATTTCTTTTTTTCAAGTGTAGCCACAAATGTACAGATCTACTTGTGAGTAATACTAAATTCCAGCAGTCTTGATTTTCATACCATAACAATTATATTTTTTATGGTAAAGGAATAAGCCAAACCTTCTGACTGAAATTCTATATGTATTACATATAAATAGGAATAAGATGAAATAAAATATAAAATTTTATAATTGTAAAAAGTTAGTCTAACAATATAAATTTGGTCAAATTGTACATTGGATTAAAAATACATCAGATGAAATCAAGTATACTATTGTTTGCTGCTGCTCCGTCACTCAGTTGTGTCTGACTCTTTGTGATCCTGTGGACTGTAGCCCACCAGGCTCCCCTGTCCATGGGATTCTCCAGGCAAGAATACAGGAGTGGGTTGCCATTTCCTTCTCCAGGAGATCTTTCTGACCCAGGAATCGAACCCATGTCTCCTGCAGCTCCTACACTGCAGGCAGATACTTGACCACTGAGCCACCAGAGAAGCCCATAATATTGTTTATGTTCTTTTTATATAAAACATAAAACTAAGAGTTACTTATTGCATGGCAGAGTTGGAAGTTCCAGGATCAACACACTAATACACATCTACAGAGCATGCATTACATCCCTAGTACCTACCTAGGAATGCAACGCATGCTCTACAGGTACTAGAACTAAAGTGAGAGTGAAATAAGATAAAACAACATGACCCAACAAGCCCGCTTCCAGCTATAGATCATATCAAAGGAAACGAAACAATTATCTCAGAAAGATATCTGCACGCCCCTGCTCACTGTAGCCTCCCAATAGCCAAGATATGAAAATAATCTAAATGCTCATTGACAGAAGAATGGATAAAGAAAATATGATAAATTATTCACCCAAAACTTTGAGAAACTCCTACTACTTGTGACAACATGTATGGATACATCCTGAAGGTATTACACTAATTGAAATGTCAGACACAGAAAGACCAATATTGCATGATATCACTTACATGTGGAACCTGAGAAAAAAGAAAGGAAGTTGAACTGAAAGAAAAATAGAATAGAAATGTGGTTGCCAGTAGTAGGTGGGTTAGAATGAACAAGGAGATGTTAGTGAAAGGGTACAAACTCACAGGTACAAGATGAATAAGATCTGAGGATCTAATGTGTAACTTAGTGACTATAGTTGATAACTATGTAACCATATATACCAAATAACACTGTACTGTATAAACGAAATTGGTTAATAGAGTACAACCCAACTATCCATGGGGATGGTTGTGGTAATGAATTTGATAGGGGACTTCTCTCACATTGCATACATACAGCAACTCTGTGTGTACACTTTAAACATCTTACAATGTTGTCAATATACCTCAAAATAACTGAAAAAATAAACTAAAATTTTTTGTTTTAAGTTTGGTTAGTGTTAAATCATGGATTTTTTTCATATTTCTGAAAAATTATAGCTTACAAGTATTTTTTAACTAAAAAGAGGGAGCTAATGAGACCCATGAACGTTCAGGATAAGTTCAAAGTAGAAATGATGTTCCCCTGGGCGAGCAGTGGACTGGACTTGGGGTGGAGAGAAAGAGAAGTAACACAATTGAAACGAGGGGTCCACGGTCACCCTTGCTGAAGAGGGAGCTAGCCTCACTCTCTTTGAATTTATTTGAGAGTGAAAGAAAACTTGGAAAAGAAGTCCTTCTATAGGGGCTTTTCAAAACCAGACTGAAGAATAGATAATTCATTGGTTGACTTTGTAGGAGAATACCATTACAGAAGTATGAGGTACACGAGATAAATTGAGTAGGAGATCATTCAAATCAGGAAAATCTGGTAGAATCGTGTGTAGTACGAGAAAGACTGATATAGGTTTATTAACTTTTGCTCAAGTTTGATTACATTCATGTATGGGTTATCAATGCAATATTAATCAACTTTCATCAGGCTATTTCTACTCATATGAGATTTGTATTGGACTAGTTAACACAGATCTCTGCACAGAAAATGACAATAGAGGATGCTGTGTGTATTGGGGCCACAAAACACAGTCTGGGAGATCAAGGCGTGTCTTGAAAGAAGGAAATGCCTAGAACATAGTACTTCCTCAACTAACTGTTTATGAAGGAGTGATGGCACGATTGAACAAAATACTCTTTAAACATCAGAGATAAAGAAGAGTTTGCCAGTGGAAAAAGGAAGGGAAAACTGGGGGTCCAGAGACATGAATCCAGGGAGGAAAAAAGACCACTCCCTGAAAGAATTGAGACATTCAGGGAGGTCTAACCCCCAAAGCACAGGAAAAGTGTAGAGAGAGGTAAGGTTTTCCTAAGACAGGGAAGGCAACTGAGGGATTTTCATCATGAAGTGATATGATTATCTTTGTTTTGCAGCATCCGGCTGTGGTGTGGAGGGTAGTGCCTGGCACACTGTGGAAAAGACCTGTTAGGATGCTGTCGCCATAAGCCGATGATGACAGTGGCCAGAACTAGGATAGTTTTGGCTGTGGGGATAGAGAGATAAAATATGGATTTAAAGGATTATATGGGATTTAACTTTGAGAGTGAATGAGTTCCCCAAGGAATCTATACATAAGAAAATATTTTTATACTCTCCTGATAATCCCTTGGCATGCTTTCAGAAACACCAGGCAGTTTATTACTTGTTTCCTAAACACACCCCAGATCTTTCCTGTTGTACTGCTCTCCTCATGCTCACTTCTAATTCTCTTCTCCTCCAAGCCCATTTCTCTAAATCTCACCCATTCTTCAAGATGTGCTTCAGTGTTACTTCCTTCACGGAATCTTCCATAATCTCAGTTTTCAAAAATACAAAATCTGTAACTCCTCTAAACCTCTAGATTTTCCACTTTTGTTTCTTTTATTGCTTTTACTACATATTGCCTGCAGAGCTGGCTATGGAATATCTTATGCAGCTACCCAGAAAAAATATCCAACTCAATCTGTTTCCTTCTAAAGCTTCCTCCTTGGAAGAAAAGTTGTGACCAACCTAGATAGCATATTCAAAAGTAGAGACATTACTTTGCCAACAAAGGTCCGTCTAGTCAAGGCTATGGTTTTTCCTGTGGTCATGTATGGATGTGAGAGTCGGACTGTGAAGAAAGCTGAACGCCGAAGAATTGATGCTTTTGAACTGTGGTGTTGGAGCAGACTCTTGCGAGTCCCTTGGACTGCAAGGAGATCCAACCAGTCCATTCTGAAGGAGATCAGCCCTGGGATTTCTTTGGAGGGAATGATGCTGAAGCTGAAACTCCAGTACTTTGGCCACCTCATGCGAAGAATTGACTCATTGGAAAAGACTCTGATGCTGGGAGGGATTGGGGGCAGGAGAAGAGGATGACAGAGGATAAGATGGCTGGATGGCATCACTGACTCAATAGACATGAGTTTGGGTCAACTCCGGGAGTTGGTGATGGACAGGGAGGCCTGGCGTGCTGCGATTCACGGGGTCGCAAAGAGTCGAACACGACTGAGTGACTGAACTGAACTGAACTGAAAGCACTTGATGTACTGTCTTAAGCATACCAAAGTTAGTCTTTACATGTAATACAATACAATTTATGTAAGAAATAATATATTGTATCCATCTGGAAGGGCTTCCCTGGTGGCTCAGTCAGTAAACAATCTGCCTGCAATGCGGGAGACCTGGGATTCCATCCCTGGGTTGGGAAGATCCCGTGGAGGAGGGCATGACAACCCACTCTAGTATTCTTGCCTGGAGAATCCCCATGAACAGAGGAGCCTGGCAGCTACAGTCTATTGGGTTGCAAAGATTTGGACATGACTGAGCGACTAAGCACATCGGTCTAGAAATGTTATATTAAGTGTGGATTTGCAACTTATTTCTGTAGAAAATTAACCTCATTTTAAAACTATTAAAGTTTTAGAAGTGATTGCAAAATCCAAGTCTAGAACTCATTATTAATTGATTTCAATGCATGCTCATTATTATTATTATTAACTTCATTATATATGGTTCTTAGTACATGTCCCTTAAAATAAATACAATTAATCTAATTTTCAGTTAAGTAGGTTTCCAAAGTGATCAGTAGGCTTATAATGATGCTATATTTGTTAATGATAGTCATAAATTTTATAAAACAATGAAAACCATAAAAGTATTCAATCAATTTGGTAGAAGAGGAAAAATAAAATCAAGATATGAGAATTTTTCACAATTTGGTTTCCTTTTACATCGCCCAAAGATTATAAAGAGAGAGAGGCAAATTGGATAAACGTATTTTAAATTTTTCTGAATCAGTGTGCCTCCTTGGTACTGGGCCAATAGAAAATGTAGAAGAATCATTTGGCCCCTATCTGGCTTCTGGATATTGAGGACATGTGTGTCGGATCAGAGTTACAGGGTGATTTCCATGAATCTATTCCAACCCTTTTGGAATTAAAGTCCATCTGTCAGTTCCTTGAGCCAGAGCTCAGCTTTTTAAAGTCATCTATCAAAACTCTGGAAACTGGCTGATAATGCTGACTTCTGCAGAGGTGACTTTCATGAACTAACTCTACCTACATCATAATCACAGAAAGAGAGGGGAAAAAATGACATGGTTTTTTAAAAAATTGCTCCTGGCTTTTTTCTTTGAATTCTTTATTTCCCTCGATGAGACAAAGGGCAAATGGTGGCAACCATATGCATAATTCTCTTTCCCCCTGAAAAATCAAATACAGAGTCTTGATTTCTCAGCAGTCAAGTCTGATATTTTTTCATCTTTCTGATGAGCTGGATATACTACTTTGCTTTTGTTTGCCGACATAATGGAAATAAACTGTAGAATTCCTTTTAAAGAGAATAAACACATGGGAGCGCTTTTGAAAAAAACTATTGTGCGGTTGAATGCTAAACATACCACTCATAAAATTAAATTTAAAATTTGCTTCCTTCAAGGAACACCCACTTACTCTCCTGGAGAAAAACTCAACATAAGGAACACAGTATTATCTCTCTTCCAATATCCATCAATTACCCTGTTATTGCTAGACACATGTTATGCAGTTGATCAATTTCATAACAGTTTCTATCAATTTAAAAGTCAAAAATTCTTAATGTTCATATAGCATGACATTCTTTACCTTCAAATTATCTCAAACTTTACAAAGAAGATACAGAAAACTTAAATAATGATTTTCTGATTAGATATTCCATTTGGAGAATAAAATCTTTAATCTTCCCCACCATGGTTCTTTGAAATATTTTGGTCTGAAATGCTATCTTTGGAGGAGAAGGCTAGATGTAAGCTTCAAATTAGTCTACTTTGCTATGGTTCATTCACTCTATTAAAGCATTTTGGAATGAACAGTGTTTCTGTTATGAACACAATTATTCTGGGCAGTATCTGATAACAGTAGTTTTGGTGCGGTTACTCACAATTTGGTGATCAATTTAACCAACTAGTTTACAGATCTCTGAAATGTAGCCTCAATTTTGATTCTGGAAATCAGACAACAAACTTAGACAAAGGCTAAAAATATTTTAAAAATAAAACAGAGGAAAAGAAAGAAAATGTGTGTGTGTATGAGAGAGAAACGGAGAAACAGAGAGATAGTGTATGAATGAAGGGAGATTTGGTGATTTTTAACATTCACCCAAATACTCCCTTAAAGCCTGAGCCTTTTCTGTGTAAGCCCCCTTCTGCAACTTATTTGACTAATGATTAGAAATGTTCAGCAGTTACTAACAACCCTACTGGGATATTTGGTTACAGAGCAAATTGCTACACCTACCAACTTATCCTTTAATTTGTTTAAATAAATAATAAACTTTCCACATCTTCTTAATAATGAAAATTTAAACCTACAAAAATGGAAACAATATACCACAGGCATCTCTATATCTTACACTTGGCCGTATATGCTTTCTCTCCTGTCTATCCTCCTCCCTCTTTCTAAACACTTTTTACCATTTGAAATTGCAATAGCAAGAAATCTTACACCTATATACTTTAGTATGTGTTTCCTAGAAACAAGGACTTTGTTCTACATAATTACAAAACTATCACCACATGCAAAGAATTTAAACTGATAAAATAATTACAATATGCATTCATAGTTCTTCAAATATCTCCAAATATGCATGTGTATGTATGCATGTACATGGATTCATGTAAATCCAAGACATACTCAGAAAATCAAGCATTGTATTTAAATTTTATCAGATCAGATCAGTCGCTCAGTCGTGTCTGACTCTTTGCGACCCCATGAATCGCAGCATGCCAGGCCTCCCCGTCCATCACCAACTCCCGGAGTTCACTGAGACTCACGTCCATCGAGTCAGTGATGCCATCCAGCCATCTCATCCTCCGTCGTCCCCTTCTCCTCCTGCCCCCAATCCCTCCCAGCATCAGAATCTTTCCCAATGAGTCAACTCTTTGCATGAGGTGGCCAAAGTACTGGAGTTTCAGCTTTAGCAGCTGAAGGCTGATCTCCTTCAGAATGGACTGGTTGGATCTCCTTGCAGTCCAAGGGACTCTCAAGAGTCTTCTCCAACACCACAGTTCAAAAGCATCAATTCTTCGGCACTCAGCCTTCTTCACAGTCCAACTCTCACATCCATACATGACCACAGGAAAAACCATAGCCTTGACTAGACGGACCTTTGTTGGCAAAGTAATGTCTCTGATTTTGAATATGCTATCTAGGTTGGTCATAACTTTCCTTCCAAGGAGGAAGCGTCTTTTAATTTCATGGCTGCAATCACCATCTGTAGTGATTTTGGAGCCCAGAAAAATAAAGTCTGCCACTGTTTCCATTGGTTCCCCATCTATTTCCCATGAAGTGATGGGACCAGATGCCATGATCTTCGTTTTCTGAATGTTGAGCTTTAAGCCAACTTTTTCACTCTCCACTTTCACTTTCATCAAGAAGGTTTTGAGTTCCTCTTCACTTTCTGCCATAAGGGTGGTGTCATCTGCATATCTGAGGTTATTGATATTTCTCCCGGCAATCTTGATTCCAGTTTGTGTTTCTTCCAGTCCAGCGTTTCTCATGATGTACTCTGCATAGAAGTTAAATAAACAGGGTGACAATATACAGCCTTGACGAACTCCTTTTCCTACTTGGAACCAGTCTGTTGTTCCATGTCCAGTTCTAACTGTTGCTTCCTGACCTGCATACAAATTTCTCAAGAGGCAGATCAGGTGGTCTGGTATTCCCATCTCTTGAAGAATTTTCCACAGTTTATTGTGATCCACACAGTCAAAGGCTTTGGCGTAGTCAATAAAGCAGAAATAGATGTTTTTCTGGAACTCTCTTGCTTTTTCTATGATCCAGCGGATGTTGGCAATTTGATCTGTGGTTCCTCTGCCTTTTCTTTTTTTTTTTTTTCTAATTTTATTTTATTTTTAAACTTTACATAATTGTATTAGTTTTGCCAAATATCAAAATGAATCCACCACAGGTATACATGTGTTCCCCATCCCGAACCCTCCTCCCTCCTCCCTCCCCATACCATCTCTCTGGGCCGTCCCAGTGCACCAGCCCCAAGCATCCAGCATCGTGCATCGAACCTGGACTGACCCTGTGTACGAGACAGCAAAAGAGACACTGATATATAGAACAGTCTTATGGACTCTGTGGGAGAGGGAGAGGGTGGGAAGATTTGGGAGAATGGCAATGAAACATGTAAAATATCATGTAGGAAACGAGTTGCCAGTCCAGGTTCAATCCTCTGCCTTTTCTAACACCAGCTTGAACATCAGGAAGTTCATGGTTCACATATTGCTGAAGCCTGGCTTGGAGAATTTTGAGCATTACTTTACTAGCGTGTGAGATGAGTGCAATTGTGTGGTAGTTTGAGCATTCTTTGGCATTGCCTTTCTTTGGGATTGGAATGAAAACTGACCTTTTCCAGTCCTGTGGGCATTGCTGAGTTTTCCAAATTTGCTGGCATATTGAGTGCAGCACTTTCACAGCATCATCTTTCAGGATTTGGAATAGCTCAACTGGAATTCCATCACCTCCACTAGCTTTGTTCGTGTGATGCTTTCTAAGGCCCACTTGACTTCACATTCCAGGATGTCTGGCTCTAGGTGAGTGATCACACCATCGTGATTATCTGGGTCATGAAGATCTTTTTTGCACAGTTCTTCTGTGTATTCTTGACATCTCTTCTTAATATCTTCTGCTTCTGTTAGGTCCATACCATTTCTGTCCTTTATCGAGCCCATCTTTGCATGAAATGTTCCTTTGGTATCTCTGATTTTCTTGAAGAGATCCCTAGTCTTTCCCATTCTGTTGTTTTCCTCGATTTCTTTGCATTGATCGCTGAGGAAGGCTTTCTTATCTCTTCTTGCTATTCTTTGGAACTCTGCATTCAGATGCTTATATCTTTCCTTTTCTCCTTTGCTTTTCGCTTCTCTTCTTTTCACAGCCATCTGTAAGGTCTCCCCAGATAGACATTTCACTTTTTGCATTTCTTTTCCATGGGGATGGTCTCGATCCCTGTCTCCTGTACAGTGTCACGAACCTCATTCCATAGTTCATCAGGCACTCCATCTATCAGATCTAGGCCCTTAAATCTATTTCTCACTTCCACTGTATAATCATAAGGGATTTGATTTAGGTCATACCTGAATGGTCTAGTGGTTTTCCCTACTTTCTTCAATTTAAATCTGAATTTGGCAATAAGGAGTTCATGGTCTGAGCCACAGTCAGCTCCTGGTCTTGTTTTTGCTGACTGTAAAGATCTTCTCCATCTTTGGCTGCAAAGAATATAATCAATCTGATTTTGGTGTTGACCATCTGGTGATGTCCATGTATAGAGTCTTCTCTTGTGTTGTTGGAAGAGGGTGTTTGTTATGACCAGTGCTTTTTCTTGGCAAAACTCTATTAGTCTTTGCCCTGCTTCATTGCATATTCCAAGGCCAAATTTGCCTGTTACTGCAGGTGTTTCTTGACTTCCTACTTTTGCATTCCAGCCCCCATAATGAAAAGGATATCTTTTTTGGGTTTTATACTTCATTTTAATCACCAACACCACTTTAAGATTTTATGGGCATAGGAGAAGCATAGCAGTTGGCATCTAATAACTTTGCAAACTTTAAATGAATGACCAAATTTTAAAGAAATCATTGAAATTCAATTTCTGCTAAAGCCTAACATATATGAAGAAAATTCAAAATGGCACAGCAATTGGTGTTTCTAATTTGATCACTGTTGTTGTTCGGTTGCCGACTTTGAATGCCACAGACTGTAACCCACCAGGCTCCTCTGTCCATGGGATTTTCCAGGCAAGAATACTAGAGTGGGAATCTTATCATTATCCCTTTCAATTTAGTACTGATATTAAATGTTACTAGAAATGCTGTTGTCTGATATCTAAGACAAAATTCGCAGATAAAAATTTTGATGAACTTATTGCAGTGATATCATTATATGGAAATTCCCCATCATATTTTCAAATGGAATTGACTGTTTTCTTTTAAAAAGATAATTTTCAGGAAAAAAAAAAAGTGAATGTCATCTAGATATATGAATGAGCACTTGTTAAGGGTTGAACTCTGAGGAAACCAGGCAGATCTTATAACTGGATCAAAAAATAAAATTAAAAACAGGCACATTTACAAAATATCAAAATGAATGTGCAATAGCATCTAAAATTGATTTTTGTCATGTGAAAGAGGGAGCTAGACAGGACAGAATTTACAAGTCTACAAAAAGAGCTATTTTACCTTGCTGTGAGTTATCTATAATTTATAGAGCTGTAAAATAGCTTCCCTAGAATAACAATCTCATACCTAAAAAAAGTCTTTTCCAAGAGTCTAGACAATGTGTAGTTTTTATTTATTTTTTCTCTATATCTTTTCAAATATCTGCCCTTCCCTATTTAAAACTTATTATAATGATGACTACAATTACCTGCAAAGGAACAGCAATGTTATGGCAACTGAATTATTGAGGTCTGTACTATTAACTGAATCCTGACAAATAAATTATGAATATGCAATTAAACTTTTTATCAGCAGCTTTATAGGGAAATGTGCTAAAAATACGTGCTCTAAGTTACCAGTCCCCAACCTTTTTGGCTCCAAGAACTAGTTTCATGGAAGACAATTTTTCCACGGTACAAGTCCATGGCTCAGTGTTTGGGGACCCCTACTCTAAGCAACCCTGGTGGAAGAAATCATACCTTCATTGAAAAATAACTACTATTTGAAGTATTCTTTTGATGAACCTTTGAAATATAACATTTATTTTCAGACACGTGTCAGGATTATTACATACGGTTAATAAGAATGAAAGGGATCTAAGTCAGAGAGCCACTGTTTTTAAGGAGGTATGATGTTCCTTCTGATCTCCAGGCTTCCAAGGAGTTCTAGAATAGGGGTATAGTAAAAGAGAAAAGGATTTCACAGAGCCACACTGTTCTTTTGAACTATATACCAGATCTTTGCCCTCTATCTTACATCCCTTCCTCATCACCCAATTCCCCTAAAAATCTATACTTGAAGTTTCTCTTCTACTGTTTGTCTGAGCACTGCTTTCCTGGTATAACTTTAAGTGATTAGATAGGACTGTTCCTAGGCAATATGACACAGTGGTTGGGTCATGAATAGGCTCAAAGCAGTCAGCAAATTTGGCGGTATTAGAAGCAGGGTTCAATTATATCTTCAAAAGTCCTAAAAATTATTTTGCTTCATATTACATATCTAGTAATATTGGGGTTTACAAACATTAAATTTTGTTTAATAAAAATATACACATGTAGAAATATTAAAAATAGGAATATTATAAAAAATATATATGCTAATCTGAATGATGGAAAAGGCAACCTAATGGTTTTTGTTGAACCTTTTTTTTAAGGACAGTTGCTGAGGTTCAGTTCAGGTCAGTTCAATTCAGTTCAGTCGCTCAGTCGTGTCTGACTCTTTGTGACCCCATGAATTGTGGCATGCCAGGTCTCCCTGGCACCCCACTCCAGTACTCTTGCCTGGAAAATCCCATGGACGGAGGAGCCTGGTGGGCTGTAGTCCATGGTGTCGCTAAGAGTCAGACATGACTGAGTGACTTCACTTTCACTTTTCACTTTCACGCATTGGAGAAGGAAATGGCAACCCACTCTAGTGTTCTTGCCTGGAGAATCCCAGGGACGGGGGACCCTGGTGGACTGCCATCTATGGGGTCGCACAGAGTCGGACATGACTGAAGCGACTTAGCAGCAGCAGCAGCAGGTCTCCCTGTCCATCACCAACTCCCAGAGTTCACTCAAACACATGCATCAAGTTGGTGATGCTATCCAGCCATCTCATCCTCTGTCGTCCCCTTCTCCTCCTGCCCCCAATCCCTCCAGCTTCTATTAGAATTGTTAGTCATACTTGCTGCCCCTCAAAAATCAACATATTCATTCCTAAGGTCATTTATTATTCATATGAGTAAATAAATATATCTTGGTTTATGAAATGTTAAGGAAAGACTAGCACAGACATAGTAAATATTTTAATGCATCTTCTCAAATATTTGAGTTCTGATTAAACTGATTGATACTGATTATAATATTCTTTCTGAGCAATTTGCCTTTTTCTTGACAGTTTTTTTCCTACAGTTCTCCTCCTACATGGGTATCTAGGCACCTAGCCTACTGTCTGAACTCATAGTACTTTCTCAATAAATATTTGATGAATGAATGAAAAGTCAGTTCCTAGTGTGATATACCTTTTCCCGTTGCATATTTCACATGTGTAAATGTGACCCAAGTTTGTCCTGGCTTTATTTGCCCCTGTCTTGTTCATCCTCTGCCCTAATAAAAACCAGCCCTTCTCACATTAGGTTTTATGGGCTAAAATCTTATCAAATCTGGGACTGGACAATATCCAAAAAGCAGAACTTTGAGCTCAATGTTACCGGTTCATAACATCTGATAATGCACTCTTTACTTCAAGTATCACTGGCCTAGATCCAGATTTAAAGTCAGACTGGCAGTCAAGGAGGTGACCTGTCTAAAAATACCCAAAACAGTCTACTCTTTGTTTATAGGGATTCTATAATATATTGTTTGTCCATTGTCAGATATGATCTAAGAAAAGTCAATTATGCTGTGAGATGTCAATTATCTCCTGACACCAGTTCTGAAAAGGATATTCTGAGTTGATTTCTAATGAGAAAACAGTAGATAAACAGTTAATCACAACAATCTTCTATAAGTCTTCTACAAGTTTGTTAACAAATCATCCTTGATGTTCCAGTCCATTTTACATAGCTCATTGAGCCATACTACAACTTTTTTTCCCTTTTGCACGCACGCACACACACACACACACACACACACACGTATATATTCTTTTATGGGACTCCCCAAGTGGCTCAGGGGTAAACAATTCACCTGCCAATGCAGGAGACACAGGAGACCCAGATTCGATCCCTGGGTCAGGAAGATCCCCTGGAGAAGGAAATAGCAACCCACCCCAGTATTCTTGCCTGAGAAATCCCTTGGATAGAAGAACCTGGCAGGCTACAGTCCGTGGGATTGCAAAGAACCAGACACAGTTGAGCCACTTAGCAGCAGCAGCAGCATCTTATTTGACATTAGAGTGTAGTTGATTAACAATGTTGTATTAGTTTCTGGTGAGGAGCAAAGTGATTCAGTTATACAAACACATCTATTCTGTTTCAAATTCTTTTCAAAGTATTTTTGTTATTAGAAAGTGAAAGTTGCTCAGTCATGTCCGACTCTTTGTGACCCCATGGACTGTACAGTCCATGGAATTCTTCAGGCCAGAATACTGGAGTGGGTTGCCTTTCCCTCCTCCAGGGGATCTTTGCAACCCAGGGATTGAACCCAGGTCTCCTACATTGCAGATGGATCCTTTACCAATTGAGCCACCAGGGAAGCCCAAGAATACTGGAGTGGATAGCCTATCCCTTCTCCAGTGGATCTTCCCAACCCAGGAATCAAACAGGGGTCTCCTACATTGCAGGTGGTTTCTTTACCAACTGAGCTATCAGGGAAGCCCCATTTTACTACAAGGTATGAGTAGAATTTTATGTGCTGTAACAGTAGGTCCTTGTTGGTTCTTTATTTTAAATATAGCAGTATGTACATGCTATACTTTGAAAGAACGGAAATATAGGGCCAAAATTTCTGTTTAGGTAGAGATGACTTTTGAGAAATGAAAAATTCTCTCTGCATAGGCCATTCACTTTATTATTAGC
Source organism: Bos indicus (assembly GCF_029378745.1). Taxonomy (NCBI): domain Eukaryota; kingdom Metazoa; phylum Chordata; class Mammalia; order Artiodactyla; family Bovidae; genus Bos; species Bos indicus. The sequence goes on from NC_091763.1 coordinate 23,920,634, forward strand.
CCTGGAGAAAACAGCCCAGTATAATGTCAGCTTGCTCACTGACCCACAGCAAATCATTTTGGCACCTAACTGCACACTAAATTACTCTCAAACTATTTTTAGGGCAAAAACATTGGATCCTCATCTCACAGATATAACTCATTATCAGAGTCACCTTCTGAAGAGTTTCATATCCATGAAAAATAATGCAGCAGAAGACACCATTATAAAATAAAAACAGAATAAAACAAGAAATGCCTTTTTCATAATATCTCCAACAAATTATCTAGCAGAAGAAAGGTAAGGATATTTAATTACAAAACTTTACAGGTGGTGCTAGGGGTAAAGAACCCACCTGCCAATGCAGAAGATGTTAAAAGCCGGTTCGATCTCTGGGTTGGGAAGATCCCCTGGAGGAGATCATAGCAACCCGATCCAGTATTCTTGCCTGAAGAATCTCATGACAGAGGAGCCTGGCAGGGTACAGTCCATAGGGTAGCAAAAAGTTGGACATGACTTAAGCGACTTAGCATGCACGCACGCTGAATTAGTACCCGAGTAAAAATCCAAAGAAATGTGAAAACACTGCCTTATTTTCATCTATTTCCTTAGAACCATCTTACTTCTATTTTTAACCATTTTTCCTATTGTTTAAAATAAAACTTGTGTTTCTTCCCACAGGAAATTAAAGTCTATACTTTTCCAATAGGCGATACTACAAGTCTCTACTTTGGTGGGCAAGTGATAAAATAGATCTTAAATTAGCAGGTAGCTTGAGGCACATGTGGCCAAAACATGAGTTGAAGGTGCTCCAAATGTTGACAAAAAACACTTCACGACAGGCAGGGAATATCTCAAAAGCTCCATAGAGCTCAAGGAGTGGTATTTAAAACCAACTCTGCAGGTTATTGGAGAAGGCAATGGCACCCCACTCCAGTACTCTTGCCTGGAAAATCCCATGGGTGGAGGAGCCTGGTAGGCTGCAGTCCATGGGGTCGCTGAGAGTCGGACACGACTGAGCCACTTCACTTTCGCTTTTCACTTTCATGCATTGGAGAAGGAAATGGCAACCCACTCCAGTGTTCTTGCCTGGAGAATTCCAGGGACGGGGGAGCCTGGTGGGCTGCCGTCTATGGGGTCGCACAGAGTCGGACATGACTGAAGTGACTTAGCAGCTGCAGGTTGTAAAACTGGAAAGGGGTTTAAAGGGAGGTTGAGGAAAGAGAGGCACGTTGTAGAAGAGGGGAGAAAGACAGGAAAAAAGGCTGGAAGGGGCTTGTGAAAGGGTCAACTAAAGGAGCCAAGAGACCCAACTCAAAATATGAAGAGTTAGGCAGAATGACATATTGGAAATGCATACAGGACAGCGAAATGAAAGAGAACATCATTAAGAGACAAAGAAGAAGGAAAGACGATAACTAAAGGAAAATAAGTAAAAGATACCAAGAGATACAAATGATCATTAAAAAAAAAAACTATCTGGTATTCCTTTATGTTTTGCCATAGCAATTATCTGCCAAAGCTAAAATTACAGTATTCCTCTGTGATTCGCCTTAATAGACTCAGCCAGGTGCATTATCTGCAAGCATTTTCATTCAGGAGAAAAATTAGCCAATCATGAATCTGGATGTGAATTTTAGGGACAAAACTAAGTGAAAGCTCTCCAAATGATATTTATGCAGTGGGCCAATCAAAATTGCATAAATTACTGAATTCAATTGCCAGGAAAGGGGGTTAAATTTAATACAGCTAGACAGCTGAGCAGCTGCTTTCATGATTTAAATAAAAACAAGCTGAAACCTTTGCTGTCAACTCAGTGATATATGACTTGTAATGGGATGTTTCCAACCTTCACTTCCATATGGCTGCCTCCACTTTAGGTAATGCTCCTTGCCTTCAGTGCGACCAACTTCTCAGAAAACATCTGGGTCCCATTCCTGCTCTGTTAGCTGCAACGCTGCCTCCTACAAACACATATGATTCACTGGATAACATCTCTTCACTTGAGGATCAAATTAGGGCGTTGCATTGATAATTTTATCATGTTTACAACCAGAGATACTGCACGCAAACACGGCACACATTCAATCCAGAAAATTCCTTCACATGGTGGGTGTTCATACTAGCGTAGATAGTATATATAAAATGAGAGGTGAACTTTAGTAGTTGGAATTAGAAAAACAAAGAAAGGCTAGCCCCAACAGAGTAGTCTAGTAGTCTTGCTACTGACCTACTCCTTTGTACTAGAAACTTCTCTTCATCTACACATTCCCCCACTCCTTCCAAAAAATAAAGGGAAGGGAAGAAAAAAAGACAAACATTCTTTTGAAAGGTGAGTGTAGCACAAAAGAAAGATGAAATTTTCCAATTTCACAAAAGTTTCACTCAGGTCAAGGTCAAATCAGAAGGAATTTATCCTAAAATAAGAACAAAAATGCCAGAAATGACAATGGCTATGGACAAATGAAAAATTGAATATATGAAATATTCATGATTTGAACCAGGACATTTTGTGTCTTGCGAAGTGAAAGTGTGAGTCGCTCAGTTGTGTCCAACTCTTTGCGACCCCATGGACTGTAGCCGGCCAGGCTCCTCCATCTATGGGGATTCTCCAGGTAAGAATATTGGAGAGGGTTGCCAGGCTCTCCTCCAGGGGGTCTTCCCAACCCAGGGATCAAACCGAGGTCTCCCACATTGTGGGCAGATTCTTTACTGTCTGAGCCACCAGGGAAGCCTCTTGCAAAGCAAACCCCAAAGCCCACATTTCTGTGAAGATATTCACTACTGTAACATCCAAAACAAGGTAGATGTTATCCTGAAAAGGGGATTTGAAATAGTCACTCGATACATTAAGATCATGCCCCCAATAATTGGTTTGCAAGCTGTAACAATCACTAAAAACAAACCCTATGTCCCATTTTTAGTTCATGAAACAAATTCATATAACATACCATTTGCATGAATTTCTTGTTTTAATATAGCAAGTGTCTACAAGTAGGTACATACAAAAATTTAAATCAAATTTTCTAAGACGATTACTTTCCCCATTAAAAGTCAACACAACGGAGGTAGAGAAGCAAGGGGAGGAGGAGGAAGAGAGGGGAAGAAAAAGAACAGAAGTAGAACCAGTGGCTAACTGGGGCTGACTGCAGAAACTGAGAATTCTGTTTCAGGAAAGGAGGAAAAAAAAAAAAGCAGTAGCAGTTAAAGAAGAGGGTTTTTGTTTTGTTTTGTTTTTCTTGCAAAATTATACCAAGTTTCTTATACTTCCCCCCAAGAGTTAGTTAATTACAAGTTTTTCCTACTCTGAAAATTTTAAAGGTCAAAAAAGTTCACCAATGAAGACAACTGGGGAGTTCAGCTTCTACCTAAGAACCAGCATGTAATTTTCTCTGCCTTACTGCAGGCCTTTCCAAAGACTTTTCCTGGCACCCCTCCAGTGGGAAAGCTGCCCTCCGCCACCAGCCTTGGTGCAGGTGTTGGGGGAGTTGCAGTCCAGGACTCAGCCTTTCCCCTCCCCTCCTACTCACCTCCCCAACTCCAGCCCAGGTGGGACAAGCTCTTTCACATACTGAGGTTCAGAGCCCAGGCAACTTCATTCCCAGCTTTCTTGACCCCAGGTCTTGGGCAAAGGTCTTCTTTAGATGCCTCTGCTGAGACCTCCTGGTGGGGAAATGTCAGGGCAGCTTACAAGATTCCCTACTGTCTTAGAACCCTGGGTTTTTTTTCCACTCTGAGCCCTTTCCCCTTGCTCTCTCTCCAACCCAGGGTGTCATAAAACTGCCAGAGCATTTTACTGGGGGCTCCATCAGCACTGAGCCATGATCTACCCCCCAACTTCCATGTCTGTGCTGATCCACTTCACCCTCCACCTGTCAAGGAGACTTCAGCACAGGAGTCTGCGCCTCCTCTGGTTGTGGACGACTGCTTCTACCACTGTGGTTTGAGAGGCTTAATCAGCAATTCTGACACCTGGCAGCTCAGCACTCTCTCTTGCAGGTCAGCTGAGCCGCAGACAATAAGAATACACAAAATCCACTCATTTATAATTTAAAGCGTCATCGGAAGAGGCTTTTCAGAGCATCACAAAATGCAAATTAATTTCTCATTAGTTCCTGAATATCTTAGTTTGATGGTTACAGTAGGGCAAACAGAGGTTACAGGAGAACAGGAATAGATCATTGCTACCTTCTGTTTGGGCTTCCCACATGGTGCTAGTGGTAAAGAATCCCCCTGCCAATGCAGAAGATGTAAGAGACACTGGATTGATCCCTGGGTAGGGAAGATGCCCTAGGGGAGGGCATGGCAACCCACTCCAGTATTCTTGCCTGGAGAATCCCATGGATAGACGGAGCCTGGCAGGCTACAGTCCACTGGGTTGCAAAGAGTCGGACATGACTGAAGCAACTTAGCAGGCATGCACCTTCTGTCACACTGAAAAACTTGCTCAGCTTCTAAGACACTTTTATGATTTCTGTTTTACAATCAAAACCTATCAATAAAACACAGTGATGGATGCTTCTGCAATCATCTCTCACTTTCCCAGCAATGTGAGCCAATCTGTACCTGCTTGGTCTTCCACTTTCTCCACCTCATCATAAAGCATAGATCACATTGTCATCTCTCACCCTTCATGAGCTTTCCTTGAAGTTCTAATTTATATTTAACATAATGCAAAATGTGCCTTGTATTTTATGGTGTGATCATGTTTTAAGAGACAACTCACATGTTCAATATCATGCCCTTTAAGAAATTACATATTTGTGTTTATTCAATAGCTCTACATATTGTGACCTTAATCAACTGCTATACATATTTCATTTTGCAAAGCAAAACCTAGTGGAGCCAGTCAGACCCGGGTTAGGCGCCTAGCTCTTCTAGACATTAGTGAATTGTCTATGGGGATAATATTACCATCTTGCTGGGTTGTGTGAGGGTAAAATGAAATAATGTGATATTCAACACCTATTTCTTCTCTTTCTTCTGCACCTCTTTTCATATGTAACTGGTTAAAAAGCTGCTCAACTTTGTGGCCCAGACATAGCATGGTGTCACAGCCAATGTAACACCAATCTGACAATCAAAAGTAACAGAGAGGTAGTTTATAATTCATTGCAAACTCTTCAAAAAATATCAAAGGGGGATTATGCACAGAAAATAAAAAGCTCAAAATCATTTTCACCATCTTTTCTTCCAAAGGCATATTTGTCATATAAGTGTATCTGTTCTCTATCTCTGTCACAAAAATCTCCAAAGTGATTTAAAATTTTTTTTCATCCTCACATCTGCTGAATGTTTCTTTCTCTTTTCCTAAACTATCAAGCTGACCTCTTCAATGCAAAGCATTCGCCTCTCACCATTACTCCTTTGCTGACTTTGTCCGATGTCAGTCCAAGAATCTGGCTGCTAACATCTGCTCCTTACCAGGCATGGGACTTGGAGATGTGGAGTATCCACGTGCACAGGAGGAAATAGGATTAGTGAAGCTAAGTGACTTGCCCAAGGTCACAAATTTGGTAAATGCAAGATTTAACATTCACTCTTAAAATTTTTATTTTTGAAGGAGAATAATTGCTTTCCAATGTTGTGTTGATTTCTGCTGTACAACATGAATCAGACATAAGTATCTATATGTCCTCTCCCTCTTGAGATCCCTCCCACCCATCCCCACTGAGCCCTCTAGGTCATCAGAGAGCACCACTGAGCTCCCTGTGCCATACAGCGGCTTCCCACTACCCAACTATTTTATACGTGGTAGTGTACAGAGGTCAGGGGTACTCTCTCATTTTATCCCACCCTCTGTTTCCCCCACTGTCTCCTCGTCCTTCCCTCCTTCTCCCCTTGGCTGTCCTACTTCCAGTCCTTTCTTTTCATAACCCAAACAGCCTTAATCATGCATCAGCATGTCAGAATATGTGAGGCATAAAAATGTGAGTCTCGCACTCTTGCTAACTTGACTGACAACAGGATTCGGGAAGAGCTCAAAGTATTCAGTTAATTAACATCAACACAGTTTATGGAGAAAGGATTTCTGCCTTAAGAACTTAAAATGTCTGTGATGCACAATTTGAAGAATCTGTACTACGCAGCAGAGATTTCAAACAAAAGAAAAAATCGGCCAATTGGTAGAACCTGAATCAAAGGAAGTTTAGGCTAACAAAATTGCCCTAATTAAAGTCCAACACTTCGGTACTTTTATAAAAACACAATAATTACATCAAGATTTAACTTTAAATGTGCAAACCACACACACACACAAAAAGAAACAAAAAAATCCCATCTGGTTCAACCTATCATTTTAAGTAGGTAGTACTAGTGATAAGTGACTGCTGCTGCTGCTGGTGCTGTTAAGTCGCTTCAGTCGTGTCCAACTCTGTGCGACCCCATAGACGGCAGCCCACCAGGCTCCCCCGTCCCTGGGATTCTCCAGGCAAGAACACTGGAGTGGGTTGCCATTTCCTTCTCCAATGCATGAAAGTGAAAAGTGAAAGTGAAGTCACTCAGTTGTGTCCGACTCTTAGCAACCCCATGGACTGTGGCCCACCAGGCTCCTCCGTCCATGGGATTTTCCAGGCAAGAGTACTGGAGTGGGGTGCCATTGCCTTCTCCGGATAAGTGACTAGGAGGAAAAAACTTAGGATGCATTCAAAAGGAGACAAGAGGCTCAAAATGGCATCACTTACACTAAGTCCTCATCACCAAAAAACGCTGAGACTTAATAAGTAACCAAATAACAGTTTCAACACCCCCCCACCCCCCACAACATAATGTTAATAAGTCAGTCTGGACTTTCCTGCCCAGCACCAGTGAGGGAATTTGCCTGATAGATCCCTTCCAACACCCAAGAAAGAAGTCCACCCCTTCCTTGTTCCTGCCACTTTCTGCCTACAAAAACCTTCCATTTCGTACAGCTCCACAGAGGGAACTCCTATTTGTTAGATGGCTGCTGCGTCTGCGTCACTTCAGTCGTGTCTGACTCTGTGCGACCCCATAGACGGCAGCCCACCAGGCTCCTCTGTACCTGGGATTCTCCAGGCAAGAATACTGGAGTGGGTTGCCATTTCCTTCTCCACTTGTTAGACGGGATACTACCCAGTTCATGAATAACTCAATTAAACCAATAAGATCTTCCAATGTACTCAGTTGAATTCTGTCTTAAGAAGGAGAAGGAGGGGCTTCCCTGGCAGTCCAGTGATTAAGACTTTCCTTCCAACACAGGAGGTGCAGGTTCCATCCCTGGTTGGGGAACTAAGATCCCACATGCCTCACAGCCAAAAAATCAAAACATAAAAAATAAACTATAAATATCAAAACATAAAACAGGAAGCAAAAAAAATCAAAGCATAAAATTGTTACATTTTAATGCAACATTTGCTACATAAGATTGTAACAAACGCAATAAAGGCTTTAAAAAATAGTGCACATCAAAAAAATATATCTTCATATAAAAACAAGAGAAAAGGAAAAGGACAGAAGAACTCCAAGAGAAATGAACAAACCATTTCAAAGAGGAAGCAGAGATTATAAAATATCAAATTGTGGCATGCTGCTGCTAAGTCGCTTCAGTCATGTCTGACTCTGTGCGATCCCATAGACGGAAGCCCACCAGGCTCCCCCGTCCCTGGGATTCATGCTTTCTCTCCTAAAGTCACACTGTTCTAAATATCACTTACTGTTTTTTGATTCATTATCAACTCTTAAAAAAAAATCCCAAGAATACAAAAAATTGAAGACATCAGAAAAGGAGAAAGGGGCTTCAAAAACTCCAAATCTATAGATTTTTACATGAGCAGATTATTATTATTTTTGTTTTAAAACTCCATGAAAAAGTTTTATGACAAGTGTATTAAAAGGTGTGGGGAAAAACAAGCCCATCAAAAATGCTAGCCACTCCTGTGCACTCGTCTATCTGGGTGTAGGGAAACCCCAGGCAAAGTAGCAGGCAAAGTCCAGACAAGAAAACACAGCTCACTCCAGGGAGCATGATGGTGGTGGTGATTTAGTCGCTCAGTCATGTCTGACTCTTGTGACGCCATGGACTGTAGCCTGCCAGGCTCCTCTGTCCATGAGATTCTCCAGGCAAGAATACTGGAGTGTGTTGCCATTTCCTTCTCCAGGGGATCTTCCTGATCCAGGGATTGAACCTGGGTCTCCTGTATTTCAGGAAGAGAAATCAAATATGGAAAACCAGTGACGAACGTGATGGCAGAGAACAGAGCACCAGGGGTTGAGGAAAGGGGATTAGGCAATCACTGCTTCAGAGTTACAGCATTTTTGTTTTGGATGATGGAAAAGTTTGGAAATAGTGGGAATAGATATGTAACATTGTGAGTATACCCAATGCCACTGAACCATACAACTGAAATGTTGACTTAAAACATGCTGAATTGTAGAATTAGAAATGGTCAAATTAATCAACTTTCTGTTGTGAAAATTTTACCACAGTTGAAAATAAAAGAATGAAAGAGCAGACAATAAGGGACAACAGAGAACAGAAGCCAAAGGAAATTGTGTGGCAAATTAACCACAGCAAGAAGACTTAGCTACCTAGGATGGAGGGCACCAAGGGAGTTACCAGAGTCTGGGAGACAAGGTCATAAGACTGCAACAACTGGAAAAGCTGTAACCGCCAAAGAGACACAACCACTGCTGAAGACGGTGTCCAGAGCAGTCGGAATTCTGAATTCTGCAGTCTTCCCCACTATCCGTTTCCATTGCTGCCCTACGGTGGCCATGAAACTGTGTACAAGCCCCTGTGCCCTTGTCTTTTGAAGTCAAATGCTGACTCTAGAGTTAATGACTGGGAAACATGAAGATGCAGAAACAAAGAACAGCTGTTGGGCTACAGAACGGGTAACAATTTAGACCATCATTCTGCAATACAGCAGAATCACTGAACTTTATCTGTACAGATAAAGGCCTGATACACATTCCTAAGTTGTTTTTACAGGAAGCAGCACTCTGCACCCCCTGCCAGATGAAAACTGCTGACCACAAGAATACAACCCATAAGGCTGGTTGGTGATGCTTGAAACTTCACCTTGAGGCAAACCAATCCAAGAGTTGTCCATGATCACACCCTGCTCCTTGGATGCTATAAAACTCCTCACTAGCCCCTCCAGTGTGGATTACATGGTCTTCAGGGCATTAGCCCACTGTGGCCCCCTTTGCCTGGCAAAGCAATAAAAGCTACTCCTTCTCACTTCACCCAAAACTCTCTCTCTGTTTCTAGTTGGCATAGGTGAATAGAGGCCGAGTTTTGGCAACAGCCAGAACTCGGTGGAAGAGAGAGGCTAAGGAGCCCAGCAATGGACTCAGTGGGGTTCAGCCCCCTCAATCTAGAGCAGAGCAAGGAAAAGGCAAGGAATGGATCTGGGAGAAACCAGCAGATAAGCTTCACACCAACCTTCAAAGCTAGTGGGGTAAGTTTGGCATGTCCTAAAAACATCTCATCAAAAATAAGGATTTTGACCAAATTATAAAATGCATTAAAGAAAGGAACATCAAAATAAATCTTCTCCTGAAACTCAATGAGTAATAACAACTTTGGAAAGGGTTTAAAAATAGTTCTTTTCATCCATTTACTTTTGGGACCACAAATGAATTTATGTTTACCAAATAGATTATAATGTGACTCTTCCAATGTGAGGCTCATAATTTTCTATCTCAAAGGAGACTTAGTTGTTCTCTTGCCATCTCTGCACGATGATGCTTTATTCTGTGAACGTCTCTCTCTCCCAAGGTTAGTGTCATATACTAATATCTGTTTCACCTGCCCATCACAACAGGACCAAATATGTCTTGATTCACTTATCTGCTCATGATGCCTTCATTCACTTGGACACTGATCTTGCTTGCACTCAAACTATTTTCAAAATATGCCACCCAAGAAAGAGTTTACAAAACATCTCTTGGTGAGACACTTTCATCCTTAAAAACCCACCCATGGCTTTTTTTTTTTTTTACAGCATAAACTCTTAAAGTCTTTATTCTACAGTAAGGGTCAGCAAAATTTTTCTGGAAGGGAACACACAGTAAATATTTTAGGTTTTGCAGGCCATAGGGTCTCTGTCACAACCATTCACTTCTACCATCCTAATGTGAAAGCTGACTCAGACAATTTGTAAACAGAAGGGAGAGGCTACATTCCAATAAAACTTTATCTATGTACACTGACACCTGAATTCCACATTATTTACGTGTCATGAAATAGTCTTCTTTTGACTTTTATTCTACTATTTAAACATATAGGAACCATTCATAGCTTGTTCAGTTCAGTTCAGTCACTCAGTTGTGTCCGACTCTTTGCGACCCCATGAATTGCAGCAGGCCAGGCCTCCCTGTCCATCACCAACTCCCGGAGTTCACTCAAACTCACATCCATCTAGTCGGTGATGCCATCCAGCCATCTCATCCTCTGTCATCCCCTTCTCCTCCTGCCCCCAATCCCTCCCAGCATCAGTCTTTTCCAATGAGTCAACTCTTTGCATGAGGTGGCCAAAGTACTGAAGTTTCAGCTTTAGCATCAGTCCTTCCAAAGAACACCCAGGACTGATCTCCTTTAGAATGGACTGCTTGGATCTCCTTGCAGTCCAAGGGACTCTCAAGAGTCTTCTCCAACACCACAGTTCAAAAGCATCAATTCTTCGGCACTCAGCTTTCTTCACAGTCCAACTCTCACATCCATACACGACCACTGGAAAAACCAGAGCTTTGACTAGACGGACCTTTGTTGGCAAAGTAATGTCTCTGCTTTGGAATATGCTGTCTAGGTTGGTCATAACTTTCCTTCCAAGGAGTAAGCATCTTTTAATTTCATGGCTGCAATCACCATCTGCAGTGATTTTGGAGCCCCCAAAAATAAAGTCTGCCACTGTTTCCACTGTTTCCCCATCTATTTCCCATGAAGTGGTGGGACTGGAAGCCATGATCTTCGTTTTCTGAATGTTGAGCTTTAAGCTAACTTTTTCACTTTCCTCTTTCACTTTCATCAAGAGGCTCTTTAGTTCCTCTTTACTTTCTGCCATAAGGGTGGTGTCATCTGCATATCTGAGGTTATAGATATTTCTCCTGGCAATCTTGATTCCAGCTTGTGCTTCTTCCAGCCCAGGGTTTCTCATGATGTACTCTGCATATAAGTTAAATAAACAGGGTGACAATATACAGCCTTGATGTACTCCTTTTCCTATTTGGAACCAGTCTGTTGTTCCATGTCCAGTTCTAACTGTTGCTTCCTGACCTGCATACAAATTTCTCAAGAGGCAGATCAGGTGGTCTGGTATTCCCATCTCTTTCAGAATTTTCCAGTTTATTGTGATCCACACAGTCAAAGGCCATAGCTTGTGGGCACCACTAAAATAAAAGGCAGACTACAGACCCCTGTTTACAATGTAACATTTCCTAAGGTCTGGTCCCTGCCCTCTTTTTAGTCATATGTCTTCCCATCCCCTATTCTTACCCTGTAGTTTAGTTTTATGCTGAGCTACATACCACTCTTTGAGCATATTATATATCGTCTTATTTGCTACAAGTTTCCTCTGCTTGGAATGACTCTTCTTTTTTCCACACATTCTGCAAATTGCTGCTCAAACAGATCCTCCTCTGAGACTTCCTCAGGCCATTTAGTCCTTTATCCAATATTTCTCATAACATCTCACTGCCTATAATAGTGTGTGTGCCCCAAACAAAGTTCTTAATATACTGAAGCCATCTGTGCATTTTCATTCCTATTGCCCTTTAGCTTCATATGGACAAAGAGTTTCCTTTTTTTGTTTGCCTTTTCATCCCTAGAATTTTGTAAAATACTCTAATGATTAATTGTGCTCTGAATGGAGTGCCAATTAAATAAAATTTCACTCTTCATCATAACAAGTAAAGTAACCACCGTGAAGGTTGAGCTTAGCAGTATTTCTTCATCTAAGCACTGGGGATTAAATTATCACTAGAAAAGATTCTGATGCTGGGAAAGACTGAGGGCAGGAAAAGAAGAAGGTGACAGAGGAGATGACTGGATGGCACCAACTCAACAGACATGTGTTTGAGCAAACTCTGGGGGACAGTGAAGGACAGGGAAGCCTGGAGTGCTAGTTCATGGGGTCATAATTTAGTGGCTGAAGAACAACAACAATCATAAGTAAAGAGTTCTTCAAACCTGACTCGGCTCACAGACAACTACTACAATCCTCCAGCATGCTGGTTCCTGTTAGTGTAGAAATAAGTTGTCATGTTTTGGCTTTATTTTGTCTTTGCTTTTCCCAGACATTAATTTATTATTGTTTTGGAAAACAGATTGTAAAGGAGAAAAATAGAGATTGAGGTCACTATTGCCTCCAAGAGCCACAGAATCTTGGGAACATGCAGATTAAATGCCCAGAAACCATACTGGTGATGTTTAGTCAATTTTATTTTCTTTGGATAGAAGAAGGAAATAATTCATTTGGGGAAGTAATTAATTTAAAACATTGCTTTTTAAAAACAAGCTGGTAAACAAGGCAATACTGTGTTCCAGACCGCAAAATTGACATGATTTTTAAAGGAAAAATTGGGAGACTGGAGACGAAATTACACACCAAAAGTAATTTTTTCTTCTCTGCACTTTGATATCTTGTAGGAGAGGATTCCTAGAAACATTAGTGGGTGGGCAATCTGAGGAACAACTTTAAAACAGTGTTTCAAATATCTAAAGAAATATTAAATAAGGGAAATGATATATTCTTTTCTATGTCTTGAGTAAGAGGAGCAAGTAAAAGGAAAGTAAATTATAAGGAAAATAAGTTACACAGTTTTAAAACATTACCAGTGTATAACCAGTAGAGATTCAGAAAGGATTCCTTATTTGAAGACAATTTTTTCTGAAGGATTTTAAGGAAAACTCTATCTATGTGAGGTAGGTTGTTATTGTACAAGATGTTATTGTATTTTTCATAAATTTATAGGGCAGTCATATTTATTAACAAAATATAGAACATCAAGAGACAACTTTTGATATGTAACTATGGCAAAAGAAGATAAGGATCTCTGTCTTGAAATATTTATATTAGATATTAGATGTGAAAATACTGTATTAAGATCACTGCTTTGACTTAGACATAAGAGGTTATGTATAGAAACAATAACTGGCTCCAGAACTAAAGTGTGTAACTCAAAAGCTTAAAGTCACAGATGATATTATTGGCTAGTGTAATAACGTGAAAGACAATCAACTAAGATGTGAATTATAAATACATAATTTTAATACCAAGAGATTTGGGCATGCTGCCCTCCTTTTACCTATTAGAAGTTGTCCTAATTTAAAAGTTAGTCTAATTACTGGTTAATGGCAAAAAGTTGGTCTGGGTCTTTTTTATACACCCTAGATTTTCATAATACTTTTTATTCCAAAATCAAAATTCTCTTAAAAACTTTCCAAACACTGTAATTACATGAAAACAGACTGAAGGTCATGACAAGTGCAACCATTATCTAAAACCTGAACAACTAAGAAACAAGAAACAGCTATCTAAGAAATAGAAAATATTCAAACCCCAGTATAAAAAGAGAAGAGCTCTTCATGACGAAGGCAAAGAAAGAGCCACTGAATGCTTTTCTTCTATAACCATTGTTTAACCAACCTCTAATTTGCCTTATAACTCTTGGAACTTCCTGAAAGATTATTTTGCTATGAAGCTCTGTCTCTGCACATATTCACACCAGACAATGGAGAGAAAACAAGGGGAAGTAGCTTCCAGAAGCAGCAGCTGAGCTCCAGAACATGTGGGTGGAGAAACTCTACCAATGTTGTCTGTTCTTTTCTTCTTGGGAGGGTCATGCTTATGTCAGAGTTTTCAGACATTTTCACCAGAAAAGATGAAAGAAACATTAAGGAAAAAAAGAAGCTCATGCAGACAGCCTTATCCTTTGTGTCCCTTATATTCTTTTCATCTGTGAGAAGTAATATGTATACTTGGTATTTAAGATCTTGTCTACAGTTCTGTGACAATGTCTACAAGCATACTTGAGTTAGATACAGAGATTTTTTTCCCCTTGCCTATAGAACAATTTACATTTAAAATCTGACCACACAAAACTATGGAATTTCAAGTCTGTTTCAGGATGTGGGATATAAAATGTCAAGGAAACTAAAACATATCCTTCTGTAAGAGTTCAGTGAAGATATGAGTTCCTCTCGCAGGTGTAAAATATCCAACACTATCCTTTAAATAATAGTTATATACATACAGATTGACCAAGAACCTAAAGTGAAAGTCACTCAGTTGCGTTCGACTCTGTGACCCCACGGACTATGCAATCCATGGAATTCTCCAGGCCAGAATACTGGAGTTGGTAGCCGTTCCCTTCTGCAGGGAATCCACCTGCATTGCAGATGGATTCTTTACCAGCTGAGCCACTAAAGATTCCCTCAGGCCCATCAGACTTTTGACAGTATTCATCCAGACTCCAGGCCCCTGCTCTCCTTTTCAAAGTATTAGTTTAGAAAACCTGGAGTTGTAAAGTATTTCTCGGTGCCTTTGAGACGATAGTCTCATAGCCTCTCACCAGTCTTACTATACAGACATGTCTTTCTCAGGGACCTGGAAGCCATTGTTCCGAAATGTAATCAACGAGACCAGAGCCTATCTCCAGTGTCTATGGGAAGGTAGCAGCCTAACTTCAGTAAGTGACAATTACCAAACACAGATGGTCTTATTACACTGCCCAACCTCCCCACAAACATCCTCAGGTACTTTTCCTTAAACTCACCCCAGCATTTACAAACCCTCTCATGTTTGGTTTTAGGGGAAGTGAGTTCAGTTTTGCTCCAGTATCTCAGTAGTCTCGAGCTCTATTGCAATATTTTTAAATAAAGACTTCCTTGCCATTTTTAACAAGTATTAAGTTATTCCCCTTCTACAATACACACACCCATATACACACATGTATGCAGGCACACACGTATATTTTTAAAGCAAATTATATTTTAAATTATTCATAATTTTTTAATGTTGTTAATAAAATTATTCTAAAGTTTAAAACATAATGTAAAAAGATTATACATTAAATTAATGTCTGAAAAATAAAGGAAGTTCAAATGTATGCATTTCACAGAATTTGAGAAAATGAAAATTAGACAATTTGTTTTTAAAAATTTCTAATTTTTCATTCTATTATCATAAATAAAATATACCATAAAATACAATTAGTGGTCATGGAAAATTATAGGTGTAATTATTTTGAAAATAAAAATATTTTAAATGTCCTAAGGTATTTAATAATATTAATATTTTAATTATATTAATTTAAGTAGAACAAAATCTTAATATTAATAATTTAATGACACATACCTCTATTACTACATCAGGTACTATTTAAAGTTGTTTTCATATGTATCAATCAATACAATGACTTTATGAAATAGGTCTTATTATATCCCGTTTTACAGACAAAGAATTTTGGGCACAGAGAGGTTAACTAACTTGCCCAAGGTCACACAGATAGTTAGTAGCAGAAGTGAGATTTGAGTTTGGGAAATCTGGTTCTACATCTGTGCCCTTAGCCTGTGGAAGACCAACTCCCCAAATATCCCCAATACCACCTGTCGATAAGACAAGGTAGAGTGGGCTGCTTATTGCCCTGCAGGGTAAAACACTTCTGGAGCTGTAGACAGAATCAAAGGTCAGAACATCAAATGAAAGTTAGGGTTAAGGCTAGGGTTTTAGCTATGTTCGGAGAAGGCAATGGCACCCCACTCCAGTACTTTTGTCTGGAAAATCCCAAGGACGGAGGAGCCTGGTAGGCTGCAGTCCATGGGGTTGCGAACAGACACGACTGAGCGACTTCCCTTTCACTTTTTTTTTTTAAATTTTATTTCATTTAACTTTACAATATTGTATTGGTTTTGCCATATATCAAAATGAATCTGCCACAGGTATACATGTGTTCCCCATCCTGAACCCTCCTCCCTCCTCCCTCCCCATACCATCCCTCTGGGTCGTCCCAGTGCACCAGCCCCAAGCATCCAGTATTGTGCATCGAACCTGGACTGGCGACTCGTTTCATATATGATATTATACATATTTCAATGCCATTCTCCCAAATCATCCCACCCTCTCCCTCTCCCACAGAGTCCAAAAGACTGTTCTATACATCTGTGTCTCTTTTGCTGTCTCGTACACAGGGTTATTGTTACCATCTTTCTAAATTCCCTATATATGCATTAGTATACTGTATTGGTGTTTTTCTGTCTGGCTTACTTCACTCTGTATAATAGGCTCCAGTTTCATCCACCTCATTAGAACTGATTCAAATGTATTCTTTTTAATGGCTGAGTAATACTCCATTGTGTATATGTACCACAGCTTTCTTATCCATTCATCTGCTGATGGACATCTAGGTTGCTTCCATGTCCTGGCTATTATAAACAGTGCTGCAATGAACATTGGGGTACACGTGTCTCTTTCCCTTCTGGTTTCCTCAGTGTGTATGCCCAGCAGTGGGATTGCTGGATCATAAGGCACTAGTACAGCCACTATGGAGAACAGTGTGGAGATTCCTTAAAAAACTGGAAATAGAACTGCCTTTCACTTTCCTGCATTGGAGAAGGAAATGGCAGCCCACTCCAGTGTTCTTGCCTGGAGAGTCCCGGGGACTGGGGAGCCTGGTGGGCTGCCGTCTATGGGGTCGCAGAGTCGGACACGACTGAAGTGACTTAGCAGCAGCAGCAGCAAGGAGTGACTTGATTAGGATTGGCCGAAGATCCAGATATAACAGTCTAGGATTGCTGGAAACAACAAACCAAAAATTTGAGGCAATTTGAGGCAAAAGATTTAAAGAATTGAGGGCACAAACTGTCTGGTGATGTTTTCCGTTAAAGACATCAGTCTGGACCTCTATGAAACATCAAGCAATTTTCATGGGCTGAAGTCATGCTAAAGAAGACAGTGGAATAGTAGAGTCACCCGAATGTACATGCTAGGCTGTATGGAGGCCTGGCAATTTGATCTTGCTGTCTAAGCTGGGTGTGGGAGTACACACTTTGGGTTCTTAATATCTCTTAAAAGACTACTACAGCAATTTGTGTTTTTGTTGAAAGCAGTATGCCTGTTGAATAAATTAACTTTTTTAGGTTGATGCTTTAATATGTTTTTTAAAGCATGATTTATGTTAATAAACCAATCAGGATAAATGATAACTTAATCAATGTGTTTTATAAATAACTTAAGTTGCTGTGATTTGATTCTATGTAGATGTGTCTGCAAATTAACATATTTTGAACAACTTCCTGAATTTAATACAACTGTTTATGGACCTCAATGGCTTTTAGCCTTAAAAGCAAACCTTAGAGCTTAGTTTAGGACATGTTAGTACAGGCTGTTTTTCAAATGTGTATTTTCTTATCTGTGCATTTTGCAACTAACATTTTCCCTCGTAATAATCTTTTTTTCTTTTAGGGAGGGGTAGCACCACATAAGAGAAACAAAAGAATCTTAGGAGTGTCACCTTAGGAGGTTATTAATAGGTTTGATGTTGTTTGGCCTGGGTGAGGTGATTTTAAAGTAAGTCTGTAAAGGCAGACAACTATTTGGAATTGGACAAAGGTCATGTGAAATGACAGTTTTGGGTTGGAAAACTCAGCTTTGGATTAGAAGTGAGACTTTGTGAATAAGTTAATAAATACGTTATCTTAGTTGATTCACAATCTCATCACCAGGTGGGATTTTGGATTTCCTTTTTCTTTAGGTAGAGACAACTAGATTCAAATTCTCTTTCTGTTGATAGACCAATAGTTTACATGATAGGAAGTTCATAGGAATGAAATCAGATATCAAGTCAAATACATTTTGAAATCACAGTGTTTGGAATAAATTATCATTTAG
Source organism: Bos indicus (assembly GCF_029378745.1). NCBI lineage: Eukaryota > Metazoa > Chordata > Mammalia > Artiodactyla > Bovidae > Bos > Bos indicus. Next base: position 23,938,465 of record NC_091763.1, read on the forward strand.
TAAGAAATAATATCAACAGTCTTAAGACTGAATGCTGGATAAAAGAAGTCAAAGACCATGAAGCTGGGCTGCTGACTTGTCATTATGAAAATCCAGTCCCTCATATGGACACATGTTAGTTCCAGAGACCAAGACAGAGAATTAAATTGTTCAATGAACAACTGATTTAAAAATTGCATCATATAAAAGGGGTAAAGAATTTATATGATTAATCAATAAAACTGAAATTATATTAGAGAAGGACCTAAGGATTTACATAATTACCACCATCCCCAGTATATGGTTAAAAGAAAAAAAACACTCTAGGAAAAGAAACATGATAAGCTAAATTATGTACAATATAAAATAAATATGTGAAATAAATGAATAGAAGCTATATTACCTGACAATTATAATATCTTGATTACATTTAAAAAATAAAATGCTTTAATTTATTGAATTATAGAAATAAGGTAAATAACATTAAACGTAGATAATAGATACTACTACAATATTTTATAAGATTCACTAGTCTAAGATAGAGAAAAATTTTAAGTCAGAAAACCAGCATTGTTGTTTGGACAGAGAGTTTGGAACAGAATATGGAAATAGCTCAAAGGAATTTGTTATACTACTTTTAAGGCCCACTCTGTCATGATATTTATAATTTTATAATACTTTAACAATTTAAATGAAAAAGGAACTCCTTAGTGTTAATACACACAGAATGGTCAGATCTCAAGGGACTGCTTTTACATCCTACTCACTAAATTCAAACCATCAGGAAAGTAATCTTCAAATTAAATGTAAGCAAAGTATCTTTTTTAGAGTTGGGAGGTAAACATTCTTTGTTCTCCCAAGAAGCTACAGCATCATTATTTTCTAGACTACCCTATTATTGTGATATCATCTGGAGACCCAAAAGTGCATCTGGTTAAAATTGATGGACCCTTATTACACAGAAATCCTATGAACTAGAGTTTTACCCAGAAGATAGAGCAAAAAGTTAAATCAATCCAGATCCATTTTATTCTCTGTTGGGACTTGGAAGAATCTCTGTGTTTTTACTGTTGGCCCATGACCCATAGTTATGGATAGTGTCAACATCAGTTGACACTAAGCTGAGAAGAGTTTGTAGTGATCATGCTAGAGAGTTTCAAAGAAAGAAGCTACAAAGTGATCAAAACATATGCCAATTAAGCCTTCAATTGGATTTTTAAATATTTTAAGTAGTAATATAAAAACCATTGAGTTGTTTGGTCAAAGGCAATTTTAGTAGTCATCTAAATCCACCAATTCCAGGAATGCAAAATCAGTATATTTTTCTCAAAGGATGGAAAATTTTGAGGCTACAATAGACAAAAATGCCCATAATTCCCCCAAACCATTTATCCAATTTCTCCCATTATTCTGTTTATAGCTCAATTTCATATTTTCTAATCATTTCCTGAACTTCTACTTCCTGCCTCTGGTCTTTTGGTATTCTTCCTTATAGAATATGCTTTCCCTGAATTACCATGTTTAAGGATGTAAATCAAACAAAAAAACTCATCCTTGAAGTGAAGCGTTAGTTGCTCAGTCATGTCCAACTCTTTGTGACCCCATGGACTATAGCCTGCCAGGCTCCTATGTCCATGGAATTCTCCAGGCAAGAATATTGGAATGGGTTGCCATTCCCTTCTCCGGGGGATCTTCCCAACCCAGGGATCAAACCCAGATCTCCTGCATTGCAGGCAGATTCTTTATTGTCTGAGCCACTGGGGAGGCAGTCTTGAAACATCCCTCAATTCTTCTTCGCTATAAGTTACTTTCATCTTTTGTCCTTTCCTTATGTGTCTTGCTCACTTAACCTTGCACAAGGGGTAAAATGATGTGTATATAGTAAATTACGTGTATAAGAAAGAAACATATGCATAGAAACACGTTTGCATAAAGAAATATAGATATACAAGCAATATCTATACTGAGAGGGAATAAATATTCTCAACATGGGCCTCTATCTAACAACTTGATTTTTTGGATTATTTCTTCAAAGATGTATTCAAATATAAGAAAGAACATCTTGCATCACTATTTATGAACATTCGCTCCCTTATGTTTTTGTTAAGTTCTCCTAGAACAGGGGCCATACATTGTTCATCTTTTATATCCCTTACCTGATTGTGTAGTGTATGGATTGCATATATTACGGGTAATGCATGCCCCTCAATTTGCCCCCTGAGGGTATATTCTGAAATAAAACTAATGAAAATCAACACAAAGAGAGCAAATCTTCCCAATCTATAAAAGTGCTAGTAATGTCTTGATGATGAGACCGGGACTTCTTTCCCATCTTAATCAAAGACAATAAAGTATTGACAAATTCTTTAAGAGATAAAAATACAACGACTTTTGACTATCCTGAAAATAGTTGAGCTCTGAAGAATTGATGCTTTTGAACTGTGGAGTTGGAGAGAACTCTTGAGAGTCCCTTGAACTGCAAGGAGATCCAACCAGTCCATCCTAAAGGAAATCAGTCCTGAATATTCATTGGAAGGACTGATGCTGAAGCTGAAGGTCCAGTATTTTGGCCACCTGATGTGAAGAACTGACTCATTGGAAAAGACCCTGATGCTGGGAAAGATTGAAGGCAGGAGGAGAAGGAGCTGACAGAGAATAAGATGGTTGAATTGCATCACCAACTCGATGCACATGAGTTTGAGCAAGTGCTGGGAGTTTGGTGGTGGACAGAGAGAGAAGCCTGGCATGCTGCAGTCCGTGGGGTCGAAAACAGTTGGACACAACTGAGTGACTGAACTGAGCTGATCTTGAAAATAATAATACACACCACTGTTAGACTATAAAAAAGAAATCTGAGAATCTAGATAATGTAAAATAAAGGTTAGTCTGTGGATTATAAGGGTAACAATGTCAATAGCAGATAATCAGAATATCCTAACGTTCAGATCAGAATATCCTAATGCTTTAATTGATCAGGTTATCATATATAATATGACATATTCCATTACAAATTCATTTCCTTTTACTTTACTGCAATAAAAGATATCTTCTCTCTCTATTGGTCTCCCACTTTACCAGATTCCCAATGTCATCACTGCCTAACTTATTTTTTTCCTTTTTCTCTTTAATACCTAGGATTTAAGAATATATTTCTCTTTCCCCTTTGACCTGAGGAAAAACTAAATACAGTCTAAATTAGAGACTGAGCTAGACTAATTGACTGACAGTGACTCTGAGGTTTGCAGGTTTCTACATAAGCCCTAGATTCCTAATTAGCTCAACAGGGAACAAAATAGCATTCAGCCTTTCTTTTCTCTTCTGATCCTCCCCCAACTTGGCAAGACAGTTTGCAGCCCATGAGGCTCAGTAAAAATAAATCACCATCACAGAGGTATGGCGCACCATAAATATTCAAAACCTAGAATCACAAACTTACAAATTGGAAGGGTTTCATAGATATGTCCAGAGTGCCCAGAGTTATGGACCATTTTCTCTACTGAAAAGGAGGAAAATGCCACAATGATTACTCATGACAATTTAACCACCTCTATTTTTAGTTAATTAAGAATATCTTTTAACTGTTAAGTACAAGTCTAATTTTCCAATCCAGAAATAACATAAATTCTTGTGTTTTCTCCCTAGGATTAGTACAGAAACCAGAGCTCAAAGGAATGATAGAGGAAGAGAAGGGAATCCCCAAAGCATTAAATAATAGGTCTGCATCTTATAGCTCATCATCCCTAGACAATCAGACACTACATAAATGTTTCCATTGTTCATTTCCTTTATTGCAGATACAATGAAACTGTCTAGTATGATTAAGAGATGTCTTACCATAAAAAATAGAGGCCTTTTCCTAGAATACATCATTGAAAGCATTTTTTTAAAAGCTGACTAAATGTCTCATCTGTTTCATCACAAACCCTCACTTACTAAAGATAAAGAAATCATGCAGTAATTCAAACTGTATTTTTAGAGATTAAGTTTTATGCCAAAATGATTACATATTCCAGCAATAGCTCTCTAAGGATGCTGGTTTTACAAAATAGCTTCCAGTGGTTAAAATAGATAAGCATTTCCAAACCAAATATGCTGCATTTGGTACTCAGTAGAAATTTGTTGAACAAATGAATAAATTTGCTCCTGTGGTAGTAAACGCCACCTGCTGTTAATTAAAACGGCCTAAAATACGTTTTACATGGTGACTTTTTGGGGGAAAGCTCACTAATAGAAACTTGTTTCTTTTTTTCTGTTTTTTTTTTTTTTAATTTAATTTATTTTTTAACTTTACAATATTGTATTGGTTTTGCCAAATATCAAAATGAATCTGCCACAGGTATACATGTGTTCCCCATCCTGAACCCTCCTCCCTCCTCCCTCCCCATACCATCCCTCTGGGTCGTCCCAGTGCACCAGCTCCAAGCATCCAGTACCGTGCATCGAACCTGGACTGGCGACTTGTTTCATATACGATATTATACATGTTTCAATGCCATTCTCCCAAATCATCCCACCCTCTCCCTCTCCCACAGAGTCCAAAAGACTGTTCTATACATCAGTTCTAATGAGGTGGATGAAACTGGAGCCCATTATACAGAGAGAAGTAAGCCAGAAAGAAAAACATCAATACAGTATACTAACACATATATATGGAATTTAGAAAGATGGTAACAATAACCCTGTATATGAGACAGCAAAAGAGACACTGATGTATAGAAACTTAAAGTTTCTTATATTTCTTAGCAGATTAAAAAAAGATATCAGTTAACAGATACTGACTTTGAAGTTTATGCACTCTCTGCAAATTAATGCTGCATTCTTTTCCAACAAGCTATCAAGCGAAGATTTCTCAAATTGTTGTAATCATCCTCCTCCACCAATAACATATTTTTACATATTATATATTTTTATTATCTTATCTCTTTTTACTTTCCACGATAAAGAGATCTCCAACTGGTGGGTTGTTCTCAATGCTCTGAACTCAATATCCAAACTCCTTCATTGTATACCTACTTACATATCAAATACCTCATTGTTTTTTTTTTAGTCTAGAGTTTTTCATCTTCTATTCCCCCTTTAAACAGGTTTAAGACTCCAAGTTTCCGTTTTTGCCGTCTTTCCCCTTGGTCCTTCCCCCACTTTTGCCCTCCTTCTAAACCTAAGCTTCTGAAACGTGTATTCCATAGTCACTGTTGTCCTTTCTGGCTTCTCATTCCCTGCCTTAACCCCAAAATAGGAATCTTTTTCCTACCCCTCCTCTCACCCTCTCCTGGACATGCCACCAATGCCACCTGGGCCTCTTGCAGTTCTTATCTTATGCAATTTCTATCAACACCTTTCTTGAAACTCTATCCCTTCGATTTCTGTGATACAATTCTCAGTTTTGCTCCAGATTCTTTGGTCCTGACTCAACCTCATTCTTCATCATGAGAAAATATACATTTAAAAAAAAAATGGAAAGCTCACTGGTAATTAAAGAGATACAAATTAAAATATGATTTATAATGTGTTTCTGATGAAATTTACAAGGAAAAGAATTCATTTGCTAGCTGCAAATACAGATGGGAATAACCATTTCAGAAGGCATTTAGCTAAATGTTTTAAGAGCCTAAAAAAGGCATATATACCTTGACCTAAAATCATTCTATTGTTATGAATATGGCTTAAGGAAATAATTGTGACTATATGAAGAATTTTGTTTGTCAGGACATCGATCTCACAGCACTGGTTATACTAAGGAAATTGACAAATGACTAAAATGCTCAATAGTGGAGAAACAGATAAGTTATAGCTTATCAATACAAATAAATGCTAGGTACCTTTTTAAAATAATGCAAATAATTATATGTACCTATGTTCTCACTACATTTTCAAGTTGAAAAGACAGGTTATAAAAATGTATTTATTTATGAAAAGAGTATGTTTACAAATGTGTACATGCAAATACATAAAATAGTGAAAGGTTTTGGATACAACTGTCTGCTGCTGTTTCACGTGATTGGTGGAAATACAGGTGATTTTTTTTTTGAACTTTTCAATTAAAAAACAAGTCTTAGAATAAACAAGTATTATTTTTGCCAGAGTGGAAAAAAAAGAAAATATTTTCAAAGTGTTTGTGTTTGAATAAACTAAAGACAGTACTGAATTTTTAGTATGGAATTTTGAGCTTATAACTTGGATGAGTTTGTTTTTCTTTCTCTAAAGAAAGATATTCAGAGTTAGTAAAATAAGTGAAGGTTTTTTCAAAATGTTCCCTTATTCTTATTTTGCATATTGAATAGAATTGAAAAATAAAAGATTTGGCATGAAAAACTTGGAAAATTTTACACTGTAAAACAGTAGTGTCTAAGAGATGTTAGGAGAAAGAAATCAATGCATTATGATTTCTGAGCTATCAGAGAAGGTAGTAAGTATATGCGGGTTTCCCTGGAGGCTCAGACAGTAAAGAATCTGCCTTCAATGTGGGAGATAACTTTGAATTACATTTTTATTCCACCAACAACCAGCCACTAATGTTTATTGAGCAATATGTCCAAGCACCATGCTGAAGTCTTAATATAAATCATCTAGTAGGTCACTACATCATGTCAAATGCCGGGCTGGATGAAGCATAAACTGGAGTCAAGATTGCCGGGAGAAATATCAATAACCTCAGATATGCAGATGACACCACCCTTATGGCAGAAAGTGAAGAGGAACTCAAAAGCTTCTTGATGAAAGTGAAAGACGAGAGTGAAAAAGTTGGCTTAAAATTCAACATTCAGAAAACTAAGATCATGGCATCCATTCCCATCACTTCAAGGCAAATAGATGGTTAAACAGTAGAAACAGTGACAGACTTTATTTTGGGGGGCTCCAAAATCACTGCAGATGGTGACTGCAGCCATGAAATTAAAAGATGCTTGCTCCTTGGAAGAAAAGCTATGACCAACTTAGACAGCATATTAAAAAGAGAGACATTACTTTGCCAACAAAAGTCTGTCTAGACAAAGCTATGGTTTTTCCAGTAGTCATGTATGGATGTGAGAGTGGGACTATAAAGAAAGCTAAGCGCCAAGAATTGATGCTTTTGAACTGTGATGTTGGAGAAGACTCTTGAGAGTCCCTTGGACTGCAAGGAGATCCAACTAGTCCATCCTAAAGGAAATCAGTCCTGAATATTCATTGGAAGGACTGATGCTGAAGCTGAAACTCCAGTACTTTGGCCACTTGATGCGAAGAACTGACACATTTGAAAAGACCCTGATGCTTGGAAAGAATGAAGGCAGGAATGGAAGGGGACAACAGAGGATGAGATGGTTGGATGGCATGAGCCACTTGATAGACATGAGTTTGAATAAGCTCTGGGAGTCGGTGATGGACAGGGAGGCCTGGTGTGCTGCAGTCCATGGGGTCACAAAGAATTGCACACAACTGAACGACTGAACTGAACTGAGTTGGTCACTACAGCAAAATGATGAGGCAGGAACCATTATGATTTCTATTTTACAGATGATAAAAAGGAGATAATTGAATTTATTTTTGGTCATGAGGGTGAGTGATGGGGTTTGAACTTAATCTAACTCCAGAGTTTGAGTGTCCCAATACTTTGTGATATGCCCTCATATTTATCATATCAAAAGAGAAATTACCATTACCAGAATTTCTCATATATATATGATCCAGTTTTATAAATAGCATTATAAAGTTTAGATAGAATATTTTCCTATCCATATCCTTTAATTAATTAAAGGATAATAACTTGGAGAAACACACATACATATATGTACATACATACTTGAGTACATATATATAGATATATAAAACTTTTTATATATATGAATAGCTACTCTACTATTACCATTCACCATCAAAGCCATTTTCTAATCACCCTCAACATACACAGACACCTCATATTTTCAGAGTTCTAATGATAATGGAATATACTGTATACGTAAGTAAAAAAAAATTGTGTGTAATGAAAAATAAAATATTTACCCTAACATAACCAAATGTTTTTACTTTATTACATTGTATACTATCAGTTAAGTATTTAATTATTAATTATTTCATTTTATGAAAATCAGGCATGCCAAACCATGCTCAGTTCAGTTCAGTTCAGTCACTCGGTTGTGTCCGACTCTTTGCGACCCCATGAATCACAGCACACCAGGTGTCCCTGTCCATCACCAACTCCCGGAGTTTACCCAAACTCATGTGCATCAAGTTGGTGATGTCATCCAGCCATCTCATCCTCTGTCATCTCCTTCTCCTCCTGCCCCCAATCCCTCCCAGCATCAGGGTCTTTTCCAATGAGTAAACTCTTTGCATGAGGTGGCCAAAGTATTGGAGTTTCAGCTTTAGCATTAGTCCTTCCAATGAACACCCAGGTCTGATCTCCTTTAGAATGGACTGGTTGGATCTCCTTGCAGTCCAAGGGACTCTCAAGAGTCTTCTCCAACACCACAGTTCAAAAGCATCAATTCTTTGGCACTCAGCTTTCTTCACGGTCCAACTCTCACATCCATACATGACCACTGGAAAAACCATAGCCTTGACTAGACGGACCTTTGTTGGCAAAGTAATGTCTTTGCTTTTGAATATGCTGTCTAGGTTGGTCATAACTTTCCTTCCAAGGAGTAAGCATCTTTTAATTTCATGGCTGCAATCACCATCTGCAGTGATTTTGGAGCCCAAAAAAATAAAGTCTGACACTGTTTCCACTGTTTCCCCATCTATTTCCCATGAAGTAATGGGACCAGATGCCATGGTCTTAGTTTTCTGAATGTTGAGCTTTAGGCCAACTTTTTCACTCTCCTCTTTTACTTTCAATAAGAGGGTCTTTAGTTCCTCTAGACACAAACAATAAGAAATACAAATTGAGGTCAGTGGTAGAAGTCAAAGTATAAATGACAATTCAAAAAGTGTTTTGATAGAAGACTACATGAAGTAGTTAGAGGATGAATTCCCATCTTCACCAGAAAATGGATTGAGGGAACAGGGAGCTCAAGAAAGCTTCCTAGTGAAAAATAAGTCCAAACTCTTATCAAGAAGGAAGGGATTAGTAAAGGCAGGGAGTAAAAAGAATGTTCCAAACAGAAGAAATCCTGTGTATAAATGTAGCCCATGCAAAAGTAGACAGGAAAATCATTAGCTGCTATGGGGAGCTTAAACGTGTCAAAATTTGAGTCATAAAGTTCACAGTCTAGCACAACATGTAGTTTTTCACCGCGCCCCCCCCCCCCCGCCACCCCCACCATTCTCAATTCAGGTTCTAGTCAAGAAAGGAATCTTTTCTTCCAAGGATTATATGGATTAAACTTCTCTTGCCTTCAAAAGCTGGGATAGAATGAGAATCACATAGAACACAGAAAAGGCATTTAGGAAATGACAGTCCCAAGGAGAGTGGAAAAACACAACAAAGGAGCATTTTAGAATAAGCTAGCTAGAATGGGGTGGAGAAGGCAGTAGCACCCCACTCCAGTACTATTGCCTGGAAAATCCCATGGATGGAGGAGCCTGGTAGGCTGTAGTCCATGGGGTCGCGAAGAGTCGGACACGACTGAGAGACTTCACTTTCACTTTTCACTTTCATGTGTTGGAGAAAGAAATGGCAACCCACTCCAGTGTTCTTGCCTGGAGAATCCCAGGGGCGGGGGAGCCTGGTGGGCTTCCGTCTATGGGGTCGCTCAGAGTCGGACACGACTGAAGCGACTTAGCAGCAGCAGCAGCTAGAATGGGGAGGGCAGAGAGTTTCATCTTGGAAGTGAACTTTTACTAATTGGAAATAGCTGTGCTAAGAAAAATTTCCATTCCCACTAGACTGTTGGAGCAGACAAGGGATGCCTTGTGAGTCCTTAGTTCCTCCCTCTAAATGCAGAGATTTTGTAGCTTCTCCTGATTCAGGTTCAGTGGTGATAAGTGCTGTAAGCAACTAACAACACTCACTGTGGACACTGAATTCGAGTGTGGTGACACATAAGACACATATTATCTTGTGGCTGTTGCTGGTCCACAAAACAGACCATTTGGGGCAGTAGCAAGGAGTGATGCTGAACTAAGTGACTACTGTGGGACTGCTGTTCTACTATCTCAGGAGTCTTGAGTGTAGTACAGAGGCTTAACCAAGGAGACAACTTGATAATCCCATTCCTATAATGACAATCACCAGGTTGTGTTACAATGTCTTGTTTTATCGTCTGATTTCCTCACTAGATGCTAAGCCCTTTGATAACAAGGGAATACAAATTTCTGTACTTGCAGTGAAAAACTCGAAGCAAGTGAGTATCGATGAGGCATTTTTTTTTTCTTCTAGCATTTAAGTAACATTCAGTACACTGAGAAACTTTCAAGACTATGAAGGATTGTCCAGAGAATTAAGAGCATTATGTGTCACAGAAACCAAGAGAAAAGCGTTTTTTTTTTTTCCAAAAAAAGTTATTATTTCGTTGTGAGAAAAAGTCAGAATAGTCATGTAGAGAGCTGCATTAATCGCAACAGAATTCATCAATTGATTATCTTAATTGGTATCAGTAAAGAAGTATAAGTACAAATTCAAAGTACAGTGGGTTTAGGAGTAAAGAAGTAAGAACAGAGAGCATGTTATATTCTAGGGGGAGGGTAGAGAAGAGGAAAAACAGTAACTAAAGCATGTATAAAGTTGGGATGTGAATAAAGATCTCCTTAAGATTAGACTGCCTAGAGAAAGATGCAAAAATATTTAGTTATTTCAAGTGTGCAATATTCTAATTTGTCATGGTTTTCCTACCAGCCCCATGTCTGTTGTGTTGAAGAAATGATAGTTTTAATCAGAATAAAAGTTAATTTTTTTTAAAAAAGCAATTTTGAAGCATGACACAGTTTTCCATTAAAAGCCATTGTCAGATAAAGGTGGACCCCCAAAAATGTGATAAAGTCAGGGTTGGGTTACTAGGAAGGCCATAGACATTTAGAAGAGTTATTTATAGAGATATGAAAAGGAAAACAGAAAGCAGGTAATAAGATGCAAAAACTAAGGTATGACTACCTTGCAAAATTTCCGAGAGCCACACTCACACCTGGGTAATGGGTTAGAAATGTCCTCATTCAAAACTCTTTCCCTAGATGTGAAATTAGGAAAGAATCATGATCTACTATCATGTTTAATGATTTCTTAAATTTAGCTTGAAAATTTTAGACTTATATAACATTTTCTCTTAGGGAAATGTCCAAAAAGTGTTTTAAATTCTGCATTATAACGTTTTTTGATTAACAACCTTTTCACAAGTTTGCATCTTTAGGTATTTATTGCAGGCTAAGAGACAGATGACTGCATTCTACTCACAGATTTATGCTCAGTCTTTTAGTAACTGTGGTTCAAGTCTTCAAAAATCTAACATAATCATGCTGAGTTATCACATTTAAAAATTATTATTAACTAAAATCCAATATTCATATTCTATGGCTGAAATAGGCTTTTCTAGATGACCTGGGAAACAAAGCCTGTGAAGATCTATTTTAAACCATCAAAATCCACTAATTTTTATTAATGACCATGTTAGTTGTCAAAAAGTATTTAGTAGGATATTCCCAGTATTATAGAAATAATCCTCAGACACTCAAGGAATGGCTAGATTTTCTTCTTAAGGCATCACTTGAAAAATTAAGGCTCACAAGTTTAAAGAAAAGTTATTCTGCATGTGTGAAGCATTTACTAGATATAAAAATGATCTGTTTATTCTGTAAGAGGTAGCACCATAATCTGGTAGTGTTCAAGCATCATTCAGACTGTCTGATGCTTTGATAATATATTCCAGTAAGGGGAAGTCTCAGACGGAAATGAATCTAATATGAAATTGAATCCCACACCTACGGTCTTACGTGCCTGAACTGATTTGAGTATATAAATCTGATGTTGAAGAAACTCCTGAGGTATAACTTGAAAACGTTTGAAAAGCTTCACCTCTGAATTTTATTGAAATTTGACAATTTTATTGTCAAACAGACAAAGTACAGTCCAATGAGGAAATGAAGAATGTATGTGTGAATGTCTAAGCCAGCAAGAATTGTTTCTGAACCAAAGTTTGCTCATAAATACATCTATGTGCTTCTGATCCAAGCATGTTTTGTTTGAATATGCTGTTTGACAGCTCAATAAGAAGATTATGCATCGTAGTGCAGCTCAATATGCCTGTCTCTTTCTTTGAGACAGTCCTTTCATGTTCCCATCAGTCAGTCCCATACTACATGGCCTTGTTTCTTTGTCCATAGATGACAAATTCAAAGGTGGGCACCTGACCAAATATAAGCCAATGAGATCTTCTCTCAAAGAATGTTGGAATTTTGAGTTTAATCGGAGACTTTGGGTTTGTACCAATCATGTACCATCAAGGAAAATAAAAACTATTCTAGGTAATTAAATGCATTTGAAACGTGCCGGGCGTGAGCTCACCTGGGCCCTCAGCGGCGTTTCCCAGCGGACAAGTGTGGTCCCTGTGGCGGGTCCCTGAGGCCCGCCATTCTCATCAACCCCCGACCAAGTCCGGAATCGCCCGCGCGCGCTGTCTGGGCAGTTCAGAGCTTACTACCATGAAGCCAGTGAGGACTAAGGCACCCAGGAAACCACCAGTAACAAAGGATCCCAAAGGAGTGTTAAAGACCCAGTTGCGGTGTACTGTAGGGTAGCCCACTGAGCCTTCCTGAGCAAGAGTGTTGCATCAGATCAGAATAGATCAGTCACTCAGTCGTGTCCGACTCTTTGCGACCCCATGAATCGCAGCAGGCCAGGCCTCCCGGTCCATCACCAACTCCCGGAGTTCACTCAGACTCACATCCATCAGTCAGTGATGCCATCCAGCCATCTCATCCTCTGTCGTCCCCTTCTCCTCCTGCCCCCAATCCCTCCCAGCATCAGGGTCTTTTCCAATGAGTCAACTCTTCGCATGAGGTGGCCAAAGTACTGGAGTTTCAGCTTTAGCATCATTCCTTCCAAAGAACACCCAGGACTGATCTCCTTTAGAATGGACTGGTTGGATCTCCTTGCAGTCCAAGACACTCGCAAGAGTCTTCTCCAACACCACAGTTCAAAAGCATCAATTCTTCAGCGCTCAGCCTTCTTCACAGTCCAACTCTCACATCCATACATGACCACTGGAAAAACCATAGCCTTGACTAGACGGACCTTGTTGGCAAAGTAATGTCTTTGCTTTTGAATATGCTGTCTAGGTTGGTCATAACTTTCGTTCCAAGAAGTAAGTGTCTTTTAATTTCATGGCTGCAGTCACCATCTGTAGTGATTTTGGTGCCCAGAAAAATAAAGTCTGACACTGTTTCCACTGTTTCCCCATCTATTTCCCATGAAGTGGTGGGACTGGAAGCCATGATCTTCGTTTTCTGAATGTTGAGCTTTAAGCCAACTTTTTCACTCTCCACTTTCACTTTCATCAAGAGGCTTTTTAGTTCCTCTTCACTTTCTGCCATAAGGGTGGTGTCATCTGCATATCTGAGGTTATTGATATTTCTCCTGGCAATCTTGATTCCAGCTTGTGTTTCTTCCAGTCCAGCATTTCTCATGATGTACTCTGCATAGAAGTTAAATAAACAGTGTGGCAATATACAGCCTTGACATACTCCTTTTCCTCTTCGGAACCAGTCTGTTGTTCCATGTCCAGTTCTAACTGTTGCTTCCTGACCTGCATACAAATTTCTCAAGAGGCAGATCAGGTTGTTTTGTATTCCCATCTCTTTCAGAATTTTCCACAGTTTATTGTGATCCACACAGTCAAAGGCTTTGGCATAGTCAATAAAGCAGAAATAGATGTTTTTCTGGAACTCTCTTGCTTTTTCCATGATCCAGCAGATGTTGGCAATTTGATCTCTGGTTCCTTTGCCTTTTCTAAAACCAGCTTGAACATCAGGAAGTTCACAGTTCACGTATTGCTGAAGCCTGGCTTGGAGAATTTTGAGCATTACTTTACTAGCGTGTGAGATGAGTGCAATTGTGTGGTAGTTTGAGCATTCTTTGACATTGCCTTTCTTTGGGATTGGAATGAAAACTGACCTTTCCCAGTCCTGTGGCCACTGCTGAGTTTTCCAAATTTGCTGGCATATTGAGTGTAGCACTTTCACAGCATCATCTTTCAGGATTTGAAATAGCTCAACTGGAATTCCATCACCTCCACTAGCTTTGTTCGTAGTGATGCTTTAAGTAATCAATAATACAACAGTTCAGCTTCATATGCCTGAGGGTTACAGACTCAACAGAAATGGAAACTATAAGGAGATTCAGGATTCATTTAAACAAGTATTTGGCACTCATACCACCCAAAAGGAGCTCTTTGATGTTGTGGCAAATCCCTTGGTAGATGACCTCATTCATGGCAAAAATGGGTTTTCTATATATGGGGTGGTGGCCGAGACAAGCTACCCCACGCCCGAGGTCAGGGGAGGAGGCTAAGAGGAGCTATCCCATGTCCGAGGTTAGGGGTGCCAGCCGAGAGGAACAACCCCACGTCCAAGGAGCAGCAGCTGTGTTGGCCCAAGAGGGCAAAGAGGAGCTGCTACACATTCAAGGTCAGGAGGGGCAGCCATGAGGAGATACCCTTGTCCAAGGTAAAGAGCAGCAGCTGCGCTTGGCTGGAGCAGCTGTGAAGAGATACCCCAAGTCCAAGGTAAGAGAAACCCAAGTAAGACAGTAGGTGTTGCAAGAGGGCATCAAAAGGCAGATACACTGAAACCATAATCACAGAAAACTAGCCAATCTGCTCACACAGACCACAGCCTTGTCTAACTCAATGAAACTAAGCCATGCCGTGTGGGGCCACCCAAGATGGATGGGTCATGGTGGAGAGGTCTGACAGAATGTGGTCCATGGGAGAAGGGAAAGGCAAACCACCTCAGTATTCTTGCCTTGAGAACCCCATGAACAGTATGAAAGGCAAAATGACAGGATACTGAAAGAGGAACTCCCCAGGTCAGTAGGTGCCCAATATGCTACTGGAGATCAATGGAGAAATAACTCCAGAAAGAAAGAAGGGATGGAGCCAAAGCAAAAACAATACCCAATTGTGGATGTGACTGGTGATAGAAGCAAGGTCTGATGCTGTAAACAGCAATATTGCATAGGAACCTGGAATGTTAGGTCCATGAATCGAGGCAATTTGGAAGTGGTCAAACAGGAGATGGCAAGAGTGAATGTTGACATTCTAGGAATCAGCGAACTAAAATGGACTGGAATGGGTGAATTTAACTCAGATGACCATTATATCTACTACTGCGGGCAGGAATCCCTTAGAAGAAATGGAGTAGCCATCATAGTCAACAAAAGAGTCCAAAACGCAGTACTTGGATGCAATCTCAAAAACGACAGAATGATCTCTGTTCATTTCCAAGGCAAACCATTCAATATCACAGTAATCCAAGTCTATGCCTCAACCAGTAACGCTGAAGAAGCTGAAGTTGAACAGTTCTATGAAGACCTACAAGATCTTTTAGAACTAACACCCAAAAAAGATGTCCTTTTCATTATAGGGGACTGGAATGCAAAAGTAGGAAGTCAAGAAACACCTGGAGTAACAGGCAAATTTGGCCTTGGAGTACGGAATGAAGCAGGACAAAGACTAATAGAGTTTTGCCAAGAGAACGCACTGGTCATAGCAAACACCCTCTTCCAGCAACACAAGAGAAGACTCTACACATGGACATAACCAGATGGTCAACACCGAAATCAGATTGATTATATTCTTTGCAGCCAAAGATGGAGAAGCTCTATACAGTCAGCAAAAACAAGACTGGAAGCTGACTGTGGCTCAGATCATGAACTCCTTATTGCCAAATTCTGACTTAAATTGAAGAAAGTAGGGAAAACCACTAGACCATTCAG
Organism: Bos indicus; assembly: GCF_029378745.1. Classification (NCBI taxonomy): domain Eukaryota; kingdom Metazoa; phylum Chordata; class Mammalia; order Artiodactyla; family Bovidae; genus Bos; species Bos indicus. The sequence goes on from NC_091763.1 coordinate 23,954,282, forward strand.
GTATGACCTAAATCAAATCCCTTATGATTATACAGTGGAAGTGAGAAATAGATTTAAGGGCCTAGATCTGATAGATAGAGTGCCTGATGAACTATGGACTGAGGTTTGTGACATTGTACAGGAGACAGGGATCAAGACCATTCCAATGGAAAAGAAATGCAAAAAATCAAAATGGCTGTCTGAAGAGGCCTTACAAGTAGCTGTGAAAAGAAGAGAAGTGAAAAAGCAAAGGAGAAAAGGAAAGATATAAGCATCTGAATGCAGAGTTCCAAAGAATAGCAAGGAGAGATAAGAAAGCCTTCCTCAGCAATCAGTGCAAAGAAATAGAGGAAAACAACAGAATGGGAAAGAATAGAGATCTCTTCTGGAGAAGACAATGGCACCCCACTCCAATACTCTTGCCTGGAAAATCCCATGGATGGAGGAGCCTGGTAGGCTGCAGTCCATGAGGTCGCTAGGAGTCGGACACGACTGAGCGACTTCACTTTCACTTTTCATTCTCCTGCACTGGAGAAGGAAATGACAACCCACTCCAGTATTCTTGCCTGGAGAATCCCAGGGACAGAGGAGCCTAGTGGGTTGCCATCTATGGGGTCGCACAGAGTCGGACACGATTGAAGAGACGCAGCAGCAGAGATCTCTTCAAGAAAATTAGAGATTAACAAGGGAACATTTCTTGCAAAGATGGGCTCAATAAAGGACAGAAATGGTATGGACCTAACAGAAGCAGAAGATATTAAGAAGAGGTGGCAAGAATACACAGTAGAACTGTACAAAAAAGATCTTCACGACCCAGATAATCACAATGGTGTGATCACTCACCTAGAGCCAGACATACTGGAATGTGAAGTCAAGTGGGCCTTAGAAAGCATTACTACGAACAAAGCTAGTGGAGGTGATGGAATTCCAGTTGAGGTATTCCAAATCCTGAAAGATAATGCTGTGAAAGTGCTTCACTCAATATGCCAGCAAATTTGGAAAACTCAGCAATGGCCACAGGACTGGAAAAGGTCAGTTTTCATTCCAATCCCAAAGAAAGGCAATGCCAAAGAATGCTCAAACTACCACACAATTGCACTCATCTCACACGCTAGTAAAGTAATGCTCAAAATTCTCCAAGCCAGGCTTCAGCAATATGTGAACCATGAACTTCCTGATGTTCAAGCTGGTTTTAGAAAAGGCAGAGGAACCAGAGATCAAATTGCCAACATCTGCTGGATCATGGAAAAAGCAAGAGAGTTCCAGAAAAACATCTATTTCTGCTTTATTGACTATGCCAAAGCCTTTAGCTGTGTGGATAACAATAAACTGTGGAAAATTCTGAAAGAGATGGGAATACCAGACCACCTGACCTGCCTCTTGAGAAACCTATATGCAGGTCAGGAAGCAACAGTTAGAACTGGACATGGAACAACAGACTGGTTCCGAAGAGGAAAAGGAGTACGTCAAGGCTGTATACTGTCACCCTGCTTATTTAACTTATATGCAGAGTACATCATGAGAAACGTTGGGCTGGAGGAATCACAAGCTGGATCAAGATTGCTGGGAGAAATATCAATAACCTCAGGTATGCAGATGACACCACCCTTATGGCAGAAAGTGAAGAGGAACGAAAAAGCCTCTTGATGAAAGTGAAAGTGGAGAGTGAAAAAGTTAGCTTAAAGCTCAACATTCAGAAAACAAAGATCATAGCATCTGGTCCCATCACTTCATGGGAAATAGATGGGAAACAATGGAAAACAATGACAGACTTTATTTTTCTGGGCTTCAAAATCACTGCAGATGGTGGTTGCAGCCATGAAATTAAAAGACGCTTACTCCTTGGAAGGAAAGTTATGACCAACCTAGACAGCATGTTCAAAAGCAGAGACATTACTTTGCCAAGAAAGGTCCGTCTAGTCAAGGCTGTGGTCATGTATGGATGTGACAGTTGGACTGTGAAGAAGGCTGAGCACGGAAGAATTGATGCTTTTGAACTGTGGTGTTGGAGAAGACTCTTGAGAGTCCTTTGGACTGCAAGGAGATCCATTTTAAAGGAAATCTGTCCTGGTGTTCATTCGAAGGACTGATGCTAAAGCTGAAACTCCATTTCTTTGGCCACCTCATGCTAAGAGTTGACTCATTGGAAAAGATCATGTGGCTGGGAGGGATTGGGGGCAGGAGGAGAAGGGGACGACAGAAGATGAGATGGCTGGATGGCATCACCGACTCGATGCACGTGAGTTTGGGTGAACTCAGGGAGTTGGTGACGGACAGGGAGGCCTAGCATGCTGTGATTCATGGGGTCACAAAGAGTCGGACATGACCGAGCGATTGAACTGAACTGAACTTAGGTAATTAAAACAGAGGATATTTCATGCAAGAAATTTCTTATATCTGTGATGAAAGAGCTGTGAAACCATATGGCTGGGGGGAGAATAAGTAAATGTATAAAGGAAGTCACAGCAATCTGTGGTAGGGGACCTAAGAGAGGGAGTGGTATCACTAGAGTTCCTGGAAAACAGTCAAAGGTCCTTGCCCTTATGCAGATAATACACTAGAAAGGGAGGGAGAGAATCATTATGAAGCCTATCAGGGGAACTTTTTAGTGTCTACTAAATATTCAGAATTAAAGTCCTATTCAGTCTATTCAGCACAACATAGGGCAAGAAATACTGCTTGCTGAAGGCCAGTGTCAGGCATTCCTCCCAGTGGGGTCCTTGCAGCAGCCACACAGGACACAGCTGAGGTATAAGGACATGAGGTCTCCATGGGGCATTGCGGGTTTCCCTGGTGGCTCAGTTGGTAAAGAATCTGCCTGCGATGCAGGAGACAGCTTGCAGGAGACGTGGGTTTCATTGCCGGGTCAGGAAGATCCCCTGGAGAAAGAAATGGCAACCCACTCCAGTATTCTTGCTTGAGAAGTCTGGAGGAGTCTGGAGGAGTCTGGAGGAGTCCAGAAGAGCCTGGCAGGCAACAATCTATAGGGTTGTAAGAGTCAGACATGACTTGGTGACTAAACCACCATGGGGCAGGTGCAGGAACATCCCACCAACACCACACTGCCTCAGATCTCCATGCCTAACTCCTGTTAATATGTCTTTAACAATTCCATGAGTGTAAACTTCAGTGTCCCTTGAAGGGACACCCTACTTACAAGCCTCAAGATATTCAGAAAAGCTTAAAATATAATGTCCTTATTATGGATCTATAGTTCATTCTTATTTTCTCCCAGTCCGATGGAATTTACCAATCAGGGGTAATAATTAGCAATAATGCTTCATAATATATGGACATCATATTTAAGTCTTTTCAGGAAAACAGAGTCAGGAGTTTGATGGAAGCTATGTGGATAAAAGAGTTTTGTTAACTCAATAATAATCACAATGAAAACCTAAATTATATAGTATGTTAGAAGATGTTAAGTACTATTGAGCAAAAAAAAAAAAAAAAAAAAAAACTTGAAGAGGATAAGAAGTTCTTTAGAAGTTACAAGTTCAAGATGATTACAATCTTGAATATGGTGGTAAAGTATGATGGACAGTCAAAAAAAAGCAGTAATTCCCATCACTGTGAGAGTTACTAATTTTACAAATATTACCTCAAATACACATACACTGACATCACAGTTTCTCTGAGATGTTTTTATATTCTAAAAGCTAAATATTAAATACCATTTTTCCATTCAAATATTCACTTAAGTGTCTTTTTAGGAGAGGATGATTGTAATATTAGTGTGATTTAGGTTTTACAGTGTAGACTTGAAAACCATCTTCCTTGTCCCTTAAAGACCTATATATAAGAGAAAATGGAAAAATTTTAAAAAGTATGATGGACATACTTTAAAGCGGGACCACAGGATCTCCACCTTCTGGTAGTCTTACAATCGTGACATCTTGTCTCCTTGACTGTGGATGGAGCCTGTGACTTATTTATAACAACTGGAGTATGCTAAAAGTGGCAGAATATCAATTCGGGGATCACATTACAAATGATTATAATACCATTCCACTGTTAGCTCTGAGCAAGAAAGTGGCTGTGTTGGGAAGACCCATCCACAAAGGAGCTGAGGGTGGACTACAGGCCAAGAATCCAGATCTCTCACTCAACAGCCCGTGAATAACTGAATTTTGCCAACAACCATGTGAGCAGGGACATAAATAGAAAATCAAGATACATAATGAAGCCTTAGATGTGACTTTAGTGTTGGGAGTTTGATTGTAGCTGTGCAGAGGACACAGCTAAGCCGTGACTAGACTGTGAGAAACTGTGAGAAAATAAATGACTGCTATTTGAAGCTGCTCAATTTGGGGTACTATGTTATCATTCAATAACTAATACCACAATGGACTTCATATCAACAAGGTGCTCCTTGTTGATAAAATAAGAAGTCATGTACTTCTCAAGGGAAGAGCATTGGGTGCTGCTAAGTGCCTCAGCTGTGTCTGATGCTATGGACTGTTGCCCACCAGGCTCCTCTGTCCATGGAATTCTCCAGGCAAGGACACTGGAGTGTGCTGCCATGCCCTCTTCCAGGGGATCTTCCTGACTCAGGAATCAAACCACGTCTCCTGAGTCTCCTGTGTCTCCTGCATTGGCAGGCGAATTCTTTATCCATGAGCCACCTGGGAAGCAGAGGGAATAGAAAGCAAAAAATCCTCAAGTGGCAGAATGTTTTAAAAGTGAGTACATCTGAAATTTAATGAGCAAAGGAGAAATTTATGTCAGAATTTATAAGCCATAGTAAGGCCTCTGAGATTGCGATTTTGAGTGAAATAAAGACACATTAATTAGAGGGTCTGAACAAAGTAGCATGTTATGAGTTAACATTTTAATAGCTTCATACTGACTGGTGTGCTGAGAATAGGCTGTAGGAGATCAAAATAGCAATAAAAGAGACCAGTTAGGAGGGTATTACAATAATATAGGTGAGAGATGATGGCAACTTGGATCAGAGTGAGTGATAGTATAAGTGGTGAGAAGTGGTTGATTCTGGTTATGTTCTGAAGCTACAGTCAACAGGAATTCCAGATGAACTGGATGTGGAGTGTAAGAAAAAGAAGACTTAAGGATGACTACAAAGGTTTGGGCGGAAATATATAAGACAGAGAAAATTAAGAGTGAGTAGGTATTTTGTATTTTTGTTTTTACTTTGTTTTCTTTTTCAGTAAGAGCACGGTGAATATTAGAAGCTCAGGACATGCAAGCTTAAGGAACATGACATGTTAAGGTGTATTGAACATCCATCTGGAAGTGTTGTAGCAGTACTGTTGTATCATTAATTCAAAGGGGAGCCACAGCCTTGTGGACAGATTTAGATATGTAAAATTGTGAGGCTGAATCAGCTTACTAGGGGGCTGAATGTAGAGAGAGGAGAGAATCACAGATTGAGTGCTGGAGCACTCCAAGTGGGTTCAGGAAAAGATGGAACCAGCCACAGAGACTGAGAAAAGGGGGACCAGTAAGTCAGAAGGCAAACCAAGGGACAGTAGCATTTGGAGAGCCAAGTAGAGAGAATGTTTCCAGGAAGAAGACATAATTGACTATGTCACATGATGCTGAGAGATCAAACAAATTGAGAACCATTGGATTCAGTAGAAGTTATTTATAAACTTCACAAACACAGGCTCAGAAGAGCAGCGAGATTACATTTGATAAACAGGTAGTAGCTAATGGTATAAAGAACAAAGATGAGTTTGTTACTACAGTTGTTTTGAGATGAGAGAAATAGCACAGGGTAATGGACAATGGGTAACAGAAAGAAGAACTGCTGGAAAGATCATTTATGTAGATAAGAAAGGATGAGGTTGGCTGAAAAGCAAAGCCCTGGGTAGGAATAAAGAAAGTACATGTGTTGGAATAGGAGAGGTGGTATAAAATGGAGATATCGATGCTGGTAGGTAGAAGTTTACCAACATTCTTTCATTACTGCTTCAATTTTGTCAGGTAAACAGGAGGTAAGACGATCAGCTAGGAATGATGACAGAGAATAGCTACTAACAGTTCACGTAGAAACTCGATGATACATAATAATCATCTGGAAAAACAGGAAAGAGAATGGATGGAAAAGAATGTCGCTTGAACCCACCAGCCCATTTTCCAAGGCATAAAACAGCAATATTTTCATACAGTAACTATGATTGTGGGAAACTTTTCTTTAACCTAATGGCTTTAGATTCCTCTGGATAAAGCCCAAACCCTACAGTATAAACAGCCCAGCATAATCTGACACTTGCTTATACCTCAACCCTGGGTTCCTGCACCCCTTCTACACTGGGCACATGGAGCTAAGTTCTCTGAAAACCCTAGCCATGTTTATTTTGCCTTAGAATCTTCACAAATACCAGGTTCTTTCTTTCTCCCAAAATATTCTCTGAACCTCTCTGCTTCCATAGTCCTTATCATCCATATCATTAGCTAAGACCCCCTTCATTTCTTAGTTTTTAATACAATTTCCTCTAGCAAGTTTTCCCATAATCAATCCAGTCTACGCTCATGTCCCTCCTAGGCCCTTCCAGAGCAATATTTACATCTTCATTCACATTACCACTCATAGCAAACTCTCAATTTCATGGGCAGGGGCCATGTCTACCAAGTTTATTCTTCTAAATTCAGTCTTGAGTACCATGCCTGTAAGTGACAGATGCTTAATAACCGATGGTTGAATGCATGAAAGAGTGGTGAAGTACACGTGAGTATTAATTTAAAAAGAGAAGGAATTCCATAAAATTAAAGACATTTCAAAAAAATAATAAAAAGAGAAATATCAGAAAAAGAAAAGCCATTCTTCAAATTTCCAACTTATTTACAAACACATAAGTAGTATGGAGAAATATAGAGGAGTACGGGTCTCAATTTGTTACAAAAGTATGCCTATATTCACAGAAAAGGTCAGTCAAGTAATTCAATACATTCTTAGATCATATTGGAAAAGTAAAAACTGATTAACTACCCAAGAAATTATCATCAAGATACAAGAGAAACAGCAGAGAGATGCTCCATATGTTCTTCTAGTAAGTCTTTAAATAAAGAGGGACAATTCTCCATGAGGATCTTACATTTGTATTTCTACAAGATTCTATACATTTTAGATAAGAATGATAAAAGCAAGTACCTCAACTTTTAATGCAGTTTTTTGGTTTGGTTTTAGTATGAATCGTACTTAAAAAAAATTCTTTGAAGCACAACATGCATGATAATCCATGAACTCAAAAGAAGTGAAAATGTTTCTCATACGCTATTTACAGAAACCAGATGAACAAATATGGAATGTGTGTCATACAATGCACAGGACTCCTATCTCAGGCAGATTTCTACATAATTCAAGTATTAAAGTATGAGCTGGGTATTTGTTATGGAAATATTACCATTGTTTAATGCTATCATTATAAAACAAAATTTGGGATTATTTTATTGAAATATCTATTCCTTTATCCTCATCTTATAACAAAGCAACATTTATTATTGTGATTGCATGTACATTTAAGCCACAGAAAAGAAGTTTAACTGAATTTCAATTCTCTTGATTGTAAAATATAAAGAACATCTCTTTTTACTTAAGTCACAAAATGCTTTTTAACAATTTTCCCTCTGAAAAAAAATAAATAAATAAATACAATCTTCTTATGGCACAGAACTTCTTAGAAAATGTAAAGTAACAAGAAGAGTTGATCCAAAGGATGTGACATTTTACTTATAAACATAATTCACTTGAAATACTGTGTATTTGAGACATTATAGAAATATGAATGGCAATTTGGCAATTAAAAGCCTGCCTGGCTGGAGCAGGGGTGGAAAGAGAGAAACACAGTGGAGAAAAGTTCAATGGCTGCTCCACCTAAAGTGAAATCATATGCTTTCACCCTACTTTTTAAAATTTCTGTGTAAAACCAGTATGCACAGTGGAGATTACCAGCCATTTAACAATTTATGCTAAAACATAAAGTTGCTGTTCAACACCACACCCAATCACATATCCTAAAATGACTTATTTTATAGAGCTTTTCTTTGTAGTTAACCAAAGCTGTATTTTAAGTAATCTGTTTAGCATAATATGAAAACTCAGAATAATAAACTAAAAGCACATAAGTCTCCATTCCTCATTAAACATATAACATTCCTAATCCCAGTGCCATCCTATAACAGTGTGATGTACACTATCCATGTCGATGTCTAGTAGCAAGGTGTTATTTTAGGTTACAATTTTACAAAAGTTAACATATTATCTTCAGTTAATAATTGCTGTGTTTCTACTTTTTTATGGCTTCTAATTTTGAGGCACACAATCTGAAATGAATTTTTGAAGAAGGAATAGATTATGTGAGACCAAAGGTAATTTTTCCCATTAGAGGGTGTGAATACTATTGGGTTGGCCAAAAAGTTTGTTTGGGTTTTTTCATAAGATGTTACAAAACATTTTTTTTGACCAACCCAATACTTTTCTTTAAACTTTTTTTGTCTCTCTCTTTTTAAAGGATCAAATGACCTAACTAGCACTGTCTACTGATTCATCATCTGCAGTTAAAAATACTGATTTTTACTGATGTTTTAGGTATGTTGCAAAATTCCTATGTACAGCTGGTATATCTTCTGCAATCTTTACTTTTTTTTTTTTTTTAACAAAAGTGAGATCATGATGGATTTAACAGGAATACTTTCTGAAAATTCCTGTAGTCTTCACTGATAAGCACCAAGAAAATGCAGAGGTTGTTTGTGAATGAAATAATGAAATTATATATTGCCATGCAGGTTATTTCTATGCAGAAAAGAATGAACATGAAACAGAATATCAATGGCTAAAAAAATAAACTAAATGCAGGTATGAAATATCAGAAAAGAGAAGAAAGCAACATATATTTTAGAGTTGTATTGGTTAACTATATGATGCATCTTTAAATAATAATAGCTAAACACAACCTTTTTAAAAGATAGATAATTATCCATTTTCTTTTTCTTAATATATTTTCAAATGATAATTTTAGAAAAGCTCAAAAGATATATATAACTCCTTTCATCACACATCACAACTCAGTCCGAACTGGCAAAAAAAAAAAAAAAGAATTTCTTCAAAGTAAAATAATTGGCATACACTCTATCTATCTTAAATATTCTGTAATAAAACCAAACCAAAACAAAACCGGATAGCCCCAGCCAAAAATTACCTTAAATTTTATTTGGGAGAAAAAGGTATCTTAGTTTAATTCATCATCTAGGCTTTTCTGTAGTATTAATTAGTATCCAATGCAATAAAGCAGATCTTCAAATAGATACCTTAATAAAATGATAATTTTTTTCAATCTTCACTTAAAAAGTAATTTTAATTAACTTCAAAGGGACTATTATTGTGGAAGCCTCTTTCCTTGTACTCTCTCATATAGAATTGTTATTGTAAAGTCTTTTCCTTTTGGACTGTGATTCATTTCTCTACCCGTGTGGCTTATTGCTAATTCTATTTGTCCTCTGCTCACTGTTGCTTTCAAATTCTTTCCCAGTAGCTCACAGCTTCATAAAAAATGTTTTAGAGACATCTAAGAGAGAGATCCATTTTAAATATGGGGAGCCTTACTTCATGAGCTTTTATGAAATTCTTCTTCTCACTAAAATAAATACTACAAATAAAATGCTTTCTATATTCTTCTTTCATATGTTTTCTCACCTGTTTTAAACAGTCTTTAAAATTAGGAAAATATATGTACTTTAATAGTATAACAAATATATACAAATGGCATTAAAATATCTAGAGAAACCAAAAAAAAGGGCTCACTACAATCGATAATCTCAAACCAGATACGATTTGAGATGGGTCGAAATTGTAACCATTTTCAAAAGTTCAAGTAAGGCACAATCTGATGTCTAAAACATTGACATAACTAGACAATAAATATTTTCACTTTTTCTAAAACTATTATTTATGGAAGAGAAAATTTAGAGAAAATGGAAAATGTTCTTTCTTTGACCTCTTGGATAAAATCATTCCATTAGAGGTGCTTACTTTGTTTCGGAGAATTTTAGTAGGTGGGAGTTTGTTTCTCATTAAAGAGAAATCTCTTGAGATTTAGTTAAAAACATTTGCAAAAAATTGGCAAGTGTTTCTTGTGTAGCCAGTCCTCATTATTTTACTTAGAAAAAACCATTATTATAAAACTAATTTCTCTTTTGTTTCATGGAAAAATACACTACAGATAATTATAGTGAGATACATTGACTGCACCAAAATGTGTTTTATACATTAAGCTAAAGATAGTTGGACTTGTTCACTGAAAAAGACTTAGAAAATAAACTCAAAGTATTTTTAAACATCTCATGAAAGAAAGTGAATTTCTTAAATCATAATACTTTTTAAAGCTAAAAAGACATCCAAATTATTATTTTGGGATGTCCCAACAGTGATTTCATTTAAACCAATCCATATTTGTTTTCATTCAATATTTTACTTATGGTCAAGACAGTTATTCAGGGACGAATTGGGTTATACAGTTTAGTACAAGTTCACATTTTTCCACATCCACCCTTTGTTAGTGACTCATTATTGTACTATAGGCTCACCAAGGAGACCATTCAGCTTTCTATTTATCTGTCTCAATTGGTAGAAGTTGGAGGATAAAAATGGGTGCACACATGCTGAGAAACGTAAATCGACAATATCCAAGAGCAGTGATTAACAAACCGAAGGCAAAAATGTATCACAATGGAGGTCATAATTTCATCATACCTCAGACAGAAAATGGTAACACTGTATTCCAAGATACTATAAATACAATGAAAGAAATATAACGAACAACTCTGAGATAATGCTGAGGCAATAATATGTACTAGAGATAGTCAATATGTTAAAATCCACCCTAAATTAAATGTCTATATTATTCATCACAAAACCATAATCAAACATTTGTTGCACATTTATTATGGGTACCATACATAGGTACATGAGAATAAAGAAGGATTCTTTTTCTTAATAGAAGCATTGATATGGTCATACCTAGAGAAATACTTATCTCTGGATCACTGTTTGACAACAGAAGCCCCATTAGTTTCCTTTTTTGTCTATTTTTATTAGACATTATTAATATAATGTTGAGAAAACAAAATCATTATAATCACAGGAAGTCTCAGTTGCCTTATACATATAGTGCTTATACATATATTTGCTTCCAGATTATCTTTTAAATTTTTTAAAGAAAACTAATGTTCTATTTTTTATCTTTTTCTCACTATTTCTCGAGATCAGTTGTTTCAAAATCAAACTTAATCTCTCACTGTCATTTTTGCCCTCCCCTCTATACATGTGATTGCTAACATGAAGTCAAAATTCCTTTTTAGGGTCTTTGAGGATTTGAATGAGTATCCACTGGCAATTATCAATGTTTCCAAAAGCTTAATGGAAATTTTATATGTCTTTTCCATAAAATGATACAGATATCCGGTCATTTTTGTTTATTCATTTGTTTGGTTTTAAAGGGGCCTGGAATTATACTAACTCAGGGTGTAATTATCAAATGATTAAAAAATATAAACAGATTACTTGATAAATATAGTCATTTAAGCTTTTCAAAATACAGAACCATGGGCAATAATTGATAATAAAGTATCAAAACATTGGGAACAATGTAACTCCGTCAACTATATCTCAGGACTTCTATTACTATTTGTCCCAATTTTATATTTCTACTATATTCTCTGCCACCCATATTTCATCAGACAGAGTTGTATTTTCATCAAGTCATTTGCCCTGTTCAGGTATATACGATCTTAATTCTGAAGTCTTCTACTTGGCTCTCAAGACAACTCATGATTTGGTCCTATACCTGACACAAGATAGATTATTTTCCCTATCCTGTGTCATGGCAGATTGTAGTCAATTTTTGAATAGGTGAGAACATTTATAAGTACAATGCTGAGGTCATATAGACTATTTTAAAAGTGAATTATATCAATTTGATCTAAAATACTCTGAGAACTTATCAATATGCACATATCTAAAAATATTTTCTTTAAAAATTTTTAAAAAATTTTATTTATTTAATTGGAGGCTAATTACTTTACAATATTGTAGGGGTTTTGCCATACATTTTCATGAATCTGTCATGGGTGTACATGTGTTCACCATCCTGAACCCCCCTCCCACCTCCCTCCCCATCCTATCCCTCTGGGTCATCCCAGTGCACCAGCCCTGAGTACCCTGTCTCATGCATCGAACCTGGACTGGCGATCTGTTTCACATATGATAATACGTGAATAACATGTTTCAATGCTATTCTCACAAATCATCCCACCCTCACCTTCTCCCACAGAGTCCAAAAGACTGTTCTATACACCTGTGTCTCATTTGCTGTCTCACATATAGGGTTATCATTACCATCTTTCTAAATTCCATATATATGCATCATTCCAATCCTAAAGAAAGGCAATGCCAAAGAATGCTCAACTGCTACTGCTAAGTCACTTCAGTCGTGTCCGACTCTGTGTGACCCAATAGACGGCAGCCCACCAGGCTCTCCCGTCCCTGGGATTCTCCAGGCAAGAACACTGGAGTGGGTTGCCATTTCCTTCTCCAATGCATGAAAGTGAAAAGTGAAAGCTAAGTTGCTCAGTCGTGTCGACCCTCAGTGACCCCATGGACTGCAGCCTACCAGGCTCCTCTGTCCATGGGATTTTCCAGGCAGGAGTACTGGAGTGGGGTGCCATTGCCTTCTCCAAAGAATGCTCAAACTACTGCACAATTGCTCTCATCTCACATGCTAGTAAAGTAATGCTCAAAATTCTCCAAGCCAGGCTTCAGCAATACATGAACCGTGAACTTCCAGATGTTCAAGCTGGTTTTAGAAAAGGCAGAAGAACCAGAGATCAAATTGCCAACATCCGCTGGATCATGGAAAAAGCAAGAGAGTTCCAGAAAAACATCCATTTCTGCTTTATTGACTATGCCAAAGCCTTTGACTGTGTGGATCACAATAAACTGTGGAAAATTCTGAAAGAGATGGGAATACCAGACCACCTGATCTGCCTCTTGAGAAACCTATATGCAGGTCAGGAAGCAACAGTTAGAACTGGAAATGGAATAACAGACTAGTTTCAAATAGGAAAAGGAGTACGTCAAGGCTGTATATTGTCACCCTGTTTATTTAACTTATATGCAGAGTACATCATGAGAAACACTGGGCTGGAAGAAGCACAAGCTGGAATCAAGATTGCCAGGAGAAATAACAGTAACCTCAGGTATGCAGATGACACTACCCTTGTGGCAGAAAGTGAAGAGGAACTAAAAAGCCTCTTAATGAAAGTGAAAGAGGAGAGTGAAACAGTTGGCTTAAAGCTCTACATTCAGAAAACAAAGATCATGGCATCTGGTCCCATCACTTCCTGGGAAATAGATGGGGAAACAGGGGAAACAGTGTCAGACTTTATTTTTGGGGGCTCCAAAATCACCGCAGATGATGACTGCAGCCATGAAATTAAAAGACGCTTGCTCCTTGGAAGGAAAGTTATGACCAACGTAGATAGCATATTCAAAAGCAGAGACATTACCTTGCCAACAAAGGTCCGTCTAGTCAAGTCTATGGTTTTTCCAGTGGTCATGTATGGATGTGAGAGTTGGACTGTGAAGAAGGCTGAGCGCTGAAGAATTGATGCTTTTGAACTGTGGTGTTGGAGAAGACTCTTGAGAGTCCCTTGGACTGCAAGGAGATCCAACCATTCCATCCTAAAGGAGATCAGTCCTGGGTGTTCACTGGAAGGACTGATGCTAAAGCTGAAACTCCAATACTTTGGCCACCTCATGTGAAGAGTTGACTCATTGGAAAAGACCCTGATGCTGGGAGGGATTGGGGCAGGAGCAGAAGGGGACGACAGAGGATGAGATAGCTGGATGGCATCACTGACTCGATGGACATGAGTTTGAGTGAACTCCGGGAGTTGGTGATGGACAGGGAGGCCTGGTGTGCTGCAATTCATGGGTCGCAAAGAGTCGGACAGGACTGAGTGGCTGAACTGAACTGAATACTGTATTGGTGTTTTTCTTTCTGGCTTACTTCACCAATGTTCGTTGAAGCACTGCTTATAATAGCCAGGACATTGAAGCAACCTAGATGTCCATCAGCAGATGAATGGATAAGAAAGCAGTGGTACATATACACAATGGAATATTACTCAGCCATTAAAAAGAACTCATTTGAATCAGTTCTAATGAGGTAGATGAAACTGGAGCCTATTATACAGAGTCAAATAAAAATACTTATATGTAGGCATCAGAACTTTTCAAAATGTTTCACAAAACATATTGGCATCAATGAATATTTTAGGTGCATTTGAACAGAGGTAAAATAATTTTATGTTAAATCTGATTCTTTGGAATGCATTACCAGATGAGTTTTCATTTAAAAAAGGTATTTGTCATAATTTCTATGCTTTTAATTATTTCACATTTTCAATCAACAGTTTTATACACAATATTTTCTAGTGATAGGAGACTCTTCAGTGACACTTAATTCAACTAGAATGCTTATTGCCATTTCAAATAACAATTTCGAAAAAAATCAACTTTGATTATTATGATTTGAGGTCCAGAAATATTGTACTAGTATTTAAATATAATCCTTTCTAAACTTTGAACTATGTTTACCTAATTTAAATATGTAAAATATACAAATTTAAGCTAGAATTCTGCTCAGTCAAGCTTATATAGTAAATTGGAGTTGTGTTTATAGACTCATCATGAGACCTTTTTCCCCAACAGTAGCTTTTAATATAATAAATCTGAATGAAAACTATAAATTATATCTTATTTTCTTAAAATTTCCCTTAAGAAGGGATGAAGAACAATGATATACATTAGAAAAGGAAGAGGTTTTGCACCCAAATCTGTATATGCATTTACTTACTAGAAATTTAGACATACATGCATGCACGCATGCTAAGTTGCTTCCGTCATGTCCAGCTCTGTGTGACCCTATGGACTATAGCCAGCCAGGCTCCTCTGTCCATAGGATTCTCCAGGCAAGGATACTGGAGTAGACATACGTGGGGGAATAGAAATTCTACTTTCAACTGTATCTGAAATTTTCTTATGCTTTCATAAAGATTCTGGTCCACAGTTTTGTTTTTTAGTTTATCGCTGTGTTTACAATACTGCAAAATAAATTATTAAATGTGCTATAGTAACAGATTTTAGGAATTAAGTGACCCTGGAGAAAAAGGAGAACTATGTATGGAGAAGAAGGAACATTTCCATCTTTATAAACAAAAGGCTTTTTTTTAGAACATTCTTGGAGCTTCCATCAATTTTGGCAAATATCATACCAGCTGCATCCAACTTCTAAAGCTGGGAGCTTATCCAAAACTCTGGTAGTTAGAGGTCTGCTAAGTGTGTTGATGCTCTGTTACCTGACACTTTTGGCTAAATTTGAAACATTTTTTATTCATTCTTTATATTTTCTTTTCCTATTGTTGAATGTTAAGAGTAACGGAAGAGCTGCTTCTGCCTTCTTATTTACCAAAAAAAAAAAACCTGTCTTCTAAACTTCTATGTCCATACACAAACTAATTTACTGTACTTGAATTCAGAATTCAAATCATTAAAAACTTTCTGGTTCCTTGCTTTCCATTATATCAAAAAAGAAATTGCAGGTTTTTTTTAAAACTTCCAACCAGTTGCATATAGCAGATTTTTAAAGAATGTTGGCTGCATTCTTTTATAGGAACAAATGATGAATTATCATTTATCCAGTTTAAAAACTTACAGTTGTCTCTACCATTAAGATTCTTATTTTTTTAAAAAACATAGTAGTCACATTTTAAGAATAATATTTAATCATATATAGTTATAGACAAAAATCCAAAATATATCTAATAAGTATAGAGTTTTACTATAATAACTTTGGTTTAGTCATTATTTGGGTAATAAATGCTTCGTGGTTCACCAAGAGTACATAGTCTCTGAAAAAGAAATTTGCAAAACCATTTGATATATAGACTCCACTGAGACCCTATAACATTTCTTCAAGAATATATATTGCTTCATGAGTATATCTATGAAAAATTTGTTACTAGCTTCTACTGACTTCCTTGGGAAATAAGTGTGCTTAAAAAGTAATTCAAAGAAAGGAAAGTAAGTATTATGCCTCAATTTACTGATATGCTAAAATAGAGAAAATGATCTATGCTAAACTTTACTAAAGTAAAAGGTGAATAAATGGGTACTCCTTCATTAGAAATCTATACAACTACTTTTTTTGACATTTTTACATTTAAGTGTCTGTTATGCCATCACACGCAACAGTATAATTTTTTCAAGCATTTTCCAAAATTTGTTTTCTAAAGCACTGTTTGCATAGAACATTAATAGCTGTTGAGGGTGAAGGAGCTCAGGAAAAGTTTCTGAAATGTATTAACATAGGGAACTCTTGGGTTAAATAAAATCCATGAAGTTTTCTTTCTGTTGGACTGCTCAAAACCTAAGAGACAATAATAAAATGCATTCATTATTATCTTCTGACAAGACTACATTCAATGTCCCTCATGTGTTTTCATTGTTCTAGGTGTTGCCTAACCTGAATATATGGAGAAGGCAATGGCAACCCACTCTAGTACTCTTGCCTGGAGAATCCCAGAGAAGGCAGAGCCTGGTGGGCTGCCGTCTACGGGGTCACACAGAGTCGGACACGACTGAAGCGACTTAGCAGCAGCAGCAACAGCAACCTGAATATAAGGGGAAGAAGCTGGGCTTATATGTGGTTATATGGAAGAATCAAGCCACTAGAAAACTGGTTCATATCATGAATTTGCATGTAAATAAGGTGAATTCTCTCTCTCTACTAGGTTATTATGTTCAGTGTTTTCAGAATAAGCATCTTGGCTGCAAGCACTTTTGCTGCAAATATTTTGAACCCATAACTACTTGGCCATAATGCAATTTTGCTCATGAAAGATAAAATAACTAGTTGACAGTTTTTGTTTTGACAATTTGGTTTTAACTGGTTGAAATATATGAGCACTTCCTACAGTTTGTGACAGTACTGATGGCTTTATCAAGCTGACAGATGACAATGACTTGCTCCAAGAGTTGGTTCCTTATTTCCAAGCACACTACACTGGAGGAGAAAGAGATCAAGAGCGAAAAAATAACCTATTGGCCATAAGGCAATTTTGTCAAGAAAGGTAAAAGAACTGGTTGACAGTAGGGTATCAACTAGCTGAAATGAGTGAGCATTGCTTTCAGTTAGTGACATTATTGATGGCTTTTTTGAGTGGACAGATGATAATGATTTGCCCAATGAATTTTGTTTTTTATTTTTTTCTGAAATGCTATATTTTAGGAGAAAAAGGTCAAAGATGCTGAAGGCACAGAGTTGAACCCACATTTTCCATAGATCTATGAAACATTAATCACAGGATATGAGACAGTATGCCAGGAGTAAACAATTGTACAGAGGTCTTTACAATGCAAAATGAAGCTCAGTTACAAATATGCCTCCTGATGTGAAAGAGATGGGAATACCAGACCACCTGACCTGCCTCTTGAGAAACCTATATGCAGGTCAGGAAGCAACAGTTAGAACTGGACATGGAACAACAGACTGGTTCCAAGTAGGAAAAGGAGTACGTCAAGGCTGTATATTGTCACCCTGCTTATTTAACTTATATGCAGAGTACATCATGAGAAATGCTGAGCTGGAAGAAGCACAAGCTGGAATCAAGATTGCCAGGAGAAATATCAATAACCTCAGATATGCAGATGACACTACCCTTATGGCAGAAAGTGAAGAGGAACTAAAGAGCCTCTTGATGAAGGTGAAAGAGGAGAGTGAAACAGTTGGCTTAAAGCTCAACATTCAGAAAACGAAGATCATGGCATCTGGTCCCATCACTTCATGGGAAATAGATGGGGAAACAGTGGAAACAGTGTCAGACTTTATTTTTCTGGGCTCCAAAATCACTGCAGATGATGACTGCAGCCATGAAATTAAAAGACGCTTACTCCTTGGAAGGAAAGTTATGACCAACCTAGATAGCATATTCAAAAACAGAGATATTACCTTGCCAACAAAGGTCCGTCTAGTCAAGGCTATGGTTTTTCCTGTGGTCATGTATAGATGTGAGAGTTGGACTGTGAAGAAAGCTGAGTGCCGAAGAATGGATGCTTTTGACCTGTGGTATTGGAGAAGACTCTTGAGAGTCCTTTGGACTGCAAGGAGATCCAACCATTCCATCCTAAAGGAGATCAGTCCTGGGTGTTCATTGGAAGGACTGATGCTAAAGCTGAAACTCCAATATTTTGGCCACCTCCTGTGAAGAGTTGACTCATTGGAAAAGACCCTGATGCTGGGAGGGACTGGGGGCAGGAGGAGAAGGGGACGACAGAGGATGAGATGGCTGGATGGCATCACCGACTCGATGGACATGAGTTTGAGTGAACTCCAGGAGTTGGTGATGGACAGGGAGGTCTGGCGTGCTGCGATTCATGGGGTCACAAAGAGTCGGACACAACTGAGCAACTGAACTGAACTGAACTGAACTGAATGTTTGGAAACTGATACATCTTGTAATGAAGAAAGAAATTTTAGTGAAAGTGTGGTGCTAAAAGAAAAGTTGAAACAAGAAGCCAGAAAAACAAAATGCCAAAAAGAATGTATGAAATACTATGAACAAAAGACTTGGAAGACAAAGGCTTAGCACAGCCTCTAAATAAAATCTTTTGTTTGTATAATATTGTCATGAGTCTATACATATTTTAAATGTATTCAAATATTTCATGTTTCACAATAAAGTCTTATTAATTTTGTTATTTATTTCTCATGTTTCTTTATGTCGTCTTTAATGTCTCATCTTACATTTTCACTGTTTTATCTTTATTGCAAAACTGCCTGATGGCCAATTCGTTACAAGTAAATGTTTGGGACAAAAATGCTGAGGCAAAGATCTCTACAGCAAAGATGCTGACTGTGAAATTACCTAGAACCAAGGAAAGTCAGTATACTCACATTCTGTTACCAGATCATTTAAAGAAAACCAAACAAAAACCATTCAAATTTTACTTATGCAAGTATTTCCAAAACTTCTGTGATGATTTAAATAATTGGTTAAATGATGGTTAAGACAGAGATTTTTGATGCTCCATACTAGATATCTCAATTCATAATTTCTGGATGACTGGTCTAGGAATCTATAATTTTAATTTCCCCTCAATTTTTTATTTAGAAGGAAGAGCTAGGAAATCACCTATTAGGACAGACAATGCAGGATGTTTAACCTAATTTAGCTCTTTTTACTGAGATAAATTTCACTCATTTTCACCCACAAAAAAATCAAACTTTATGAATTTTCTGGATCCCAGAAATTCCTCTAGTACTTAGAATACCACAAGATGTGCAAGTGAGATGATATTTACAAATCTGCCAGGTCCTTCGATGGTGCATGTTATATTTCTTAAGGTATTTGAATTTTTAGTTTATCTTGTTTAAAATAAAAATATTTAGAGTTTAATATAACTTCAAATAAGCTTATATACAAGTATAGAAGCTTATTTATAAGCATAGAAGAAGCTTATATATAAGTATAGAAAAATGTAGACTAAACAAAAACTTTCTTTGACAATTATTATTTATTACACCCAAAAGGAAATCTTTAATACTTTCATCACCAATTATATATTCCAGAAACATGGAAATCTTTACAATACAGATGCTTTTGTCCGATCTATTACTTTTCAAATTTTGTGCATTTAGAGACCTCTTAAGTATGACTCAATCTCTGTAACATGGAATTTTTTCAAAAATATATAAAATATTCTCATTGCTTGACTATATATTAATGAAAAAGAAGCTCTTTATAAACCATGAAAAATACTATAACCTTTAAAGTTCACCTTTTGACTTAAAAAAAAATCCATTGAACAGCTCTTAATAAGAACCATAGTAGGGCTACACAGTGAAGTAGATATAAATAATTTTAATACAAAGTCCCTCCCTTCAAAGGACAGAGTCTAGCAGAAGACAGCCATATAAACACATAATAAAGACATTATGTGAAAGTATCAGAGAAGCTGCAAGTCTATGAGCACCTAAGAAAACCTCAGAATGGATGCTACCCTAAGGGGAGCAATAGATGGAAGGCAGGAGTTCACTGAATGAAGAAGATAAAAGTTATACAGAGGCAGTGGAGGAAGCATGGGGATTGTAAATAGGGAAGAAGGACTTGGGATGTAGATTGCGGCAACAGTGTGAGAAGCATGAACATGGCCACATGTTGAGATTTTAAGGTAGATGTAAATACATTTATTTATGTAAATAAATAAAGGTAGTTGTAAATAATTGACTAAATGCCTTTCAGATGTATTTGGATCATCTCCCATAGACAATGAAGAGTCAAGGAATTTTTTTTTTTTTTTTTGCTTTTTAAAAAATTTGTTTATTTTTTATAATTGCTTTATAGAATTTTGTTATTTTCTGTCAAACATGAATATGAATCAGCCGTAGGTATACATATGTCCCCTCCCTCTTGAACCTCCCTCCCATCCCTCCCCATCCCACCCCTCTAGGTTGATACAGAGCCCCATTTGAGTTTCCTGAGTCATACAGCAAATTCCCATTGGCCATCTATTTTACATATGATAATATAAGTTTCCATGTTACTCTTTCCATACATCTCCCCCTCTTCTCTCCTCTCCCCATGTCCACAAGTCTGTTCTCTATGTCTGTTTCTCCATTGCTGCCCTGTAAATAAATTCTTCAGAACCATCTTTCTAGATTCCATATATATTCGTTAGTATACAATATTTATCTTTCTCTTTTTGACTTATTTCATGCTGTATAATAGGCTCTAGGTTCATCCACCTCATTAGAACTGACTCAAATGCATTCCTTTTTGTAAGGCTAAGTAATATTCCATTGTGTATATGTACCACAACTCCTTTATCCATTCATCTGTAGATTGACATCTAAGTTGCTTCCACGTTCTAACTATTGTAAACAGTGCTGCAATGAACAATGGGGTTCATGTGACTTTTTCACTTTTGGTTTCCTCGGGGCATATGCCTAGGACTGGGATTGCTAGGTCATACGATGGTTTATTCCTAGATTTTTAAGGAATCTCCATACCATCTTCCATAGTGGCTGTATCAATTTATATTCCCACCGACGGTGCAAGAGCATTCTCTTTTCTCCACACCCTCTCCAGCATTTATTGTTTGTAGACTTTTGGATGATGGCCATTCTGCCAGTGTGAGATGATATCTCATTGTAGTTTTGATTTGTATTTCTCTAATAATGAGCAATGTTGAGCATCTTTTCATGTGTCTGTTAGCCATCTGTATGTCTTCTTTGAAGAAATGTTTGTTTAGGTCTTTTTCCCACTTTTTGACTGGGTTGTTTGTTTTTCTGGTATTGAGTTGTATGAGCTCAATTTGGAAATTAATCCTTTGTCAGATGTTTCATTTACTATGACTTTCTCCTATTCTGAGGATTATCTTTTCACCTTGTTTACAGTTTCATTTGCTGTGCAAAAGCTTTTAAGTTTAATCAGGCCCCACTTGTTTACTTTTGTTTTTATATCCATTACTCTAGGAGGTGGGTCATAGAGGATCTTGCTTTGATTTATGTCATCAAGTGTTCTACTTATATTTTCCTCTAAGAGTTTTATAGTTTCTGGTCTTACATTTAGATCTTTAATCCATTTTGAGTTTATCTTTATGTATGGTGTTAGGAAGTGTTCTAATTTAATTCTTTTACATGTAGCTGTCCAGTTTTCCAGCACCGCTTATTGAAGAGGCTGTCTTTGCCCCATTGTATACTCTTGCCTCCTTTGTCAAGAATAAGGTACCCATAGGTGGGTGGGTTTATTTTGGGGCTTTCTATCTTGTTCCATTGGTCTATATTTCTGTTTTTGTGCCAGTACCATACTGTCTTGATGACTGTGGCTTTGTAGTATAATCTGAAGTCAGGAAAGTTGATTCTTCCAGCTCCATTCTTCTTTCTCAAGACTACCATGGCTATTTGGGGTCTTTTGTGTTTCCACATGAATTGTGAAGTTTTTTGTTTTAGTTATGTGAAAAATGCCATTGGTAATTTGATAGGGATCACATTAAATCTGTAGATTGCATTTGGTAGTACAGTCATTTTCACAATATTGATTCTTCCTATCCAGGAATATGGAATATCTCTCATGTGACCCAGTAATCCCACTACTAGGCATATGCCCACAGAAAACCATAATTCAAAAAGACACTTGCACCCCAGTGTTCACTGTAGCACTATTTACAATAGCCAAGACACAGAAGCAACCTAAATGTCCATCAACAGGGGATTGGATAAAGAAGTTGTAATACAAATATATATAAAAATATATAATTTCAGCCATAATAAGGCTGAAATTGGGTCATTTGTAGAGACATGGATGGGCCTACATACTGTCATATAGACTGAAGTAAGTCAGAAAGAGAAAAACAAATACCATTTATTAATGTATATATGTTGAATCTGAAAAAAAAAATGGTATAAATGGTCATATTTACAAAGCAGAATTAGAGACACAGATGGAAAGAACAAAAGTATCAATACCAAAGAGAAATTGGGAGAGAGGGATTAATAAATATATACTGCTGATACTATGTATAAAATAGATAACTAATGAGAACCTACCATATAGCACAGGGAACTCTGCTCAGTGCTCCATGGTGACCTAGTGTTTTAGCTGCTCAGTTGTGTCTGACTCGTTGTGACCCCATGGACTGTAGCCTACAAGGCTCCTCTGTTTATGGAATTCTCCAGGAAATAATACTGGTGTGGGTTGCCATTCCCTTCTCCAGGGAATCTTCCCAACCCGGGGATTGAACCTTGGTCTCCTTCATTGCAAGCAGATTCTTTACTGTCTGAGCCACCAGGGAAGCCTGTTTACTTCCTACTTAACAAATAATGACATTTATTCTATGACTAGGTTTACAGTAAAGGTCCCTCAAAGAGAAGTGAGACATATTGTCACCTTCATTTAAGATCCATCTTCCTTTCAGTCTCTGACAACTGGTATACTTGGCCTTGACTTAGTTAATGCCACTTAGGCTGGGCAAGTTTTACCCACTCCAAAGCTTGATGATTGTTTACAGTGAAAAGCTAAGTAAGAAAAAGGAGAGGCCTATAACCATAGGTCATTTTTCTGACAACACTGAAAGATTTCAGAGTATACCTAGCTAACCAGCTTAGGTAAAGTTTAAAAAGTTGGTAGAGGAATTAGAGTAAGAGAAAGAGGCAGTGGTCCCTGAACAATTTCTATATAATCCTAATAAAGTGTGGATTATCCCATGATTTCTCCAAGCTATATAAAATTTAAAAAAACAAAACCACAAACCCAAGGTACTCGTTAGAAAGGAGTGGTACATCACAGCTTGCAGTCTGGCTCCTCAAGCCAATGATTAAATCCCATGCTTAGCTGTTCACAGAAAGACCGGTATTAACTGGTGAAAATCACATAAACTATGCCTGATTTTCTGCATTGTGTGCGTGTTTAAGCCATGCTCAGCCTTTTAAACCAGTGAGCATTAAACTAATACTCTAGTCATTTTCTTTGTTTAAAAATAATGTCTCCCTCATTACCTTCAATTTCAAATATTTCCAGACTCTTAGAACTTTTACGTGGTAAACTGTTGTGTAATGACTAAAACATTCAGAATGCATGAAAATGCAATATCTCTTAAGGAATAGTGGTATTAACTAAAATCACATAATAAACTTTCAGGTACTGCAAAGATAAGCAGTTATTAGTACACAGGAGAAATGGTGCAGCTGAGGTATACGTCAGGCAAAAAAAATAGCATAAATCTAAATAGAAATGTTTTAAAAAGGAGAGTTAGTTGCTTAATATTGGTTAAAATATATTAGTGAAAAGGTATCTTAGTTTTAAGCATTTATATTTAATAACAAGCAAATAGTTCAAGTCTAAAATCTTTAACAGATTCAAGAAAATAAAGCATATTTTTCAAACTATGTAGCAAATCACCAGCAAACTCTACTGAGATTAACGGTGTAACCAAGCTGGCATTTAATCATAGAGGAATAGACATAACATTTAAGAGTTATTTTTTCTTATATTATTAGAGCATATAGTATAAACTCACAACAGCTTGGTCATAACATGCTAGCACGATATTACATCGTGCTGTAATACCTATAATATTTTAATTACAATGAAACAAAAATAAAAACAGAAAAGCAAAAAAGTAAATTATCAAGTCTCATAATCCTAAAGTAATACAGTAAACAATTAGAATTAGTAATATTGCAAAATAAATATTCAGTTGCAATAAAAATGTGAACTAATATTTTAATACATCAATAATATCAAAATATAACAAAATTTCATTTTCAAAACAAAAGTATAAACTGCATGGGGATAATCCTAATAAAAAAGTGCTATATACCTAAAGATAATCTGCTATATACATAAAGCAAATATTAAAAATATTCCCTTAAAAATGTGTATAATTTAAAAATATATAATGGGGGATAGAAAAGCTGATTATTTTAAAGGTGTTGAATAGTTTCATATTTGTTTAGAGGCTTAAAATACCACTAAACATCACTGGAAGTTGTTTGAACTTTTACCAAGTGTATCTAAAGTTTCATTATGATCAACAAAACATGACAAATGGAAAATAATTTACAGTCTGCATTTAATAATTCAATATATGATAAAAAACATAAAAATAGAAAGTCAAGCTATTCATTCAAAAACTAGTACAACAATGATTATGAAACCATAATTTTAAGCCCATATCATAAATTTAATATCTAAATAAAATAATAATAAAAAATAATAGAAGAAACCATCATAAATTAAAATCTAATATAACTGAATTACTTTTTACAATCTCAAAAATAATAGAAAAACATCTGATCTTGAAAGCTATGGACATAATTATAATTGCAAGAGAAAAGATGAACAGAAGCTCACAGTTTAAAATATCTATTCTCCCATCTTTATTAAAATGTAACTGAAGTACAGCACTGTGTCTTCCCAGCTGGCCCTAGTGGTAAAGAGCCTGCCCACCAATGTAGGAGGCATAAGAGATGTGGGTTCAATCCCTGAATCGGGAAGATCCCCCGGAGAAGGAAATGGAAATCCACTCCAGTTTTCTTGCCTGGAGAATCCCACAGACAGAGGAGTCTGGTGGGCTATATATAGTCCATATGGTGGCAAAGAGTTGGACATGACTGAAGTCACTTAGCATGTATGCACACTGTCAGTTTAAGGTATACAAGTTGTTGATTTGACACATTTATAGATTGCAAAATGATCACATCTACAGTGTTAGCTAACACCGCCATCACATCACATATCTACTGGCTTGTGTGTGTGTGTGTGTGGTGAGAACATCTAAGATCTGTTTTCTTAGTAACCTTCAGGGGCTTCCCAGGTGGGGCTAGGGGTAAAGTACGTGCCTGACAAGGAGGAGACTTGAGAAGCGGATTCGATCCTGGGGTCAGGAAGATCCCCTGGAGAAGGAACTGACAACCCACTTCAGTATTCTTGTCTGAAAAATCCCATGGACAGAGAGTCCAGGAGGGCTATAGTTCATGGGGTTGCAAAGAGTGGGACCCGAGTGAATGACTAAGCATACAGCAACCTTCAAGTATAGAGTACACTATTATTAACCTAAAATCATCATGCTGTACATTAGATCCCCAGAACTTACTCATCTTAAAACTGTAAGTGTGAAAACTTTGACCAATATTTCTCCATTTCCTCTACTCTCCAATCTCTGGTAACTACTATTCCAGTCTTTATTTCTTTTATATTCCTGAAACATATATACTGATAGAAATATTGATAATATTTATGTCTATACTATCATAAATAAATGAATGTATTTATTAATTAGATAATATATTTTTCCAGTATATATGTCAAACTACAAACTAGGAAAATATTTTCAGAGCATAATATGTTAATAAAAGACTTGTATACAATCTTGTATACAAAATATTTTCAGTGCATAATATGTTAATAAAAGACTTGTATACAATCTTGTATACAAAATATTTTCAGTGCATAATATGTTAATAAAAGACTTGTATACAATCTTGTATACAAAAGATAAAAGACTTGTATACAATTCTCATTAATATTTAGAAAACATACATCACTTAAAAGATAAATGGACTAAAAAACTGACCAAAACAAAAGTACTATAAATGTCCACTTATTCACTTAAATATTTACTAAGCACTTGCTATAGGGCTTCCCTGGTGGCTCAGGGGTAAACAATGTGCCTGCAATATAGGAGAGGTGGATTCCATTCCTTAGTTGGGAAGATCCCATGGAGAAGAACATGGTGACGTACTCTAGTATTCTAGAATAGTCCAGGAGGGTCACAGAGTTGGACACAACTGAGTGATTGAACAACAACAAAGTACACACTATATGACAAGCACTGTTTTAAATCTGAAGAAACAGCACCAAACAAATAGGCAAAAAGTGTTGCCCTTATTCAGGAAGGAGAGACACTAAAAAGATGAGTAAGTGTGACTCTATTGGCAGTAATTGCCACGGAGAACAATTTAGGGAGGAATGACAGGAGATGTGGGAATGGGAAGGAGACTATAGCCTCCAACTCACAAAAATATGGTTAGAGAATGACAAGATGGTGTAAAATTTAATCCTCACTTTTAACACAATAACTTTGAATTAAAATAATACATAACTAAACCAGTATTTCTACCATCGAGTAATGTATGATAAAGGAGGCAAAAACATACAATGAGGAAAAGAATCTCTTCAATAAAAGATGCTTGAAAATAGGACAACTACATGCAAAAGGATAAAACTGGACTAAATATATCAGTATACAAGACCCTCAAGATGGATTAAAGATTTAAATGTCAGACCTGAAACTGTAAAGTTCCAGAAGAAAACACAGGCAGTATGCTCTGCTCTTTGGCACCAGTCCTAGAAATATTTTGGGGGAATCTATCTCTTCAAACAAAGGCAACAAAAGCAAAAATAAACAAACAGGACTAAGTCAGCTAAAATGGTTTTGCATGGCAAAGGAAATCATCGACAAAACAAAAGGCAACTTACTGAATGGGAGAAGATATTTGTAGAGATTTATCTGAAAATGGTTGATATCCAAAATATATAAAGTTACTCATATGACTCAATATAAAATAAAACAAACAAGCAACCCAATTAAAAAATGGGCAGAAGACCTGAATAGACATTTTTTGAAAGATGTACAGATGGCAAAGAGGCACATGCAAGATGCTTAACAACATTAACCATCAGGAAAATGTGAATCAAAATTACAATAAGATGTACCACCTCACGTCTGTCAGAATGGCTATTACCAAAAAGACAAGAAATGGCATGTGTGGGTGAGAATATGGAGAGAGGGGGAACTTGCACTGTTGGTGGGAATGGTGCTGTCAGTTTGGAAAATAGTCAGAGGTTCCTCCAAAAATTAAAAATAGAACTCCATATGATCTAGCAATTCTACGCCTGGGATTCTTCCAAAAGAACCAAGAACACTACTTAGAAAATATATATGCACCCCATGTTCATTGAAGTATTACTTAGAATAACTAAGGTACAGAAGCAATGTGTTTCCTTTGACAGATAGATGAATAAAAATGATGTGGTATATATATATATATATATATATATGTATATTCTCAACTCTAAAACACAAAAATGAATCAAATGTTGCCATTTATGACAACATGAATGAACCTTTATTTTACCAAGTAAAGTAAGTCAGAGAAAGACAAATGCCATATAATTTAACTTCTAAGTGGGATCCACAAAACAAAACAAATGGACAGACAAAACAAAACAGAAAACAGACTCGTAGATTCAGAAAACAAACTGGTGGTTGTTAGAGGGGAGGAGCGGGGAGGAAACATGAAAAATAGGTGAAGAAGATTAAGAAGTACAAACTTTCAAGTATAAAATAAATAAATCAAGGGGATATAATGTACAACATAGAGTATGTTGTCAATAACATTGTAATAACTGTATGGTGACAGATGGTAACTAGACTTACTATGGTTATCATTTTCAATGCATAAAAAGTATTGCATCTTTATTTTATACACCTATAACTAATATTGTATGTCAATAATAATACAATAAAATAATAATGCACAGATGTGAAAACACAGAGGTGAGTGTCCATCTCTTATATAAATGTATAATCTTATAATGCTTTCATAAAGTACAGTGTTATATTTATTACAATTCTTAAAAATGTTCATAAGATTTCATACAGAAATTCCAATTCTGGCAAGTTATTTGGAAGAAATAGTAAAGCCTATAAAAACAGCTCTTAGGAACCGCATACTCAGCACAGTTTAATGTATAACAATCAAAATTTGGAAGAAATTTTGCAAGTCCACATTCCATAAATAGGGGCTATTTACTCATAACTTTATGGCATCATTATATGCATATTTTTGTGATCATTAAATAGTATAGTGTTGAGTTCTGAAAATATACTGAAAATATAAACAATACAATGTTAATTGAATATCAGAGTATTATACTGTATATAAAATTTTCTTAATTTGTCTTTCTTATATACAAACATTTATGAATGGAATAAAAATATTTCATGGAAAAATACACAGAAATAAACTGATTTAAGAGGATAATATTTTTACCCAGAATTAAAAAATTTTGTAGTGAATGAGGAATCTCCACACTGTTCTCCATAGTGGCTGTACTAGTTTGCATTCCCACCAACAGTGTAAGAGGGTTCCCTTTTCTCCACACCCTCTCCAGCATTTATTATTTGTAGACTTTTGGATCGCAGCCATTCTGACTGGTGTGAAATGGTACCTCATAGTGGTTTTGATTTGCATTTCTCTGATAATGAGTGATGTTGAGCATCTTTTCATGTGTTTGTTAGCCATCTGTATGTCTTCTTTGGAGAAATGTCTATTTAGTTCTTTGGCCCATTTTTTGATTGGGTCGTTTATTTTTCTGGAGTTGAGCTGTAGGAGTTGCTTGTATATTTTTGAGATTAGTTGTTTGTCGGTTGCTTCATTTGCTATTATTTTCTCCTATTCTGAAGGCTGTCTTTTCACCTTGCTAATAGTTTCCTTTGATGTGCAGAAGCTTTTAAGGTTAATTAGGTCCCATTTTTTAATTTTTGCTTTTATTTCCAATATTCTGGGAGGTGGGTCATAGAGGATCCTGCTGTGATGTATGTCGGAGAGTGTTTTGCCTATGTTCTCCTCTAGGAGTTTTATAGTTTCTGGTCTTACGTTTAGATCTTTAATCCATTTTGAGTTTATTTTTGTGTATGGTGTTAGAAAGTGGTCCAGTTTCATTCTTTTACAAGTGGTTGACCAGATTTCCCAGCACCACTTGTTAAAGAGATTGTCTTTAATCCATTGTATATTCTTGCCTCCTTTGTCAAAGATAAGGTGTCCATATGTGCGTGGATTTATCTCTGGGCTTTCTATTTTATTCCATTGATCAATATTTCTGTCTTTGTGCCAGTACCATACTGTCTTGATAACTGTGGCTTTGTAGTAGAGCCTGAAGTCAGGTAGGTTGATTCCTCCAGTTCCATTCTTCTTTCTCAAGATCGCTTTGGCTATTCGAGGTTTTTTGTATTTCCATACAAATTGTGAAATTATTTGTTCTAGCTCTGTGAAGAATACTGTTGGTAGCTTGATAGGGATTGCGTTGAATCTATAAATTGCTTTGGGTAGTATACTCATTTTCATTATATTGATTCTTCCAATCCATGAACATGGTATATTTCTCCATCTATTAGTGTCCTCTTTGATTTCCAGCAACCCCACTGCTGGGCATACACACTGAGGAAACCAGAAGGGAAAGAGACACGTGTACCCCAATGTTCATCGCAGCACTGTTTATAATAGCCAAGACATGGAAGCAACCTAGATGTCCATCAGCAGATGAATGGATAAGAAAGCTGTGGTACATATACACAATGGAGTATTACTCAGCCATTAAAAAGAATACATTTGAATCAGTTCTAATGAGGTGGATGAAACTGGAGCCTATTATACAGAGTGAAGTAAGCCAGAAGGAAAAACATAAATACAGTATACTAACGCATATATATGGAATTTAGAAAGATGGTAACAATAACCCGGTGTACGAGACAGCAAAAGAGACACTGATGTATAGAACAGTCTTATGGACTCTGTGGGAGAGGGAGAGGGTGGGAAGATTTGGGAGAATGGCATTGAAACATGTAAAATATCATGTAGGAAATGAGTTGCCAGTCCAGGTTCGATGCACGATGCTGGATGCTTGGGGCTGGTGCACTGGGACGGCCTAGAGGGATGGTATGGGGAGGGAGGAGGGAGGAGGGTTCGGGATGGGGAACACATGTATACCTGAGGTGGATTCATTTTGATATTTGGCAAAACTAATACAATTATGTAAAGTTTAAAAATAAAATAAAATTAGAAAAAAAAAATTTTGTAGTGAATGAGACCATACAATGATCAAATTTAATCTCTCAACTAATAAAGTATTCTATATTGTGCCCAGATAATTTAGTTAATATCAGAGGATCACTCTCTACTAATATACACTTTTGTATAGCTCACACTGTCGCAGCCTCTTGACCCTGCTCACAGTACCCATCATATCCGAGTGAAACAGCTGTATTTTCACCTTCTTTTTAAACTGTTCCTCATGTCTCAAGTCATGTCTTAAATTCCCCTTATTCAATAGTAAAATTAACTATTAACTATTGGCAATTAGTAATAATAAGCATAGTAACAACAGCAGTGAAAACACATCATAAAAGGACTGTAATTGAGAGATTTACTAGTAAAAGTATTTTAACAATATTAATTCGGTATTAGTCCTTCTCTACCCCAAACCACAGAGTAGTTTTATTTCTCTTTTCCAAATTAGGAAACCAGAGTCAGGAAGGCCAAATAACTTGCCACAGCAACATGACTACAAAATTAGCTGAACTGAGATTTGTCCTTGGGCCTAAAAGAAGCCAAAACTAGGGTTTTGTGGTTTTTTCTCCATTTTTCCACATTACCATAGACTTCCTAAGATCTCTTAGATGGAAAAAACCTCTCCCTTCACTGTTTCTCAACTATATTTTGATCTTGCATACAGCATTGAGTTTACAGGCAATCTTATACTTTAGATACCTATGTCTTATGGTCTCATACTGCCAAGACATGTCTCTCTACCTCTGTCTCTCAGACACACATACACAATGTATCACAGAGGAAAGGACTTCCTCAGTAAATACTAAACTAACATAAAGCAAAACTCATTCTAACCTAACACTAGTCAGCTTCTGCTGTTGTTGCTGTTGTTCAGTTGCTAAGTCATGTCTAACTGTTTGCAACCCCAAGAACAGTAGCACACCAGGCTTCCCTGTCCTTCAGTATCTCCTGGAGCTTGTTCAAACTCATGCCCATTGAGTTGGTGATGCTACCTAACCTTCTCATCCTCTGTTGCCCACTTCTCCTCCTGCCCTTAATCTTTCCAGCATCAGGGGCTTTTTAAATGAGTCAGCTCTTTGCATTAGGTGACCAAAGTATTGGAGCTTCAGCATCAGTTCTTCCAGTGAATATTCAGTATTGATTTTCTTTAGGATTGACTGGTTTGATCTCCTTGCAGTCCAAGAGACTCTCAAGAATCTTCTCCAGCCCCACAGTTCAAAAGCATCAATTCTTCTGCATTCAGCCTTCTTTATGGCCCAACTCTCACATCCATACATGACTACTGGAAAAACCATAGCTTTGACTATACAGACTTTTATGGCAAAATGATGTCTCTGCTTTTTAATATACTGTCCAGGGTATGTGACAGGTTTTCTTGTTAGCATTTCTAATTCCAGTGTTCAAGGTAACATGGGCATGAAATCCCTGGAATATACCATCAAAACCAACCACACTGACGCAGGGCTGTGAAGAATGTGGAGCAGTGAAAACGGAAAATACTTTTAATACTTCTAAAGGAATAGAGTATATAAATCCTAGGCAGTGCTACATTTTACTATTGTAGTTATTGGCAATATGGAATACAGTTTTAAATGGACTTTTTTCAAGTCAAATATCTTAATAGACATGGAGCTATAATTGTACAGTGTGGTAAATTTTCAGCTTCTAATGACTCATGAAAGCTTGCCAAAACATGCAGATTTTGAAAGAAAAGGTTCACCTCTTTCCTGATTTACTACAGAGTGAATCACAGGCAAGCTAGTGTTGCTTTTGGCCAAGGACTTGAGGCTAAGACATATAAATGTGCAAAAGAGAAATATCTAACCAGCATATTCTCCTCCCTGGG
Organism: Bos indicus; assembly: GCF_029378745.1. Classification (NCBI taxonomy): domain Eukaryota; kingdom Metazoa; phylum Chordata; class Mammalia; order Artiodactyla; family Bovidae; genus Bos; species Bos indicus. The sequence continues at coordinate 23,986,541 of NC_091763.1, forward strand.
CAACATTGATCTTATCATGTGAGAATGTACAAGATTTTCAGACAATTATGAAAGTATTTACTGCAGGAATATTTCCATGAAATCTTTTCACGTATGAAGAGAGAATTATATGCATTTAATGAGTTGACAGGAAAGTAGGAAAATATGAGTGTGTGAGCTTTGTGTAAAGAATAAATGATTGTTGTTCAGTTGCTCAATCATGTCCAACTCTCTGTGACCCCATGGACTGCAGCAAGCCAGGTCTCCCTGTCCTTCACCACCTCCCAGAGCTTGCTCAGACTCATGTCCATTGAGTCTATGATGCCATCCAACCATCTCGTCCCCTGTTGTTCCCTTCTCCTCCTGCCTTCAATCTTTCTCAGCTTCAGGGTCTTTCTCAATGAGTCAGTTCTTCACATCAGGTGGCCAAAGTACTGGAGTTTCAGTCTCAGCATCAGTCCTTCCAATGAATATTCAGGACTGATTTCCCTTAGGATTGACTCATTTGATCTTCTTGCAGTCCAAGGGACTCTCAAGAGTCTTCTCCAACACCACAGTTCGAAAGCATCAATTCTTCTACACTCAGCCTTCTTTATAGTCCAACTCTCACATCCATAGACAACTACTAGGAAAACATCCCTTTGACTCTATGGACATTTGTTGCTTCTTGACCTGCAAATAGATTCTTCAGGAGGCAGGTAGTATGGCCTGGTATTCCTATTTCTTTAAGAATTTTCCACAGAGAATAAATTTTCCACCAAGAATAAATGCTAGACATTGAATTAACATGAAATTCAAATGAACAGGAAGGCTTTTCCCATTGGTTAAATATTTATTCTTAGGGGAGGTGCTAAATTCAATGTTGAAAGTAAATATTTTAGTCCATTTTTAAATATGACTCTTTTCCAAAGGACCTAGCTTAACTCAAGACAAGTCAAGAAAACAGCCAAGTACATTTGATATGAAATATTTGGGTAAATCCATAAAAAGAGCATAAAGATTCATATCCTGTGAGCTTCTGAAGAATACCTGTTTAAAGCTAAGAAACAGACCTGCTACATATAAGAATTATTTTGGCAAACAATAAGCTAATTAATATTCCATATATGATGCGATTAATGTAATATACATTGTTGTTTGTTTGTTTAGTTGCTAAGTTTTGTCTGACTCTGCGACCCTATGGACCCTAGCCTGCCAGGCTCCTCTGTCCATGGGATTTCATAGGTAAGAATAATGAAGTGAGTTGCTATTTCCTTTTTCAATAAAATACATTAAGGATATTTAGTAAGTTCAACAAACACTTTTTAACAAGCTAGCCCAGTTCAGTTCAGTTCAGTCGCTCAGTCATGTCCGACTCTTTGTGACCCCATGGACTGCAGCATGCCAGGCCTCCCTGTCCATCAGCAACTCCCAGAGTTTACTCAAACTCATGTCCATTGAGTTGGTGAGGCCATCCAACCATCTCATCCTCTGTTGCCCCCTTCTCCCACCTTCAATGTTTCCCAGCATCAGGGTCTTTTCTAATGAGTCAGTTCTTTGCATCACGTAGTCAAAATATTGGAGTTTCACCTTCAGCATCAGTCCTTCCAATGAATATTCAGTACTGATTTCCTTTAGGAGGGACTGGATAGATCTCCTTGCAGTCCAAGGGACTCTCAAGAGTCTTCTCCAACACCACAGTTCAAAAGCATCAATTCTTCGGCGCTCAGCTTTTTTTATAGTCTGACTCCCACATCTATACATGGCTACTGGAAAAACCATAGCTTTGACTAGATGGATCTTTGTTGGCAAAGTAATATCTCTGGCTTTTCAACAAGCTAGCCCACTGGCTTTAATTGTCCCCTGTAATGATTTTCCTTCACACTGCCCTAGTTACTTAACATCTGATAAATTCTATCTTATAGTTATTTCCTGTCTCTTTCACATTTTTCTGTTATCATTGCCACTTATTTCAAGCTATAGCCTCTTTATGCTAATGAGAATTAAAGTATGTTACTACTTTTTTAATTGAAGTAGTGTTATATTAATTTCAGATATATAACATAGTGATTCAATATTTTATAAAGTATACTTCATTTAAAGTTATTACAAAACAATGTTTATATTTCTCTGTGCTGTAAAATACATCCTTTTTCTGCTTATTTCATTCATAGTAGTTTTTTTGGTCTCAATTCCCTACCCTTGTCCTGCCCCTCCCCATTCCCACTCCCCACTGGTAACCACTAGTTTATCCTCTATAGCCTGTTAAATGTTATACTTGCCAGCCATCTAGTAGAGCAACACTAACATTTTAATTTGGGGCTTGAAACTCTTCATGACTATTGACCTGAAATGCAAATATGAACTTAGGGTTCACATCCACTATGACTTTATTCTTGTGCACTTATATACTTCATCACTTTTGTCTCACTCAGATTGAACTATTTTCATTTCCCTTGACTTCCCAAGATATTTCACACCTCATGTCTGCTTTTGTCATTGTCCTCCAGGCCTCCCTACACTGCTATGTCTATTCATCTGCCAAGGCTCAAGTCAAGTGTTACCTCCTCCTCTTGTAATTGATCTCTAGCTATTTTCTCATCATCTCCCCAAATTGTTAGGTTCTTCTTCCCGTGTTTCTTTTTAAGATTAACCAGACCTGAAATTCAAAACCTGTTCCTTTTACTTATGAGTTATTTATGTTGAGCAAGTTAATCTCACTAAGCTTTAGTTATCAGATTTATATAAAATCATACCATATGATATGTGTAGAATTGTTTTGATGAAAGAAAAGTACATGGTTTGGAGAATATCACTTCTTTTTCTCTTTGTTCTATGCTCCCTGTTCATGATATTACTTTAAAAAGTACTTGTCCATTATTTTTCTTGGTGTCTTCAAATAGATGGAACTTTTTGAGAGAAGAAATGTGTATTTCTCATATATGTATCTCAATATATAATCTAGGACTAATAATAGCTGACACCTATTTCTAATGTAAGCATCTACTAAGGGCTAATATTACACTAAGATTTTATGGATTAGAAGTATAAATTCACAATATCCTTTGCTCTTGCTTACAGATAAGAACATGTCCAGAAAATATGGATAAACCATGCTATGAGGAAGAAAGCCATGAATATTATTAAATAAACATTGATAAACACTGGCAAATACTCCATCCTCATAGAGAGGAATGGGGAAAACAGAGGTGGAGGTAACTGAGTAGGAAATGAGGAAGATTTTAAGAGATTTGTAGCATTTGAATTTCTGGTTGGAGAGGTAGGATTTGAACATAGAGAAATCCAAGAGGTAATAGCAGAAATAATGTCAAATAGAAAGGAAAAACTAAAAGCACAGTGAGGAAATTCTGGGCACTTTTAGTTGCTAGCAAATAGGTACACTTGTTTAGAATTCATGGTAGTAAAACTGGTGAGTGTCTCTCATGGACACTAGATTGGCACCTAGATTGACAGTTCAACAGCTTAACCAGATTTGGATATGCTGAATGCAGGGTGTATTCCCAGGCATAGCAGCTGCATGACAGGATTAATTTATCACAGTGGTATTGACATTTCCAATGACATAAAACAGTGGCTGATACAGCCATTGTTCATTATTAATGGAGGTGAAGAAAATTTTGTAATTGTCAAGAAAATAGTTCTGTACAGTTATCCTAAAATCCTTAGGGAGTAAAAGCACAGAAATCATCTTCAGAAGAAACAACTTATTTTTTCTTGCTGGTATCATTTAAATATAACACTCACAGTGCCTTCAAGATTGAAGAGGAACAGAACATGACCTCATCTGATGAATGGAAGAAGCTATTTTTCTACCACTAACTGGCATGAGAAAGAGCAAAACTCCTGGAGGAAATTAGCAAATCTTAAAGGTGTGGATGACATTCTGTAGTAGTGTTTGTCCAAAAAAAAAATGACACAAATTATGGCACTGAACTGTAAAGCCAAACAGCGGCAGACACTCTACTCTCTCCGTGGCAAAATGCACATTTTTCCCCAGAGTTTAATTTCTAAACATGCCAATGTTTAAGTGTGAGTTTGTAGTATATTCCAAATTACACTAAGGAGTCAGTTGAATCTCTCCTCTGATTTAAACACACACAAAGAGAAATTTTCCACTGGAGAACACAGGAAAACAAATTCTTATGTTCCCAGAAGTTATTGTATATTTAATAAGTCTTTCCCATATTTACATTATTTTACTGATTGTATGTATTTGTGGGTGACATTAAAAGTGTCATTGATAGTAATTTGAATGCAGACAGTGAATGTAACCACAAAATAAAGGCAGATCATTTTTTTTTAAATGCCAGAGTAGGACAACCAAAATCAAGTAATTCTCATAACATGATCTAAAAACAATCTAATAACTGGCAATTGAAGAATTTATCTTTCTCTCAACATCACTAATTATTAGAGAAATGCAAATCAAAACTACAATGAGGTACCACTTCACACCAGTCAGAATGGCCATCATCAAAAATTCTACAAACAATAATTGCTGGAAAGGGTGTGGGGGAAAGGAAAAACTTTTACACTGTTGGTACGAAGGTAAGTTAATAGAACCATTGTGGAGAAAAGTATGGAGGTTCCTTAGAAACCTAAAATACAACTACTGTATGACCCAGTAATCCCACTATTGGGCATACACCCTGAGAAAACCATAATTCAAAAAGACACATGTACCGCAATGTTCATAGCAGCACTATTTACAATAGCCAGGACATGGAAGCAACCTAAATGTCCATCAACAAAGAAATGGATAAAGAGGATATAGTGGATATAATAATGGAATATTATGACTCAGTCATAAAAAGGAACAAAACTGTGTCATTTGCAGAAACGTGAATAGATTTAGACTCTGCCATACAGAGTGACTTCCCTCATCACTCTGTGGGTAAAGAATCTGTCTGCAGTGCAGGAGACCCAGGTTCGATATCTGGGTCAGGAAGATCCCCCGGAGAAGGAAATAGCAACCCACTCCAGTATTCTTGCCTGGAGAATCCCATGGACGGGGGAGCTTGGTGGGCTGCCATCTATGGGGTCACAAGAGTTGGATGTAACTTATCAACTAGCCCACATACAGAGTGAAGTAAGTCAGAAAGAGGAAAACAAATATCATATATTAATGCATATGTGTGGAATCTAGAAAAATTGTACAAATGAGCCTATTTGCAAAGCAGAAATAGAGACACAAATGTAGAGAACAAGTGTATGGACACCAAGGCGGGAAAAGAGGAGGTGGGGTGAACTGGGAGGTTGGGATTGACATATATACACTGCTGCTGCTGCTGCTGCTGCTGCTGCTAAGTCGCTTCAGTCATGTCTTACTCTGTGTGACCCCATAGACGGCAGCCCACCAAGCTCCCCTGTCCCCGGAATTCTCCAGGCGAGAACACTGGAGTGGGTTGCCATTTCCTTCTCCAATGCATGAAAGTGAAAAGTGAAAGTGAAGTCGCTCAGTCGTGTCTGACTCTTAGCGACCCCATGGACTGCAGCCCACCAGGCTCCTCCGTCCATGGGATTTTCCAGGCAAGAGTGCTGGAGTGGGGTGCCATTGCCTTCTCCGCATATACACACTACTATGTATAAAATAGATAACTGATGAGAACCTCTTATATACCACAGGGGACTCTACTCCAGGCTCTGTGGTGACAAACAGGGAAAATATGTTTGCATATAACTGATTCGCTTTGCTGTACAGCAAAAAACTAACGTAAGATTGTAGATCAACTAAACTTCAATTTTTGGAAAAGGAATTAATCTTTACAGATGAATATTTAAGCAAAACACAGAAATGAAATCAGGACTGACTTATCCAGTAGGTATAAGAGCCACAATGCCAAGGGCCCAGGCTACTTTTAGGGGGTCAAACAAATGTTTTAATTTTAATGTTTTTAAGTCAGTAAAAATGAATATAATAACATTTAATATATAACAATGAATCCATCCTAGATTATATTCATTTTACTATGAGCACAATTGTAAAATATAAATTTTTAAGAATTTTCTTATGGAAAAAGTGGTGCAAGAAGACAAAAGAACCCATGAAAGTCAGAATGTAGTACTCCATGAATTCTAGTACTGAAAGGAGGAAAATGATATTAAAGAAGAGGATACAGAGAGAGCTTCTCAACATTTCATGTAATATTTTATTTACCTAAAAATATTAAGCAGATGGGGCAGAATGAGATTTGATAAAACTCTTTGTTTACTTAAACACTTACTCTGTTTTCTCCATCATTTTTTAAAATAATTCACAATTAAAATGTTAATAAATGATCCTCTTGATTGAATGAATTATTTGCTACTTATCATTAGATTGTTTTAAGGGTAAAGTTTTAGAATGTCCCTTTAAGACAAGCTGTTAGTTTTGTCTCCATAAATATTTTTCATCTCTCAAACGAAAAAAATTTCTTTGGAAAGAAATATTTCATCTCAAGAGAAATATGATTTTAAATTATAGAATTGTTCTTCTAAACCCCCAAAAAATGAAACAATGAATTTTTTGAAAATCATGTTGGTTATGGATTTTTTATAGAGTATTACTATTCCCTAATAAAATCAGTATGGTGACAAAACGTATGGGGTATTTTTGCAAGATTTCCTCGTTTTAAAATGTATTATTTTGTTCCAACTTCAGAACTTAATAAAAACAAACTTACATTTTCCATCTCTTTTACATTCCTAAAAGTTATTTTAAAATTAAAATCACTGGAAATAAGAATAAAAAACACATAAATCAAGTTGACTGGTACAGGGCTTTCAGTTCAGCAGTAGTAACAGAACAGATATTTATTTTCCAATATATTGGCTTATTTGAATTAGAGTCTATTTTTCATAGACTGTAAGTTCCATGAAAAGAAGCCTTTTTTGTTTTGTTTTGATCATTGCTGTACCTTCAGAATCTGAAGCAGTATCTGCCATGTAAATACTATGTTTTCAATTAATATATGTCAAATGAATCAATCAACTAGGATTGAGCTTCATAAAGAAGACAGGGTTCAAGCCATGAAATTGTTATTGACAGGAATAATTTTTTCTGCCCATATACATTCTTTCTTGACTATTCTTATGAAAGATTAAAACAGGAGAATTATCTATATGTTTCTAATCAGTGCAAAACATCTGGCATCCTTGATTGTATTAGAAGTGAACATTTGAAGGACCTTAAAAGACAGACATCGGGGATATTCAGTGAAGAAACTGGAAGAACGAACCTCACGGGAAGAACAGAAGTAAGTACATTCTTAGAGCTACTTCTCAGAAGACAGCTCACAATGCAGATGGTTATGCGAAAAGTGCAGTCCACAGATGGTATTAAGGCCACAACACCAATGCAGAGAAACTGCTGGATAATATAGGCGCTTTCAGAATTGGACATTCCAGTTTAAAAAAAAAAAAGAAAAATGAGTATCTGTGACCTACAGCATATTCTAAATATCAGTTGAGGTTTTTGTTTGTTTTGTATTTTCTTTTTATATTTAAAATACATTAGATAGAAATAAAGATCAGTCTTTTCTCAACATTGCGCTAGATTAGTAGCAAGATGAATGATGCCTAAGTGTGTGTTTGGCAGCAAACGAGGAAGAGGCTGGAAAAAAAATAAAAAAGGAAGGGGTGGTGAACATCTGGGGTGGTTTCTTTTCTGTGAAAAGGAACAAGGTCATATCCCACCCAGTGAGAAGAAGTGACCCCCTCAAAAATGTAAGTGATCTTGCCTGACCTGTGACGCGAGCAAGAGGATGACCTCGGCTGCCTCACTTCAATGTGTGTTTCTTGTTAGGAAAAAAAAAAAGCAGGAGAGTTGTGCTCTGCCGTAAAAGAATGTGCGGGGTAGGAAGGTGCTGAAAAGCAGAAGAAAGAAGTGGAGCGTGGGGAACTTGATGCAAGCTATGGAAAAAATGGAATACTAAGTCAGATCCATCTTTTAAAAATATGAGGTAAAAAAGATAAAAGAAATATGTGTATATGGCACTTCCCAATACTCAAAGCAATATGCACACAGGCACACACAGAGCTTCTTTTTGTTCTTTGTTTAATTGTGGGAATCTATTCTTTTTCTGATAATGTCTTCTGCTTAACATGAAAATAATGATCTTTTACCTGGAAGGGAACAAGGTCATGGGCATGTCCCTAATAGCTCAAAATATCTAACACTATTTTCTATGAACTCCCAGAGTCCCAAGTCTAAAACATAAATACAGGTTCGTTCAACTTTCAGTCCTTTCACAAATAACAATACCAAGCCAACACCCATATCCAAGGCTTAACAATACTATCCTCAGGATTTTTTTATTCTGTAAAACAAGTGGGCTCTTTGCTCAAAGTAGCTAAAAAATCCCCACAATATATACTAAAGGAAATTTAAATGGCTTGACTTACATAAACTCCTAACGTTTGTTTTATCTTTTAAAGCTTCTTTCATCCCTTTCTCCTCTCCGGCCCTCTCTACTCCCTCAATCCCCTTGAGGACTTTTCCACTGAGTCCCATTTATTTAAGTAAGAATGCACCCAGCGAACAGCTGTGGAAGCGAAGTGCTGGACTGAGGCATATGGCCAAACCAGGACAGAAACACTGGGTACAATATTAAATCTACTGGTATAAGGACAGCCAAACAATTTTGACTTCTCAATTAAACAGTGGTGATTCAGTGTTTGTAAATACAGGGGAGATTTTACAATAGAAGGATTGGGTTTTTTTTTCCAATTATTCTATAATAAAGATCTTACTTATTCAGATACTACTTATGAGTCAGAGATTCTGTTTATCTATTTCAAAAGCCCATGACTGAAACTTTACTGGGCCATGATGTTTAATAGTCCAGTGAATCCAAAGAAACAGAAATTTTCATTTTTTTAGGATGCTGCCTGCAGGAACTGAGATGAAACTCTTAATCAAGTTATTCAAACAGAGCTGAGAAGTGAGATGTCTTCCCCCATCCCCCCAAATATTCTTATGGAAATATGAGGCACTGTTCCTCTTTCACTTACACAAAGCACCACCATTTAATAAGAAAGTCAACTCTGGCCAATGATTTAGCTAAACCCTGGGAAGCACACTGGATAACAATTTCCTCTCTCTTTCCCTTTTCCTCTGGGATTCCCTCCTGAAATCTTGAGGCAGAGTGAGCCAGCTGACATTCAGTAGTGTAAAAGAAATGCAATATTAAAAGTAGGGAATTGTTTGGAAACATACACATTTTTACTAAGATGTTACTGTCCAGTGACACGTGGTTACACCTATCTTAAGTAATTATTCATCATCTCATCATGGATGTCCTGCCACATTCTTTCTTCCCCTTTCCTTTTTCGCCTTATGCTCTTGCTGTTCTCCACGAGAGGGCAGCCAGGGGCAAGGAGAAGACAACTCGGTTAGCAACTCTGGTTTAGAAAAAGCAACTTGATAGGACAGGAAGTAAAAAATATTGTCTACATCCAGATTTGAGGATTATCTGCAGATTTTTTTTTTCTCTTCTTCCATAGCCCTTACTCTCTTTGATATCTCCCCCAATGGGGACTGACATTTATTGAAGTAAATTGAAGTATTTTCTGTGTGTTTGGGTTCACTAGTGAAACATGAATGATCAAAGTTCAACATGTTGCATCAATTTCTTTTCACCTGGCAAGATGGGTGATTATGCCACTTTTTAAATCTTGTGATTTTATAGTTATTTCCTTTGACTCAGACTGTTACAGTAAATAATTCTTAATAATAATTCCCAATTTTATTCTCAGGAAAATTGCTTCAAAACTACATTCCTGTATACATGATCTGGATTATATATATATATGTGTGTGTGTGTGTGTGTGTGTGTGTGTGTGACTTAGAATTTGAAATGGTGATCTGGATTTTACTTTAGATATGTTAATTTACTGGCATACCTTAGTTATACATAATATCTTAATTTTTCCACTGTGCTATTGTAAAACAGTGACTGTAGTTCTACAGAAATCATATAGAAGATTCTATGAATTACACTTGATTTCCTCTATAAAAAATACTAAAAATGCCTAATACGTGTATAATACCCCATCATGGTACTATGGGTATATAGATGGGCTGTAAGAAAAAGTCATTTTTTTTTAAAGATTTTTTTTTTCACCTTAAAATTCTGAGTGACAAAATTTTAAAGCAGCAACAATCAAAAACCTGCAAGTATCTTATTTTTTTAGAAATTCATAATAAAATAATCTTTGTGAAAATTAGAAGAACTGTAACTTTTGATAAAACCAAGTTGTTAAAAATAATCAGAAAGCTACTTGAATTCATCCCTTTAATTGCTTTAATTAACTTACTTCCATTACTCATTCTACATTTTCTTTTACATCATATTATACTCATCTTAAATGGAACAAAAATCTTTTGATATGCACTGACATTGACTTCATTAAAATACAAAGTTTTGACAGAGAAGGATTTTCTTATTCCATACTAATAAATGGAGGGTTTTGAATTTCAATGGCTGAAAGGAAGTCAAATTTTAGTTATATGAATCCAGCGTAACTTCATTCATGGATCAAAAAAGACCTCTTGGGGCTTACAAAATCTTTATTATTTTCGAGCTACAAGAAATAGTTTGGTAGAGAGCTGGATAATGGAAAACATATTCTGTTCCGATCAGTCCACTTTGGGGTGCTTTCCAGCTGTGAGACAGTCTCTCAAACTTACAAGTTCTCCAAAATTCTCCTTGGCCAAGAGCCCAAATTTACTTATAACAGAATATGACTGTGTAAAAAAAGCATTACAAAATATAGCAATTTTTGTTACCTTGCTAAAAAGTTAAAATGATTTATGACACTGTTAAGGACTGTTAATGCTTCAAATGGTTAGATCTTAATGTTTAGAATTAGCACAATTTAAATTTTCACCTACTATTTTAGATCGTATTAATTCTTGTAGGCAGAAAAGTATGTTCCCAAACTACCACAGCACCACATTAGAAAAGGGCTAATGGAAATACATGTCATACATTTGATGTGTAAAATATTATTAAGGTAAGTTATAATCACCATAACAAAGATAATGAATATTCTTTATATAAAATAGTTCACCATTTCTAAATGTATAAGTTACAATTATGAGAAATAAAAGGCACTAAAAAGCCCATCAAATTTGGGGGAGTTTTGACATTAAAAGCTACATAAATGTCTACATTTAAACTTATTCAAACATGAAACAATGATAAAATAACTTCAAAGGAAAAATATAATAATTTTCAGTTTGTAATTACACACTTCTTTCATTCATTGCTAATAAGACAAACCAACCAGTAATGATGACGAGATACATATATTATACTATCTAAATGCTTGTCCCCTAACTCTAGTAATCTTGTGAAGAATAAAAACACAATTTATATTCCATCACAATGGATTGCTTTGGGATCCTAAAATTTAGAAATTCTTCTCTGACATGACTTGTCTTCAAACTGAACCCATTTATTTGGAGAAAACTGAATCACCCATTTTATCATATGGTAAAAAACTAAAACAGGTATATACTTTTGCTTATAGATATAATCGAAAATCTAAAAGTGATAGTGACAGTTTCTGATATAAGACTGTTTTCTCAGTTGGACAAAACAATTTAAAATCTAACACGATATAACTTTAATTTACTTGTTTTGAAAACTAATGTGGATGTCTTAAAATCACTAATTTATATTAGACTTCTTTTTTCTTATGACGCCTACAAGAAGGAGACATTGTAATTATCTAATCATGTAATTGCATCAAACTGAGGGACAATAAAACATTTCCCAAGGTGATTGCTTCTATGCAGCTGGTTGCAATTACCACCTTCAAACTGACACCTAAATCTATACCTCCAGGCCTGACCTATTTTCTTGAGTTTCAGACTTGAAACTGTGATTCAGGTATGTCATAGGTATCTCTGTATAAACATGCCAACAAGTAAACTCAGTATTTTTCCCTTCAAATCTTTGCTTTTTCCCAGGTCCCTATCTCAGTGACAGTAAGAACTTACCACTTCTAAAATTTAAGAGGCTATGCAAGACTCCTCATATATCCCCCACTTCTGACTAGTTAGTAAACACGCCTGAGAGACTGTCTTTTAAATCTATTTCTAGTCAATACTATTTATTCCCAATGCTTAATGCTTCAGCCTACTTTAATTCCTACCTTCTAAATATCTAGAATTTCCTCACAAGACCCCATGCCTCCAGCCTTGCTTGCTGCTTTTCTCACTGCTTCCCTCCTGCTCTCCATCCATCACCCACAAGATACCAGAAGAATCTTCCAAAAGAGCAAATCCACTCATGTCAACTTCTCCAGTTAAATCTCATTTCTTCTTGTTAACTACAGAGTAGGATAAATTCTGCTTCTCGTGTTATGTATGTCCTCAACTCATCATATCCCATTCACTCCTCACACACGTACCCACCACTTCAACAGCTAGGACATGGAAGCAACCTAGATATCCATCAGCTGATGAATGGAGAAGGAAGCTGTGGTACATATACACAATGGAGTATTACTCAGCTACAAAAAGGAACACATTTGAGTCAGTTCTAATGAGCTGGATGAACCGAGGGCCTATTATACAGAGGGAAGTAAGTCAGGAAGAGAAAGACAAACATTAACACAGATATATGGAATCTAGAAAGGTGCTACCAAGGAAACTACCTGCAAGGCAGCACGTAGGCACAGACATAAAGAGCAGACTTTGGGGCTCAGTGGGAGAAGCAGAGGGTGGGTGATTCAAGAGAGTAGCATTGAAACACATGCATTACCATATGTAAAACAGATAACCAGTGTGAGTGTGACCTATGACACAGGACACCCAAAGTCGGTGCTCTGTGACAACTTGGAGGCATGGAGTGGGGAGAGAGGTAGGAGAAGGATTAAGGATGGAGGGGAGACACATGTATGCCGATGGCAGATTCATACTCATGTATGACAAAAACCATCACAATATTGTAATTATCCCCCAATTAAAATTAATTAATTAATTTAAAAAATGCATTACTCCCTAAATATACAAAAATTGCATAACTTTGCACATGCTTTCTTCCTATTTAAAAATGTGTTCTCTTTCACTTCTTCTGCTCAATTGATTCTCATTTTTCTTCTATAAGCCTTCTATAAGCCTACCTCATTTGATCAAGTTTACCTCATTTGATCAAGTTTATCTCATTTTCTGAACTACCAGTCAAGATTGGAAGGAAGCAAGGAAGTGAAGTAGCTCAGTCATGTCCAACTCTTTGTGACCCCATGGACTGTAGCCTTCCAGGCTCCTCTGTCCACGGGATTTTCCAGGCAAGAATACTGGAGTGGGTTGCCATTTCCTTCTCCAGTCAAGATTGGACATACCTTCTATTCCAATCCTGAAGCATCCTCTTAATATCTCCCTAAATCCTAGAGTTCATCACCCTGCATAATAATTGTTTTTTCATTTACATGTATCAATGTACCATAAGCTTCTTAAGGATAAAGTTGATATCTTTAAATGCATTTTCACCAGAGCTTTTTATAACTCAATATATTATAAATCATAACTCAAAATGCTAAACAAAATCACAAAAGTACTTCTTGGCTAAGCAAAGCTCTTTGATATTCCTGTATCTGTTGATAATCATATTATTACATCACATATAATGAGAATATAATAAACATGATATGCTTTATCGTTTATAGAGAATTTCACATAACTCTTGGAAGCAGGAGATTCTTTTTATACAGATTTTGCAGATAAAGAAACAAAGTTTCACATTATTTAAGTAATTTACCCAAAGTCCTTCAGTCAGTGTATCGTAAAATCTGTATTTAACCCAATTTTCATTCAATTTCAAAAATCACTGTCTTGCAGTTGGTCACAGAGAGTGACTGGCTTAAATACACAACTTAAAAGCTTACCATTTCTTAATATTAAGCAGCTTTACTATGCATTCCATTATCCCAGATACTAGACTGGAGTCACGGGCTGAAACAGCCACATCCAGCAAAATAGTCCATCAGCAGCATTCCCTCCAAGCAGTTATTTGTCAAATACTCAGGATAGAAGAGACACAGTCTATTCTAGAAAGGCAAGCCTTGCTAAAAATCCTTAGGGGGAACACGTTAATTGCAACTGCAGGCACACGTTATAAAGAATTATCATTACCCTCCCTGAGCTGTTTTACAGCTCAGCAAGATGAGAAGAGCCAACATTTTTTCCATAGGAGAACATCTCCAAATTTTGGAGTAGGTACTAGCAAAAGATGATCAGCAGAGGGGAAATACTTGATATTCTCTTAACATCTCTGTAATAGTGATGATCTTCAACAATACCAAAGAGCTATAAAATAAACTTTGTGGATTACAGGGAACAAAGACAACTTTAAGGGGCATTGTCCCAGCCACAATGAGAGGTACCTTTTTTTACAGCTCCTCCTCCTCAGCATAAGATCTCATCTAGCCAGTTTAAATCAGGTACTGTTTCTACTGAATTAAAAATTTCATATTCAAAATGTTAGAGGAGGGTCTTTTCATTACTATAAGTTATGATAATATTCTGTGAGCATATGCATGGGTATATAGGTTTGTGTGTATGTAGCCTCTCTAAAATAGAATGTTAAAGAGAGAAGGACCTTAGTTATTATATTTATTCTTTACCATTTTAGAGATAATATGAAGAAGACCAAGAAGGACTCACTGACTTGCCTGAGGCCCCTCAGCAAATGATCATCATTCTATTTAATAAACAGCCTTCCCTATATTTAATAGCCATTGTCACACATTGGAAAGTATACTTGACTCCAGGATCAGTAATGAGGTTTAATTCTCCCAAACCCACTTTTGCAGGTTTCCAAATTAATGCTAAATAAATCTACATTCCTTCAACTTCATATAAATTTTATGATGAAACATATATATCATATGCTTTCTGGAAGGAAATCTTTGCTCATCATGACTTGTCATAGGATCCTGCCCTCAAGGTCCTCACATGGTCGGTGCCAGTCCTTTTAGGATTAGCAGCTGCTGTGAGCAGACACATAGCAGGAACACTGAGTAACTTGGCACACTTTAAATAGATCGAGTTTGGTTTGAATTTAAAGAATAATTTGATATAGCAATGTTATTTAAACAAATGTAAAACCTCTCACAAAAATATATAGGAAGTAAGTGGTCAAAGCTGTGGTTATTTAGGTTTTTATTTGCTAAAATATCAAGATAATATTTTTAGCAAAAATTTCCATTCCTTTCTTAGGTATAATTTTGGAGGAAGGGACCAGTTAAAATTTCAGTTTCTATCACTTTGCCAGAAATAAGCATATTTGGTAACCATTTGAAATATTTTTGTCTTTGAGCCTCAAACCAATAGAGGTTTAAGGTAGGGAGCATCAATCACTAATACTATAACAAATTGGTGTAGACAAAATGTCCTTATTTTCCTTAGTATCATGCTATTTCACTATAATATTGCTTTAATTAATTCATGTGTAAAGTAATCAGGAATATGGAGACAGTATCCTTGTTATTTGTAATATTTACACCGTTTATAAACAAAATTGAAAGCTTCTATTTCTGCGAAGATACAGGATATTATTTTTCTATTACTGTTGTTATAAATTAGCACAAATCTAGTTGTTTAAAATAACACAGATTAATGATCTTACAGTTATGGAGGTCAGAGGTCTGAACTGGGTCTTGCTGTTCTAAAATCAAATATCTTGGCTGGGCTGCTTTCCTCTCTGGAGGCTCTAAGGGAGAATCCGTTTCCTTGCTTTTTCCAGCTTCTAGAGGCTGCCCACATTCTTTGGCTCAAAGCCTTCTTCCATCTTCAAAGCCAGTAACAACCAGTTGAGTGCTTCTCACATCACCTCACTCAGACTCCCCTGCCTCCTTTCACTTTATAAAGCCCCTGTGATTACACTGGGCCCACCCAGAGAACTCAGACTAATGTCCCCATTGCAATGTCAAATAATTAACAACATTAATTGCATGTGCAATCTCAATTTTTCCTTGCCATAGCATATAGCTTAGTGTTTTCATAGGTTCATGAAATTGAAGGACTTGCTATCTTGGAAGGAAGGCTATGATATACCTACACAGTATATTAAAAAGCAGAGACATTGCTTTTCGAACTAAGGTCTGTATAGTCAAAGCTATGGTTTTCCCAGTAGTTAAGTATGGATGTGAGAGTTGGACCATAAAGAAGGCTGAGTGCCAAAGAATTGATGCTTTCAAATTGTGGTGCTGGAGAAGACTCTTGAGAGTCCCTTGGACAGCTTGGAGATCAAATCAGTCAATCTTAAAGGAAATCAACACTGAATTTCATTGGAAGGACTAATGCTGAAGCTGGAGCACCAGTACTTTAGTCACCCAAGGCAAAGAGCCAACTCATTGGAAAAGACCCTGACGCTGGGAAAGATTGAAGGCAATAGGAGAAGAGGGTAGCAGAGGATGAGATGATTAGATAGCATCACTGACTCAATGGACATGAATGTGAGCAAACTCCAGGAGATAGTGGAGGACAGAGGAGCCTGGCATGCTGCGGTCCATGGGGTAGCAAAGAGTCAGACACAACTTAGTGACCAAACAACAACAACAATAATTCATAGGTTCTGGAAATTAGGACATGGTCATATTTAGGGAGCTATTATCCTGCCTACAACACAATGTTGAACAACTCTGCCACTAAAAGCAATTATGTGCTTTCTCTCTCTCTATTATATATATACATACACATATATATACACACACACACACACATATGTAATTTTTTTTTATTCCTTGGTGGTTCAGATGGTAAAGAATCTGCCCACAATATAGGAGACCTGGGTTCAATCCCTGTGTTAGGAAGATCCCCTGGAGAAATGAATGGCTACCTACTCCAGTTTTCTTGCACAATAATTTTTTTAAGTATTGAAGAGTAAATGAAAGAAGTAGAGAACCTCAAACTCAAGAATTTGGGGCTGAAACATCTGTCATGTATGAAACATGACTGTTTTTTGACATCCTCATTTGGGTGAAAGGGAAATAAATGAAAATCCAAGAACCATGCAAGTTGAGGAATCTAACAAAAAACCAAGTGATCTCATCTACATTTCCACACCAAGACACCAGAAAGAAAATTGCTTAGGCCCTGAGCAGAGGTGAGAGGAAAAGTTTTTTTCTCCTTCTCTTTCAAGAAGGTGCAATCGCAAGCCAACCTGTGCTCAGATAGGCAGCAAAGTATGTATATAATATGGGACCAAAAAACTTGTCTCGTTGAAACTACAGACCTAGACAGACTAACCACTGTATAGTCAAAGCAGACACAAATTCTCTCTGGAGGAAATCACTCATTTTAGGGCCTTAATGTATCACTATATACACACACACA
This sequence comes from Bos indicus, assembly GCF_029378745.1. Lineage (NCBI taxonomy): Eukaryota > Metazoa > Chordata > Mammalia > Artiodactyla > Bovidae > Bos > Bos indicus. The sequence goes on from NC_091763.1 coordinate 24,003,846, forward strand.
CACACACACACACACACACACACATACATATTTATATTTAAAGGTGGTGACCAACATATATGAAAAGCAATCAAGTTTGGAAGAAAACAAAGCATCATAAATAGAAGACTTCCCTGGTGGCTCAGATGGTAAAGCATCTGCCTGCAATGAGGGAGACCCAGGTTTGATTCCTGGGTCGGGAAGATCCCCTGGAGAAGGAAATGGCAATCCACTCCAGCACTCTTGCCTGGAAAATCCCATGGATGGAGGAGCCTGATAAGCTGATAGAGTCGGACACGACTGAGCATAAGTAGAAATAAACACAAATAATAGAAAGTTGAAACAGACCTGTTGAAATTACCAGACAGATATTCTAAAAGAATATCTCCTTTTGCCATATTGAAAAAAAATGAAAGATACATTTGGAAATATTTGCAGGAAATAAACTATACCGTAATACATTTTAAGAAAACAGAATTCCTGATAATAAAAAAAAATACAATAACTAGAATTTTTAAACTCAGCAGATGGGTTTAATATCAGATTATAAAATCAAATTAGATACACATGGAGAAAGGGTTTGTAAACTGTTAAGAACATTTTATCTAAATGTAGTACTGGGAGAAAAAATAGATAATTTTTTTTTTTTTTTGAGAGAAAGGGAACTTATAAGACGTGGAAAACTGTGAGGTCTGCTGCTGCTGCTGCTAAGTCGCTTCAGTCGTGTCCGACTCTGTGCGACCCCACCAGGCTCCCCCGTCCCTGGGATTCTCCAGGCAAGAACACTGGAGTGGGCTGCCATTTCCTTCTCCAATGCATGAAAGTGAAAAGTGAAAGGGAAGTCTCTTAGTCATGTCCAACTCTCAGCGACCCCATGGACTGCAGCCTACCAGGCTCCTCCATCCATGGGATTTTCCAGGCAAGAATACTGGAGTGGGGCGCCATTGTCTTCTCCGATGAGAAGGTCTAACATATGTTTAATCAGAATTCCAAAAAGAAAGGAAGGGAGAGTTGAGTAGAGGCAGTATTTGAGTTGAAGGGATGAAGGCTGGAGATTTCCTATGTGCTCAGTTGCTCAATTGTATTCAACTCTTTGACACCCCATGGATCTAGCCTGCGAGGCCTTCTGTCCATGGGAATTTTTAGGTAAGAATACTGACCCAGGGGATCTTCCTGACCCAGGGATTGAACCCTCATCTCTTGTGTCTCTTGCATTGACAGGAGGATTCTTTATCGCTAGCACCACCTTTTCTAGCACTGATATAAAACACAATTTCTTAGTTTTATGAAGTCGATGAATGCAAAGCACAATAAATAAAAAGAAAGCCAAGCTTAGACATATCACACACACATACTCAGTCGTGTCTGACTCTTTGCTTCCCCATAGACTGTAACCGCCAAGCTACTCTGTCCATGGGGTTTTCCTGGCAAGATTACTGGAGTGGGTTGCCATTTCCTCCTCCAGGGGATCTTCCTGACACAGGTGTCGAACCCGAGTCTCCTAAATCTCTTGCCTTGGCAGGCAGATTCTTTACCACTGCGCTACCTGGGAAGCCCAGATAGATGTATTTTAATATTTTTATGATATATCATATTAAAACTGTAAAATGCAAACTGTTTAAAGTTTCTAGGGCAGATAAGAATAAAGGCGCATTGCCTTCAAATAATTGACAGTTTAAATGAGAACTGATCTCTCAAGAATAGTCACGGAAGTCCTAAGACATCCAAATATACCTTGAGTATATTGGAAGTAAATAGCTGCCAACCTAGAATTCTGTACTTGGGGGGAAGGGTAGAAAAGATCTTTCAAGAATGGAGCTGTGAATTAAAATATTTTCAGACAATTAAAAACTTGGAGAGTCCACTGCAGCCAACAGTCCCTGTAGGAAATTCTTTTGAAATTTATCAGAAGAAAAGTGATAGGGGTAGGTCAGAGATGCAGAAAAAACACAGAGAAGGAGATAGCTACTGTGTGGGAATGTCGACATGAACATTCACTATGTAACAAAGTTAGGACCGATGTCTTATGGGTTAAAAAAGAAAACAAGTTTTAGTTGAACAGAGAAAGCCCTTTTATGAATTTGTCTTTTTTCATGGCAATAAAGGCATGTTTCTCACTGATCCCATGTAATAATAGTTTTAATAAAAATAAATCCTCCCTCAGTGACTTTCTGTTCATTGTACTGCACACATACTGCTAAACATTTCAGTTACCACCTCAATCCTATTAAACAAATTTATAAATAAGGAAACAAAATAGGGAGTTTACATAGTACTTAAATATCCAAAACTACTAAGCAACTGTATCCAGATTTATCTTAGTTTTGTCAGTAAAACTTTCAAAAAACCCATAACCTAACAGCTAGTTTTCCTGAAAAGAATGGGAAATTTTTACTAACAGATATGCCTATATTTTGGAGAGTGAAAGGATTTAAGGCTGTGATAAACAGAAACTTTAGTTCAATAAAGCAACTCTTTCCTGAACTCAAACATAAAAAATAAAAATAAGAAAAAACAGTAATTTCATAGTAATATAGTGATATAATTCACAGAAAAAATAATTTATTTTGTTCAGCAACTTAGGAAAATAGGCAAAAAAAAACTACCCTTGTAAAATATGCATGCTTAAAGTTTGTAAATGTTGATTTTATATACCTAAATCTAAAATTAAAATAGCTACATTGTACTATAAATCAAAATTTATCCTTCAAATATTTAATGAAATTTCTTTCATATTTAGATTAATCTGAGGGCTTTTCACCCAATTCATTGGAATACAATTTAATTATTTTTATTGGTTTATTCTTTTTTTTAATCTTTTAATTTTATATTGAAGTATAGCTGATTAAAAATGTGATACTTTCAGGTGGACAGCAAAGGCACTCTGCTCTACATATACATGTATCTATCTTGCCTTGGTTTATTCTTAAGATGTTGTTTATGATATCAAAAAACAGCATACAAATATTCAAAAAATATACTGCAGTATGTTGGGTAATGATCTGTACCTCACTAAAAAAAAAAAAAAAAGATGTCCATGCCCTAATCTCTGGGACTGTGAGTACATTGCCTGCCAGAGAAAAAGGGACTCTACAGATATCATTTAATTATAAACCTTAAGATAGGAAAATCATCCTGAATTATCCAGAAAGACCCAATCTAATCACCCGAGTCCTTAAGCAGTGAAATTTCTCTGCTGCTGCTGCTAAGTCACTTCAGTCGTGTCCAACTCTGCGACCCCATAGACGGCAGCCCACCAGGCTCCCCCATCCCTGGGATTCTCCAGGCAAGAACACTGGAGCGGGTTGCCATTTCCTTCTCCAATGCATGACAGTGAAAAGTGAAAGTGAAGTTGCTCAGTTGTGTCCGACCCTCAGCGACCCCATGGACTGCAGCCCACCAGGCTCCTCCGTCCATGGGATTTTCCAGGCAAGAGTTCTGGAGTGGGGTGCCATTGCCTTCTCCGGAAATTTCTCTGGTTAGAGAGAGGCAAAAGAGGAGAAAAATATAGCAGAAAAAATAGCTGAAGAGGAAATCAGAGATTTCAAGCTAGAGAAGGATTTAGTATGTCACTGCCATCTCTGCGAGGCAGAGGTCTTAAAGCCGAGGTTGGAGGGAAGTCTCTAGGCAATAATGACAGTGGATAGACAGCAAATAACCTAGTGGATGGAGAGCAAAAAGATGGGATGTCAGTCCTACAACCGCCAGACTCTGGGTTCCACCAACAACCTAAATGAACTTTGAGTAAATTTTCCCTCGAGCTTCCCGATATGAACCCAGCAGAATGACACCTTGATTTTGCTGCTTGAAACCTGGAGTTGCAAGAGGAAAGAGCTGAGCCAGCCCAAGCTTCTGACACACAGAGCTGTGAAATAATAAATCTTAGTTGCATTACGCCATTAAATTGTGGTCATTTGTTATTGCAACAAAAGGTAACATACAAGAAGCAGAACACTTAAACTATAAATGAAGAACAACTGAAGAGAAAAGCAAAACTTATGTAGATATTTGCTCCATATTTGACTCTGAGCTATTCAGCAATCAACACAAGTAGAAAAATAAAACCTAGTTACAAAATTCATAGACATCAATACATAAGATAGATATAAATGAGTTTGTCAGGATTATATTACTATACCAGTAAACTTGGGTGCAATCTCAAAAACGACAGAATGAATTCTGTTCTCTTCCAAGGCAACCCATTCAATATCACAGTAATCAAGTCTTTGCCCTGAACAGTAATGCTGAAGAAGCTGAAGAGTTCTATGAAGATCTATAAGACCTTCTAGAACTAACACCCACAAAAGATGTCCTTTTCATTATAAGGGACTAGAATGCAAAAGTGGAAAGTCAAGACATCCCTGGAGTAACAGGCAAATTTGGCCTTGGAGTACAAAAAGAAGCGGGTCAAAGGGCAAACAGAGTTTTGCCAAGAGAGCGCACCGGTCATAGCAAACACCATCTTCCAACAACACAAAAGAAGACTCCATACATGGACATCACCAGATGGTCAATACTAAAATCAGATTGATTACATTCTGTGCAGCCACAGATGGAGAAGCTGTATTCAGTCAGCAAAAACAAGACTAGGAGCTAACTGTGGCTCAGATCATGAACTCCTTATTGCCAAATTCAGACTTACATTGAAGAAAGTAGGGAAAACCACTAGACCATTCAGGTATGACCTAAATCAAATCCCTTACAATTATACAGTGGGAGTGACAAATAGATTTAAGGGATTATATCTGATAGATAGAGTCCATGAAGAACTTTGGACAGAGGTTCGTGACATTGTACAGGAGACAGGGATCAAGACCATTCCCAAGAAAAAGAAAGGCAAAAGGGCAAAAGAGTTGTCTGAGGAGGCCTTACAAATAGCTGAGAAAAGAAGAGAGGCAAAAGGCAGAGGAGAAAGGGAAAGATATTCCCATTTGAATGCAGAGTTCCAAAGAATAGCAAGGAGAGATAATAAAGCCTTCTTAAGTGATCAATGCAAAGAAATAGAGGAAAACAATAGAATGGGAAAGACTAGAGATCTCTTCAACAAAATTAGAGATACCAAGGGAATATTTCATGCAAAGATGGGCACAATAAAGGACAGAAATGGTATGGACCTAACAGAAGCAGAAGATATTAAGAAGAGGTGGCAAGAATACACAGAAGAACTAAAAAAAACAAGATCTTTATGACCCAGATAACCACGATGGTGTGATCACCCATGTAGAGCCAGACATTCCAGAATGCAAAGTCAAGTGGGCCTTAGAAAGCATCACTACGAACAAAGCTAGTGGAGGTGATGGAATTCCAGTTGAGCTATTCCAAATCCTAAAAGATGATGCTGTGAAAGTGCTGCTCTCAATACACCAGCAAATTTGGAAAACTCAGCAGTGGCCACAGGACTGGAAAAGGTCAGTTTTCATTCCAATCCCAAAGAAAGGCAATGCCAAAAATGTTCAAATTACTGCACAACTGCACTCATCTCACATGCTAGCAAAGTAATGCTCAAAATTCTCCAAGCCAGGCTTCAACAGTACGTGAACTGTGAACTTTCAGTTGTTCAAGCTGGATTTAGAAAAGGCAGAGGAACCAAAGATCAAATTGCCAACATCCATTGGATCATCAAAAAAGCAAGAGAATTCCATGGAAACATCTATTTCTGCTTTATTGACTATGCCAAAGCCTTTGACTATGTTAACCACAACAAACTGGAAAATTCTGAAAGAGACGGTAATATCAGACCACCTTACCTGCCTCCTGAGAAATCTGTATGGAGGTCAAGAAGCAACAGTTAGTACTGGACATGGAACAACAGACTGGTTCCAAATCAGGAAAGGAGTACATCAAGGCTGTATATTGTCACCCTGCTTATTTAACTTCTATGCAGAGTACATCATGTGAAATGCTGGGCTGGATAAATCCCAAGTTGGAATCAAGACTGCCAGGAGAAATATCAATAACCTTAGATATGCAGATAACGCCACCCTTATGGCAGAAAGCAAAGAACTAAAGAGCCTCTTGATGAAAGTGATGAAAGTTCAAGAGGAGAGTGAAAAAGTTGTCTTAAAACTCATTATTCATAAAACTAAGATCATGGCACCTGGTCCCATCACTTCATGGTAAATAGATGGGGAAATGATGGAAACAGTGAGACTTTATTTTGGAGGGCTCCAAAATCACTGATGATGGTGACTGCAGCCATAAAATTAAAAGACACTTCCTCCTTAAAAGAAAAGCTATGACCAACCTAGACAGCATATTAAAAAGCAGAGACATTATTTTGCCAACAAAGGTCCGTCTAGTCAAAGCTATGGTTTTTCCAGTAATCATGTATGGATGTGAGAGTTGGACTATAAAGAAAGCTGAGCACTGAAGAATTGACGCTTTTGAACTGTGGTGTTGGAGAAGACTCTTGAGAGTCCCTTGGACTGCAAGGAAATCCAACCAGTCCATCCTAAAGGAAATCAGTCTTGAATATTCATTGAAGGAGTGATGCTAAAGCTAAAACTCCAATACATGGCCACCTGATGTGAAGAACTGACTCACTGGAAAAGACCCTGATGCTGGGCAAGATTGAAGGCAGGAGGAGTTGGGGACGACAGAGGATGATATGGTTGGATGGCATCAGCAACTCGATAGACATGAGTTTGAGCATGCTTCAGGAGTTGGTGATGGACAAGGAAGTCTGGTGTGCTGCAGTTTATGGGGTCACAAAGAGTCAGACATGACTGAGCTACTGAAATGAACCAAACCAGTTAACTTTCTAAAGAGGACCATAAGAAACAATGTCCTTTCTATATTCATAAAGAGAGTATAAAAGACCATCATAGCATTTTTCATAATTTTCTTAATTGTAGGGCAACTTCACAATACCTTAGCAGTTTGTAGTGGGTGATGCTGGTTTAGTTGCTAAGTTGTTTCCAATTCTTGTGACCCCATGGACTGTACCCTGATAGGCTTCTCTATCCATGAGATTTCCCAAGCAAGAACACTGGACTATAAAGAAAGCTGAGCACCAAAGAATTGATGCTTTTGAACTGTGGTGTTGGAGATGACTCTGGAGAGTCTGTTGGACTGCAAGGAGGTCAAACCAGTCAATCCTAAAGGAAATCATCCCTGAATATTCATTGAAGGACTGATGCTAAAGCTGAAATTCCAATACTTTGGCCACCTGATGCAAAGAACTGACTCACTGGAAACGACCCTGATGCTGGGCAAGACTGAAGGCAGGAAAAGAAGTTGGTTGTCATTTTCTTCTCCAGGGGATCTTCTGGACCGAGGATCAAACCTGTGTCTCCTGCCTTGCAGGCAGATTCTTTATGGCTGTGCTACAATGTCAATAAACACAAGACTTTTCTAATATCTGAAATTTCACTTATCTTTGAGAAATAATTTCTAAATCATGTTCCAAGAAGCACTAATTTTGAGAGATATTATTAAAAGGAGTACCATTGATTAGAACACCATGTACCAGTTACAGATGCCAGGGAAGACTCCAACACGATAGAGGATAGCAAAGATATCACAATGCCAGCTACCAGAAAAGAGGTCCAAACACTTCTGCCCTTTGCATGTTGCCAAGGAGAGCAGAACACAGTCAAATAACGCTTTAACAAGGAAGAGTCACAGCAAGATCTGCACCAATAGAGGCATCAATTCCTACATGGCTGGAAGGTCCTCTTCGAAGTGGAAACAGAGTTAATTAACCTAGCACCCCTCTTTTGATGCGATAGAAGGACCTCTTCTCCTCCTCTATGGAGTCTAAACTACTGAAGCCTGTCTAACATTGACACATATGCTTAGGCATAACAAAGGAGTGCTAGTTGAGCCTGAAATAGGGCAAGACATTACTATTTCAGGTGAGAAAGTCTGCATAGGCTGTGTGGGCACTTTATCTCTAGGTACAGAACTGTTTCAGGCCCAAGATCTATTCTTTTTGTGGCTGCAGAATGGGGAGGGCAGGGATAAAGACTGCCCATGCGAATGCTACCTTTCCCCAAAAATATCCAAAAACCTTTTTCATTAGTCATATCCCTAGGCAAAGGGTATCTCAATTTAGTAAACATATTTTTTTGCTGTAAGACAAATTAAAGTCCTTAATAGGCTAAATATTTACTCTTTAACTTTGTTAGCAATATAATTTTCAGCAACAACAAAAAAAATACAAGAAAAAATTTTCAAAGTAAATTTCTGTGTAACTTAATAAATCAGTCTATTTTAATGGTTTATTAACTGTCACTTAAATTATTTTTTTTTAATGTGGGCAGTATGTAGATAGCATAATTCACTGTCTGCCAATGCCATTCCAATTTCACGGCAGTAAAACCAAATTGCCTTCACATAAAGGCAACGTTTAGCTTTTTACTCTCTATAACTGGCAGGATGGACATAGGAAAAAAGAAATACATCAAGTAAATTCACATGTGGTATTGTTATTAAGCTATAAGTACTTGAAAAAGACTTTCAATTTACAGCTCTGTTTTTCCCCCAGTCAGTCAAGTGAATCTTCCTTGTTACTGACCCTCAAAAGAGTAACTTTGACTTTCATTTAGTAAATTCTGTCATTATTTAACATAAATCAGAGAAATATTCCATTATATTGAGGATCAATTTTAACTTAATCTTTGTCCTTTAATATTATTTTTGACTGGAACTGTAGATATACACTATACCTAACATATGTAAGATATAAATTTATGACCCTGAAAAGCAGTCAATTCCATAATCCTATGACATTGTAAAAGCTTATTTAACCAACTGCAACCCAACCACTGGCAGATGTCTAGATGAAACTAGAAGCTTGTATTTAGGGTTGGGACATAAAATAAATGCAGACTAGAATAAATCAATATGCACAAGCCAGTTTTCCTTATTAAATCAGCAGTGGGAATAGGCAGAAGGTTCAAATTCCACTCAAATTATTAGGTTCAATATCATCTTCTAATAAAAGAAATTTTCCAACCTACTGGTTGGTCAAACTTCCTCACCATTTAAAAAATCTGGTAAATCCTCTTAAAGATGAACTTGATTGGAGTGAACATAAACACATTATTACTAAAGCCACTAAAAGTAAATCAAGGGCTTCCCTGGTGGCTCAGTGGTAAAGAACTTGCCTGCCAACGCAGGAGACGTGGGTTCCATCCCAGAGTTGGTAAGAACCCCTGGGGGAGGGCACGGTAACCCACTCCAGTATTCTTGCCTGGGAGATCCCATGAATAGAGGAGCCTGGGGGGCTGCCGTCCACGGGGTTGCAAAAGTGTCAGACACAACTGAGCAACTAAATCACAAATAGCAAAGAAAAATATCTCAGAAGACTTTCATTCATTTATGAATTTCCAAATACAAAGTCAGAAGGATTTGATACAAGCATCTGGTATAGCAAGCAGGAGAATAGAATATGCTACCCAAGAAGACAAAGATATTATTCAATGGATAGCACCATTTAATAATTTCCATGGGAAGGGATTCAGCAAGGTTTCCCTTTTGTTATATACAAATAAAAAAAAGATTTAAAAGTCTCAGAATTGTCCACAATGTGAGTTTTATTCTAACACATGGCAATCAAGTTCAGGTTTTTGCTGTTAACAACAGAGCTTTGGATATACTGAATCTCTCAAAATGTTATTATTTAAAAATGGATCCATTTAAAGATAAAAAATACCTGCTGCTTTTGAGTTTCTAATCCATATTTTCAGACAGGTAGAGATGTTTGCCTTAGACGAGTTCACAGAAATGGAATATTATGAAATTAATAAAAATATGGAAAATCCAAAACTATCATTTTTCCAGCCTTAACAGAAATTTCTCTTATATGCCTTGTCAGGTTAATTTTAGGATCGGTTTGATAAGCATCATCCATAGAATCTGTTCACAAAGAACTTTAATTCCAATTTAATCATGATATTGATTGAATTTAACACAAAGTGTTTTAAAATAGACTAGAATTATGTTCTACATTGCCTCAAAACACTTTTTTTCTTTTCTTGCCTTTACCCAGGTTCTTAAAGAAATTGATAAATATGCTTTTTACCTAACTAGTAATTCAGAAAACTATGAAATTAGTCTTCCTGAAGGTCTTCACATTAAATTCTCTAATGCTTTCCTAATTACAGAATTCAATTACCCTTTTCTCAGTACTTGTCCTAAGTGGTTATCTTACAGTGTTAATCATTGTCTCTTCTTGACACTCTTTATCCCTCTGATATCCATGATCTTTTATTCCTACTTCCACCACTTGTTATCAAAATCTTTCAGTGGCTTTTTTTCTTAATCCCCCCTTTCCTCTACTAGCCTTGCCCTGATCTAAACTCCTACTAATCATTTCTATTCTATTCAAAATTGATTGTTGAAGTCTTTTCATGGAATTTCCTCTTTGAAGAATGGCAATCCTGGTAATCACTTTTCTACTGAAGAAATTTAAAAAGTGAGACAAAATTGTTTTAAAAAATATTTTGGGGGAAATTAAAGAATGCTTTTGTAGCATTATAAGAGCAATAAATGGGAGTAAATGGAAATCCAGGGAAGTGAGTCCAACATTCAGGATTCTCTTGCTCCTACAGAAGTTACCAACTGGAAGAGGATGGAGGAAGAAAATCAAAGTCTAAGGTCTCCCAAAGGAGTGACCCTGATAAATCAACTCTGAAACTGGACTGAGGATGAAAAGGATACATCCTAAGACTGACAGTGTAAACCAAGTAAGCCATGCTTTGCATACTCTGAAGCTTGGTTTTGAGACAGGTATACAGAAAATACCATGCCTCAAGGTTGAATTAAGGCTATCGGGATTTTTAGAGAGTGATAATGGTAATTTAAGATCTGCTTTGGTGGATTTTCCTAGGACTCAAATTAATCTCTATAGGTTAAACTCTAAAATGTAATATCTATCACACACCTAAAAATCACCAGAAATATGAGAGAAGACTCCATGAGTGAGAAGCAAGATAAATGAAAGGCAACAGAATAGAATCTTAGGTGCTCAAAGATATTGCTATTATTTGACATAGATTATAGATACATATCTTTAAGGTTTTTAAGGAGATATATGCCAACAATAAACTGTGGAAAATTCTGAAAGAGATGGGAATACCAGACCACCTGATCTGCCTCTTGAGAAATTTGTATGCAGGTCAGGAAGCAACAGTTAGAACTGGACATGGAACAACAGACTGGTTCCAAATAGGAAAAGGAGTTCATCAAGGCTGTATATTGTCACCCTGTTTATTTAACTTATATGCAGAATACATCATGAGAAACGCTGGACTGGAAGAAACACAAACTGGAATCAAGATTGCTGGGAGAAATATCAATAACCTCAGATACGCAGATGACACCACCCTTATGGCAGAAAGTGAAGAGGACCTAAAAACCCTCTTGATGAAAGTGAAAGTGGAGAGTGAAAAAGTTGGCTTAAAGCTCAACATTCAGAAAACGAAGATTATGGCATCCGGTCCCACCACTTCATGGGAAATAGATGGGGAAACAGTGGAAACAGTGTCAGACTTTATTTTTCGGGGCTCCAAAATCACTACAGATGGTGACTGCACCCATGAAATTAAAAGACGCTTACTCCTTGGAAGGAAAGTTATGACCAATCTAGATGGCATATTCAAAAGCAGAGACATTACTTTGCCAACAAAGTTTCGTCTAGTCAAGGCTATGGTTTTTCCTGTGGTCATGCATGGATGTGAGAGTTGGACTCTGAAGAAGGCTGAGCGCCGAAGAACTGATGCTTTTGAACTGTGGTGTTGGAGAAGACTCTTGAGAGTCCCTTGGACTGCAAGGAGATCCAACCAGTCCATTCTGATGGAGATCAGCCCTGGGATTTCTTTGGAAGGAATGGTGCTAAAGCTGAACTCCAGTACTTTGGCCACCTCATGCGAAGAGTTGACTCATTGGAAAAGACTCTGATGCTGGGAGGGATTGGGGGCAGGAGGAGAAGGGGACGACAGAGGATGAGATGGCTGGATGGCATTGCTGACTCGATGGACGTAAGTCTCAGTGAACTCTGGGAGCTGGTGATGGACAGGTAGGCCTGGCGTGCTGCGATTCATGGGGTCGCAAAGAGTCGGACACGACTGAGTGACTGATCTGATCTGATGCCAACCTTGGGCTTCCCACGTGGCTCAGTGGTAAAGAATCTGCCTGTTAATGCAGGAGACACAGGAAATGTGGGTTTGATCCTGGGTAGGGAAAAATCCCCTGGAGGAGGAAATGGCACCCTACTCCAGTATTCTTGCCCAGGAAATTCCATGGACAGAGGAGCCTGGAAGGTTACAGTCCATGTGGTCGCAAAGAATTGGACACAACTCAGCAACTTAGCACGCATGAAAAGACACATGCCAAACTTCAGTTTTGTGCTCGAAAATGGTTAAGTTACATTAAAAAAAATTGAAAAAGAACTAGCTAAATATAGAACTGAAAAATATAGTAATTCAGTGGTTTTTGTTTTGGAGCAAGTTAGACACGTGCGAAGCAAAATCAAATGAAGTAGAGTATAAACCTAAAAAAGTCAATCCAGACTACAATTAAGGAGGTAGAGGACAGGAGTGGGGTGAGATGATGAGACAGTAGGGAGTGTAAAAGGATACAATAATGAAGTTAAAATATGTTTAACTAAAGTTTCAAGATAAGGAGGCAGACAGAATGTATCAGAAGCAGAATTTAAAGGGATTAAAGGTAAACATTTCCTAATTGATGAAAGACGTCAATACATAACTTTAAGAAACCCCAAGAATCCTAAGCAAATAAATAAAAAGAAATCTAAAAACAGATGTACCTTAATGAAACTGCAGAAAACCAAAGACAAAACCTTCAGAGTTGCCATAGAAGCTGTAACACTGTTACCTCTCTAGGAGAAAATACTAACATCTTGATTATTTCCCAAGCCTTTTCAAACTAGAGAATTTGACTACAATTGACTAGAGATTTTGCTTTTAAATATTTTAAGTGAATTATATCTAAGTTTATAAAAAGGATTTTAAATCACTCAACCCTCTATTTATATATTAAAATGTTCACATTGCATTTTCATAAGTTGAAAATAATAAAGAGGAACATTAACTATAAACTTAGAGAGAATTTATTTCCTAAATGATTAGATTTTCTAGGTAGTTCAACATTCTTATTTTCCTTGTCTTTACTGGGAAATGAACTAACAACCATTATTAAATGAGATGATAGATGTCATGCAGTGTTATATGTGTCCTATTAAGTGAACTGATATAAATGAACTTGAAAAAACAATCTCCAAACTAGAACAGCAAGAAAAGCACAAGCTTTCCCTTTCTGACCAAAGAAATCAAATTAAGAAAAATGACTGTGTTTAACATCATTGTCAAATATATGTTACATTTGGGTTGTAGAGTAAATTTTGTTAGTCTTTAAAAACACAAAGTTTAAATGTTGTATGACTTACATTTTTTAACATGAAGCTAAATGTTATGGCAAATTGTCCAAAATAGCTCTGCTAGGACATTCTCACTCCAGATCCACTCATTCCATTTCATTCAAGCCCCTATTCTGGCAGAATGATGGAGATTCCTCCAGGGAAGATTCTTTGTACAATATACAGTTCTTTTTTCTGAAATTCAAAAGCTCTGAAATCCAACTGTTGTATCTGGTGTATGTGTGTATTTCTTATTTATCTGTTTACTTTTGCCATAGAATTTAACTAGAATAGACAGAAGACTGTTTATATTTTTCATTTAGACAAAAATTTGCTACAAAAAATATTGCTTGCTATAAAAAATCTTGATTGCTGGACTAAAGGGTGCTGCCATAGACCCCCTTGGGGTGTTCCGTAATAAATGGTATACGTACCTTTTAAAAGCTCTAAAATATACCGATTCCAAAGACATAAGGCATTACGTTTCCAAGAGGGGTATGTAGCAATGGGGAGGATTCGTTGTTGATAAATGTTTATGCAAACATCATCATCTCCAAGCAAGAGCAGGTATGTTCAAAATTAACTAAGAATAGAGCTCTGGAGAGTGCAGGGGCAGAAGACAATGGCATGATATACAGAAAGGACTTTTGTCTCTACAGTTTGCATTTGCCGATAAGACAACTTGCTTAAAGTTTTGTATTTAACAGTGCAAGATAAATATATTTCTAAAAGACATACATCACTGCTATATTTAGAGGATATCTACTCAATAAAAACCATCTTTGGTAGAAAAAAAGACAAATAAGACCTGAGATTTTGTTTCAGTACTTTTTTTTTCTTTAACTTGAACTCAGGGAGATTCCAAAAATATGGGTAGATTGGTTATTATTCTCCATAGGGTGCTAAGCTGGCTATTTTTCTCTACTTTAAACTTTCATACCAGACCCTCTCTTCAGAACTGAGAATCTTGGGCTATGACAATGGAAAATTACAATGTCTCTTTTTCCTACAGTGTTTTCTAAAGTAAAAAAGTTATTGAAAATGGAAATAAACTAAACAAAATAACTTAGACCTTTTTAAAAAAACAATCTAATTACTACAGGAAGCTTTATTTCCTTGTTAATAGAAATATAGGATTAGGAAGAAACATGAGATACCAAATCACGCATTATCAAATATCAATTGAAATATCAAACACACTTTATGAATCTTAATGGAAAATTGGCAGATATTTGTCATATCAATGAAGATGGACCAATAAAGTATGAATAGAATAAAAGCACAAGTTATCAAGACTGGTAAGTTCTGAATTAAATACATTGACTTTTTTCTGTATAAAGAAAATAGTAGGCTATATATACACAACTTTGAAAATAAACTTGTGTTACTAAAACAACAACAACAACAGATAGCAATTGAGAATATCTAATGCTTAAATATGGAGAAGACAATAGAACCCCACTCCAGTACTCTTGCCTGGAAAATCTCATGGACGGAGGAGGCTGGTGGGCTGCAGTCCATGGGGTCGCTGAGGGTCGGACACGACTGAGCAACTTCACTTTCACTTTTCACTTTCATGCACTGGAGAAGGAAATGGCAACCCACTCCAGTGTTCTTGCCTGGAGAATCCCAGGGATGGGGGAGCCTGGTGGGCTGCGAGTCGGACACAACTGAAGTGACTTAGCAGCAGCAATGCTTAAATAAATAATTCGTACTTCAAGAACACTGCAATCTTTGGAATAATAATTCTTTTAAATTTCCAATATAAAAAGACAATAAGCAAATGTATTAGTAAAGAATAATCTTGCTTTTCACAGTATAGTTAAGAGCAGGACAAAGTTATTAAATTATCTTCACAAAGAGATACAGGCAATTTACCTTGAGAAAAATGTTTGTTCCAAGTCAGAAATAAATTACTTCTGAATGGATCTTGGGAGCATTAAGGTAAGTGAAATAAGTCAGACAGAGAAAGACAAATACTGTATGATTGCACTTATATGTGGAATCTAAAAAAATGAACTCATAAAAACAGAGCAGATTGGTGGTTGCTGCATGAGTTGGGGTAGAGGAGAAGAAGTGAAGATTAAAGATATACACTTTAAGACAAAAGATAAATAAATTCTGGGGATCTAATGTCCAGTAATGATGACTACAGTTAACAGTGCTGTATTGTACACTTGAACATTATTCAGAGAGTAGATCTTAAAATTTCTTACTATAAAAAAAGATAACTCTGTGAAGTAATGGATGTGCTAACTAACGTAATGATTATGGTAGTCATTTCATATATATGCTGTACATCTTAAAATTGCCCAATTTTATATGTAAACTATTTCACAATAAAGCTGGAAAAAATCTTGGCTCAAAAAAAGAAGCACGTTAATTCTGACTGAGTTTTTGTTTATATATCTGCACTGTCTTTTTAAAAATTATTTGATATGAAAGAACTGGGGCTTCCCTGGTGGCTCAGTGGTAAAGAATCCGCCTGCAATGCAGGAGACCTGGGTCAGGAAGATCCCCTGGAGGAGGAAATGGCTACCTACTCCAGTATTCTTGCCTGGGAAATCCAATGGACAGAGGAGCCTGGAGAGCTACAGTCCACGGGGTCACAAGAGTCAGACATGAATGAGTGACTAAACAAACAGCATAAAAGAATTAGAGGAAAGCAGACTGGGAAAAAATAACCATCATAAGAAAAATCCCATTATCTTCCTTTTAAGGGGTTAAGAGAAAAATTGAAAGGAAATATACAGTGTATATAATATAAATATTTAATATGGAGATCGTAGGAGGGATGTTGTCAAATTATACTGATCTTTCCAGTTTTATTTTAAAATATTTATTTTTCTTCATGGTTTCTTTCTTTAAACAATCAATATATCTCTGATTTCATGTTACAAAAACATACTGAAATATTTGGTAGGATATTGAAACACTTCCAATCTTCTATAATATTTAGATAAAAAATAACTTAGATATTCACAGATCATTCAGGATAGGCCTATGCTACTGAACTGTTATGATGTTCTGTTATGATGTACTATTATGATGCTATTTGTTGTTGGTGTTTTTGTTTAGTCATCCAGTCACATATGATTTTTTTGTAACCCTATGGATTGGGGTTTTCCAGGCAAGAATACTGGAGTGGGTTGCCATTTCTTTTCTCCAGGGGATCTTCCTGACCCAGGGATTGAACCTGTGTCTCCTGCACTGCAGGTAGATTCTTTACTGCTGAGTGAGCCACTAGGGAAGCTTCATGATGTTATATTTATTTTAAAATGGTAATTACTTTCAAAACAGATATGAGATGTTTTCAAAAACTTTTTTACTATCTTTAAGTTCATTTAACCACAGACAACAGCCTGAAAGTGAATGTTTATTGATAAAGGCATAAAGAAAGAATGAACATGGATTGTTTTTAGACTTTGAGAAGACTTGATTAAAATGGAGTTGATCTTTGAAAAAAAAAATGGGAAAAGTGGTTATTTACATAAGAGAAAATATCACCAAGACATTGAGTGCTAAGCACAAGCATTTAGAGTAGTTTGATGGGAAAACTTCAAATTATATTTACTTTCATCTTTCTCCCCATGTCCCAAATTCATAGAGAAATTCATAGGATTTTATTTTTTTTGGGGGGAAAGACTAATTTAGGCCAATGCTTCTATCAAATAATTATGCTTATCACCTTGCAGCAGTAACTTGGCACTAAGCTACCACCATCAGCCTTCTGCTCTGGGAAAGTCAGTATCAAGGGAATGAGAATAGAAGTAAAGCCACAGCCTGAGCAATAATATTTCCAAAAGAAACATCTAGAAAAGGAAAAATAATGGAGACAGTAAAAAGTATAGTGGTTGCCAGGGATTAGGGAGGAAGAGATGGATAAATCTGGCACAGAGAATATTTCGAGCAGTGAAGATACTCTGGATGGTACTATAAAGATGGATACACGACATGTGTCCAAACTTATAGAATGTACAGCATCAAGTGAAAAGTGAAAGAGGTGTTAGTTGCTCAGTTGTGTCTGACTCTTTGTGATCCCATGGACTGTAGACTGCCAGGCTTCTCTGTCCACGGGATTCTCCAGGCAAGAATACTGGAGTGGGTTGCCATTTCTTCCTCCAGGGGATTTTCCTGACCCAAGAATCGAACCTGGGTCTCTTGCATTGCAGGCAGATTTTTATCATCTGAGCCACTAGGGAAGCCAACATGAAGACTGGGCCCTAATGTAAACTATGAACTTGAGGTGATTGTGATGTGTCAACATGGGTTCATCAACTGTAACAAATGGACCACTCTGCTGGGAATGTTGATAATGGGGAGGCTTATGCATGTGTGAAGGCATATGGGAAATCTCTATACTTCTTAATTTTGCTGTGAACACAAAACTGCTCTTAAAAGATGAAGTTCCTTAATTTTTAAAAAAATCACTCGAGAAATATGGATATAGTTGATATAGTTGGTCTTGTGCAGAGATGTTTGAATTTTACATCCAAACCAAAATGCATTTTTAATTAGAAATGACACTTTTATTGTAAAGGTTTTAGAAGTAAATAAATTATATCAATTTTATCTAATATATCAGTATACTTTCAGATATACATAATTATAAATATTAACAAGTATACAGTTGATGTTTACATATAAAATTTAGTAAGTAATTTTATCTGTAATAGCTTAATAAGTGAGGTATTAAGGCATCTCAGATTAAAATTTGCTATAAAAAGCTTATAAAATAGTTTAACTTCCTCCACAAAGTTCATAGCTGAACTGATACAATAGAGAGTAAACCATCCCACAAACACACACACACAATCATATGTATGGACACACAAGGAAATGATAGCACTTTAATTCATCAGGACTTTAAAATATATTTAGGAAAAAATTGTTAAAATAGAAAAACATGTAAAATATCATGTAAGAAACGAGTTGCCAGTCCAGGTTCGATGCACGATACTGGATGCTTGGGGCTGGTGCACTGGGACGACCCAGAGGGATGGTATGGGGAGGGAGGAGGGAGGAGGGTTCAGGATGGGGAACACATGTATACCTGTGGCGGATTCATTTTGATATTTGGCAAAACTAATACAATTATGTAAAGTTTAAAAATAAAATTAGAAAAAAAAAAGAAAAAATAACAGCTCAAGACACTAAAACAATTATCATGTAAGAAGTAAAATGCTTAAATTGAAAATAGAGTTCAATTCAGTTTACTTCAGTTCCCATCTCAGTTTCAACGAGTCAACTGAGATTTTCATCCAATTCTTTCTTTGATTCTCTCACTGTTTCACTAGTTTGTTATTATTTTTTGTTCATAAGCTTTATCATTTCTGAACCATAAGATAATTTAATGACAATTTGTGTCTGTCCTCTTTAAAGGCAAAAAATAAACCAAAGAATAAAAACTTAAAAGAATGAATATTCACTGTAGGTTAAATTTTATAAAGCAGAAGAAATAAAATAGTCTCATGAGAAGTTGCACAAATTAAAATGTTGAAAACAAGTGTTTAACTTGGATATTACTATTTCTTAGGAAAAAATGTAAAACTTAATTCATAGTGTTCTCAAAATGCAAATTCTATTAAATAATTTTTTGAAGGCTCTTTGGGAAAATGGTAAAAACTTAGTTACCTTCTGCCACTAGATGGAGCCCGGGCATCTATATGGCAAAGTTCTCACCAAGTTTGCATTTGGCTGTATTTGATCACTTAGAACCTGACAAAGAGCAGTTTAATATGAATGGGGGAAGAGGAAATGGGTGTTTTTAGACTGTAGTATCTAGGAAAAATGTGATTTAAGTCCAATTTGACGTTACTTTGTCTCTTTAGAGTCCCTTTTCCTGAATATAGATTCTCCAACACAAAATCCACAGACCTCTTGTGTGCCTGCCTCTCAACATTCTATTTATTCTGCAAAGGCATCTCTAGAGCTATCAACAATAGTTTAAATGTTATTCTAACTCCATTTTTCTCCTTTTTTCTCTGAACCTGTTGATCACATGAAACATTTGTTCTTGATCATGGTCATATAATATCTCTTACATGTGGTTACAATGATTTCACTTAAAGAAGTGGCTTTCTCTCTTGTGAGGAGATGACAAAATTCTAGGATCACCTCTTTAGAATGGATATCAACTTCAAAAATGCAAATAGCCTACTTGAGACAAAGGGACATCGTCCATTTGTTGTGGATTGTGTTTTAGGCCTCTGGGAAGTAAGATAATCACAGAAGGGTTTCTATGTGCAAAAGGTATGGTGAAGAAGAAAATAAAAAAACAAAACAGAGTTTGGGTGCATCCTGCCTTCAATAATCAAGCTTGTCAGAATGCCAGGTATTACTCTGGAATAGATTCAAAAACTGTAGTCCCAGGACTAACATAGGAAAGATTTTGTGAACTGCCAGAAAGTTGCAACTTTCCAGAGAATAAAATTGGTTTTTGTTGTCTCCATGCAAATTATTTCTATTCTTTTTGATCAATCCAGAAAGTTCACAATGTTTATATCTAGTATTTGTAATTTTACTGAGGCAATGTATTGAACCTCCTGTGGCATTATGAAACCCTTGTACAGGAATGAATCACTTAGTCTAAGAGTAGGTCTAGTTAACAGCCTAGAACACACATAGCAACTCAGCTCTGTTCTCAACTTACTATGTATGGAAAAATGTTTTTTGACTCTCCTGACAAAGATCACCTAAATGATGTTTTCTGTTTTATATCTGCAATTATAAGAAAGGACACTAAAAATGAAAAATGCCTGAGGCAAGGGTTCAGAGAAGAAGGGGAAACCAGTGTTGGAGGAGATAGCACCATGGGAAATGGAGACTATATCAGCCACTAAGAAGAAGACCTAAACCTGGATTCCAGACAGAAAAGGAGCAAGTGTGGGGATGAGTAGACTGAGCCCCGGGCTTCTTCCTGGAGCCTCACTTGCTCACAAGGAAAGATAATTTGTTCAGTACTTACAACGTGTCAGCCACTGAGTTAAGGAGGCTGCATATCAATTAATGCACCTCAATTATGGAACTTAGGAGTTCAATGGGAAAAAAAAAGATTAGAAAAGAAACAACTATAGTACAGTGATAGAGGAAATATAAATTATAGTGGGAGACTACAGGAAGGATATCTACCTTTGGGGTATGTATAGTGAATAGCTTGGAAGTAAAAGTGAGAGACGAGAGGCTTCCACATGACCATGATGAGTACTTCTTAAGCTATTAAAAATTTAGAAGAGCAAGGGAAGGGGACATTTCCTATTTCCCTCATGAGTAGCCTATACTCAGGCTAGAGTAAACTATGAAAATTGCTTTCCTTCCAAGAGGAAGATACCAGGATAGTAACTGAAAGAAAAATCTGGTGTAGGAGAACCTAATCAAAAAGGATCTTACTATAGTACACCTGATATCTACAGTCTCTGAGGACTTTAGAAAGGCAAAGGAAATTTACTATGTTTTTATTTCAAAATAGACCATCAATATTCCTTTTAACACTAAGTTTTAGAGTGATTTGTTTCCCAGGAGGCGCTAGAGATATGAGTTTGATCCCTGGGTTGGGAAGATCCCCTGAAGAAAAAAATGGCAACCCACTCCAGTATTCTTGCCTGGAGAATCCCATGGACAGAGGAGCCTGGTGGGCTACAGCCCACAGGGTCACAAAGAGTTGGACATAACTGAGCACACACAGATCCCCCCTTTGAAAGGTTAAGTCATATATCACACTGCTCTTCTGCTCAAAAGTGTCCAACAGTTTGCCACATATCCTTATCCTAGCCAACAAGTCCTGATGAACTCTGTTCCCGTGTTACTTCTTTGATGCACCTTCTACTCCTCTCTTCTTCCACCAGTCCTTTCCATCACAGTGCTTTTCCAGCTCTTCTTTGATTACACCACTCATTCTCCTATAACAGGGCTTAGAATCATCCTATTCTCTCTGCCTGGGTTCCTGGTTCCTAAAATAACTGTATGGTTTGTCCCTGTACCTCCTGAGAGTTTTCTGGAACACTTCATCTCTTGCTATCCTTTTCCCCCAGTTCCCCCTTCACTTTTCTTGTTTTGCTGTTCCTTATATCGCTATGTAACATACTATATATTTTATTATCCTATTTCTATATTCTTTCTTTATCTACTAAAATGGAAGCTCCTTGAGGGCACTGATTTTTTGTTTCTATTGTTTTTTACATATCTTTAGAACCTAAGGAAATTCCTGGCACATAGTATTCCCACTAAGATTTTTTTCAATGAATTAAATTATACCTAATAAGAACAAGTTATTAAAAATCTCAGAAATATAAGAAGAGCAGTGATGAGGACTTCCAGTTAAAGTTTGATAGTGCACAGGTTGAAAATTTCCACAGCTAACCAGAAGTTCCTAAAAGGTATGATGAGACACTGACTATAATCAACCAGCCTGGGGGCAGGTAAACAATGAATACTTGCTTCATGGAAAAATATTTGTTTCTGAAATGAGTATGACAAAACAAATATATGTTTACTTTCAGAGAAGAATAATCTAGCAGCTAGCTGATATCATTTTTATATAGTTACCATTTATTGACACTATGCTGCTGCTGCTGCTGCTGCTGCTGCTAAGTCGGGTCCGCACTTCAGTTGTGTCCGACTCTGTGCGACCCCATAGAGGGCAGCCCACCAGGCTCCCCCGTCCCTGGGATTCTCCAGGCAAGAACACTGGAGTGGGTTGCCATTTCCTTCTCCAATGCATGAAAGTCATCACTATTATCTGTTTTGGGGTCTTCCCAGGTGGCTCAGTGGTAAAGATCTGCCTACAATGCAGGAGTTGCAAGAGATGCAGGATCGACCTCTGGGTAGGGAAGATCCCTGGAGGAGGGCATGGCAACCCAACTCCAGTATTCTTGCCTGGAGAATCCCATGGACAGAGGAGCCTGGCGGGCTAGTCCGTAAGGTCACAAAAAGTTGTACACGACTGAAGCGACTTAGTATGTATGCACACACTTTATCTGTTCTAGATATGTTCTCTTCACTATCCTATTAATCCTCTCAAACCCAGTGTCCCCACATCCCCATTTTACAGAAAAGGGAAGAGTAATTATGGATAGGAAGTGGCAGCTTTGGATTCGAATCCACCTCTGGCAGTTAGGATGTTATCTGTTGCAGAAGTATAAGGGGGATTCATTTCCATGAATGTATTCTCCTAGCTGAGTTTGGTAGAGAGTGAAGATGCAGTTTACTAAAGTTAATGGAGTATGAACCTTGTAGTTAATGTCAGACTGAAAATAAAACAGGATGTATATCTTGTGCTTAAGTGGTTTACAAACTGGTGGAGAGGGAATATCACTAATATTTGGAATTACATAGCACCATTTATTTTTGCTACATTAAATATAATGAAAAATTATAGAACTTCTTAACTGTTTTTGAATCTATTAATTTTTAAACATCACATTCTTTTTACTGTAATCACAATGATAAACTGTATTATTTTACAGTATTATAAAAGTAAAACATCCATCTGCCAACCTACTTACAAATAGTCTAAGAAAACAGAACCTTAGGCTCACAGCTTAATTGTGCTTCACTTAGAACCACTGATAAAAGTTAACTTCCTTTTGAGGAAAGAGAAAAAAATAGGAGCAATGGTCCTGGTTTCAGAAAGGGACTTTTGGTACCCGTTGAATTTCAACCCTAACAATAAGCCTCACCGAACCTCTCCTCTTCTGTTAATTTCAATACTCAAAAGAAACTGGTGACTCTGTAATAGAATCTGTATGTAAGAAATAATTTTGACAGTCATTTATGTTGCAATTTCTATATTATGTAACTTCTAAATTAGGTCATAAAATGTATTACAGCTTCTCTAACCTCTTAGATTGTTCACTCTGGGCAACAGAGGAGTCACATTTTAAAAACCTTTAGACAAACAAGATGAATTTGACAAGGAGAAACTGAATTACAAAGTCCATGACCAGTTTCATCTATTGAGCCTTGGAAGTGAGATCTCTGGTCCTAATCAAGCCTTTAGATAACTTCAACTTCACTCAACATATGACTGCTACTGCAGGAGAGAGAGAGTCCAAGTGAGCATTGCCCAGCTATTCCTTTCCTGAATTCCTGACCAACAGGAGTGGTGAGAATACATATGATTATTATCGTTAAGTCAATAAGGTTTAGGATAACTTGTTATGTGACCAAAATAACTATCACATGAGTGATATATCATATGGAATTTATGAGGATAAAATGAAGAAACATAAACCAGGAGGCTAATATAGTGACCAGCACACAGTAGGCACTATGAAAGATTGTGATAGGTGCTATTATAATTTTGTGTTTCGAGGGGATGGTGCTTAAAAACAGAAAAAGAAAAAAAGATACAGAGGTCATGTCTCAGGACACGCTGTGCTACCACAAGGATTTCTGAAACTTACAGTTAAGACTAAGCGCTTACTAAAATACATCGTCTCTTGTTGGGCAAGCTTGTGTTTTCAGCCCCCTGTTAAGGATGGTCATGTGATTAAGTCCTACCAATGAATGGGAGCACAGGGCATATGCGCTGCCTTCACCACCACCCAAAGCCCTCTTGTGGACAATCTTCTCCTTTCCTTCCATTCTTCCTTCAGAATAGAGGGAAGTGAAACCATAAGATGTAAGGAGCGTAGAGTCCTGAAAGACCACATAAAAGACTATGCACCAAACAAAAAACTGACATCAGTCTTTTCATGAGCAAAAAACGGCCTTCTGTTGTAATCTGCTGATTCTCAGAGCTTATCTGTTGCAGTAGGTAATGTGATATTAATACATGCCTTCACTGGACACTGGTGTCTTCCTCCCTATAAGGACTCCCCTGTCTATCACGAACAGTCTACTCTGTGCCTGGCTGTGGTTTAATCATAGAAAGTCAACACTATATGAGGAAGTGGATGGATTTAGACTGTCAAAAGCACTGCTGAGGTCACGATCTAGTTCACCAGGAACTCTCAATAAGTCACATCTTTAGGGACTGGATTTGGTGTACTTAATTTATATTTTTCTCTAATGGATTCTCTCATTATATCCTCTTTCTGAAATTTCAACTTATTTTTTCTTGCCTGCTTTAGGTCCAGCTTCTGACTCATTTTAACCTGGTATCTTGATTTTTCCACTCACTAGTTGTATGACTCTGGGCAAGTAAAAATATGAAACAAAGCCATTCAGTATATCTCCAAGAATAATTAATACAATATTAGATGAAGAAAATGAAGCCAATGTCCCAAGAGAGTGCCTAGTTCTTAGGAGAGGCTTAATAAATAATTATTACTATTCAAAATAAAATAACTTATCAAAATGACTTACATTTATATTCATTACCAAAATGAAAACATTTTAGTTTTTTGATACATAATGATAGAACTATATTTTCACATCTTGATTCTCTGGTAGATATTACAGAATAATATCAATGTCTCACATTATGGTCTAAATTACACGATGCTTTCTGGGCATATGAAAGATTAGTTCTGTATTCTTTTTCCCTTAGAATCTCTTTGGCAATTTCTCTGGAATCAATAGAAATTCTTGATGCATACTAGAAGGAAAAACTTATAGCCCAAACATACAACCAGAAAATTGAATTTATATTTTACCATAATATCTTATACTAATGTGATGACACAGCTGACAAAATTTAACAAGCTTGCTGATATTTATTTCAGAGCACCACTTTGTGGCCTGAAATAGATACTTATCCCAGCAGGTGTCGAGACTCAACAACAATCCACTTTCAAAGTTAAATGCAAATTACACACTGAAATTCTATAGAGAAAACAACTCTACTCCTTCCTCTCAAAAAACACCTTTTCTGCAATATTCTCTAATGAGAGAGCATTTAGCTGATACAGTGAATGAATTAGGGAAAAGATCCCTCTGGCTTAAAGGAACATCAAAGTCCATTTCATAAATGAGAAATAAAATGTAACTTCCTTTCAACAAAACACCTTGATGATGATTCCTTTACCACATTAACAAGGGGTTTAGAGCACATATTCTCTCTTTGAACTTGGTAGTAAGTTTCCATGTGTTTAGCATGTTGATGTGGCCCTGACAAGTGCTAATGTATACCCTTTGCGTTACTTGATACTCTCTGTTGAGATGCACTACAAATTGAAAAAAAGAGAAGAAAAAACAAAGTTACTGCCATGGTTCAAACATTCACTTGTAAAGATAATAACTACAGAAAACCATCCATATTTAAAGCATACTGATGGGGCAAATTATTTTACACTAATCTAGACATCACAATCAATAGTTAAAAAATACAGCAGTTAAGTATCAGGAAAAGTGGTTAAAGTCATTCTAGTATGTCATTTAATAGTTATTTTGGGGGCAGAAATTCCAAATTGCAACTCTATTTATTCCTTAAATATCTCTTCCTCCAGTGATCTCAATCAGCATATACTATGGACTTAGTATTGTAAATGTCCCATAAAAGTTTTTTGCTGTCAATGATAAGTAAGCCCAAGTGAGTGCAACGGAAGTAAGCAAGTGAACAACACAGAGAATTAATTTCCCACAGCACAAAGAAGATTCCTGGGAACAGTAATGCTCCAAGAAATATAAAGGGAAGTTTCATAAGCACCTTTATTTTCTCTTTTATTTTTTTCATGTAAAGAGCTATGAATAAATAAACTATTTTAAAAGTGGCCAAGGAAAAGGAGGAGAAAGAAAATCTCACAAAGCAAATCTGAAACTTGGAACATCATCTTGAAGCAATATATGGGAATGTAAAATTTCCCATTAAGTTTCTGACAACAAAAACAGACACAGTAAGATGTGTTTACACCCTTATTGACTAGTTTAAGGAATGTGTA
Organism: Bos indicus; assembly: GCF_029378745.1. NCBI lineage: Eukaryota > Metazoa > Chordata > Mammalia > Artiodactyla > Bovidae > Bos > Bos indicus. The sequence goes on from NC_091763.1 coordinate 24,030,027, forward strand.
TGTGCTAGCTTGTATATTGACAAATGCAGTTGTTTTCTTTCAAACAGTAGTCTCTTTGGGTTTTTCAGGAAAAAAAAAAAATCACTGCGTTCTATCCTCCTTCGGTGATATGAGACTGATTGAAAAGTAGGTGATTAGAAAATAGCAATCTGTTGTAACTTCAACTTTGCTCTCCCCTGGGGCAGTGGATTATTCCTACATCATAATATCTGTTAGCTAATACCAAAGGCTTCACCCAACTTCAAAGCAGAGATATTAAAGGCTCACTTTCCACTACGAGCAGGTGTATTTTTATTAGCTTTCTCTTTCAAAATTGCTATGACTTCACTTGCAGATATCCCGCCAGCAGCCATTATTGAAAGCCTTACTATAATTGCTAAGTTACATGCAACGTCTGAAGCACAAAACCAACGTCACTTGCAGCCCTCTAACAATTGACTGAAACCAAGTGTTACATCATTAAAGCTGAATTACAACACACCCATGGCGTGTTTTCCATGTGTGCTATTTTAAACAATAGTAGAGAAAAACCTGGCTATAAATTCACAGATCCCCAATTTGTTCAGATTCATGAACAATAAGAGCTGTCCTAGCCTTTTCTGGCTCTATTTTAGTCAGAAATGTCATGCACCAAAATTAAATGTCTGTTTGGATTTTATTGGAGATGGAAATGCTAGCTTTATGTTGTAAATTTAAACAACCTGCCACAAAGGGACCCTCACATTTGTATCGCTTGGACTTGGGAAGGCATATTCATCTCTAATTGCTTAGGGAAACACAAATAAACTAATGTAAAGTGTTCACTTTCTCAACGGGTGCTGTGTAGAATAAATCAGATGAAGTGATGATGGCATGGGTTTTTGGTGGGTTCAGATTGGATTTCTTTTGTTTGATCGAGTTGGATGTGGAATCAATGTATTCAGTTGTTGCTAATGAGTAGGGGGTTTTTGGAAATTCATAAAAATTCAGTAAGATATTCATTAGTGTTGGTAAAAAGAAATAATTAGCCACATACTTGTATAACCTTTTTTTTTCTTATTAGGTTCAATTCCTACCATCATTTAGTGATCTAAGTGGAAATATTTCTTCTGTCATAGTGGTACGCAAAGCTATTATAATTACTTTTTAGAAAGGTCGACAACTTTTTTATTTGGCTTCAGCGATTTTATGGTGCCTAGATTCCACCGGAAAATATTTAGTCACTCACTTACTTGGATAGAAATCCATCACCTGGAATAGAAATCATGGTTAACGTGCCAGCATCTTTGTGCAGACAGGCCTGAAAATATATACTAGGCAAGGCCACTGCCAAATGACTTGTGTCTGGCCAGGACTACCTTTCAAATGTTCTCTGCATACCAGTTACTGTTAAGATTTATTGTAGCATGTGTAGATAAATATACTTTAACTTTCATATCCATAACTTAGATAATACAGTAGCAGTCTACACTCTGCACATTACCTGTCTTCAGTTTTAGTGCAGTAGCCACTAGAATATTCAGATTTCTCACCAAAACTTAACAGTAGTCTTCATGTTACTTTAAATAGGTCGCATTAAACCCAGTGTAGGAATTTCATATATACTTATATGACTAATTCTTAAAGACTTTAGCATCTTAAATCACTATCATGAGAAAATATTTATATATTATCATCAGCAGATCTGCTCTAGAATACACGAGAGAACTGGGGCCCTGGAAAAATATATACTAATCCCAAAGCTAAGTGCTTTATCAGGCAAAATGAACTACTCCTGTACTCCTTACTGTTTAAATCCTTGCATTCACGTGAAAAGTAAATAACCTCTATTCACACATAAATACATACACATCAAAAACTTGTATGGGCCATCATTTCTACCACATTCAATTCACATCACAAATTATGACAGCAAAAGAAATCCATCACACCTACCAAAAGAACAACAAAAAACCCCCAAAACTATGCTCTCACCGCAAATATATGTCCACCCAGTTCTTTCCTTTATTTAGAAAACTTCAGTGCCAATTGAATCAAAGCAAGCGTACTATTTTGGGGTTTTTTTTGTTTTCTTTAAATTTGGCGGACACTGTTCTTTACTATAAAATTGGTTGACTCAATATGGAAAAAAATAATCACCATTAAGTTTCAGCATCCCCTCTTGTTATTCTTCATCTTGAATCCCAGAATTAATCTTACTGATTCATGTTTAAGGATTGCTGTTGAATAAAATATATTTTATGAAGCTATCTGCTCTGAGTTAATGATTTGGGGGAAATTCGTCATTTCAGTGTGTGCCATATTAATCACATTCTTTAGATTCTAGGATCTGGGCTGTTATATTCATCTTCAAGTATTGGGAATCTGACTACTTTGCATGTTTTGATACACATTGAGAAAGTCACAGAGAAACTAAATTATGACTTACTTACAATTTAGACATATCTACCAAGTTCTAGGTTGTAGTATTTACATGATTAGAAAGGCATTTATTAAGTAATTTCTTAGTAAGCCCTAAACATACTTCAGCAAATCAGGATGGCCTAGACTGTATTTGCATTTAGACTGTAATTTTCTGAAACCACATAAACAAAACCATTTTGACACCTGGTCCTTTGGAGTTCATGAACTTCAACATCTGAAAACATGTGCAGGATTGTCAAACATTCCAGTGCCCTCCCTGGGGGCAACCAACCATATGCATCCGTGTATATCACAATGTCATATGCCATCAAGTTTCCTTCAGAGAAAGTAACTGGGCCCTTTTATCGTGGGAGCAAAATGTCCCAGCTCTGAGTCTTGAGATAAGCAGCAAACGCTCTTCAGGAGACAAGAGCAAAGGGCAAGCATGGGCTTTCTAAAGTTGGAGTCGAGTATACCCACTGTCTCTGTTTTCTTTCATTCGAAACCCATACACAGTACTGAACATTAAAGGCAGAAGTATACAAGAGGGAAGACCTTAAGCCAAAAGTCACATTCCAGTAACTGAACATATTTTCTAATTATACAGAATTGACATTCTCAATCATTCTGGCAGGAGGATATGACAAATTAAAAAGGGAAGACAGTGGAGAAGGAAATGGCAACCCATTCCAGTATTCTTGCCTGGGAAATCCCATGAACTTCCTGGTAGGCTATGGTCCACGGGGTCACAGAGAGTCAGACATGACTGAGCGACCAAACAATAACAATGACAATTCTAACCAATATGTGAGAGCAGAAGTTGTGAGGAATTGGGAGTTGGGGCTAAAACAAAAATCTTGCTGTTTACAGATGTGATTGTCTATTTAGAAAAACCAAAATAAACTACAGGCGAGTATTTAAAGAAAAATAAATATAAGGTGGGGGAGACAGGCAATGAGAGGAGCCATTACCCATAAAACAAGAGTGTGTCCCCTCACTTACCAAGCTAAAGGGGACACAATAACATCCTCCCCACTGCTTACCTCTACATGTCAGAGATCTTCCAAACTGAGCAAAGGATTTTGGAAAAGGGGACAGATGGAGAGACCGATTAAATCCACCCTTACCTGCAAGACAGGCAGCCTCTCCCCAGAGAAGAGCTCTCTGTAATTCTGCCAGGGGATATGGAGGGTCAGGTGCAACCCACCTGCTCACCCTGCACATCTTAAAGCTCGCTAGCAACATGTTCACAAAATGCAGTCACTGCAGCCGCCGGCCGCCGTAGCACTCAGGGGTGAAATCTCTTTAGCAGTCTTTCGTCCACCTGTCTCTGAGTGCAGTGACTGGCTGTGTTGTGTCAGCTGTTTTTGACATTTACCAGATTGCTGGCCCTTTTGACCACGGGCAGATAAATTAAGGCACCTGGGCTCTACCTTCCCAACTTTGAACAGCACAAGGAAGCCGCTCTCCAGTGAATTCCTAGCTCCAGCAATTAACTGAAGAAAGCGATTAAAGGCTCCCAGGCAGACATAATAGAGGATCTGGGGTTTTAATTAAAAAGATTCCCTGGAAAAGGGAACGGCTCCTCACTTCAGTATTCTTGCCTGGAAAAATCCATGGACAGAAGATCTTGGTGGGCTATAGGCCATGGGGTCACAAAGAGTTGTACGTGACTGAGCAATGAATACTTTTAGCCTTCAGCCTTAAAATGCTAGAGGGAGTATGTTCTGAAAATTTTATCTCTGGTGAACAGGACCATTTCGCAAGTACAGAAACACTTTTCTGTACATAATCGGGGGATTTTATTTTTGCTTTTTCTACAATCTAGAAACATTTTGAAACATTGATTTCATCTTTTTTCCTCTTCATGATACTATTTTTCTTTTCTTTTCTTTCTTTTTTTTTTTTTCTTGTCGTTGCGGACAAATTCACATAACGTAAAATGAATCACTTTGACGGTGTACAATTCAGAGAACTTTAGTTGGGTAACCACCACCCTTGTCAAGTTTCAAAATATTTTCATCACCCCCCAAAAAAGGTAAAATTTCACATATTTACTTGATAGGCAATATTTAAAAGTTAATTTATTGGTAAATGTACATAAAAATAATATAATTTCACCTTAATCATTCAAATTATAATTACCCAAATATTTTGCTGCTGTATCTCTGCTTTCATATTTGCTGGCTGTACAACTCTGTGAAGTTCTGACCTCTGATTATCTTTATTTACTTTGAAGGTCAGCATCTGACAGATAACTCGGTTGGTAAAGAATCCACCTGCAGTGCAGGAGACCAGGGTTCGATCCCTGGATTGGGAAGATCCCCTGGAGAAGGGAAAGGCTACCCACTCCAGTATTCTGGCCTGGAGAATTCCATGGACTTTATAGTCCAGGAGTCACAAAGAGTTGAACACAAATGAAAGACTTTCACTTTCATGAGACTGATATACTGCCTACTGCACTGAAGAGGCAGATGAAGATGCACCTTTAAACTTCCATGGGTGTACCTCCACAGGCCTCCTCCCTCCCTCCCTCCTTGCAGTTTCTACTCAGAAACCATACTTTGGATGCACCCAAAAAAGTAAACTAACATAAGTGTATTTCGTGGATTATAAATGAGTGAACATATAAAGGGATGAATGAAAGTATATTTCAAAAAAGGGTAGATTTCATGAGCACCTACTCTGAATCTTTCATTAAAAATGTAGTGTAGGGACTTCCCTGGTGGTCCAGTGGCTAAGACTCTGAGTTCCCAATACAGAGGACCCAGGTTCAATTCCCGGTCTGGGGACTAGCTCCCACATGCCACAACTTAAGAATTCCAATCCTGCAACTAAAAAAAGAGACTGCATGCTACAACTAAAGATCCCACATGCTGCACTGAAGATCACAGATCTTGCATGCTGCAATTAAAACCTGGTGCACTCAAATAAATAGTTTAAAAGACTGAAAAATACATAAATAAAATAAAAATGGAGTCATAAATAAAATAAAAATGGAGTATAGAAAACAAATCACCTTCACCAATTCACATTGCCTGCAAGTATTTGCATTTGTTAGATCTTAACACAGATCAGTGTTTGGCATAAGAGGTTGAATTTCAGCTTCATACAGAAATGCTGCTGCTGCTGCTGCCAAGTCGCTTCAGTCGTGTCTGACCCTGTGAGACCCTATGGACTGCATGCAGCTTACCAGGCTCCTCCGTCCATGGGATTCTCCAGGTAAGAACACTGGAGTGGGTTGCCATTTCCTTCTCCAATGCATGAAAGTGAAAAGTGAAAGTGAAGTCGCTCAGTCATGTCTGACTCTTAGCAACCCCATGGACTGCAGCCTACCAGGCTTCTCCGTCCATGGGATTTTCTAGGCAAGAGTACTGGAGTGGGTTGCCATTGCCTTCTCTCATACAGAAATGAAGAACTGGCAATAATACCAACTTGTAATTTTATCTCTTCCCTCATGTACAAGTTGGTTAGAATGCTAACTGGTGGTTCTAAAACAAACCAAACATTTATTTCGGTTGGGAATAATCATTACATAGCTTAATTAGATTTACATGTATTCAAATAAAGTAATATGAAATTGTTTTATGTCTGCATTTTTGTAGTTAGAATAATATAAGAAACCTAATTTGCCTCTCCAACTCATCAGTTCCCATGGATCTTTAAATAGCTATCTCCTAAATTTGCATCTCCAGCTTAGACGACTCCTATTATTTCCAAATTTATGCTTCTCCAGTTAGATACAGAGTAGGCAATTAAATATATATCTGAAACTCAATGGAGAAACCAGGAAGCAGTACATAAAATTTACCATCAATAGCTTTTAGAAGGCATTGAAATCCATGAAACTAGGGTAAATTGCCTTGGGTTGGAAATAGATAACACACCGTAAAAGTTAGCAAACTGAGCCTGAGACCCTATGAAAAAAGATGGTCAGAAAAAAGTCAGTTCTTGAAGGTAAAAATGAAGGGCCAGTAGGGCAGGAATAAAACTCACAGGGGGGCATTGCTGTGGAAATCTGAGCAAAAGGAAAGAGGGAAAGGTCAAAGTTGTTTCTCCAAAATTAAACTGAAGTAAATTCATGAATGTCTTCCAAAGCCTTTCCCACCTAAGGAGAGTTAACTTGTTTTTAAAATTCAGTGTTAATGACTTTACTGATAACCTCCCACTACCAACCTCCCACTTCCATCATTCCCCACCACTTCTGCCATTAGTTAGACCAGAGTTCATATCATGACATCCCAAGGTTTCAGAGAGATTCATCTATAAAAGTTCTCAGAATAGGAATATTTTTAGGAGGTCAAGGGATTTGAGCTTACTGTCCTCATAAGACTTTTTAAAAATATCTTATTTCATTAATGTATATATTTATAAAGGAATTATCATATATGTGTAAATAGTCTCATCAACACAGTCATTATTATTCATTGAGAGAGAGAATAATATAATATTATTATGTGGGAATATACTATAATAGCAAACACACAGATAGCAAAAATGTTTGAATTATACCATTATAACTTATAATCATATGGCCTTGGACAAAATTAACTAACTTTCTGGGTCTCAAATTCCTCATCTGAAAAGTGTGGATAATAATATATACTAAATGATACTGTTCAAGTGTTGAAACTGTTAGTCACTCAGTCGTGTCAGATTCTTTGAGACCCCAAGGACTGTAACGCGCCAGTCTCCTCTGTCCTTGGAGTTCTCCAGGCAAAAATACTAGGGTGGGTACCCATTCCCTTCTCTAGGGGATCTTCCCAAATCAGGGATCAAACTCCAGTCTCCTGCATTGCAGGTGGATTCTTTACCATCTGAGTCACCAAGGAAGCCCAAATGATGCTGTGAGTAAATGAAAATGCATACTTAGAATAGAATAGACCCTTGGTAAACATTAGTGACTTTCATGCCTGTTTTTGCATGTTTTGAATGCATGTTTTGCCTTTCTGGAATCTGAGATGGCACCTAATAATAATTATACATGTAAAAATCTTTCAGAAATTTTATATTTTCTATAGCAATTTATTAAAACCTACATTATAGTTGATATTGTGACATTCTGAGGAACCCCTTGTAGTAGTGTACTAACATAATAGTATATGGTGTATTTCACAACTCTCCACTGTAAAATGATCAATTCTATTTATTACTATGTATCTTTTATACCTTTTTCTCTTAATATATACAATGTAAAATTGCCTGTCAATTAGCACTTGAAGATTCTACTGGTTAACTCACCTTTATTTCATATATAAACTTTAAATATCAAATTACAATAACTATAGGCAATGTTGTATTAAATATTTAACTCATTTCCTAAGTTACATTCCTCTAAGTCACCAGCATACCTCTAAGTCAGTGGTCCCCAATCTTTTCAGCACCAGGCATGGGTTTCATGGAAAACAGTTTCTCCATGAACTGGGGTGAAAGTGAAAGCGAAAGTTGCTCAGTCGTGTCCGACTCTTTAAGACCCCATGGATATACAATCCCTGAAATTCTCCAGGCCAGAATACTGGAGTGGGTAGCCATTCCCTTCTCCAGGGGATCTTCCCAACCCAGGGATCAAACCCAGGTCTCCCGCACTGAAGGCGGATTCTTTACCAGGTGAAGGGAAGCCCTATGGATTGGGTTGGGGAATGAATTTGGGATGATTCAAACCCATTACCTTATTGTGCACTTTATTTCTATCGTTATTACATTAGCTCCATCTGAGATTATTAGGCATTAGATCCTGGAGGTTGGGGAACTGTGCTCTCAGTGATATGAAAAGTAAGGCAAAGAGCCCTGAATATTTGGTTTATAAGGTTTTTGAATAAATGGAGTTAGGGAAAGCACTAACAGAATTTTTAGCAGGTCCAGGTTCACTTTTTGGCATTTAAGATATCTTATAATCTTTCAGGACTGGTTACTATCAAGGAAAAAAAATATAACTCAAAAGGATCAAATTATGAAAGTAACACACACAAAGAACTATCATATACACAACACCTTACCAATCCCCTTACATCACCTCACTACTGTTGTTTTTTTATCTGTAGATATTTGAAAATGACATGAACTTTATAGTTTCCACTTACATTTTGCTGTAATATTGACCACAAAAATCTCTGCAAACCTGTCTATGATATTAGTGTGGGCCTTCCAAAAATGATTCTGAATCATGGAAAGGTGAGGAGAGAGATCCATGTATCACTTAGTACTGAAATAGTGGACAAAATTTTCCCTCTGGTAGTATGTCTTTAAACATGGCTTAAAACATGAAATTTGTACTCACTCCTGCACACATGTGAACCAGGACTTATAAAATAACATTTCTCCTTTAACTATCCATAAAATCACTGGAAGATGCTGGCTATCATTCTCTTCTTATAGATTAGGGAATTAAAAAAAATAGAAAAAATTTGGTAATCACTCACTGCAGATGGTGACTGCAGCCATGAAATTAAAAGACGCTTACTCCTTGGAAGGAAAGTTATGACCAATCTAGATAGCATATTCAAAAGCAGAGACATTACTTTGCCAACAAAGGTCCGTCTAGTCAAGTCTATGGTTTTTCCAGTGGTCATGTATGGATGTGAGCTTTTGAACTGTGGTGTTGGAGAAGACTCTTGAGAGTCCCTTGGACTGCAAAGAGATCCAACCAGTCCATTCTGAAGGAGATCAGCCCTGGGATTTCTTTGGAAGGAATGGTGCTAAAGCTGAAACTCCGGTACTTTGGCCACCTCGTGCGAAGAGTTGACTCATTGGAAAAGACTCTGATGCTGGGAGGGATTGGAGGCAGGAGGAGAAGGGGATGACAGAGGATGAGATGGCTGGATGGCATCACTGACTCGATGAACCTGAGTCTGAGTGAACTCCAGGAGTTGGTGATGGACAGGGAGGCCTGGCGTGCTGCGATTCATGGGGTTGCAAAGAGTACCTGAGCGACTGAAATGAACTGAACTGAACTGAATTGAGGGCCGATAAGAATAAAAAGATACAATTCTAAGCTTAAGAGTTAATCATGAATTTCTTGGTTACTCATTTTAAAAATGGCACATTATTTTTCATTACTGAGTTATCTGAACTGTGAAAGTTTAGTTGCTCAGTTGTGTCCAACTGTTTTTGACCCCATGGACTATAGCCTGCCAGGCACCTCTGCCACGGAATTCTCCAGGTAACAATACTGGAGTGGGTAGTCATTTCCTTCTCCAGGGGATCCTCCCAACCCAAGGATCGAACCCAGGTCTCCTGCATTGCAGGTGGATTCTTTGCCAGCTGAGCCACAGGGAAGCCCTAGAATACTGGAGTGGGTGGCCTATTCCTTCTCCAAGGGATCTTTCTCACCCAGGAATCAAACAGGGGTCTCCTGCATCGTAGGAGGATTCTTTACCAACTGAGCTATCAGGAAATCCCAATGCTAGTTCAAGTCGCTGTCACATCTCACCAGAATTACTGCAATTAGTCCCAGATATACTTCTTGCCCCTTACTGGTTCCCTACCAGTTCTTTCTTTACAGAATCTTTCAGTGATCATATTAAAATATGAATCTAAGCAAATTCTTCAGTGGTATAGGTACTAGTGCCCTGAGGACAAAAGCCCTAGCTCCTATTGTGGACTCTATAATTCTTTTTCTACGATTGTCCTTTTTGTTTTTCTAATACTATTCCTTGGGTTCTTCCACTCTCACTCCACTGTAGCCATAAAGAACTACTGTCAATTCTCCAAAATGACATGGATTTTCTCACCTACTGGCCTTGGCCCCAGCTTTTTGGTCTGCTTGACATGTCCCCCCTCATAACTCCTCAGTTGGTAAGTTTCTACTCATGCCCAAGATACATATCATCACCTCGGGAAATCTTATCACACACCACCACTGGATTATTTGTTTTTCTTCTTTATTTCTCTCAGAGCACACTGTGTATAACTTTAACAGAGCATTTATCAAACCCTACTCGAAGTACTAGTTTATTCGATCATCTCCTCCACATTCTTAAAGGTTGGGATAAGGTCTCATTTGCCATTTCTCTTAGTATCAGTCTCAGTACCTGTTTCTGGTGATGTCGTTGTTGTTTTCATCATCAATAACAAGACAAGTTATGACTTGTTAAATATGTACCACACAGTGAAACTACTTTAAGGGCTTCACATGCAATATTGCATTTAATTCTTGCAAAAATTCTATCATTATCCCTAGGAAGCTTGAAAACTTCCTAACGTTCATATAGTTTGTAAATATTAATATCAAAGCCAGAACCCAAATCAAACTTTGCGCATTCCTACTCTCTGCTCCTAAACTCTATGATAAATATCCCAGTGCAAAGTTGCTACTTCATATTTCATGAGTATGTGATTCTTGGATATATTAAAATCCAAGTAAGTTGAATGAAACATCAATGTTTTAATAATAAAATACTAATTCTTTAATAAAAATGCTAACATTATTATTCAATATAACTTACCGTTTTCCTTATAAATCAAAGAGAGGATCATTTAAATAGATTTTATTGTTAATAGTAAGAAAAATACTATCCTTTCTTGGTAGGTATAATAAAAAAAAAGATGTGTTATATTCAGGTAAATTTCAAAGCCCATTGATAGTATTCTTTGTCCTATAAAAACTATACCCTTTAAACTGGAAACAGGCATCTCAAACTGCATATATTGTATATTAGCTTTCAATCAGCAATGTAAACAATGTAATATAAGCATTACATGGACTTTACATTAAGATAAACCAATCCACTTTTGCCAAGACAGATGTAATCACTCAAATCCCACTGGGAAAGAAGTAACAGCATTATTTGGTTTAGGTCTCAAGTACTTTATTTAGTAAATAACTTGGGCTTTGTATATTCATTTCTTCATAACACCTATTTCCCACATTTAAACATTACAAAGTGTTTCAAGAGTTCTGGGCTTAGGATCCAATGGTAAAGCATGACATTTGTTAATATTACCTCATCAAGCAATTTTTATTTGACAGTTATGGGGATAATTTACTTTAACTGCGCTTTCTTGCATAACACCTAAATAATAAGAGGAATATTGTTTTGTTATACCTTCCTTATATTTCAAGCTCCCTCATTTTTCTAAATCACAGATACAGAAGTAAAACATAAAGCAATTTTCAATGTTATACTCAAAAAAGTTCAACAATTTGACTTTAGTCAAGATGTTAAACTTTAAAAATTATTCAAGGGTTAAAATCAGACAATGAGTATATTCAACACATGACAGAAAAAATGTGATTTCAGTATTGATTACAGGAAAAAAGCAAAGCTGTCTAAATTGAAGTACACCTTGTTATTTTTTAAATTAGATCTATTTGTTTGAATTTATAAGTAACCATTTTATATATCTAAATTTATATGCTTTAGTGTATTATATTTATTTCCTATACATTCATGGAAAAAATTACTCTTTGGTGTATCAATAAGGTCATAAAAATTGGTAGTACATTCACATGAATCAAACTTTAAAGATTCTGTGAAAAGGTCCCTTCCACATCTATTCTTTTGTGACGCAATTCCTCTCCCCAGAGCATTCTAATGTTGTTATGTGTGTGTGTACCTCCTGACAAATTTTATGCACATACAAACCATAAATAATACAAACACCAAAAGACTTAGATCTTTGTCTGGGCTCCACACTAACCATGTAACTCTGGACAAGACACTGAATCTCTTAGACGTAGGGCACATCTCTAAAGTGCCAAAAAAGGATGATTCGGTTTCTTCCAATTCTAAAATACCTCAAATGATGAAAGCTGACAATAGTGGTTTATCTCTTCATTTATTTTTGCCTCAAAGTCGAAATATTGTCCTTTAATCTATAAAAGGTAATCTACTCATTTTCTCCCATGGCACAAATTACAAGTACTCACATGCTGTCTGTAACTTCTATTTGCCTGTCCTTTCTGACATCTATGACCTGAAAGAATCAAAACCTCGCCTAGAGGAGCATTCATGGACTCAAAACCATTCTTTGGCTGTAACTCATTGATGTTCAAATGTTATGCCAGTTCAGTGTTGCCAGATTGTCAAAATTTTTAAGAGATATTATTAATCTGGGTTCTTAAGAGTGTCCTGATTTTAAATGTTGGTAAAATATCAAAAACTTTTACAGTTTTATTGAAAAATAAGTGACATATATCACTGAGTAGGTTTAAGGCATACAGCACAATAATTTAATTTACATGTATTATGAAGTAATTACCCATGGTCTTCGCCAGATGATCAATACCAAAATCTGATTGATTATACTCTTTGCAGCTGAAAATGGAAAAGCTCTATACAGTCAGCAAAAACAAGACTGGGAGCTGACTGTGGCTCAGATCATGCACTCCTTATTGCCCAATTCAGACTTAAATTGAAGAAAGCAGGGAAAACCACTAGGCCATTTAGTATGACCTAAATCAAACCTCTTATGATTATACAGTGGAAATGACAATAGATTTAAGGGTTAGATCTGATACAGTGCCAGAAGAACTATGAATGGAGGTTTATAACATTGTACAGGAGGCAGTGACCAAAACCTTCCCAAGAAAAAGAAATGCAAGAAGGCAAAGTGGTTGGCTGAGGAGGCCTTACAAATAGCTAAGAAAAGAACAGTAGCAAAAGGCAAAGAGAAAGGGAAAGATATACACAACTGAATGCAGAGCTCCAGAGAAGAGCAGGGAGAGACAAGAAAACCTTCTTAAGGGAACAAAGCAAAGAAATAGAGGAAAACAACAGAATGGGAAAGACTAGAGATCTCTTCAAGAAAATTGAAGATATCAAGGGGACATTTCATTGAAAGATGGGCACAATAAGGGAAAGAAATGGCAAAGATCTAAGAAAAGCAGAAGAGATTAAGAAGAGGTGGCAAGAATACATAGAAAAACTATACAAAAAAACCTTAATGATACAGATAACCATGATGGTTTTGTTACTCGACTACAACCAGACATCCTAGAGTATGAAGTCAAGTGGGCCTTAGGAAGCATTACCAAGAACAAAGCTAATGGAAATGGTAGAATTCTGGCTGAGCTATTAAAAATCCTAAAAGATGAGGCTGTTAAAGTGCTGTACTCAATATGCCAGCAAATTTGGAAAACTCAGCAGTGGCCATAGGATGGGGGAAGATCAGTTTGTTTGTTTTTTTTCCAATCCCAAATATGGGCAATGCCAAAAATGTTCAAACTACTATATAAACACATGCTAGCAAGGTAATGCTCAAAATCCTTCAAGCTAGGCTTCAGCAGTATATGAACCAAGAAGGTCCAGATATACAAGCTGGATTTAGGAAAGGTAGACGAACCAGAGATCAAGTTGCCAACATCTATTGGATGCTGAAAAAGAATGAGAATTCCAGATAAAAAAAAAGAGAAAAATCAAAAGAATTCCAGAAAATCCTCTTCTGCTTCACTGAGTTCACCAAAGCCTTTGACCACGTGGACAACATGAAACTGTGGAAAATTCTTAAAGAGATGGGAATACCAGACCACCTTACCTGTCTCCTGAGAAACCTATATGCAGGTCAAGAAGCAACAGTTAGAACCAGACATGGAACAATGGACTGATTCCAAACTGAGAAAGGAGTACCTCAAGGCTGTATACTGTCACCTTGATTATGTAATTTATATACAGAGAACATCATGTAAAATACTGGACTGGATGAATCACAAGCTGGAATCAATAATGCTGGGAGAAATATCAATAACCTCAGATATGCAGATGATACCACTCTAATGGCAGAAAGCAAAGAGGAACTAAACAGCCTCTTGATGAGGGTGAAAGAAGACAGTGAAAAAGCAGGCTTAAAATTAACATTCAGAAAACAAAGATCATGGCATCCATTCCCATCAACTCATGGCAAATAGCAGAGGGAAAAGTGGAAACACTGACTGACCAATTTTATTTTCTTGGTCTCCCAAGTAACTGCTTATGTTGACTGCAGTCATGAAATTAAAAGACACTTGTTCCTTTGAAGCAAATCCAAGACAAATCCAGATAGCATACTAAAAAGCAGAGACATCACTTTGCCCACAAAGGTCCATATAATCAAAGCTATGGTTTTTCCAGTAGTCATGTATGGATGTGAGAGTTATATTATAAAGAAAGCTGAGTGTCAGAGGATTATGCTCTTGAGTTGTGGTGCTGGAGAAGACTCTCGAGCGTCCCTTGGACAGCAAGGGTATCAAACCAGACAATCCTAAAGGAAATAAACTGTGAACTTTCATTGGAAGGACTGATGCTGAAGCTGAAGCTCCAATACTTTCTCCACCTGAAGTGAAGAGCTGACTCCTTGGAAAAGATCCAATGCTGGGAAAGATTAAGGGCAGGAGGAGAAGGAGGCAATAGAGGATGAGATGGTTGGATGGCATCATCAACTCAATGGACACAAGTTTGAGCAAACTCCGTGAGAGAGTGAAGGACAGGGAAGCCTGGCATGCTGCAGTCCAAGGGGTCACAAACAGTCAGACATGACTTAGCAACTGAACAACAATTACCACATTAGATTTAGCTAACATCCATCTTTTCATATCGTTTTTGTTGTTTAGCCACTAAGTTGCATTAGACTCTTTTGCCTCCCCATGGTCTGTAGCCCACTAGGCTCCTCTGTCCATGGGATATCCCCGGCAATAATACTGGAGTGGGTTGACATTTTCTTCTTCATGGGATTATCTTGATCCAGGGATCAAACTCATGTTTCTTGCATTGGCAAGAAATCTGACCACTGAGTCACCTGGGAAGCCCATATCTTTCATATAGATACAATAAAAAGAAAAGAAAGAAAAAAGGAAAATAACTTCTTATAACAAGAACTCTTAGGATTTATTTTCTTAAGTTTTCTATAGGTCATACAGAAGTGTTGGCTATAGTCATCATCCTATACATTATATCCCTAGTAGTTATTTAACTTATAACTATTCACATCTTTTGTGTATTAATAGGGATATTTGAAAGGGTTTCTATTGAGTTGTATGAGTTCATGTATTTTAGCTATTGGTCCCTTATCAGATGTACAGTTTGGAAATACCTTCCCCATTCCATAGGTTGTCTTTTTACTTTTTTGATGATTTCCTTTGCTGTGTAGAAACTTTAGTTTGATGTAGTCCCACTTATCTAATTTGGATTTTGTTGCTTCTATCATATCCAAAAAAAATCATTACGAAAACCCATATCAAGGAGCTTTATTCCTGTTTTCTTCTAGGAGTTTTATGGTGTCAGACATTTACATTTTTAACTTATTTCAAATTAATTTTGGTAAGCAGCATAAGGCATGAATCTGGTTTCATTCTTTTATATGTGAATATCCAATTATTTCAGCACCATTAATTGAAGAGATTGTTCTCTCTCCATTGAGTATTCTTATCTCCCTTATCAAATATTAACTGTATATATCGGAGTTTATTTCTGGGCTCTTGATACTGTTCATCCGGTCTATTTGCCATATCATACCATACCATATAGTTTTGATGACTATACCTTTATAGCGTCTCAGGAAGTATGATATCACCTGCTTTGTTCTTTCCTGGAATTTCTTTGGCTATTTGGGTTTTTGTTTTGTGGTTAGATATAAATTTTAGGTCTATTTTTTCTACTTCTTCAAAATATACCATGGAAATCTTGATAGGGATTGCATTATATCTGTAGAAGACTTATGGTAGTATTGCCAAGTTAATAATATTAATAATTTCAATCCATGAACATGTAGGCTGCTGCTGCTAAGTCACTTCAGTCGTGTCCGACTCTGTGTGACCCATAGATGGCAGCCCACTAGGCTCCCCCGTCCCTAGGAGTCTCCAGGCAAGAACACTGGAGTGGGTTGCCATTTCCTTCTCCAATGCATGAAAGTGAAAAGTGAAAGTGAAGTCGCTCAAGTCGTGTCCGACCCTCAGTGACCCCATGGACTGCAGCCTACCAGGCTCCTCCATCCATGGGATTTTCCAGGCAGGAGTACTGGAGTGGGGTGCCATTGCCTTCTCTGATGAACATGTATACCTTTCCATTTATTTATGTCTTCATTTTAATATTCTTTGGTTTTCAGCATAAAAATTTCACCTCTTAGTTAAATTTATTTCGAAGCATTTTGTTTTTGAACACTTTATAAATGAGATCAATTTTTAAAAATTTTTCTTCAGAAATTTTGTTCTTAGTGTATAGAAATACTACTTATTTTTGTATGTTAATTTTGTACCCAGGAATTTTCCTGAATTCTTTACTGTCTGTTTTGTGTATGTTTTCTTAGGTTCTTTTAATCTATAGTGTTGTTCAGATCACTGTTTCCTTGTTGATTCTCTGTCTATATAACCTATTCATCGTTTAGAGTGGGGACGAAAGTTCACAACTATTACTGTGTTACTGCTTACTTCTCCCTTTAATTATGTTAGATTTTGCTTTACATATTTAGGTACTCTACCACTGGGTACATATATATTTAGCAATGCTATATCTTCTTGAAGGATTGGCATCCTTCTCATTACATAGTGACATTCTTTGTTTCTTTTTATCATTTTTAGTTTAAAGTATATTTTGTCTGATATAAGTATGGCTAATCTGCTTTTATTTTGGTAACCATTGATTGAAATGTGTTTAAGGCTACAGTAATTATCTTGTAGGCATGTCATTATTGAATTTGTTCTTTTATCCATTGAGCTATATAACTTTTGGTCAGGGAATTTAATCCACTTACATATATATATGTAACTTTGATAGATAAGGATTCACAGGCTAGTAAAGTAATGCTGAAAATTTTGCAAGCCAGGATTCAGCAATACGTGAACCATGAACTTCCAGATGTTCAAGCTGGTTTTAGAAAAGGCAGAGGCACCAGACATCAAATTGCCAACATCTGCTGGATCATGGAAAAAGCAAGAGAGTTCCAGAAAAACATCTATTTCTGCTTTATTGGCTATGCCAAAGCCTTTGACTGTGTGGATCACAATAAACTGTGGAAAATTCTGAAAGAGATGGGAATACCAGACCACCTGACCTGCCTCTTGAGAAACTCAAGAAAGTTCCAGAAGAACATCTATTTCTGCTTTATTGACTATGCCAAAGCCTTTGACTGTGCAGATCACAATAAACTGGAAAATTCTGAAAGAGATGGGAATACCAGACCACCTGACCTGCCTCTTGAGAAACCTATATGTCAGGAAGCAATAGTTAGAACTGGACATGGAACAACAGACTGGTTCCAAAGAGGAAAAGGAGTACATCAAGGCTGTATATCATTACCCTGCTTATTTAACTTGTATGCAGAGTACATCATGAGAAACGCTGGGCTGGAAGAAGCACAAGCTGGAATCAAGATTGCCGGGAGAAATGCCAATAACCTCAGGTATGCAGATGACACCACCCTTATGGCAGAAAGTGAAGAGGAACTAAAAAGCCTCTTGATGAAAGTGAAAGAGGACAGTGAAAAAGTTGGCTTAAAACTCAACATTCAAAAAACTAAGATCATGGCATCTGGTCCCATCACTTCATGGCAAATAGATGGGGAAACAATGGATACAGTGTCAGACTTTATATTTTGGGGCTCCAAAATCACTGCAGATGGTGACTGCAGCCATGAAATTAAAAGATGCTTACTCCTTGAAAGGAAAGTTATGACCAATCTAGATAGCATATTCAAAAGCAGAGACATTACTTTGCCAACAAAGGTTCATCTAGTCAAGGCTATGGTTTTTCCAGTGGTCATGTATGGATGTGAGAGTTGGACTGTGATGAAAGCTGAGCGCCAAAGAATTGATGCTTTGAACTGTGGTGTTGGAGAAGACTCTTGAGAGTCCCTTGGACTGCAAGGAGATCCAACCAGTCCATCCTAAAGGAGATCAGTCCTGGGTGTTCACTGGAAGGACTGATGCTAAAGCTGAAACTCCAATACTTTGGCCCCCTCATGTGAAGAGTTGACTCATTGGAAAAGACTCTGATGCTGGGAGGGATTGGGGGCAGGAGGAGAAGGGGACGACAGAGGATGAGATGGCTGGATGGCATCACAGACTCCATGAACATGAGTTTGTGTGAACTCCGGGAGTTGGTGATGGACAGGGAGGCCTGGCGTGTTGCGATTCATGGGGTTGCAAAGAGTTGGACAGGACTGAGGGACTGAACTAAACCCTCCTATGCTGCCCGCTAGACCAAATTCCTTACAAATACCTAATTAAGTACTTGATTTTGGAAGAAATAATGTAAAATACAGTGTAAACTCTTGAAAATTCATATTAGTTTTTAATTTGTATCAGGTAATTTCTGGATCCTTTATGTAAGCATAAAGAGAAGATAATTCCACTGAGAAAGCAAACAGGAATCACAAGCAAGGGTGTCAGGTGATAATCCTCCATCAGCTAGAGTGCTTTTCTCTGAGATTGAATGTCCAAATGGTTATTACCAGGTTTGTAGTCTTATCTGATCTCTTCAAGGAAGCCTTCTATTTGAAAGTTTTCTTCCTCCCTGAAGAGACTCTTTCTACTGTCAATGTGTTTACTACCAAATAGCTGGATTTTGCTCTTAGATTTGAACATATTGAGAAAAAGGTTGGAGAAGGCAATGGCACCCCACTCCAGTGTTCTTGCCTGGAGAATCCCAGGGACAGGGGAGCCTGGTAGGCTGCTGTCTGTGGGGTCGCACAGAGTCGGACACGACTGAAGGGACTTAGCAGTAGCAGCAGTAGCAGAAAAAGGTGGGGAGAAGGCAATGGCACCCCACTCCAGAACCCTGGCCTGGAAAATCCCATGGATGGAGGAGCCTGGTGGGCTGCAGTCCATGGGGTCGCTAGATTCTGACAGAGCTGAGTGACTTCACTTTCACTTTCATCCATTGGAGAAGGAAATGGCAACCCACTCCAGTATTCTTGCCTGGAAAATCCCAGGGACGGGGGAGCCTGGTGGGCTGCCGTCAATGTGGTCGCACAGAGTAGGACACGACTGAAGCGACTTAGCAGCAGCAGCAGAGAAAGGTGGCACATGGGACATTTCATCTCAGATAAAAGGAACAAACTAATGTCACCTTTTCCTTTCTGTAACAATTTGATCACAGGGAAGTAACTTTTAGAACACTGTTAAAGGCTACATATAGGATTTTTATTTTATTTTGCTCAATACAAGGAAGTTTGGCTTACCAATTACATGAAGAACACATGGAGGATATTGAGAAGGAACAAGGCATTGTTTTTGAAAGATGGTAATTAAGTTGTTCAGCCTTGTTTCGCTTTGATCTTGTTGTTGTTGATATGCTAATTTACCCAGGAAACTATTAGGCAAAATATAGGTATCTTTTTTACCTTCCTTACATTGTGTCATACACGTGACATTAGGTATTCTATGTAACTGTTTTCCAGCCTACTGAAGAACTAAAGTTATTCTATGAATATAATAAAATTGTATCATATTTTAGGTACACTTGATAATTCAGTCATTTAGTTCTACTAATATATTTCAACCTAGAAACCACACTGTTTGTAGGCAGATGTCTGCACATGTGGAGAGAGTTCTCATAAAAATTCAAATTTAAACTTATCTTTATGGCCTTTAAATATGATGATACTATCAGAGAAATAGACATAAAATTCCTTCCATATACCCACCATCATTATATAAATAGAAACCACATTACTTTAAGAGGAAGTAACAGGTGCTTACAGTTCCATTTAACTACAGACTAGGTTGTTCTGCAGAGAAGGCAATGGCGCCCCACTCCAGTACTCTTGCCTGGAAAATCCCATGGATGGAGGAGCCTGGTAGGCTGCAATCCATGGGGTCTCTAAGAGTCAGACACGACTGAGTGACTTCACTTTCACTTTTCACTTTCGCGCATTGGAGAAGGAAATGGCAGCCCACTCCAGTATTCTTGCCTGGAGAATCCCATGGACGGGGGAGCTTGGTGGGCTGCCATCTATGGGGTCGCACAGAGTTGGACACGACTGAAGTGACTTAGCAGCAGCAGCAGCAGCAGCAGCAAGTTTTTCTGGGAATTAAAATTCTGTATTTAATGGTGATTCTCTGAGAAAAATGAAATGGCAACCCATAGCACTATTGTCACCTGGGAAATCCCATGAATGGAGGAACCTGGAGGGCTATAGTCCATAGGGTCGCAAAGAGTCAGACTTAACCTAGTAACTAAACTACCACCACCACCACCACCACCATCAGTTCAGTTCAGTTCAGTTGCTCAGTCTTGTCCGACTCTTTTCGACCCCATGAATTGCAGCACGCCAGGCCTCCCTGTCCATCACCAACTCTCAGAGTTCACCCAGACTCACGTCCACCGAGTCAGTGATGCCATCCAGCCAGTTCATCCTCTGTCGTCCCCTTCTCCTCCTGCCCCCAATCCCTCCCAGCATCAGAGTCTTTTCCAATGAGTCAACTCTTCACATGAGGGGGCCAAAGTACCGGAGTTTCAGCTTTAGTATCATCCCTTCCAAAGAAATCCCAGGGCTGATCTCCTTCAGAATGGACTGGTTGGATCTCCTTGCAGTCCAAGGGACTCTCAAGAGTCTTCTCCAATACCACAGTTCAAAAGCATTAATTCTTTGGCGCTTATTAGCCTTCTTCACAGTCCAACTCTCACATCCATACATGACCATAGGGAAAACCATAGCCTTGACTAGACGAATCTTTGTTGGCAAAGTAATGTCTCTGCTTTTGAATATGCTCTCTAGGTTGGTCATGACTTTCCTTCCAAGGAGTAAGCGTCTTTTAATTTCATGGCTGCACTCATCATCTGCAGTGATTTTGGAGCCCCAAAAAATAAAGTCTGACACGATTTCCACTGTTTCCCTATCTATTTCCCATGAAGTGATGGGGCCACCACCATAGAGGAAAACAAAAGTCTGATAGCATTTCTTAAAGGCATGATTGAAAATTTAAGTGCCTGAAATTTTTCTGCTTTTTAGACAGTGGGAGAAACAAAAGCAGGCTTCCAGGAAGCCTATCAAGGAAGGAAAAGGACTTGTGCCAGGTGATAATTTGGATACCCGTGTTACTATGCCTTTTAGTTTGGCTTTAGAAAAATCACTTCATTTTCATGCTCAAATAGCTGATGTGATTTAGTTAAACACATAAATAAAAAAAAGAAGCTGATCGTATCTTATCAAATAAGAACTAACAAAGACTTACCAAATGACTATATTTATAAAGGAAAAAGTTCTTACTGCAGTTTTTTTTATAAAATAATTTATATACACATATAGCCAGAGAGAAAAAGTATAGGCAAATGTATTACACTAACTCACCTTATATTCATAAGGTGGGTTCTGATTTCCGTTAACCTTGGCTATCTTTACTTTTCAAACAATTAATTTGTCAGAAGAAATAACAGATGTTCTTTTGCTATTACCTTCAGAAAGGAGATCCCCATCGCCAGAATTTATAATCATTTGGCACAATCTATTAAAGGAATGAAAAGATACCCCCTATCGGAGCTCCAGCTTGTTCATTGTGGATAAAACAAATATAAGATCCAAATTTAACTTCACTTTCAAAGGCATAGGAGTCGGTCTCCTAACGTGTCTTGCCTATTTTTAAAATTTTTATGATGGTAAATAAACCCTGGAAAATTCCTTCTTAGATTTTACCACCTGAAACTGCAGCTGTTGGCTGCCGCTATCAAAGCCTCACAACTCCAAACTCACGTGCAAACCTCATCAAGGGCAGACATTTCTAATTGATTCCAGAAGTATTTCTTTTGCTGAGATCAGGGGGCAAAGGAAGAATAATGAGCAGCTTTTTAGAGGGAATTGGGGGTTAGGGTGTTGAGGGGAGGGGGAGGGGAGTTTTTAAAATCTCAGGTTTGGCCAGAAATGCACAGCAATTTTACGGTCAGTTGGCAAGAGCATCTGGAACCAGGCATTCTGGCCTCATAGTTGATGGTAGTGAAACCAGCTCACAGGCAACAGCAAGCCCATAATGAGTCTCTGTCATGTTCTAGTGGAAACCATGTTGACATTCTGCCAAATATCCCTGCACCTTTTTCTTGGGGTCAGGATTCCCCTTAGAGCCCTCATCTAGTATATGAAATCCTGTTCACCCATGGATCTTATTTTAGCCATTTTTAAAGGCAATGCCAAAAGAAGACGAAAAATTAGAACTCATGTGTGTTTAATTCCTTGAATGCAGACAAGGCTTTATAACACAAGGCTGTGTTTGCTTTCATTGGCGGGGGGGGTACATTTCAAAAGCAGCGGGCAGTCTTGTTAGTGCATGGAGGGTGTTGGATGCTCAGGTCATAAATCATAGCACAGCGCATGGCACACTCAGGCTAGAGAAGGCAGAATTCGAGGCTCTTTGTTATTTCAAATGTATGACAGGTGATTATAAAAAGGGACGGGATTTCTTTTTTTTTTCCTTTTTTCTTAATGCCAAGTCAAAAACCAAGGTGATGTGGAAATAATTTCTTATGAGTAAATGATGTTTACCTTAAGCTGCTGCTCGTAATTCACTATGCTGACATTGGTAGATTATACCCACAAATAAGGCAGGTAAAAGGATAGCCATGAAAAATGTAGAATTATG